>NC_090934.1:1147911402-1149161402 GCF_040938575.1 Ambystoma mexicanum
TGGATATCCCATCTCATGTTATAGGATGGGTCTCAGGTTTGGTATTAGAAGCATTGAGATATCACATTGCATGCTGTAGGAAGGGTCTCAGGATTGGAATGGGAAGGAGTTGGATATTACATTCTTGCTATAGGAAGGGTCTCATGTTTGGAATGGGAAGGAGTTGGATATCACATATGCTATAGGAAGGGTCTCAGGTTTGGAACGGGAAGGAGTTGGATATCACATCTCATGCTATAGGAAGGGTCTCAGGTTTGGTATAAGCATTGAGATATCACATCTCTGCTATCGGAAGTGTCTCAGGATTGGAATGGGAAGGAGTTGGATATCCCATCTCATGTTATAGGACGGGTCTCAGGTTTGTTATTAGAATCATTGAGATATCATATTGCATGCTGTAGGAAGGGTCTAAGGATTGGAATGGGAAGGACTTGGATATCACATCTCATGCTATAGGTAGGCTCTCAGGTTTGGAAAGGGAAGGAATTGGATATCACATTTCATGTTAGAGGAAGGATCTCAGGTTTGGTATTAGAGGCATTGAGATATCACATCTCATGCTATAGGAAGGGTCTCAGGATTGGAATGGGAAGGAGTTGGATATCACATCTCATGCTATAGGAAGGGTCTCAGGTTTGGTATAAGCATTGAGATATCACATCTCATGCTATAGGAAGAGTCTCAGGATTGGAATGGGAAGGAGTTGGAGATCACATCTGATGTTATAGGAAGGATCTCAGGTTTGGTATTAGAAGCATTGAGATATCACATCCCTGCTATCGGAAGGGTCTCAGGATTGGAATGGGAAGGAGTTGGATATCCCATCTCATGTTATAGGAAGAGTCTCAGGTTTGGTATTAGAAGCATTGAGATATCACATCTCATGATATAGGAAGTGTCTCAGGATTGGAATGGGAAGGAGTTTGATATCACATCTCATGCCATGTATGGGTCTCAGGTTTTGTAGAAGCATTGGGATATCACATCTCATGCTATCGGAAGGGTATCAGGATTGGATTTGGAAGGAGTTGGATATCCCATCTCATGCTATAGGAAGGGTCTCAGGTTGGAATGGGAAGGAGTTGGATATCACATCTGATGTTATAGGAAGGGTCTCAGGATTGGAATGGGAAGGACTTAGATATCACATATCATGCTATAGGGAGGGTCTCAGTTTTGATATTAGAAGCATTGAGATATCACATCTCATGCTATCGGAAGTGTCTCAGGATTGGAATGGGAAGGAGCTGGATATCACATCTCATGCTAAAGGAAGGGTCTCAGGTTTGGAACGGGAAGGAGTTGGATATCACATCTCATGTTATAGGAAGGGTCTCAGGTTTGGTATAAGCATTGAGATATGACATCTCTGCTATCGGAAGTGTCTCAGGAGTGGAATGGGAAGGAGTTGGATATCCCATCTCATGTTATAGGACGGGTCTCAGGTTTGTTATTAGAATCATTGAGATATCATATTGCATGCTGTAGGAAGGGTCTAAGGTTTGGAAGGGGAAGCGTTTGGATATCACATCTCATGTTATCGGAAGGATCTCAGGTTTGGTATTAGATGTATTGAGATATCATATCTCATGCTATAGGAAGGGTCTCAGGACTGGAATGGGAAGGAGTTGGATATCACATCTCATGCTAAAGGAAGGGTCTCAGGTCTGGTAGAAGCATTGAGATATCACATCTCATGCTATAGGAAGGGTCTCAGGATTGGAATGGGAAGGACTTAGATATCACATATCATGCTATAGGGAGGGTCTCAGTTTTGATATTAGAAGCATTGAGATATCACATCTCATGCTATCGGAAGTGTCTCAGAATTGGAATGGGAAGGAGCTGGATATCACATCTCATGCTAAAGGAAGGGTCTCAGGTTTGGAACGGGAAGGATTTGGATATCACATCTCATGTTATAGGAAGGGTCTCAGGTTTGGTATAAGCATTGAGATATGACATCTCTGCTATCGGAAGTGTCTCAGGAGTGGAATGGGAAGGAGTTGGATATCCCATCTCATGTTATAGGACGGGTCTCAGGTTTGTTATTAGAATCATTGAGATATCATATTGCATGCTGTAGGAAGGGTCTAAGGATTGGAATGGGAAGGACTTGGATATCACATCTCATGCTATAGATAGGCTCTCAGGTTTGGAACGGGAAGGAGTTGGATATCACATTTCATGTTAGAGGAAGGATCTCAGGTTTGGTATTAGAAGCATTGAGATATCACATCTCATGCTATAGGAAGGGTCTCAGGATTGGAATGGGAAGGACTTGGATATCACATCTCATGCTATAGATAGGCTCTCAGGTTTGGAAAGGGAAGGAGTTGGATATCACATCTCATGGTATAGGAAGGGTCTCAGGATTGGAATGGGAAGTAGTTGGATATCACATCTCATGCTATAGGAAGGGTCTCAGGTTTGGTATAAGCATTGAGATTTCACATCTCATGCTATAGGACGTTTCTCAGGATTGGAATGGAAGGAGTTGGATATCACATCTCATGTTATAGGAAGGATCTCAGGTTTGGTATTAGAAGCATTGAGACATCACATCTCATGCTATAGGAAGGGTCTCAGGATTGGAATGGGAAGGAGTTGGATATCACATATCATGCTATAGGAAGGGTCTCAGGTTTGGTATAAGCATTGAGATATCACATCTCATGCTATAGGAAGGGTCTCAGGATTGGAATGGGAAGGAGTTGGATATCACATCTCATGCTAAAGGGAGGGTCTCAGGTTTGGAAGGGGTAGGATTTGGATATCACATCTCATGTTATAGGAAGGATCACAGGTTTGGTATTAGAAGCATTGAGATATCACATCTCATGCTATCGGAAGGGTCTCAGGATTGGAATGGGAAGGAGTTGAATATCACATCTCATGCTATAGGAAGGTTCTCAGGTTTGGAACGGGAAGGAGTTGGATATCCCATCTCATGTTATAGGACGGGTCTCAGGTTTGGTATTAGAAGCATTGAGATATCACATCGCATGCTGTAGGAAGGATCTCAGGTTTGCAATGGGTAGGAGTTGGATATTACATTCTTGCTATAGGAAGGGTCTCATGTTTGGAATGGGAAGAAGTTGGATATCACATATGCTATAGGAAGGGTCTCAGGTTTGGAACGGGAAGGAGTTGGATATCCCATCTCATGTTATAGGACGGGTCTCTGGTTTGGTATTAGAATCATTGAGATATCACATCGCATGCTGTAGGAAGCGTCTAAGGATTGGAATGGGATGGACTTGGATATCACATCTCATGCTATAGGTAGGCTCTCAGGTTTGGTATAAGCATTGAGATATCACATCTCATGCTATAGGAAGGGTCTCAGGATTGGAATGGGAAGGATTTGAATATCACATCTCATGCTATAGGAAGGGTCTCAGGTTTGGTATAAGCATGGAGATATCACTTCTCATGCTATAGGAAGTGTCTCAGGATTGGAATGGGAAGGAGTTGGATATCACATCTCATGTTATAGGAAGGATCTCAGGTTTGGTATTAGAAGCATTGAGACATCACATCTCATGCTATAGGAAGGGTCTCAGGATTGGTATAAGCATTGAGATATCACATCTCTGCTATCGGAAGGGTCTCAGGATTGGAATGGGAAGGAGTTGGATATCCCAGCTCGTTATAGGAGGGGTCTCAGGTTTGGCATTAGAAGCATTGAGATATCACATCTCATGGTATAGGACGGGTCTCAGAATTGGAATGGGAAGGAGTTGGATATCACATCTCAAGCTATAGGAAGGGTCTCAGGATTGAAATGGGAAGGACTTGGATATCACATCTCATGTTATAGGAAGGGTCTCAGGTTTGGTATTAGAAGCATTGAGATATCACATCTCATGCTATAGGAAGGGTCTCAGGATTGGAATGGAAAGGACTTGGTTATCACATCTCATGTTATAGGAAGGGTCTCAGGTTTGGTATTAGAAGCATTGAGATATCACATCTCATGCTATAGGAAGGGTCTCAGAATTGGAATGGGAAGGAGTTGGATATCACATCTCAAGCTATAGGAAGGGTCTCAGGATTGGAATGGGAAGGAGTTTGATATCACATCTCATGCCATGTATGGGTCTCAGGTTTTGTAGAAGCATTGGGATATCACATCTCATGCTATCGGAAGGGTATCAGGATTGGATTTGGAAGGAGTTGGATATCCCATCTCATGCTATAGGAAGGGTCTCAGGTTGGAATGGGAAGGAGTTGGATATCACTTCTCATGTTTTAGGAAGGGTCTCAGGATTGGAATGGGAAGGACTTGGATATCACATCTCATGCTATAGGAAGGCTCTCAGGTTTGGAAGGGGAAGGAGTTGGATATCACATTTCATGTTAGAGGTAGGATCTCAGGTTTGGTATTAGAGGCATTGAGATATCACATCTCATGCTATCAGAAGGATCTCAGGATTGGAATGGCAAGGAGTTGGATATCACATCTCATACTAAAGGGAGGGTCTCAGGTTTGGAAGGGGAAGGATTTGGATATTACATCTCATGTTATGGGAAGGATCTCAGGTTTGGTATTAGAAGCATTGAGATATCACATCTCATGCTATTGGGAGGATCTCAGGTTTGGTATTAGAGGCATTGAGATATCACATCTCATGCTATCAGAAGGGTCTCAGGATTGGAATGGGAAGGAGTCGGATATCACATCTCATGCTAAAGGGAAGGTCTCAGGTTTGGTATTAGAAGCATTGAGATATCACATCTCATGTTATAGGAAGGATCTCAGGTTTGGTATTAGAAACATTGAGATATCACATCTCATGCTATCAGAAGTGTCTCAGGATTGGAATGGGAAGGAGCTGGATATCACATCTCATGCTAAAGGAAGGGTCTCAGGTTTGGAACGGGAAGGAGTTGGATATCACATCTCATGTTATAGGAAGGGTCTCAGGTTTGGTATAAGCATTGAGATATGACATCTCTGCTATCGGAAGTGTCTCAGGAGTGGAATGGGAAGGAGTTGGATATCCCATCTCATGTTATAGGACGGGTCTCAGGTTTGTTATTAGAATCATTGAGATATCATATTGCATGCTGTAGGAAGGGTCTAAGGTTTGGAAGGGGAAGCATTTGGATATCACATCTCATGTTATCGGAAGGATCTCAGGTTTGGTATTAGATGTATTGAGATATCATATCTCATGCTATAGGAAGGGTCTCAGGACTGGAATGGGAAGGAGTTGGATATCACATCTCATGCTAAAGGAAGGGTCTCAGGTTTGGTAGAAGCATTGAGATATCACATCTCATGCTATAGGAAGGGTCTCAGGATTGGAATGGGAAGGACTTAGATATCACATATCATGCTATAGGGAGGGTCTCAGTTTTGATATTAGAAGCATTGAGATATCACATCTCATGCTATCGGAAGTGTCTCAGGATTGGAATGGGAAGGAGCTGGATATCACATCTCATGCTAAAGGAAGGGTCTCAGGTTTGGAACGGGAAGGAGTTGGATATCACATCTCATGTTATAGGAAGGGTCTCAGGTTTGGTATAAGCATTGAGATATGACATCTCTGCTATCGGAAGTGTCTGAGGAGTGGAATGGGAAGGAGTTGGATATCCCATCTCATGTTATAGGACGGGTCTCAGGTTTGTTATTAGAATCATTGAGATATCATATTGCATGCTGTAGGAAGGGTCTAAGGATTGGAATGGGAAGGACTTGGATATCACATCTCATGCTAGAGATAGGCTCTCAGGTTTGGAACGGGAAGGAGTTGGATATCACATTTCATGTTAGAGGAAGGATCTCAGGTTTGGTATTAGAAGCATTGAGATATCACATCTCATGCTATAGGAAGGGTCTCAGGATTGGAATGGGAAGGACTTGGATATCACATCTCATGCCATAGATAGGCTCTCAGGTTTGGAAAGGGAAGGAGTTGGATATCACATCTCATGGTATAGGAAGGGTCTCAGGATTGGAATGGGAAGTAGTTGGATATCACATCTCATGCTATAGGAAGGGTCTCAGGTTTGGTATAAGCATTGAGATATCACATCTCATGCTATAGGACGTTTCTCAGGATTGGAATGGAAGGAGTTGGATATCACATCTCATGTTATAGGAAGGATCTCAGGTTTGGTATTAGAAGCATTGAGACATCACATCTCATGCTATAGGAAGGGTCTCAGGATTGGAATGGGAAGGAGTTGGATATCACATCTCATGCTAAAGGGAGGGTCTCAGGTTTGGAAGGGGTAGGATTTGGATATCACATCTCATGTTATAGGAAGGATCACAGGTTTGGTATTAGAAGCATTGAGATATCACATCTCATGCTATCGGAAGGATCTCAGGACTGGAATGGGAAGGAGTTGGATATCACATCTCATGCTATAGGAAGGGTCTCAGGTTTGGAACGGGAAGGAGTTGGATATCCCATCTCATGTTATAGGACGGGTCTCAGGTTTGGTATTAGAAGCATTGAGATATCACATCGCATGCTGTAGGAAGGATCTCAGGTTTGGAATGGGAAGGAATTGGATATCACATCTCATGTCATAGGAAGTATCTCAGGTTTGGTATTAGAAGCATTGAGATATCACATCTCATGCTATAGGAATGGTCTCAGGATTGGAATGGGTAGGAGTTGGATATTACATTCTTGCTATAGGAAGGGTCTCATGTTTGGAATGGGAAGGAGTTGGATATCACATATGCTATAGGAAGGGTCTCAGGTTTGGAACGGGAAGGAGTTGGATATCCCATCTCATGTTATAGGACGGGTCTCTGGTTTGGTATTAGAATCATTGAGAAATCACATCGCATGCTTTAGGAAGCGTCTAAGGATTTTAATGGGATGGACTTGGATATCACATCTCATGCTATAGGTAGGCTCTCAGGTTTGGTATAAGCATTGAGATATCACATCTCATGCTATAGGAAGGGTCTCAGGATTGGAATGGGAAGGATTTGGATATCACATCTCATGCTACAGGAAGGGTCTCAGGTTTGGTATAAGCATGGAGATATCACTTCTCATGCTATAGGAAGTGTCTCAGGATTGGAATGGGAAGGAGTTGGATATCACATCTCATGTTATAGGAAGGATCTCAGGTTTGGTATTAGAAGCATTGAGACATCACATCTCATGCTATAGGAAGGGTCTCAGGATTGGTATAAGCATTGAGATATCACATCTCTGCTATCGGAAGGGTCTCAGGATTGGAATGGGAAGGAGTTGGATATCCCATCTCGTTATAGGAGGGGTCTCAGGTTTGGCATTAGAAGCATTGAGATATCACATCTCATGGTATAGGACGGGTCTCAGAATTGGAATGGGAAGGAGTTGGATATCACATCTCAAGCTATAGGAAGGGTCTCAGGATTGAAATGGGAAGGACTTGGATATCACATCTCATGTTATAGGAAGGGTCTCAGGTTTGGTATTAGAAGCATTGAGATATCACATCTCATGCTATAGGAAGGGTCTCAGGATTGGAATGGGAAGGACTTGGATATCACATCTCATGTTATAGGAAGGGTCTCAGGTTTGGTATTAGAAGCATTGAGATATCACATCTCATGCTATAGGAAGGGTGTCAGAATTGGAATGGGAAGGAGTTGGATATCACATCTCAAGCTATAGGAAGGGTCTCAGGATTGGAATGGGAAGGAGTTTGATATCACATCTCATGCCATGTATGGGTCTCAGGTTTTGTAGAAGCATTGGGATATCACATCTCATGCTATCGGAAGGGTATCAGGATTGGATTTGCAAGGAGTTGGATATCCCATCTCATGCTATAGGAAGGGTCTCAGGTTGGAATGGGAAGGAGTTGGATATCACTTCTCATGTTTTAGGAAGGGTCTCAGGATTGGAATGGGAAGGACTTGGATATCACATCTCATGCTATAGGAAGGCTCTCAGGTTTGGAAGGGGAAGGAGTTGGATATCACATTTCATGTTAGAGGTAGGATCTCAGGTTTGGTATTAGAGGCATTGAGATATCACATCTCATGCTATCAGAAGGATCTCAGGATTGGAATGGGAAGGAGTTGGATATCACATCTCATACTAAAGGGAGGGTCTCAGGTTTGGAAGGGGAAGGATTTGGATATTACATCTCATGTTATGGGAAGGATCTCAGGTTTGGTATTAGAAGCATTGAGATATCACATCTCATGCTATTGGGAGGATCTCAGGTTTGGTATTAGAGGCATTGAGATATCACATCTCATGCTATCAGAAGGGTCTCAGGATTGGAATGGGAAGGAGTCGGATATCACATCTCATGCTAAAGGGAGGGTCTCAGGTTTGGTATTAGAAGCATTGAGATATCACATCTCATGTTATAGGAAGGATCTCAGGTTTGGTATTAGAAACATTGAGATATCACATCTCATGCTATCAGAAGGGTCTCAGGATTGGAATGGGAAGGAGTTGGATATCACATCTCATGCTAAAGGGAGAGTCTCAGGTTTGGAAGGGGAAGGATTTGGATATCACATCTCATGTTATCGGAAGGATCTCAGGTTTGGTATTAGAAGTATTGAGATATCATATCTCATGCTATAGGAAGGGTCTCAGGACTGGAATGGGAAGGAGTTGGATATCACATCTCATGCTAAAGGAAGGGTCTCAGGTTTGGTAGAAGCATTGAGATATCACATCTCATGCTATAGGAAGGGTCTCAGGATTGGAATGGGAAGGACTTAGATATCACATCTCATGCTATAGGAAGGGTCTCCGGTTTGGAACGGGAAGGAGTTGGATATCCCATCTCATTTTATAGGAAGAGTCTCAGGTTTGGTATAAGCATTGAGATATCACATTGCATGCTGTAGGAAGGGTCTCAGGATTGGGATGGGAAGGAGTTGGATATCACATTTCATGCTATAGGAAGGGTCTCAGGTTTGGAACGGGAAGGAGTTGGATATCCCATCTCATGTTATAGGACGGGTCTCAGGTTTGGTATTAGAAGCATTGAGATATCACATTGCATGCTGTAGGAAGGGTCTCAGGATTGGAATGGGAAGGAGTTGGATATTACATTCTTGCTATAGGAAGGGTCTCATGTTTGGAATGGGAAGGAGTTGGATATCACATATGCTATAGGAAGGGTCTCAGGTTTGGAACGGGAAGGAGTTGGATATCACATCTCATGCTATAGGAAGGGTCTCAGGTTTGGTATAAGCATTGAGATATCACATCTCTGCTATCGGAAGTGTCTCAGGATTGGAATGGGAAGGAGTTGGATATCCCATCTCATGTTATAGGACGGGTCTCAGGTTTGTTATTAGAATCATTGAGATATCATATTGCATGCTGTAGGAAGGGTCTAAGGATTGGAATGGGAAGGACTTGGATATCACATCTCATGCTATAGGTAGGCTCTCAGGTTTGGAAAGGGAAGGAGTTGGATATCACATTTCATGTTAGAGGAAGGATCTCAGGTTTGGTATTAGAGGCATTGAGATATCACATCTCATGCTATAGGAAGGCTCTCAGGTTTGGAACGGGAAGGAGTTGGATATCACATCTCATGTTATAGGAAGGGTCTCAGGTGTGGTATAAGCATTCAGATATCACATCTCTGCTATCGGAAGTGTCTCAGGATTGGAATGGGAAGGAGTTGGATATCCCATCTCATGCTATAGATAGGCTCTCAGGTTTGGAAAGGGAAGGAGTTGGATATCACATCTCATGCTATAGGAAGGGTCTCAGGATTGGAATGGGAAGTAGTTGGATATCACATCTCATGCTATAGGAAGGGTCTCAGGTTTGGTATAAGCATTGAGATATCACATCTCATGCTATAGGACAGGTCTCAGGATTGGAATGGAAGGAGTTGGATATCACATCTCATGCTATAGGAAGGGTCTCAGGATTGGAATTAGAAGCATTGAGATATCACATCTCATGCTATAGGAAGGGTCTCAGGATTGGAATGGGAAGGACTTGGATATCACATCTCATGCTATAGATAGGCTCTCAGGTTTGGAAAGGGAAGGAGTTGGATATCACATCTCATACTATAGGAAGGGTCTCAGGATTGGAATGGGAAGTAGTTGGATATCACATCTCATGCTATAGGAAGGGTGTCAGGTTTGGTATAAGCATTGAGATATCACATCTCATGCTGTAGGAAGTGTCTCAGGATTGGAATGGGAAGGAGTTGGATATCACATCTCATGTTATAGGAAGGTTCTCAGGTTTGGTATTAGAAGCATTGAGACATCACATCTCATGCTATAGGAAGGGTCACAGGATTGGAATGGGAAGGAGTTGGATATCACATCTCATGCTAAAGGGATGGTCTCAGGTTTGGAAGGGGAAGGATTTGGATATTACATCTCGTGTTATAGGAATGATCTCAGGTTTGGTATTAGAAGCATTGAGATATCACATCTCATGCTATCGGAAGGATCTCAGGTTTGGTGTTAGAAGCATTGAGATATCATATCTCATGCTATAGGAAGGGTCTCAGGATTGGAATGGAAAGGAGTTGTATATGACATCTCATGCCACAGGAAGGGTCTCAGGTTTGGTATAAGCATTGAGATATCACATCTCATGCTATAGGAATGGTCTCAGGATTGGAATGGGTAGGAGTTGGATATTACATTCTTGCTATAGGAAGGGTCTCATGTTTGGAATGGGAAGGAGTTGGATATCACATATGCTATAGGAAGTGTCTCAGGTTTGGAACGGGAATGAGTTGGATATCACATCTCATGTTATAGGAAGGGTCTCAGGTTTGGTATAAGCATTGAGATAGCACATCTCTGCTATCGGAAGTGGCTCAGGATTGGAATGGGAAGGATTTGGATATCACATCTCATGCTATAGGAAGGGTCTCAGGTTTGGTATACGCATGGAGTTATCACTTCTCATGCTATAGGAAGGGTCTCAGGATTGGAATGGGAAGGAGTTGAATATCACATCTCATGCTATAGGAAGGGTCTCAGGTTTGGTATTAGAAACATTGAGATATCACATCTCATGCTATCAGAAGGGTCTCAGGATTGGAATGGGAAGGAGTTGGATATCACATCTCATGCTAAAGGGAGAGTCTCAGGTTTGGAAGGGGAAGCATTTGGATATCACATCTCATGTTATCGGAAGGATCTCAGGTTTGGTATTAGATGTATTGAGATATCATATCTCATGCTATAGGAAGGGTCTCAGGACTGGAATGGGAAGGAGTTGGATATCACATCTCATGCTAAAGGAAGGGTCTCAGGTTTGGTAGAAGCATTGAGATATCACATCTCATGCTATAGGAAGGGTCTCAGGATTGGAATGGGAAGGACTTAGATATCACATATCATGCTATCAGAAGGGTCTCAGGATTGGAATGGGAAGGAGTTGGATATCACATCTCATGCTAAAGGGAGAGTCTCAGGTTTGGAAGGGGAAGCATTTGGATATCACATCTCATGTTATCGGAAGGATCTCAGGTTTGGTATTTGATGTATTGAGATATCATATCTCATGCTATAGGAAGGGTCTCAGGACTGGAATGGGAAGGAGTTGGATATCACATCTCATGCTAAAGGAAGGGTCTCAGGTTTGGTAGAAGCATTGAGATATCACATCTCATGCTAAAGGAAGGGTCTCAGGTTTGGAACGGGAAGGAGTTGGATATCACATCTCATGTTATAGGAAGGGTCTCAGGTTTGGTATAAGCATTGAGATATGACATCTCTGCTATCGGAAGTGTCTCAGGAGTGGAATGGGAAGGAGTTGGATATCCCATCTCATGTTATAGGACGGGTCTCAGGTTTGTTATTAGAATCATTGAGATATCATATTGCATGCTGTAGGAAGGGTCTAAGGATTGGAATGGGAAGGACTTGGATATCACATCTCATGCTATAGATAGGCTCTCAGGTTTGGAACGGGAAGGAGTTGGATATCACATTTCATGTTAGAGGAAGGATCTCAGGTTTGGTATTAGAAGCATTGAGATATCACATCTCATGCTATAGGAAGGGTCTCAGGGTTGGAATGGGAAGGACTTGGATATCACATCTCATGCTATAGATAGGCTCTCAGGTTTGGAAAGGGAAGGAGTTGGATATCACATCTCATGGTATAGGAAGGGTCTAAGGATTGGAAAGGGAAGTAGTTGGATATCACATCTCATGCTATAGGAAGGGTCTCAGGTTTGGTATAAGCATTGAGATATCACATCTCATGCTATAGGACGTTTCTCAGGATTGGAATGGAAGGAGTTGGATATCACATCTCATGTTATAGGAAGGATCTCAGGTTTGGTATTAGAAGCATTGAGACATCACATCTCATGCTATAGGAAGGGTCTCAGGATTGGAATGGGAAGGAGTTGGATATCACATCTCATGCTATAGGAAGGGTCTCAGGTTTGGTATAAGCATTGAGATATCACATCTCATGCTATAGGAAGGGTCTCAGGATTGGAATGGGAAGGAGTTGGATATCACATCTCATGCTATAGGAAGGGTCTCAGGTTTGGAACGGGAAGGAGTTGGATATCCCATCTCATGTTATAGGACAGGTCTCAGGTTTGGTATTAGAAGCATTGAGATATCACATCGCATGCTGTAGGAAGGATCTCAGGTTTGGAATGGGAAGGAATTGGATATCACATCTCATGTCATAGGAAGTATCTCAGGTTTGGTATTAGAAGCATTGAGATATCACATCTCATGCTATAGGAATGGTCTCAGGATTGGAATGGGTAGGAGTTGGATATTACATTCTTGCTATAGGAAGGGTCTCATGTTTGGAATGGGAAGGAGTTGGATATCACATATGCTATAGGAAGGGTCTCAGGTTTGGAACGGGAAGGAGTTGGATATCCCATCTCATGTTACAGGACGGGTGTCTGGTTTGGTATTAGAATCATTGAGATATCACATCGCATGCTGTAGGAAGCGTCTAAGGATTGGAATGGGATGGACTTGGATATCACATCTCATGCTATAGGTAGGCTCTCAGGTTTGGTATAAGCATTGAGATATCACATCTCATGCTATAGGAAGGGTCTCAGGATTGGAATGGGAAGGATTTGGATATCACATCTCATGCTATAGGAAGGGTCTCAGGTTTGGTATAAGCATGGAGATATCACTTCTCATGCTATAGGAAGTGTCTCAGGATTTGGAATGGGAAGGAGTTGGATATCACATCTCATGTTATAGCAAGGAACTCAGGTTTGGTATTAGAAGCATTGAGACATCACATCTCATGCTATAGGAAGGGTCTCAGGATTGGTATAAGCATTGAGATATCACATCTCTGCTATCGGAAGGGTCTCAGGATTGGAATGGGAAGGAGTTGGATACCCCATCTCGTTATAGGAGGGGTCTCAGGTTTGGCATTAGAAGCATTGAGATATCACATCTCATGGTATAGGACGGGTCTCAGAATTGGAATGGGAAGGAGTTGGATATCACATCTCAAGCTATAGGAAGGGTCTCAGGATTGAAATGGGAAGGACTTGGATATCACATCTCATGTTATAGGAAGGGTCTCAGGTTTGGTATTAGAAGCATTGAGATATCACATCTCATGCTATAGGAAGGGTCTCAGGATTGGAATGGGAAGGACTTGGATATCACATCTCATGTTATAGGAAGGGTCTCAGGTTTGGTATTAGAAGCATTGAGATATCACATCTCATGCTATAGGAAGGGTCTCAGAATTGGAATGGGAAGGAGTTGGATATCACATCTCAAGCTATAGGAAGGGTCTCAGAATTGGAATGGGAAGGAGTTTGATATCACATCTCATGCCATGTATGGGTCTCAGGTTTTGTAGAAGCATTGGGATATCACATCTCATGCTATCGGAAGGGTATCAGGATTGGATTTGGAAGGAGTTGGATATCCCATCTCATGCTAAAGGAAGGGTCTCAGGTTGGAATGGGAAGGAGTTGGATATCACTTCTCATGTTTTAGGAAGGGTCTCAGGATTGGAATGGGAAGGACTTGGATATCACATCTCAAGCTCTAGGAAGGCTCTCAGGTTTGGAAGGGGAAGGAGTTGGATATCACATTTCATGTTAGAGGTAGGATCTCAGGTTTGGTATTAGAGGCATTGAGATATCACATCTCATGCTATCAGAAGGATCTCAGGATTGGAATGGGAAGGAGTTGGATATCACATCTCATACTAAAGGGAGGGTCTCAGGTTTGGAAGGGGAAGGATTTGGGTATTACATCTCATGTTATGGGAAGGATCTCAGGTTTGGTATTAGAAGCATTGAGATATCACATCTCATGCTATTGGGAGGATCTCAGGTTTGGTATTAGAGGCATTGAGATATCACATCTCATGCTATCAGAAGGGTCTCAGGATTGGAATGGGAAGGAGTCGGATATCACATCTCATGCTAAAGGGAGGGTCTCAGGTTTGGTATTAGAAGCATTGAGATATCACATCTCATGTTATAGGAAGGATCTCAGGTTTGGTATTAGAAACATTGAGATATCACATCTCATGCTATCAGAAGGGTCTCAGGATTGGAATGGGAAGGAGTTGGATATCACATCTCATGCTAAAGGGAGAGTCTCAGGTTTGGAAGGGGAAGGATTTGGATATCACATCTCATGTTATCGGAAGGATCTCAGGTTTGGTATTAGAAGTATTGAGATATCATATCTCATGCTATAGGAAGGGTCTCAGGACTGGAATGGGAAGGAGTTGGATATCACATCTCATGCTAAAGGAAGGGTCTCAGGTTTGGTAGAAGCATTGAGATATCACATCTCATGCTATAGGAAGGGTCTCAGGATTGGAATGGGAAGGACTTAGATATCACATATCATGCTATAGAGAGGGTCTCAGTTTTGATATTAGAAGCATTGAGATATCACATCTCATGCTATCGGAAGTGTCTCAGGATTGGAATGGGAAGGAGCTGGATATCACATCTCATGCTAAAGGAAGGGTCTCAGGTTTGAAACGGGAAGGAGTTGGATATCACATCTCATGTTATAGGAAGGGTCTCAGGTTTGGTATAAGCATTGAGATATCACATCTCATGCTATAGGAAGGGTCTCAGGATTGGAATGGGAAGGAGTTGGATATCACATCTCATGCTATAGGAAGGGTATCAGGTTTGGTATAAGCATTGAGATATCACATCTCATGCTATAGGAAGGGTCTCAGGATTGGAATGGGAAGGAGTTGGATATCACATCTCATGCTATAGGAAGTTTCTCAGGTTTGGAACGGGAAGGAGTTGGATATCCCATCTCATTTTATAGGAAGAGTCTCAGGTTTGGTATAAGCATTGAGATATCACATTGCATGCTGTAGGAAGGGTCTCAGGATTGGGATGGGAAGGAGTTGGATATCACATCTCATGCTATAGGAAGGGTCTCAGGTTTGGAACGGGAAGGAGTTGGATATCCCATCTCATGTTATAGGACGGGTCTCAGGTTTGGTATTAGAAGCATTGAGATATCACATTGCATGCTGTAGGAAGGGTCTCAGGATTGGAATGGGAAGGAGTTGGATATTACATTCTTGCTATAGGAAGGGTCTCATGTTTGGAATGGGAAGCAGTTGGATATCACATATGCTATAGGAAGGGTCTCAGGTTTGGAACGGGAAGGAGTTGGATATCACATCTCATGCTATAGGAAGGGTCTCAGGTTTGGTATAAGCATTGAGATATCACATCTCTGCTATCGGAAGTGTCTCAGGATTGGAATGGGAAGGAGTTGGATATCCCATCTCATGTTATAGGACGGGTCTCAGGTTTGTTATTAGAATCATTGAGATATCATATTGCATGCTGTAGGAAGGGTCTAAGGATTGGAATGGGAAGGACTTGGATATCACATCTCATGCTATAGGTAGGCTCTCAGGTTTGGAAAGGGAAGGAGTTGGATATCACATTTCATGTTAGAGGAAGGATCTCAGGTTTGGTATTAGAGGCATTGAGATATCACATCTCATGCTATAGGAAGGGTCTCAGGATTGGAATGGGAAGGAGTTGGATATCACATCTCATGCTATAGGAAGGGTCTCAGGTTTGGTATAAGCATTGAGATATCACATCTCATGCTATAGGAAGAGTCTCAGGATGGGAATGGGAAGGAGTTGGAGATCACATCTGATGTTATAGGAAGGATCTCAGGTTTGGTATCAGAAGCATTGAGATATCACATCCCTGCTATCGGAAGGGTCTCAGGATTGGAATGGGAAGGAGTTGGATATCCCATCTCATGTTATAGGAAGAGTCTCAGGTTTGGTATTAGAAGCATTGAGATATCACATCTCATGCTATAGGAAGTGTCTCAGGATTGGAATGGGAAGGAGTTTGATATCACATCTCATGCCATGTATGGATCTCAGGTTTTGTAGAAGCATTGGGATATCACATCTCATGCTATCGGAAGGGTATCAGGAATGGATTTGGAAGGAGTTGGATATCCCATCTCATGCTATAGGAAGGGTCTCAGGTTGGAATGGGAAGGAGTTGGATATCACATCTGATGTTATAGGAAGGGTCTCAGGATTGGAATGGGAAGGACTTGGATATCACATCTCATGCTATAGGAAGGCTCTCAGGTTTGGAAGGGGAAGGAGTTGGATATCACATTTCATGTTAGAGGTAGGATCTCAGGTTTGGTAAAGAGGCATTGAGATATCACATCTCATGCTATAGGAAGGGTCTCAGGATTGGAATGGGAAGGAGTTGGATATCACATCTCATGTTATAGGATAGATCTCAGGTTTGGTATTAGAAGCATTGAGACATCACATCTCATGTTATAGGAAGTGTCTCAGGATTGGAATGGGAAGGACTTGGATATCACATCTCATGCTATAGGAAGGGTCTCAGGTTTGGAACGGGAAGGAGTAGGATATCCCATCTCATGTTATAGGAAGAGTCTCAGGTTTGGTATAAGCATTGAGATATCACATCTCTGCAATCGCAAGTGTCTCAGGATTGGGATGGGAAGGAGTTGAATATCACATCTCATGCTATAGGAAGGGTCTCAGGTTTGGTATAAGCATTGAGATATCACATCCCATGCTATAGGAAGGGTCTCAGGATTGGAATGGGAAGGAGTTGTATATGACATTTCATGCCGTAGGAAGGGTCTCAGGTTTGGTATAAGCTTTGAGATATCACATCTCTGCTATCGGAAGGGTCTCATGCTCGGAATGGGAAGGAGTTGGATATCCCATCTCATGTTACAGGAAGAGTCTCAGTTTTGTTAGAAGCATTGAGATATCACATCTCATGCTATAGGAAGTGTCTCAGGATTGGAATGGGAAGGACTTGGATATCACATCTCATGCTATAGGGAGGGTCTCAAGTTTGATATTAGAAGCATTGAGATATCACATCTCATGCTATAGAAAGGGTCTCAGGATTGGAATGGGAAGGAGTTGGATATCACATCTCATGCTATAGGAAGGGTCTCAGGTTTGGTATAAGCAGTGAGATATCACATCTCATGCTATAGGAAGGGTCTCAGGATTGGAATGGGAAGGAGTTGGATATCACATCTCATGTTATAGGAAGGATCTCAGGTTTGGTATAAGCATTGAGATATCACATTTCTGCTATCGGAAGGGTCTCAGGATTGGAATGGGAAGGAGTTGGATATTCCCATCTCATGTTATAGGAAGGGTCTCAGGATTGGAATGGGAAGGAGTTGGATATCAGATCTCATGCTATAGGAAGGGTCTCAGGTTTGGAACGGGAAGGATTTGGATATCACATCTCATGTTATAGGAAGAGTCTCAGGTTTGGTATAAGAATTGAGATATCACATCTCTGCTATCGGAGGTGTCTCAGGATTGGGATGGGAATTAATTGGATATCACATCTCATGCTATAGGAAGGGTATCAGGTTTGGAACGGGAAGGAGTTGGATATCCCATCTCATGTTATAGGACGGGTCTCAGGTTTGATATTAGAAGCATTGAGATATCAAATCGCATGCTGTAGGAAGGGTCTCAGGTTTGGAATGGGAAGGATTTGGATATCACATTTCATGTCATAGGAAGGATCTCAGGTTTGGTATTAGAAGCATTGATATATCACATCTCATGCTATAGGAATGGTCTCAGGATTGGAATGGGTAGGAGTTGGATATTACATTCTTTCTATAAGAAGGGTCTCATGTTTGGAATGGGAAGGAGTTGGATATCACATATGCTATAGGAAGTGTCTTAGGTTTGGAACGGGAATGAGTTGGATATCACATCTCATGTTATAGGAAGGGTCTCAGGTTTGGTATAAGCATTGAGATATCACATCTCTGCTATTGGAAGTGGCTCAGGATTGGAATGGGAAGGAGTTGGATATCCCATCTCATATTATAGGACGGGTCTCTGGTTTGGTATAAGCATTGAGATATCACATCTCATGCTATAGGAAGGGTCTCAGGATTGGAATGGTAAGGATTTGGATATCACATCTCATGCTATAGGAAGGGTCTCAGGTTTGGTATACACATGGAGATATCACTTCTCATGCTATAGGAAGGGTCTCAGGATTGGAATGGGAAGAAATTGGATATCACATCTCATGCTATAGGAAGGGTCTCAGGTTTGGTATAAGCATGGAGATATCACTTCTCATGCTATAGGAAGGGTCTCAGGATTGGAATTGGAAGGAGTTGGATATCACATCTCATGTTATAGGAAGGATCTCAGGTTTGGTATTAGAAGCATTGAGATATCACATCTCATGCTATCGGAAGGGTCTCAGGATTGGAATGGGAAGGAGTTGGATATCTCATCTCATGCTATAGGAAGGGTCTCAGGTTTGGAACGGGAAGAAGTTGGATATCACATCTCATGTTATAGGAAGAGTCTCAGGTTTGGTATAAGCATTGAGATATCACATCTCTGCTATCGGAGGTGTCTCAGGATTGGGATGGGAAGGAATTGGATATCACATCTCATGCTATAGGAAGGGTCTCAGGTTTGGTATACGCATGGAGATATCACTTCTCATGCTATAGGAAGGGTCTCAGGATTGGAATGGGAAGGAGTTGGATATCACATCTCATGTTATAGGAAGGATCTCAGGTTTGGTATTAGAAGCATTGAGATATCACATCTCATGCTATCAGAAGGGTCTCAGGATTGGAATGGGAAGGAGTTGGATATCACATCTCATGCTAAAGGGAGGGTCTCAGGTTTGGAAGGGGAAGGATTTGGATATCACATCTCATGTTATCGGAAGGATCTCAGGTTTGGTATTAGAAGTATTGAGATATCATATCTCATGCAATAGGAAGGGTCTCAGGACTGGAATGGGAAGGAGTTGGATATCACATCTCATGCTAAAGGAAGGGTCTCAGGTTTGGTAGAAGCATTGAGATATCACATCTCATGCTACAGGAAGGGTCTCAGGATTGGAATGGGAAGGACTTAGATATCACATATCATGCTATAGGGAGGGTCTCAGTTTTGATATTAGAAGCTTTGAGATATCACATCTCATGCTATCGGAAGTGTCTCAGGATTGGAATGGGAAGGAGCTGGATATTACATCTCATGCTAAAGGAAGGGTCTCAGGTTTGGAACGGGAAGGAGTTGGATATCACATCTCATGTTATAGGAAGGGTCTCAGGTGTGGTATAAGCATTCAGATATCACATCTCATGCTATAGGAAGGGTCTCAGGTTTGGTATAAGCATTGAGATATCACATCTCATGCTATAGGAAGGGTCTCAGGATTGGAATGGGAAGGAGTTGTATATGACATTTCATGCCGTAGGAAGGGTCTCAGGTTTGGTATAAGCTTTGAGATATCACATCTCTGCTATCGGAAGGGTCTCATGCTTGGAATGGGAAGGAGTTGGATATCCCATCTCATGTTACAGGAAGAGTCTCAGTTTTGTTAGAAGCATTGAGATATCACATCTCATGCTATAGGAAGTGTCTCAGGATTGGAATGGGAAGGACTTGGATATCACATCTCATGCTATAATGAGGGTCTCAAGTTTGATATTAGAAGCATTGAGATATCACATCTCATGCTATAGGAAGGGTCTCAGGATTGGAATGGGAAGGAGTTGGATATCACATCTCATGCTATAGGAAGGGTCTCAGGTTTGGTATAAGCAGTGAGATATCACATCTCATGCTATAGGAAGGGTCTCAGGATTGGAATGGGAAGGAGTTGGATATCACATCTCATGTTATAGGAAGGATCTCAGGTTTGGTATAAGCATTGAGATATCACATTTCTGCTATCGGAAGGGTCTCAGGATTGGAATGGGAAGGAGTTGGATATTCCCATCTCATGTTATAGGAAGGGTCTCAGGATTGGAATGGGAAGGAGTTGGATATCAGATCTCATGCTATAGGAAGGGTCTCAGGTTTGGAACGGGAAGGATTTGGATATCACATCTCATGTTATAGGAAGAGTCTCAGGTTTGGTATAAGAATTGAGATATCACATCTCTGCTATCGGAGGTGTCTCAGGATTGGGATTGGAAGGAATTGGATATCACATCTCATGCTATAGGAAGGGTATCAGGTTTGGAACGGGAAGGAGTTGGATATCCCATCTCATGTTATAGGATGGGTCTCAGGTTTGATATTAGAAGCATTGAGATATCACATTGCATGCTGTAGGAAGGGTCTCAGGTTTGGAATGGGAAGGATTTGGATATCACATTTCATGTCATAGGAAGGATCTCAGGTTTGGTATTAGAAGCATTGATATATCACATCTCATGCTATAGGAATGGTCTCAGGATTGGAATGGGTAGGAGTTGGATATTACATTCTTTCTATAAGAAGGGTCTCATGTTTGGAATGGGAAGGAGTTGGATATCACATATGCTATAGGAAGTGTCTTAGGTTTGGAACGGGAATGAGTTGGATATCACATCTCATGTTATAGGAAGGGTCTCAGGTTTGGTATAAGCATTGAGATATCACATCTCTGCTATTGGAAGTGGCTCAGGATTGGAATGGGAAGGAGTTGGATATCCCATCTCATGTTATAGGACGGGTCTCTGGTTTGGTATAAGCATTGAGATATCACATCTCATGCTATAGGAAGGGTCTCAGGATTGGAATGGTAAGGATTTGGATATCACATCTCATGCTATAGGAAGGGTCTCAGGTTTGGTATACACATGGAGATATCACTTCTCATGCTATAGGAAGGGTCTCAGGATTGGAATGGGAAGAAATTGGATATCACATCTCATGCTATAGGAAGGGTCTCAGGTTTGGTATAAGCATGGAGATATCACTTCTCATGCTATAGGAAGGGTCTCAGGATTGGAAATGGAAGGAGTTGGATATCACATCTCATGTTATAGGAAGGATCTCAGGTTTGGTATTAGAAGCATTGAGATATCACATCTCATGCTATCGGAAGGGTCTCAGGATTGGAATGGGAAGGAGTTGGATATCTCATCTCATGCTATAGGAAGGGTGTCAGGTTTGGAACGGGAAGAAGTTGGATATCACATCTCATGTTATAGGAAGAGTCTCAGGTTTGGTATAAGCATTGAGATATCACATCTCTGCTATCGGAGGTGTCTCAGGATTGGGATGGGAAGGGATTGGATATCACATCTCATGCTATAGGAAGGGTCTCAGGTTTGGTATACGCATGGAGATATCACTTCTCATGCTATAGGAAGGGTCTCAGGATTGGAATGGGAAGGAGTTGGATATCACATCTCATGTTATAGGAAGGATCTCAGGTTTGGTATTAGAAGCATTGAGATATCACATCTCATGCTATCAGAAGGGTCTCAGGATTGGAATGGGAAGGAGTTGGATATCACATCTCATGCTAAAGGGAGGGTCTCAGGTTTGGAAGGGGAAGGAGTTGGATATCAGATCTCATGCTATAGGAAGGGTCTCAGGTTTGGAACGGGAAGGATTTGGATATCACATCTCATGTTATAGGAAGAGTCTCAGGTTTGGTATAAGAATTGAGATATCACATCTCTGCTATCGGAGGTGTCTCAGGATTGGGATGGGAAGGAATTGGATATCACATCTCATGCTATAGGAAGGGTATCAGGTTTGGAACGGGAAGGAGTTGGATATCCCATCTCATGTTATAGGATGGGTCTCAGGTTTGATATTAGAAGCATTGAGATATCACATCGCATGCTGTAGGAAGGGTCTCAGGTTTGGAATGGGAAGGATTTGGATATCACATTTCATGTCATAGGAAGGATCTCAGGTTTGGTATTAGAAGCATTGATATATCACATCTCATGCTATAGGAATGGTCTCAGGATTGGAATGGGTAGGAGTTGGATATTACATTCTTTCTATAAGAAGGGTCTCATGTTTGGAATGGGAAGGAGTTGGATATCACATATGCTATAGGAAGTGTCTTAGGTTTGGAACGGGAATGAGTTGGATATCACATCTCATGTTATAGGAAGGGTCTCAGGTTTGGTATAAGCATTGAGATATCACATCTCTGCTATTGGAAGTGGCTCAGGATTGGAATGGGAAGGAGTTGGATATCCCATCTCATGTTATAGGACGGGTCTCTGGTTTGGTATAAGCATTGAGATATCACATCTCATGCTATAGGAAGGGTCTCAGGATTGGAATGGTAAGGATTTGGATATCACATCTCATGCTATAGGAAGGGTCTCAGGTTTGGTATACACATGGAGATATCACTTCTCATGCTATAGGAAGGGTCTCAGGATTGGAATGGGAAGAAATTGGATATCACATCTCATGCTATAGGAAGGGTCTCAGGTTTGGTATAAGCATGGAGATATCACTTCTCATGCTATAGGAAGGGTCTCAGGATTGGAAATGGAAGGAGTTGGATATCACATCTCATGTTATAGGAAGGATCTCAGGTTTGGTATTAGAAGCATTGAGATATCACATCTCATGCTATCGGAAGGGTCTCAGGATTGGAATGGGAAGGAGTTGGATATCTCATCTCATGCTATAGGAAGGGTCTCAGGTTTGGAACGGGAAGAAGTTGGATATCACATCTCATGTTATAGGAAGAGTCTCAGGTTTGGTATAAGCATTGAGATATCACATCTCTGCTATCGGAGGTGTCTCAGGATTGGGATGGGAAGGGATTGGATATCACATCTCATGCTATAGGAAGGGTCTCAGGTTTGGTATACGCATGGAGATATCACTTCTCATGCTATAGGAAGGGTCTCAGGATTGGAATGGGAAGGAGTTGGATATCACATCTCATGTTATAGGAAGGATCTCAGGTTTGGTATTAGAAGCATTGAGATATCACATCTCATGCTATCAGAAGGGTCTCAGGATTGGAATGGGAAGGAGTTGGATATCACATCTCATGCTAAAGGGAGGGTCTCAGGTTTGGAAGGGGAAGGATTTGGATATCACATCTCATGTTATCGGAAGGATCTCAGGTTTGGTATTAGAAGTATTGAGATATCATATCTCATGCTATAGGAAGGGTCTCAGGACTGGAATGGGAAGGAGTTGGATATCACATTTCATGCTAAAGGAAGGGTCTCAGGTTTGGTAGAAGCATTGAGATATCACATCTCATGCTACAGGAAGGGTCTCAGGATTGGAATGGGAAGGACTTAGGTATCACATATCATGCTATAGGGAGGGTCTCAGTTTTGATATTAGAAGCTTTGAGATATCACATCTCATGCTATCGGAAGTGTCTCAGGATTGGAATGGGAAGGAGCTGGATATTACATCTCATGCTAAAGGAAGGGTCTCAGGTTTGGAACGGGAAGGAGTTGGATATCACATCTCATGTTATAGGAAGGGTCTCAGGTGTGGTATAAGCATTCAGATATCACATCTCTGCTATCGGAAGTGTCTCAGGATTGGAATGGGAAGGAGTTGGATATCCCATCTCATGCTATAGGAAGGGTCTCAGGATTGGAATGGGAAGTAGTTGGATATCACATCTCATGCTATAGGAAGGGTCTCAGGATTGGAATGGGAAGTAGTTGGATATCACATCTCATGCTATAGGAAGGGTCTCAGGTTTGGTATAAGCATTGAGATATCACATCTCATGCTATAGGACAGGTCTCAGGAGTGGAATGGAAGGAGTTGGATATCACATCTCATGCTATAGGAAGGGTCTCAGGATTGGAATGGGAAGTAGTTGGATATCACATCTCATGCTATAGGAAGGGTCTCATGTTTGGTATTAGAAGCATTGAGATATCACATCTCATGCTATAGGAAGGGTCTCAGGATTGGAATGGGAAGGACTTGGATATCACATCTCATGCTATAGATAGGCTCTCAGGTTTGGAAAGGGAAGGAGTTGGATATCACATCTCATACTATAGGAAGGGTCTCAGGATTGGAATGGGAAGTAGTTGGATATCACATCTCATGCTATAGGAAGGGTGTCAGGTTTGGTATAAGCATTGAGATATCACATCTCATGCTATAGGACGGGTCTCAGGATTGGAATGGGAAGGAGTTGTATATGACATCTCATGCCGTAGGAAGGGTCTCAGGTTTGGTATAAGCATTGAGATATCACTTCTCATGATATAGGAAGTATCTCAGGATTGGAATGGGAAGGAGTTGGATATCACATCTCAAGTTATAGGAAGGATCTCAGGTTTTGTATTAGAAGCATTGAGACATCACATCTCATGCTATAGGAAGGGTCTCAGGATTGGAATGGGAAGGAGTTGGATATCACATCTCATGCTAAAGGGAGGGTCTCAGGTTTGGAAGGGGAAGGATTTGGATATTACATCTCGTGTTATAGGAATGATCTCAGGTTTGGTATTAGAAGCATTGAGATATCACATCTCATGCTATAGGAAGGGTCTCAGGATTGGAATGGGAAGGAGTTGGATATCACATCTCATGCTATAGGAAGGGTCTCAGGATTGGAATGGGAAGGAGTTGTGTATGACATCTCATGCCACAGGAAGGGTCTCAGGTTTGGTATAAGCATTGAGATATCACATCTCTGCAATCGGAAGGGTCTCAGGATTGGAATGGAAAGGAGTTGGATATCCCATCCTATGTTATAGGAAGGGTCTCAGGTTTGGTATTAGAAGCATTGAGATATCACATCTCATGCTATAGGAAGGGTCTCAGGATTGGAATGGGAAGGACTTGGATATCACATCTCATGCTATAGGGAGGGTCTCAAGTTTGGAAAGGGAAGGAGTTGGATATCACATTTCATGTTAGAGGTAGGATCTCAGTTTTGGTATTAGAGGCATTGAGATATCACATCTCATGCTATCAGAAGGGTCTCAGGATTGGAATGGGAAGGAGTTGGATATCACATCTCATGCTAAAGGGAGGGTCTCAGGTTTGGAAGGGGAAGGATTTGGATATCACATCTCATGTTATAGGAAGGATCTCAGGTTTGGTATTAGAAGCATTGAGATATGACATCTCATGCTATTGGAAGGATCTCAGGTTTGGTATTAGAGGCATTGAGATATCACATCTCATGCTAAAGGGAGGGTCTCAGGTTTGGAAGGGGAAGGATTTGGATATCACATCTCTTATTATAGGAAGGATCACAAGTTTGGTATTAGAAGCATTGAGATATCACATCTCATGCTATCGGAAAGGTCTCAGGATTGGAATGGGAAGGAGTTGGATATCACATCTCATGCTATAGGAAGGGTCTCAGGTTTGGAACGGGAAGGAGTTGGATATCACATCTCATGTTATAGGAAGAGTCTCAGGTTTGGTATAAGCATTGAGATATCACATCTCATGCTATAGGAATGGTCTCAGGATTGGAATGGGTAGGAGTTGGATATTACATTCTTGCTATAGGAAGGGTCTCATGTTTGGAATGGGAAGGAGTTGGATATCACATATGCTATAGGAAGTGTCTCAGGTTTGGAACGGGAATGAGTTGGATATCACATCTCATGTTATAGGAAGGGTCTCAGGTTTGGTATAAGCATTGAGATAGCACATCTCTGCTATCGGAAGTGGCTCAGGATTGGAATGGGAAGGATTTGGATATCACATCTCATGCTATAGGAAGGGTCTCAGGTTTGGTATATGCATGGAGTTATCACTTCTCATGCTATAGGAAGGGTCTCAGGATTGGAATGGGAAGGAGTTGAATATCACATCTCATGCTATAGGAAGGGTCTCAGGTTTGGTATAAGCATGGAGATATCACTTCTCATGCTATAGGAAGGGTCTCAGGATTGGAATGGGAAGGAGTTGGATATCACATCTCATGTTATAGGAAGGATCTCAGGTTTGGTATTAGAAACATTGAGATATCACATCTCATGCTATTAGAAGGGTCTCAGGATTGGAATGGGAAGGAGTTGGATATCACATCTCATGCTAAAGGGAGAGTCTCAGGTTTGGAAGGGGAAGCATTTGGATATCACATCTCATGTTATCGGAAGGATTTCAGGTTTGGTATTAGATGTATTGAGATATCATATCTCATGCTATAGGAAGGGTCTCAGGACTGGAATGGGAAGGAGTTGGATATCACATCTCATGCTAAAGGAAGGGTCTCAGGTTTGGTAGAAGCATTGAGATATCACATCTCATGCTATAGGAAGGGTCTCAGGATTGGAATGGGAAGGACTTAGATATCCCATATCATGCTATAGGGAGGGTCTCAGTTTTGATATTAGAAGCATTGAGATATCACATCTCATGCTATCGGAAGTGTCTCAGGATTGGAATGGGAAGGAGCTGGATATCACATCTCAATCTAAAGGAAGGGTCTCAGGTTTGGAACGGGAAGGAGTTGGATATCACATCTCATGTTATAGGAAGGGTCTCAGGTTTGGTATAAGCATTGAGATATCACATCTCTGCTATCGGAAGTGTCTCAGGAGTGGAATGGGAAGGAGTTGGATATCCCATCTCATGTTATAGGACGGGTCTCAGGTTTGTTATTAGAATCATTGAGATATCATATTGCATGCTGTAGGAAGGGTCTAAGGATTTGAATGGGAAGGACTTGGATATCACATATCATGCTATAGATAGGCTCTCAGGTTTGGAACGGGAAGGAGTTGGATATCACATTTCATGTTAGAGGAAGGATCTCAGGTTTGGTATTAGAAGCATTGAGATATCACATCTCATGCTATAGGAAGGGTCTCAGGATTGGAATGGGAAGGACTTGGATATCACATCTCATGCTATAGATAGGCTCTCAGGTTTGGAAAGGGAAGGAGTTGGATATCACATCTCATGGTATAGGAAGGGTCTCAGGATTAGAATGGGAAGTAGTTGGATATCACATCTCATGCTATAGGAAGGGTCTCAGGTTTGGTATAAGCATTGAGATATCACATCTCATGCTATAGGACGTTTCTCAGGATTGGAATGGAAGGAGTTGGATATCACATCTCATGTTATAGGAAGGATCTCAGGTTTGGTATTAGAAGCTTTGAGACATCACATCTCATCTCATGCTATAGGAAGGGTCTCAGGATTGGAATGGGAAGGAGTTGGATATCACATCTCATGCTAAAGGAAGGGTCTCAGGTTTGGTATAAGCATTGAGATATCACATCTCATGCTATAGTAAGGGTCTCAGGATTGGAATGGGAAGGAGCTGGATATCACATCTCAATCTAAAGGAAGGGTCTCAGGTTTGGAACGGGAAGGAGTTGGATATCACATCTCATGTTATAGGAAGGGTCTCAGGTTTGGTATAAGCATTGAGATATCACATCTCTGCTATCGGAAGTGTCTCAGGAGTGGAATGGGAAGGAGTTGGATATCCCATCTCATGTTATAGGACGGGTCTCAGGTTTGTTATTAGAATCATTGAGATATCATATTGCATGCTGTAGGAAGGGTCTAAGGATTTGAATGGGAAGGACTTGGATATCACATATCATGCTATAGATAGGCTCTCAGGTTTGGAACGGGAAGGAGTTGGATATCACATTTCATGTTAGAGGAAGGATCTCAGGTTTGGTATTAGAAGCATTGAGATATCACATCTCATGCTATAGGAAGGGTCTCAGGATTGGAATGGGAAGGACTTGGATATCACATCTCATGCTATAGATAGGCTCTCAGGTTTGGAAAGGGAAGGAGTTGGATATCACATCTCATGGTATAGGAAGGGTCTCAGGATTGGAATGGGAAGTAGTTGGATATCACATCTCATGCTATAGGAAGGGTCTCAGGTTTGGTATAAGCATTGAGATATCACATCTCATGCTATAGGACGTTTCTCAGGATTGGAATGGAAGGAGTTGGATATCACATCTCATGTTATAGGAAGGATCTCAGGTTTGGTATTAGAAGCATTGAGACATCACATCTCATGCTATAGGAAGGGTCTCAGGATTGGAATGGGAAGGAGTTGGATATCACATCTCATGCTAAAGGAAGGGTCTCAGGTTTGGTATAAGCATTGAGATATCACATCTCATGCTATAGTAAGGGTCTCAGGATTGGAATGGGAAGAAGTTGGATATCACATCTCATGCTAAAGGGAGGGTCTCAGGTTTGGAAGGGGTAGGATTTGGATATCACATCTCATGTTATAGGAAGGATCACAGGTTTGGTATTAGAAGCATTGAGATATCACATCTCATGCTATCGGAAGGGTCTCAGGATTGGAATGGGAAGGAGCTGGATATTACATCTCATGCTAAAGGAAGGGTCTCAGGTTTGGAACGGGAAGGAGTTGGATATCACATCTCATGTTATAGGAAGGGTCTCAGGTGTGGTATAAGCATTCAGATATCACATCTCTGCTATCGGAAGTGTCTCAGGATTGGAATGGGAAGGAGTTGGATATCCCATCTCATGCTATAGATAGGCTCTCAGGTTTGGAAAGGGAACGAGTTGGATATCACATCTCATGCTATAGGAAGGGTCTCAGGATTGGAATGGGAAGTAGTTGGATATCACATCTCATGCTATAGGAAGGGTCTCAGGTTTGGTATAAGCATTGAGATATCACATCTCATGCTATAGGACAGGTCTCAGGAGTGGAATGGAAGGAGTTGGATATCACATCTCATGCTATAGGAAGGGTCTCAGGATTGGAATGGGAAGTAGTTGGATATCACATCTCATGCTATAGGAAGGGTCTCAGGTTTGGTATTAGAAGCATTGAGATATCACATCTCATGCTATAGGAAGGTTCTCAGGATTGGAATGGGAAGGACTTGGATATCACATCTCATGCTATAGATAGGCTCTCAGGTTTGGAAAGGGAAGGAGTTGGATATCACATCTCATACTATAGGAAGGGTCTCAGGATTGGAATGGGAAGTAGTTGGATATCACATCTCATGCTATAGGAAGGGTGTCAGGTTTGGTATAAGCATTGAGATATCACATCTCATGCTATAGGACGGGTCTCAGGATTGGAATGGGAAGGAGTTGTATATGACATCTCATGCCGTAGGAAGGGTCTCAGGTTTGGTATAAGCATTGAGATATCACTGCTCATGCTATAGGAAGTGTCTCAGGATTGGAATGGGAAGGAGTTGGATATCACATCTCAAGTTATAGGAAGGATCTCAGGTTTTGTATTAGAAGCATTGAGACATCACATCTCATGCTATAGGAAGGGTCTCAGGATTGGAATGGGAAGGAGTTGGATATCACATCTCATGCTAAATGGAGGGTCTCAGGTTTGGAAGGGGAAGGATTTGGATATTACATCTCGTGTTATAGGAATGATCTCAGGTTTGGTATTAGAAGCATTGAGATATCACATCTCATGCTATCTGAAGGATCTCAGGTTTGGTGTTAGAAGCATTGAGATATCATATCTCATGCTATAGGAAGGGTCTCAGGATTGGAATGGGAAGGAGTTGGATATCACATCTCATGCTATAGGAAGGGTCTCAGGATTGGAATGGGAAGGAGTTGTATATGACATCTCATGCCACAGGAAGGGTCTCAGGTTTGGTATAAGCATTGAGATATCACATCTCTGCAATCGGAAGGGTCTCAGGATTGGAATGGAAAGGAGTTGGATATCCCATCTTATGTTATAGGAAGGGTCTCAGGTTTGGTATTAGAAGCATTGAGATATCACATCTCATGCTATAGGAAGGGTCTCAGGATTGGAATGGGAAGGACTTGGATATCACATCTCATGCTATAGGGAGGGTCTCACGTTTGGAAAGGGAAGGAGTTGGATATCACATTTCATGTTAGAGGTAGGATGTCAGTTTTGGTATTAGAGGCATTGAGATATCACATCTCATGCTATAGGAAGGGTCTCAGGATTGGAATGGGAAGGAGTTGGATATCACATCTCATGCTAAAGGGAGGGTCTCAGGTTTGGAAGGGGAAGGATTTGGATATCACATCTCATGTTATAGGAAGGATCTCAGGTTTGGTATTAGAAGCATTGAGATATGACATCTCATGCTATTGGAAGGATCTCAGGTTTGGTATTAGAGGCATTGAGATATCACATCTCATGCTAAAGGGAGGGTCTCAGGTTTGGAAGGGGAAGGATTTGGATATCACATCTCTTATTATAGGAAGGATCACAAGTTTGGTATTAGAAGCATTGAGATATCACATCTCATGCTATCGGAAGGGTCTCAGGATTGGAATGGGAAGGAGTTGGATATCACATCTCAAGTTATAGGAAGGATCTCAGGTTTTGTATTAGAAGCATTGAGACATCACATCTCATGCTATAGGAAGGGTCTCAGGATTGGAATGGGAAGGAGTTGGATATCACATCTCATGCTAAATGGAGGGTCTCAGGTTTGGAAGGGGAAGGATTTGGATATTACATCTCGTGTTATAGGAATGATCTCAGGTTTGGTATTAGAAGCATTGAGATATCACATCTCATGCTATCTGAAGGATCTCAGGTTTGGTATTAGAAGCATTGAGATATGACATCTCATGCTATTGGAAGTATCTCAGGTTTGGTATTAGAGGCATTGAGATATCACATCTCATGCTAAAGGGAGGGTCTCAGGTTTGGAAGGGGAAGGATTTGGATATCACATCTCTTATTATAGGAAGGATCACAAGTTTGGTATTAGAAGCATTGAGATATCACATCTCATGCTATCGGAAGGGTCTCAGGATTGGAATGGGAAGGAGTTGGATATCACATCTCATGCTATAGGAAGGGTCTCAGGTTTGGAACGGGAAGGAGTTGGATATCACATCTCATGTTATAGGAAGAGTCTCAGGTTTGGTATAAGCATTGAGATATCACATCTCATGCTATAGGAATGGTCTCAGGATTGGAATGGGTAGGAGTTGGATATTACATTCTTGCTATAGGAAGGGTCTCATGTTTGGAATGGGAAGGAGTTGGATATCACATATGCTATAGGAAGTGTCTCAGGTTTGGAACGGGAATGAGTTGGATATCACATCTCATGTTATAGGAAGGGTCTCAGGTTTGGTATAAGCATTGAGATAGCACATCTCTGCTATCGGAAGTGGCTCAGGATTGGAATGGGAAGGATTTGGATATCACATCTCATGCTATAGGAAGGGTCTCAGGTTTGGTATAAGCATGGAGATATCACTTCTCATGCTATAGGAAGGGTCTCAGGATTGGAATGGGAAGGAGTTGGATATCACATCTCATGTTATAGGAAGGATCTCAGGTTTGGTATTAGAAACATTGAGATATCACATCTCATGCTATTAGAAGGGTCTCAGGATTGGAATGGGAAGGAGTTGGATATCACATCTCATGCTAAAGGGAGAGTCTCAGGTTTGGAAGGGGAAGCATTTGGATATCACATCTCATGTTATCGGAAGGATCTCAGGTTTGGTATTAGATGTATTGAGATATCATATCTCATGCTATAGGAAGGGTCTCAGGACTGGAATGGGAAGGAGTTGGATATCACATCTCATGCTAAAGGAAGGGTCTCAGGTTTGGTAGAAGCATTGAGATATCACATCTCATGCTATAGGAAGGGTCTCAGGATTGGAATGGGAAGGACTTAGATATCACATATCATGCTATAGGGAGGGTCTCAGTTTTGATATTAGAAGCATTGAGATATCACATCTCATGCTATCGGAAGTGTCTCAGGATTGGAATGGGAAGGAGCTGGATATCACATCTCAATCTAAAGGAAGGGTCTCAGGTTTGGAACGGGAAGGAGTTGGATATCACATCTCATGTTATAGGAAGGGTCTCAGGTTTGGTATAAGCATTGAGATATCACATCTCTGCTATCGGAAGTGTCTCAGGAGTGGAATGGGAAGGAGTTGGATATCCCATCTCATGTTATAGGACGGGTCTCAGGTTTGTGATTAGAATCATTGAGATATCATATTGCATGCTGTAGGAAGGGTCTAAGGATTTGAATGGGAAGGACTTGGATATCACATATCATGCTATAGATAGGCTCTCAGGTTTGGAACGGGAAGGAGTTGGATATCACATTTCATGTTAGAGGAAGGATCTCAGGTTTGGTATTAGAAGCATTGAGATATCACATCTCATGCTATAGGAAGGGTCTCAGGATTGGAATGGGAAGGACTTGGATATCACATCTCATGCTATAGATAGGCTCTCAGGTTTGGAAAGGGAAGGAGTTGGATATCACATCTCATGGTATAGGAAGGGTCTCAGGATTGGAATGGGAAGTAGTTGGATATCACATCTCATGCTATAGGAAGGGTCTCAGGTTTGGTATAAGCATTGAGATATCACATCTCATGCTATAGGACGTTTCTCAGGATTGGAATGGAAGGAGTTGGATATCACATCTCATGTTATAGGAAGGATCTCAGGTTTGGTATTAGAAGCATTGAGACATCACATCTCATGCTATAGGAAGGGTCTCAGGATTGGAATGGGAAGGAGTTGGATATCACATCTCATGCTAAAGGAAGGGTCTCAGGTTTGGTATAAGCATTGAGATATCACATCTCATGCTATAGTAAGGGTCTCAGGATTGGAATGGGAAGGACTTAGATATCACATATCATGCTATAGGGAGGGTCTCAGTTTTGATATTAGAAGCATTGAGATATCACATCTCATGCTATCGGAAGTGTCTCAGGATTGGAATGGGAAGGAGCTGGATATCACATCTCAATCTAAAGGAAGGGTCTCAGTTTTGGAACGGGAAGGAGTTGGATATCACATCTCATGTTATAGGAAGGGTCTCAGGTTTGGTATAAGCATTGAGATATCACATCTCTGCTATCGGAAGTGTCTCAGGAGTGGAATGGGAAGGAGTTGGATATCCCATCTCATGTTATAGGACGGGTCTCAGGTTTGTGATTAGAATCATTGAGATATCATATTGCATGCTGTAGGAAGGGTCTAAGGATTTGAATGGGAAGGACTTGGATATCACATATCATGCTATAGATAGGCTCTCAGGTTTGGAACGGGAAGGAGTTGGATATCACATTTCATGTTAGAGGAAGGATCTCAGGTTTGGTATTAGAAGCATTGAGATATCACATCTCATGCTATAGGAAGGGTCTCAGGATTGGAATGGGAAGGACTTGGATATCACATCTCATGCTATAGATAGGCTCTCAGGTTTGGAAAGGGAAGGAGTTGGATATCACATCTCATGGTATAGGAAGGGTCTCAGGATTGGAATGGGAAGTAGTTGGATATCACATCTCATGCTATAGGAAGGGTCTCAGGTTTGGTATAAGCATTGAGATATCACATCTCATGCTATAGGACGTTTCTCAGGATTGGAATGGAAGGAGTTGGATATCACATCTCATGTTATAGGAAGGATCTCAGGTTTGGTATTAGAAGCATTGAGACATCACATCTCATGCTATAGGAAGGGTCTCAGGATTGGAATGGGAAGGAGTTGGATATCACATCTCATGCTAAAGGAAGGGTCTCAGGTTTGGTATAAGCATTGAGATATCACATCTCATGCTATAGTAAGGGCCTCAGGATTGGAATGGGAAGAAGTTGGATATCACATCTCATGCTAAAGGGAGGGTCTCAGGTTTGGAAGGGGTAGGATTTGGATATCACATCTCATGTTATAGGAAGGATCACAGGTTTGGTATTAGAAGCATTGAGATATCACATCTCATGCTATCGGAAGGGTCTCAGGATTGGAATGGGAAGGAGTTGGATATCACATCTCATGCTATAGGAAGGGTCTCAGGTTTGGAACGGGAAGGAGTTGGATATCCCATCTCATGTTATAGGACGGGTCTCAGGTTTGGTATTAGAAGCATTCAGATATCACATTGCATGCTGTAGGAAGGATCTCAGGTTTGGAATGGGAAGGAATTGGATATCACATCTCATGTCATAGGAAGTATCTCAGGTTTGGTATTAGAAGCATTGAGATATCACATCTCATGCAATAGGAATGGTCTCAGGATTGGAATGGGTAGGAGTTGGATATTACATTCTTGCTATAGGAAAGGTCTCATGTTTGGAATGGGAAGGAGTTGGATATCACATATGCTATAGGAAGGGTCTCAGGTTTAGAACGGGAAGGAGTTGGATATCCCACCTCATGTTATAGGACGGGTCTCTGGTTTGGTATTAGAATCATTGAGATATCACATCGCATGCTGTAGGAAGCGTCTAAGGATTGGAATGGGATGGACTTGGATTTCACATCTCATGCTATAGGTAGGCTCTCAGGTTTGGTATAAGCATTGAGATATCACATCTCATGCTATAGGAAGGGTCTCAGGATTGGAATGGGAAGGATTTGGATATCACATCATATGCTATAGGAAGGGTCTCAGGTTTGGTATAAGCATGGAGATATCACTTCTCATGCTATAGGAAGTGCCTCAGGATTGGAATGGGAAGGAGTTGGATATCACATCTCATGTTATAGGAAGGATCTCAGGTTTGGTATTAGAAGCATTGAGACATCACATCTCATGCTATAGGAAGGGTCTCAGGATTGGTATAAGCATTGAGATATCACATCTCTGCTATCGGAAGGGTCTCAGGATTGGAATGGGAAGGAGTTGGATATCCCATCTCGTTATAGGAGGGGTCTCAGGTTTGGTATTAGAAGCATTGAGATATCACATCTCATGGTATAGGACGGGTCTCAGAATTGGAATGGGAAGGAGTTGGATATCATATCTCAAGCTATAGGAAGGGTCTCAGGATTGAAATGGGAAGGACTTGGATATCACATCTCATGTTATAGGAAGGGTCTCAGGAATGGTATTAGAAGCATTGAGATATCACATCTCATGCTATAGGAAGGGTCTCAGGATTGGAATGGGAAGGACTTGGATATCACATCTCATGTTATAGGAAGGGTCTCAGGTTTGGTATTAGAAGCATTGAGATATCACATATCATGCTATAGGGAGGGTCTCAGTTTTGATATTAGAAGCATTGAGATATCACATCTCATGGTATAGGACGGGTCTCAGAATTGGAATGGGAAGGAGTTGGATATCACATCTCAAGCTATAGGAAGGGTCTCAGGATTGAAATGGGAAGGACTTGGATATCACATCTCATGTTATAGGAAGGGTCTCAGGAATGGTATTAGAAGCATTGAGATATCACATCTCATGCTATAGGAAGGGTCTCAGGATTGGAATGGGAAGGAGCTGGATATCACATCTCATGCTAAAGGAAGGGTCTCAGGTTTGGAACGGGAAGGAGTTGGATATCACATCTCATGTTATAGGAAGGGTCTCAGGTGTGGTATAAGCATTCAGATATCACATCTCTGCTATCGGAAGTGTCTCAGGATTGGAATGGGAAGGAGTTGGATATCACATCTCATGCTATAGGAAGGGTCTCAGGTTTGGTATAAGCATTGAGATATCACATCTCATGCTATAGATAGGCTCTCAGGTTTGGAAAGGGAAGGAGTTGGATATCACATCTCATGCTATAGGAAGGGTCTCAGGATTGGAATGGGAAGTAGTTGGATATCACATCTCATGCTATAGGAAGGGTCTCAGGTTTGGTATAAGCATTGAGATATCACATCTCATGCTATAGGACAGGTCTCAGGATTGGAATGGAAGGAGTTGGATATCACATCTCATGCTATAGGAAGGGTCTCAGGATTGGAATAGGAAGTAGTTGGATATCACATCTCATGCTATAGGAAGGGTCTCAGGTTTGGTATTAGAAGCATTGAGATATCACATCTCATGCTATAGGAAGGGTCTCAGGATTGGAATGGGAAGGACTTGGATATCACATCTCATGCTATAGATAGGCTCTCAGGTTTGGAAAGGGAAGGAGTTGGATATCACATCTCATACTATAGGAAGGGTCTCAGGATTGGAATGGGAAGTAGTTGGATATCACATCTCATGCTATAGGAAGGGTGTCAGGTTTGGTATAAGCATTGAGATATCACATCTCTTGCTATAGGACGGGTCTCAGGATTGGAATGGGAAGGAGTTGTATATGACATCTCATGCCGTAGGAAGGGTCTCAGGTTTGGTATAAGCATTGAGATATCACTTCTCATGCTATAGGAAGTGTCTCAGGATTGGAATGGGAAGGAGTTGGATATCACATCTCATGTTATAGGAAGGGTCTCAGGTTTGGTATTAGAAGCATTGAGACATCACATCTCATGCTATAGGAAGGGTCTCAGGATTGGAATGGGAAGGAGTTGGATATCACATCTCATGCTAAAGGGAGGGTCTCAGGTTTGGAAGGGGAAGGATTTGGATATTACATCTCGTGTTATAGGAATGATCTCAGGTTTGGTATTAGAAGCATTGAGATATCACATCTCATGCTATCTGAAGGATCTCAGGTTTGGTGTTAGAAGCATTGAGATATCATATCTCATGCTATAGGAAGGGTCTCAGGATAGGAATGGGAAGGAGTTGGATATCACATCTCATGCTATAGGAAGGGTCTCAGGATTGGAATGGGAAGGAGTTGTATATGACATCTCATGCCACAGGAAGGGTCTCAGGTTTGGTATAAGCATTGAGATATCACATCTCTGCTATCGGAAGGGTCTCAGGATTGGAATGGGAAGGAGTTGGATATCCCATCTTATGTTATAGGAAGGGTCTCAGGTTTGGTATTAGAAGCATTGAGATATCACATCTCATGCTATAGGAAGGGTCTCAGGATTGGAATGGGAAGGACTTGGATATCACATCTCATGCTATAGGGAGGGTCTCACGTTTGGAAAGGGAAGGAGTTGGATATCACATTTCATGTTAGAGGTAGGATCTCAGTTTTGGTATTAGAGGCATTGAGATATCACATCTCATGCTATCAGAAGGGTCTCAGGATTGGAATGGGAAGGAGTTGGATATCACATCTCATGCTAAAGGGAGGGTCTCAGGTTTGGAAGGGGAAGGATTTGGATATCACATCTCATGTTATAGGAAGGATCTCAGGTTTGGTATTAGAAGCATTGAGATATGACATCTCATGCTATTGGAAGGATCTCAGGTTTGGTATTAGAGGCATTGAGATATCACATCTCATGCTAAAGGGAGGGTCTCAGGTTTGGAAGGGGAAGGATTTGGATATCACATCTCTTATTATAGGAAGGATCACAAGTTTGGTATTAGAAGCATTGAGATATCACATCTCATGCTATCGGAAGGGTCTCACGATTGGAATGGGAAGGAGTTGGATATCACATCTCATGCTATAGGAAGGGTCTCAGGTTTGGAACGGGAAGGAGTTGGATATCACATCTCATGTTATAGGAAGAGTCTCAGGTTTGGTATAAGCATTGAGATATCACATCTCATGCTATAGGAATGGTCTCAGGATTGGAATGGGTCGGAGTTGGATATTACATTCTTGCTATAGGAAGTGTCTCAGGTTTGGAACGGGAATGAGTTGGATATCACATCTCATGTTATAGGAAGGGTCTCAGGTTTGGTATAAGCATTGAGATAGCACATCTCTGCTATCGGAAGTGGCTCAGGATTGTAATGGGAAGGATTTGGATATCACATCTCATGCTATAGGAAGGGTCTCAGGTTTGGTATACGCATGGAGTTATCACTTCTCATGCTATAGGAAGGGTCTCAGGATTGGAATGGGAAGGAGTTGAATATCACATCTCATGCTATAGGAAGGGTCTCAGGTTTGGTATAAGCATGGAGATATCACTTCTCATGCTATAGGAAGGGTCTCAGGATTGGAATGGGAACGAGTTGGATATCACATCTCATGTTATAGGAAGGATCTCAGGTTTGGTATTAGAAACATTGAGATATCACATCTCATGCTATCAGAAGGGTCTCAGGATTGGAATGGGAAGGAGTTGGATATCACATCTCATGCTAAAGGGAGAGTCTCAGGTTTGGAAGGGGAAGCATTTGGATATCACATCTCATGTTATCGGAAGGATCTCAGGTTTGGTATTAGATGTATTGAGATATCATATCTCATGCTATAGGAAGGGTCTCAGGACTGGAATGGGAAGGAGTTGGATATCACATCTCATGCTAAAGGAAGGGTTTCAGGTTTGGTAGAAGCATTGAGATATCACATCTCATGCTATAGGAAGGGTCTCAGGATTGGAATGGGAAGGACTTAGATATCACATATCATGCTATAGGGAGGGTCTCAGTTTTGATATTAGAAGCATTGAGATATCACATCTCATGCTATCGGAAGTGTCTCAGGATTGGAATGGGAAGGAGCTGGATATCACATCTCAATCTAAAGGAAGGGTCTCAGGTTTGGAACGGGAAGGAGTTGGATATCACATCTCATGTTATAGGAAGGGTCTCAGGTTTGGTATAAGCATTGAGATATCACATCACTGTTATCGGAAGTGTCTCAGGAGTGGAATGGGAAGGAGTTGGATATCCCATCTCATGTTATAGGACAGGTCTCAGGTTTGTTATTAGAATCATTGAGATATCATATTGCATGCTGTAGGAAGGGTCTAAGGCTTGGAATGGGAAGGACTTGGATATCACATATCATGCTATAGATAGGCTCTCAGGTTTGGAACGGGAAGGAGTTGGATATCACATTTCATGTTAGAGGAAGGATCTCAGGTTTGGTATTAGAAGCATTGAGATATCACATCTCATGCTATAGGAAGGGTCTCAGGATTGGAATGGGAAGGACTTGGATATCACATCTCATGCTATAGATAGGCTCTCAGGTTTGGAAAGGGAAGGAGTTGGATATCACATCTCATGGTATAGGAAGGGTCTCAGGATTGGAATGGGAAGTAGTTGGATATCACATCTCATGCTATAGGAAGGGTCTCAGGTTTGGTATAAGCATTGAGATATCACATCTCATGCTATAGGACGTTTCTCAGGATTGGAATGGAAGGAGTTGGATATCACATCTCATGTTATAGGAATGATCTCAGGTTTGGTATTAGAAGCATCGAGACATCACATCTCATGCTATAGGAAGGGTCTCAGGATTGGAATGGGAAGGAGTTGGATATCACATATCATGCTATAGGAAGGGTCTCAGGTTTGGTATAAGCATTGAGATATCACATCTCATGCTATAGGAAGGGTCTCAGGATTGGAATGGGAAGGAGTTGGATATCACATCTCATGCTAAAGGGAGGGTCTCAGGTTTGGAAGGGGTAGGATTTGGATATCACATCTCATGTTATAGGAAGGATCACAGGTTTGGTATTAGAAGCATTGAGATATCACATCTCATGCTATCGGAAGGGTCTCAGGATTGGAATGGGAAGGAGTTGGATATCACATCTCATGCTATAGGAAGGGTCTCAGGTTTGGAACGGGAAGGAGTTGGATATCCCATCTCATGTTATAGGACGGGTCTCAGGTTTGGTATTAGAAGCATTGATATATCACATTGCATGCTGTAGGAAGGATCTCAGGTTTGGAATGGGAAGGAATTGGATATCACATCTCATGTCATAGGAAGTATCTCAGGTTTGGTATTAGAAGCATTGAGATATCACATCTCATGCTATAGGAATGGTCTCAGGATTGGAATGGGTAGGAGTTGGATATGACATTCTTGCTATAGGAAGGGTCTCATGTTTGGAATGGGAAGGAGTTGGATATCACATATGCTATAGGAAGGGTCTCAGGTTTGGAACGGGAAGGAGTTGGATATCCCATCTCATGTTATAGGACGGGTCTCTGGTTTGGTATTAGAATCATTGAGATATCACATCGCATGCTGTAGGAAGCGTCTAAGGATTGGAATGGGATGGACTTGGATATCACATCTCATGCTATAGGTAGGCTCTCAGGTTTGGTATAAGCATTGAGATATCACATCTCATGCTATAGGAAGGGTCTCAGGATTGGAATGGGAAGGATTTGGATATCACATCTCATGCTATAGGAAGGGTCTCAGGTTTGGTATAAGCATGGAGATATCACTTCTCATGCTATAGGAAGGGTCTCCGGATTGGTATAAGCATTGAGATATCACATCTCTGCTATCGGAAGGGTCTCAGGATTGGAATGGGAAGGAGTTGGATATCCCATCTCGTTATAGGAGGGGTCTCAGGTTTGGTATTAGAAGCATTGAGATATCACATCTCATGGTATAGGACGGGTCTCAGAATTGGAATGGGAAAGAGTTGGATATCACATCTCAAGCTATAGGAAGGGTCTCAGGATTGAAATGGGTAGGACTTGGATATCACATCTCATGTTATAGGAAGGGTCTCAGGTTTGGTATTAGAAGCATTGAGATATCACATCTCATGCTATAGGAAGGGTCTCAGGATTGGAATGGGAAGGACTTGGATATCACATCTCATGTTATAGGAAGGGTCTCAGGTTTGGTATTAGAAGCATTGAGATATCACATCTCATGCTATAGGAAGGGTCTCAGAATTGGAATGGGAAGGAGTTGGATATCACATCTCAAGCTATAGGAAGGGTCTCAGGATTGGAATGGGAAGGAGTTTGATATCACATCTCATGCCATGTATGGGTCTCAGGTTTTGTAGAAGCATTGGGATATCACATCTCATGCTATCGGAAGGGTATCAGGATTGGATTTGGAAGGAGTTGGATATCCCATCTCATGCTATAGGAAGGTTCTCAGGTTGGAATGGGAAGGAGTTGGATATCACTTCTCATGTTTTAGGAAGGGTCTCAGGATTGGAAAGGGAAGGAGTTTGATATCACATCTCATGCCATGTATGGGTCTCAGGTTTTGTAGAAGCATTGGGATATCACATCTCATGCTATCGGAAGGGTATCAGGATTGGATTTGGAAGGAGTTGGATATCACATCTCATGCTATAGGAAGGCTCTCAGGTTTGGAAGGGGAAGGAGTTGGATATCACATTTCATGTTAGAGGTAGGATCTCAGGTTTGGTATTAGAGGCATTCAGATATCACATCTCATGCTATCAGAAGGATCTCAGGATTGGAATGGGAAGGAGTTGGATATCACATCTCATGCTATAGATAGGCTCTCAGGTTTGGAAAGGGAAGGAGTTGGATATCACATCTCATGCTATAGGAAGGGTCTCAGGATTGGAATGGGAAGTAGTTGGATATCACATCTCATGCTATAGGAAGGGTCTCAGGTTTGGTATAAGCATTGAGATATCACATCTCATGCTATAGGACAGGTCTCAGGATTGGAATGGAAGGAGTTGGATATCACATCTCATGCTATAGGAAGGGTCTCAGGATTGGAATAGGAAGTAGTTGGATATCACATCTCATGCTATAGGAAGGGTCTCAGGTTTGGTATTAGAAGCATTGAGATATCACATCTCATGCTATAGGAAGGGTCTCAGGATTGGAATGGGAAGGACTTGGATATCACATCTCATGCTATAGATAGGCTCTCAGGTTTGGAAAGGGAAGGAGTTGGATATCACATCTCATACTATAGGAAGGGTCTCAGGATTGGAATGGGAAGTAGTTGGATATCACATCTCATGCTATAGGAAGGGTGTCAGGTTTGGTATAAGCATTGAGATATCACATCTCTTGCTATAGGACGGGTCTCAGGATTGGAATGGGAAGGAGTTGTATATGACATCTCATGCCGTAGGAAGGGTCTCAGGTTTGGTATAAGCATTGAGATATCACTTCTCATGCTATAGGAAGTGTCTCAGGATTGGAATGGGAAGGAGTTGGATATCACATCTCATGTTATAGGAAGGGTCTCAGGTTTGGTATTAGAAGCATTGAGACATCACATCTCATGCTATAGGAAGGGTCTCAGGATTGGAATGGGAAGGAGTTGGATATCACATCTCATGCTAAAGGGAGGGTCTCAGGTTTGGAAGGGGAAGGATTTGGATATTACATCTCGTGTTATAGGAATGATCTCAGGTTTGGTATTAGAAGCATTGAGATATCACATCTCATGCTATCTGAAGGATCTCAGGTTTGGTGTTAGAAGCATTGAGATATCATATCTCATGCTATAGGAAGGGTCTCAGGATAGGAATGGGAAGGAGTTGGATATCACATCTCATGCTATAGGAAGGGTCTCAGGATTGGAATGGGAAGGAGTTGTATATGACATCTCATGCCACAGGAAGGGTCTCAGGTTTGGTATAAGCATTGAGATATCACATCTCTGCTATCGGAAGGGTCTCAGGATTGGAATGGGAAGGAGTTGGATATCCCATCTTATGTTATAGGAAGGGTCTCAGGTTTGGTATTAGAAGCATTGAGATATCACATCTCATGCTATAGGAAGGGTCTCAGGATTGGAATGGGAAGGACTTGGATATCACATCTCATGCTATAGGGAGGGTCTCACGTTTGGAAAGGGAAGGAGTTGGATATCACATTTCATGTTAGAGGTAGGATCTCAGTTTTGGTATTAGAGGCATTGAGATATCACATCTCATGCTATCAGAAGGGTCTCAGGATTGGAATGGGAAGGAGTTGGATATCACATCTCATGCTAAAGGGAGGGTCTCAGGTTTGGAAGGGGAAGGATTTGGATATCACATCTCATGTTATAGGAAGGATCTCAGGTTTGGTATTAGAAGCATTGAGATATGACATCTCATGCTATTGGAAGGATCTCAGGTTTGGTATTAGAGGCATTGAGATATCACATCTCATGCTAAAGGGAGGGTCTCAGGTTTGGAAGGGGAAGGATTTGGATATCACATCTCTTATTATAGGAAGGATCACAAGTTTGGTATTAGAAGCATTGAGATATCACATCTCATGCTATCGGAAGGGTCTCACGATTGGAATGGGAAGGAGTTGGATATCACATCTCATGCTATAGGAAGGGTCTCAGGTTTGGAACGGGAAGGAGTTGGATATCACATCTCATGTTATAGGAAGAGTCTCAGGTTTGGTATAAGCATTGAGATATCACATCTCATGCTATAGGAATGGTCTCAGGATTGGAATGGGTCGGAGTTGGATATTACATTCTTGCTATAGGAAGTGTCTCAGGTTTGGAACGGGAATGAGTTGGATATCACATCTCATGTTATAGGAAGGGTCTCAGGTTTGGTATAAGCATTGAGATAGCACATCTCTGCTATCGGAAGTGGCTCAGGATTGTAATGGGAAGGATTTGGATATCACATCTCATGCTATAGGAAGGGTCTCAGGTTTGGTATACGCATGGAGTTATCACTTCTCATGCTATAGGAAGGGTCTCAGGATTGGAATGGGAAGGAGTTGAATATCACATCTCATGCTATAGGAAGGGTCTCAGGTTTGGTATAAGCATGGAGATATCACTTCTCATGCTATAGGAAGGGTCTCAGGATTGGAATGGGAACGAGTTGGATATCACATCTCATGTTATAGGAAGGATCTCAGGTTTGGTATTAGAAACATTGAGATATCACATCTCATGCTATCAGAAGGGTCTCAGGATTGGAATGGGAAGGAGTTGGATATCACATCTCATGCTAAAGGGAGAGTCTCAGGTTTGGAAGGGGAAGCATTTGGATATCACATCTCATGTTATCGGAAGGATCTCAGGTTTGGTATTAGATGTATTGAGATATCATATCTCATGCTATAGGAAGGGTCTCAGGACTGGAATGGGAAGGAGTTGGATATCACATCTCATGCTAAAGGAAGGGTTTCAGGTTTGGTAGAAGCATTGAGATATCACATCTCATGCTATAGGAAGGGTCTCAGGATTGGAATGGGAAGGACTTAGATATCACATATCATGCTATAGGGAGGGTCTCAGTTTTGATATTAGAAGCATTGAGATATCACATCTCATGCTATCGGAAGTGTCTCAGGATTGGAATGGGAAGGAGCTGGATATCACATCTCAATCTAAAGGAAGGGTCTCAGGTTTGGAACGGGAAGGAGTTGGATATCACATCTCATGTTATAGGAAGGGTCTCAGGTTTGGTATAAGCATTGAGATATCACATCACTGTTATCGGAAGTGTCTCAGGAGTGGAATGGGAAGGAGTTGGATATCCCATCTCATGTTATAGGACAGGTCTCAGGTTTGTTATTAGAATCATTGAGATATCATATTGCATGCTGTAGGAAGGGTCTAAGGCTTGGAATGGGAAGGACTTGGATATCACATATCATGCTATAGATAGGCTCTCAGGTTTGGAACGGGAAGGAGTTGGATATCACATTTCATGTTAGAGGAAGGATCTCAGGTTTGGTATTAGAAGCATTGAGATATCACATCTCATGCTATAGGAAGGGTCTCAGGATTGGAATGGGAAGGACTTGGATATCACATCTCATGCTATAGATAGGCTCTCAGGTTTGGAAAGGGAAGGAGTTGGATATCACATCTCATGGTATAGGAAGGGTCTCAGGATTGGAATGGGAAGTAGTTGGATATCACATCTCATGCTATAGGAAGGGTCTCAGGTTTGGTATAAGCATTGAGATATCACATCTCATGCTATAGGACGTTTCTCAGGATTGGAATGGAAGGAGTTGGATATCACATCTCATGTTATAGGAATGATCTCAGGTTTGGTATTAGAAGCATCGAGACATCACATCTCATGCTATAGGAAGGGTCTCAGGATTGGAATGGGAAGGAGTTGGATATCACATATCATGCTATAGGAAGGGTCTCAGGTTTGGTATAAGCATTGAGATATCACATCTCATGCTATAGGAAGGGTCTCAGGATTGGAATGGGAAGGAGTTGGATATCACATCTCATGCTAAAGGGAGGGTCTCAGGTTTGGAAGGGGTAGGATTTGGATATCACATCTCATGTTATAGGAAGGATCACAGGTTTGGTATTAGAAGCATTGAGATATCACATCTCATGCTATCGGAAGGGTCTCAGGATTGGAATGGGAAGGAGTTGGATATCACATCTCATGCTATAGGAAGGGTCTCAGGTTTGGAACGGGAAGGAGTTGGATATCCCATCTCATGTTATAGGACGGGTCTCAGGTTTGGTATTAGAAGCATTGATATATCACATTGCATGCTGTAGGAAGGATCTCAGGTTTGGAATGGGAAGGAATTGGATATCACATCTCATGTCATAGGAAGTATCTCAGGTTTGGTATTAGAAGCATTGAGATATCACATCTCATGCTATAGGAATGGTCTCAGGATTGGAATGGGTAGGAGTTGGATATGACATTCTTGCTATAGGAAGGGTCTCATGTTTGGAATGGGAAGGAGTTGGATATCACATATGCTATAGGAAGGGTCTCAGGTTTGGAACGGGAAGGAGTTGGATATCCCATCTCATGTTATAGGACGGGTCTCTGGTTTGGTATTAGAATCATTGAGATATCACATCGCATGCTGTAGGAAGCGTCTAAGGATTGGAATGGGATGGACTTGGATATCACATCTCATGCTATAGGTAGGCTCTCAGGTTTGGTATAAGCATTGAGATATCACATCTCATGCTATAGGAAGGGTCTCAGGATTGGAATGGGAAGGATTTGGATATCACATCTCATGCTATAGGAAGGGTCTCAGGTTTGGTATAAGCATGGAGATATCACTTCTCATGCTATAGGAAGGGTCTCCGGATTGGTATAAGCATTGAGATATCACATCTCTGCTATCGGAAGGGTCTCAGGATTGGAATGGGAAGGAGTTGGATATCCCATCTCGTTATAGGAGGGGTCTCAGGTTTGGTATTAGAAGCATTGAGATATCACATCTCATGGTATAGGACGGGTCTCAGAATTGGAATGGGAAAGAGTTGGATATCACATCTCAAGCTATAGGAAGGGTCTCAGGATTGAAATGGGTAGGACTTGGATATCACATCTCATGTTATAGGAAGGGTCTCAGGTTTGGTATTAGAAGCATTGAGATATCACATCTCATGCTATAGGAAGGGTCTCAGGATTGGAATGGGAAGGACTTGGATATCACATCTCATGTTATAGGAAGGGTCTCAGGTTTGGTATTAGAAGCATTGAGATATCACATCTCATGCTATAGGAAGGGTCTCAGAATTGGAATGGGAAGGAGTTGGATATCACATCTCAAGCTATAGGAAGGGTCTCAGGATTGGAATGGGAAGGAGTTTGATATCACATCTCATGCCATGTATGGGTCTCAGGTTTTGTAGAAGCATTGGGATATCACATCTCATGCTATCGGAAGGGTATCAGGATTGGATTTGGAAGGAGTTGGATATCCCATCTCATGCTATAGGAAGGTTCTCAGGTTGGAATGGGAAGGAGTTGGATATCACTTCTCATGTTTTAGGAAGGGTCTCAGGATTGGAAAGGGAAGGAGTTTGATATCACATCTCATGCCATGTATGGGTCTCAGGTTTTGTAGAAGCATTGGGATATCACATCTCATGCTATCGGAAGGGTATCAGGATTGGATTTGGAAGGAGTTGGATATCACATCTCATGCTATAGGAAGGCTCTCAGGTTTGGAAGGGGAAGGAGTTGGATATCACATTTCATGTTAGAGGTAGGATCTCAGGTTTGGTATTAGAGGCATTCAGATATCACATCTCATGCTATCAGAAGGATCTCAGGATTGGAATGGGAAGGAGTTGGATATCACATCTCATGCTAAAGGGAGGGTCTCAGGTTTGGAAGGGGAAGGATTTGGATATTACATCTCATGTTATGGGAAGGATCTCAGGTTTGGTATTAGAAGCATTGAGATATCACATCTCATGCTATCGGGAGGATCTCAGGTTTGGTATTAGAGGCATTGAGATATCACATCTCATGCTATCAGAAGGGTCTCAGGATTGGAATGGGAAGGAGTCGGATATCACATCTCATGCTAAAGGGAGGTTCTCAGGTTTGGTATTAGAAGCATTGAGATATCACATCTCATGTTATAGGAAGGATCTCAGGTTTGGTATTAGAAACATTGAGATATCACATCTCATGCTATCAGAAGGGTCTCAGGATTGGAATGGGAAGGAGTTGGATATCACATCTCATGCTAAAGGGAGAGTCTCAGGTTTGGAAGGGGAAGGATTTGGATATCACATCTCATGTTATCGGAAGGATCTCAGGTTTGGTATAAGAAGTATTGAGATATCATATCTCATGCTATAGGAAGGGTCTCAGGACTGGAATGGGAATGAGTTGGATATCACATCTCATGCTAAAGGAAGGGTCTCAGGTTTGGAAGGGGAAGGATTTGGATATCACATCTCATGTTATCGGAAGGATCTCAGGTTTGGTATAAGAAGTATTGAGATATCATATCTCATGCTATAGGAAGGGTCTCAGGACTGGAATGGGAATGAGTTGGATATCACATCTCATGCTATAGGAAGGGTCTCAGGATTGGAATGGGAAGGACTTAGATATCACATATCATGCTATAGGGAGGGTCTCAGTTTTGATATTAGAAGCATTGAGATATCACATCTCATGCTATCGGAAGTGTCTCAGGATTGGAATGTGAAGAGCTGGATATCACATCTCAATCTAAAGGAAGGGTCTCAGGTTTGGAACGGGAAGGAGTTGGATATCACATCTCATGTTATAGGAAGGGTCTCAGGTTTGGTATAAGCATTGAGATATCACATCTCTGCTATCGGAAGTGTCTCAGGAGTGGAATGGGAAGGAGTTGGATATCCCATCTCATGTTATAGGACGGGTCTCAGGTTTGTTATTAGAATCATTGAGATATCATATTGCATGCTGTAGGAAGGGTCTAAGGATTTGAATGGGAAGGACTTGGATATCACATATCATGCTATAGATAGGCTCTCAGGTTTGGAACGGGAAGGAGTTGGATATCACATTTCATGTTAGAGGAAGGATCTCAGGTTTGGTATTAGAAGCATTGAGATATCACATCTCATGCTATAGGAAGGGTCTCAGGATTGGAATGGGAAGGACTTGGATATCACATCTCATGCTATAGATAGGCTCTCAGGTTTGGAATGGGAAGGAGTTGGATATCACATCTCATGGTATAGGAAGGGTCTCAGGATTGGAATGGGAAGTAGTTGGATATCACATCTCATGCTATAGGAAGGGTCTCAGGTTTGGTATAAGCATTGAGATATCACATCTCATGCTATAGGACGTTTCTCAGGATTGGAATGGAAGGAGTTGGATATCACATCTCATGTTATAGGAAGGATCTCAGGTTTGGTATTAGAAGCATTGAGACATCACATCTCATGCTATAGGAAGGGTCTCAGGATTGGAATGGGAAGGAGTTGGATATCACATCTCATGCTAAAGGAAGGGTCTCAGGTTTGGTATAAGCATTGAGATATCACATCTCATGCTATAGTAAGGGTCTCAGGATTGGAATGGGAAGAAGTTGGATATCACATCTCATGCTAAAGGGATGGTCTCAGGTTTGGAAGGGGTAGGATTTGGATATCACATCTCATGTTATAGGAAGGATCACAGGTTTGGTATTAGAAGCATTGAGATATCACATCTCATGCTATCGGAAGGGTCTCAGGATTGGAATGGGAAGGAGTTGGATATCACATCTCATGCTATAGGAAGGGTCTCAGGTTTGGAACGGGAAGGAGTTGGATATCCCATCTCATGTTATAGGACGGGTCTCAGGTTTGGTATTAGAAGCATTCAGATATCACATTGCATGCTGTAGGAAGGATCTCAGGTTTGGAATGGGAAGGAATTGGATATCACATCTCATGTCATAGGAAGTATCTCAGGTTTGGTATTAGAAGCATTGAGATATCACATCTCATGCTATAGGAATGGTCTCAGGATTGGAATGGGTAGGAGTTGGATATTACATTCTTGCTATAGGAAGGGTCTCATGTTTGGAATGGGAAGGAGTTGGATATCACATATGCTATAGGAAGGGTCTCAGGTTTGGAACGGGAAGGAGTTGGATATCCCACCTCATGTTATAGGACGGGTCTCTGGTTTGGTATTAGAATCATTGAGATATCACATCGCATGCTGTAGGAAGCGTCTAAGGATTGGAATGGGATGGACTTGGATATCACATCTCATGCTATAGGTAGGCTCTCAGGTTTGGTATAAGCATTGGGATATCACATCTCATGCTATCGGAAGGGTATCAGGATTGGATTTGGAAGGAGTTGGATATCCCATCTCATGCTATAGGAAGGTTCTCAGGTTGGAATGGGAAGGAGTTGGATATCACTTCTCATGTTTTAGGAAGGGTCTCAGGATTGGAAAGGGAAGGAGTTTGATATCACATCTCATGCCATGTATGGGTCTCAGGTTTTGTAGAAGCATTGGGATATCACATCTCATGCTATCGGAAGGGTATCAGGATTGGATTTGGAAGGAGTTGGATATCACATCTCATGCTATAGGAAGGCTCTCAGGTTTGGAAGGGGAAGGAGTTGGATATCACATTTCATGTTAGAGGTAGGATCTCAGGTTTGGTATTAGAGGCATTCAGATATCACATCTCATGCTATCAGAAGGATCTCAGGATTGGAATGGGAAGGAGTTGGATATCACATCTCATGCTATAGATAGGCTCTCAGGTTTGGAAAGGGAAGGAGTTGGATATCACATCTCATGCTATAGGAAGGGTCTCAGGATTGGAATGGGAAGTAGTTGGATATCACATCTCATGCTATAGGAAGGGTCTCAGGTTTGGTATAAGCATTGAGATATCACATCTCATGCTATAGGACAGGTCTCAGGATTGGAATGGAAGGAGTTGGATATCACATCTCATGCTATAGGAAGGGTCTCAGGATTGGAATAGGAAGTAGTTGGATATCACATCTCATGCTATAGGAAGGGTCTCAGGTTTGGTATTAGAAGCATTGAGATATCACATCTCATGCTATAGGAAGGGTCTCAGGATTGGAATGGGAAGGACTTGGATATCACATCTCATGCTATAGATAGGCTCTCAGGTTTGGAAAGGGAAGGAGTTGGATATCACATCTCATACTATAGGAAGGGTCTCAGGATTGGAATGGGAAGTAGTTGGATATCACATCTCATGCTATAGGAAGGGTGTCAGGTTTGGTATAAGCATTGAGATATCACATCTCTTGCTATAGGACGGGTCTCAGGATTGGAATGGGAAGGAGTTGTATATGACATCTCATGCCGTAGGAAGGGTCTCAGGTTTGGTATAAGCATTGAGATATCACTTCTCATGCTATAGGAAGTGTCTCAGGATTGGAATGGGAAGGAGTTGGATATCACATCTCATGTTATAGGAAGGGTCTCAGGTTTGGTATTAGAAGCATTGAGACATCACATCTCATGCTATAGGAAGGGTCTCAGGATTGGAATGGGAAGGAGTTGGATATCACATCTCATGCTAAAGGGAGGGTCTCAGGTTTGGAAGGGGAAGGATTTGGATATTACATCTCGTGTTATAGGAATGATCTCAGGTTTGGTATTAGAAGCATTGAGATATCACATCTCATGCTATCTGAAGGATCTCAGGTTTGGTGTTAGAAGCATTGAGATATCATATCTCATGCTATAGGAAGGGTCTCAGGATAGGAATGGGAAGGAGTTGGATATCACATCTCATGCTATAGGAAGGGTCTCAGGATTGGAATGGGAAGGAGTTGTATATGACATCTCATGCCACAGGAAGGGTCTCAGGTTTGGTATAAGCATTGAGATATCACATCTCTGCTATCGGAAGGGTCTCAGGATTGGAATGGGAAGGAGTTGGATATCCCATCTTATGTTATAGGAAGGGTCTCAGGTTTGGTATTAGAAGCATTGAGATATCACATCTCATGCTATAGGAAGGGTCTCAGGATTGGAATGGGAAGGACTTGGATATCACATCTCATGCTATAGGGAGGGTCTCACGTTTGGAAAGGGAAGGAGTTGGATATCACATTTCATGTTAGAGGTAGGATCTCAGTTTTGGTATTAGAGGCATTGAGATATCACATCTCATGCTATCAGAAGGGTCTCAGGATTGGAATGGGAAGGAGTTGGATATCACATCTCATGCTAAAGGGAGGGTCTCAGGTTTGGAAGGGGAAGGATTTGGATATCACATCTCATGTTATAGGAAGGATCTCAGGTTTGGTATTAGAAGCATTGAGATATGACATCTCATGCTATTGGAAGGATCTCAGGTTTGGTATTAGAGGCATTGAGATATCACATCTCATGCTAAAGGGAGGGTCTCAGGTTTGGAAGGGGAAGGATTTGGATATCACATCTCTTATTATAGGAAGGATCACAAGTTTGGTATTAGAAGCATTGAGATATCACATCTCATGCTATCGGAAGGGTCTCACGATTGGAATGGGAAGGAGTTGGATATCACATCTCATGCTATAGGAAGGGTCTCAGGTTTGGAACGGGAAGGAGTTGGATATCACATCTCATGTTATAGGAAGAGTCTCAGGTTTGGTATAAGCATTGAGATATCACATCTCATGCTATAGGAATGGTCTCAGGATTGGAATGGGTCGGAGTTGGATATTACATTCTTGCTATAGGAAGTGTCTCAGGTTTGGAACGGGAATGAGTTGGATATCACATCTCATGTTATAGGAAGGGTCTCAGGTTTGGTATAAGCATTGAGATAGCACATCTCTGCTATCGGAAGTGGCTCAGGATTGTAATGGGAAGGATTTGGATATCACATCTCATGCTATAGGAAGGGTCTCAGGTTTGGTATACGCATGGAGTTATCACTTCTCATGCTATAGGAAGGGTCTCAGGATTGGAATGGGAAGGAGTTGAATATCACATCTCATGCTATAGGAAGGGTCTCAGGTTTGGTATAAGCATGGAGATATCACTTCTCATGCTATAGGAAGGGTCTCAGGATTGGAATGGGAACGAGTTGGATATCACATCTCATGTTATAGGAAGGATCTCAGGTTTGGTATTAGAAACATTGAGATATCACATCTCATGCTATCAGAAGGGTCTCAGGATTGGAATGGGAAGGAGTTGGATATCACATCTCATGCTAAAGGGAGAGTCTCAGGTTTGGAAGGGGAAGCATTTGGATATCACATCTCATGTTATCGGAAGGATCTCAGGTTTGGTATTAGATGTATTGAGATATCATATCTCATGCTATAGGAAGGGTCTCAGGACTGGAATGGGAAGGAGTTGGATATCACATCTCATGCTAAAGGAAGGGTTTCAGGTTTGGTAGAAGCATTGAGATATCACATCTCATGCTATAGGAAGGGTCTCAGGATTGGAATGGGAAGGACTTAGATATCACATATCATGCTATAGGGAGGGTCTCAGTTTTGATATTAGAAGCATTGAGATATCACATCTCATGCTATCGGAAGTGTCTCAGGATTGGAATGGGAAGGAGCTGGATATCACATCTCAATCTAAAGGAAGGGTCTCAGGTTTGGAACGGGAAGGAGTTGGATATCACATCTCATGTTATAGGAAGGGTCTCAGGTTTGGTATAAGCATTGAGATATCACATCACTGTTATCGGAAGTGTCTCAGGAGTGGAATGGGAAGGAGTTGGATATCCCATCTCATGTTATAGGACAGGTCTCAGGTTTGTTATTAGAATCATTGAGATATCATATTGCATGCTGTAGGAAGGGTCTAAGGCTTGGAATGGGAAGGACTTGGATATCACATATCATGCTATAGATAGGCTCTCAGGTTTGGAACGGGAAGGAGTTGGATATCACATTTCATGTTAGAGGAAGGATCTCAGGTTTGGTATTAGAAGCATTGAGATATCACATCTCATGCTATAGGAAGGGTCTCAGGATTGGAATGGGAAGGACTTGGATATCACATCTCATGCTATAGATAGGCTCTCAGGTTTGGAAAGGGAAGGAGTTGGATATCACATCTCATGGTATAGGAAGGGTCTCAGGATTGGAATGGGAAGTAGTTGGATATCACATCTCATGCTATAGGAAGGGTCTCAGGTTTGGTATAAGCATTGAGATATCACATCTCATGCTATAGGACGTTTCTCAGGATTGGAATGGAAGGAGTTGGATATCACATCTCATGTTATAGGAATGATCTCAGGTTTGGTATTAGAAGCATCGAGACATCACATCTCATGCTATAGGAAGGGTCTCAGGATTGGAATGGGAAGGAGTTGGATATCACATATCATGCTATAGGAAGGGTCTCAGGTTTGGTATAAGCATTGAGATATCACATCTCATGCTATAGGAAGGGTCTCAGGATTGGAATGGGAAGGAGTTGGATATCACATCTCATGCTAAAGGGAGGGTCTCAGGTTTGGAAGGGGTAGGATTTGGATATCACATCTCATGTTATAGGAAGGATCACAGGTTTGGTATTAGAAGCATTGAGATATCACATCTCATGCTATCGGAAGGGTCTCAGGATTGGAATGGGAAGGAGTTGGATATCACATCTCATGCTATAGGAAGGGTCTCAGGTTTGGAACGGGAAGGAGTTGGATATCCCATCTCATGTTATAGGACGGGTCTCAGGTTTGGTATTAGAAGCATTGATATATCACATTGCATGCTGTAGGAAGGATCTCAGGTTTGGAATGGGAAGGAATTGGATATCACATCTCATGTCATAGGAAGTATCTCAGGTTTGGTATTAGAAGCATTGAGATATCACATCTCATGCTATAGGAATGGTCTCAGGATTGGAATGGGTAGGAGTTGGATATGACATTCTTGCTATAGGAAGGGTCTCATGTTTGGAATGGGAAGGAGTTGGATATCACATATGCTATAGGAAGGGTCTCAGGTTTGGAACGGGAAGGAGTTGGATATCCCATCTCATGTTATAGGACGGGTCTCTGGTTTGGTATTAGAATCATTGAGATATCACATCGCATGCTGTAGGAAGCGTCTAAGGATTGGAATGGGATGGACTTGGATATCACATCTCATGCTATAGGTAGGCTCTCAGGTTTGGTATAAGCATTGAGATATCACATCTCATGCTATAGGAAGGGTCTCAGGATTGGAATGGGAAGGATTTGGATATCACATCTCATGCTATAGGAAGGGTCTCAGGTTTGGTATAAGCATGGAGATATCACTTCTCATGCTATAGGAAGGGTCTCCGGATTGGTATAAGCATTGAGATATCACATCTCTGCTATCGGAAGGGTCTCAGGATTGGAATGGGAAGGAGTTGGATATCCCATCTCGTTATAGGAGGGGTCTCAGGTTTGGTATTAGAAGCATTGAGATATCACATCTCATGGTATAGGACGGGTCTCAGAATTGGAATGGGAAAGAGTTGGATATCACATCTCAAGCTATAGGAAGGGTCTCAGGATTGAAATGGGTAGGACTTGGATATCACATCTCATGTTATAGGAAGGGTCTCAGGTTTGGTATTAGAAGCATTGAGATATCACATCTCATGCTATAGGAAGGGTCTCAGGATTGGAATGGGAAGGACTTGGATATCACATCTCATGTTATAGGAAGGGTCTCAGGTTTGGTATTAGAAGCATTGAGATATCACATCTCATGCTATAGGAAGGGTCTCAGAATTGGAATGGGAAGGAGTTGGATATCACATCTCAAGCTATAGGAAGGGTCTCAGGATTGGAATGGGAAGGAGTTTGATATCACATCTCATGCCATGTATGGGTCTCAGGTTTTGTAGAAGCATTGGGATATCACATCTCATGCTATCGGAAGGGTATCAGGATTGGATTTGGAAGGAGTTGGATATCCCATCTCATGCTATAGGAAGGTTCTCAGGTTGGAATGGGAAGGAGTTGGATATCACTTCTCATGTTTTAGGAAGGGTCTCAGGATTGGAAAGGGAAGGAGTTTGATATCACATCTCATGCCATGTATGGGTCTCAGGTTTTGTAGAAGCATTGGGATATCACATCTCATGCTATCGGAAGGGTATCAGGATTGGATTTGGAAGGAGTTGGATATCACATCTCATGCTATAGGAAGGCTCTCAGGTTTGGAAGGGGAAGGAGTTGGATATCACATTTCATGTTAGAGGTAGGATCTCAGGTTTGGTATTAGAGGCATTCAGATATCACATCTCATGCTATCAGAAGGATCTCAGGATTGGAATGGGAAGGAGTTGGATATCACATCTCATGCTAAAGGGAGGGTCTCAGGTTTGGAAGGGGAAGGATTTGGATATTACATCTCATGTTATGGGAAGGATCTCAGGTTTGGTATTAGAAGCATTGAGATATCACATCTCATGCTATCGGGAGGATCTCAGGTTTGGTATTAGAGGCATTGAGATATCACATCTCATGCTATCAGAAGGGTCTCAGGATTGGAATGGGAAGGAGTCGGATATCACATCTCATGCTAAAGGGAGGTTCTCAGGTTTGGTATTAGAAGCATTGAGATATCACATCTCATGTTATAGGAAGGATCTCAGGTTTGGTATTAGAAACATTGAGATATCACATCTCATGCTATCAGAAGGGTCTCAGGATTGGAATGGGAAGGAGTTGGATATCACATCTCATGCTAAAGGGAGAGTCTCAGGTTTGGAAGGGGAAGGATTTGGATATCACATCTCATGTTATCGGAAGGATCTCAGGTTTGGTATAAGAAGTATTGAGATATCATATCTCATGCTATAGGAAGGGTCTCAGGACTGGAATGGGAATGAGTTGGATATCACATCTCATGCTAAAGGAAGGGTCTCAGGTTTGGAAGGGGAAGGATTTGGATATCACATCTCATGTTATCGGAAGGATCTCAGGTTTGGTATAAGAAGTATTGAGATATCATATCTCATGCTATAGGAAGGGTCTCAGGACTGGAATGGGAATGAGTTGGATATCACATCTCATGCTATAGGAAGGGTCTCAGGATTGGAATGGGAAGGACTTAGATATCACATATCATGCTATAGGGAGGGTCTCAGTTTTGATATTAGAAGCATTGAGATATCACATCTCATGCTATCGGAAGTGTCTCAGGATTGGAATGTGAAGAGCTGGATATCACATCTCAATCTAAAGGAAGGGTCTCAGGTTTGGAACGGGAAGGAGTTGGATATCACATCTCATGTTATAGGAAGGGTCTCAGGTTTGGTATAAGCATTGAGATATCACATCTCTGCTATCGGAAGTGTCTCAGGAGTGGAATGGGAAGGAGTTGGATATCCCATCTCATGTTATAGGACGGGTCTCAGGTTTGTTATTAGAATCATTGAGATATCATATTGCATGCTGTAGGAAGGGTCTAAGGATTTGAATGGGAAGGACTTGGATATCACATATCATGCTATAGATAGGCTCTCAGGTTTGGAACGGGAAGGAGTTGGATATCACATTTCATGTTAGAGGAAGGATCTCAGGTTTGGTATTAGAAGCATTGAGATATCACATCTCATGCTATAGGAAGGGTCTCAGGATTGGAATGGGAAGGACTTGGATATCACATCTCATGCTATAGATAGGCTCTCAGGTTTGGAATGGGAAGGAGTTGGATATCACATCTCATGGTATAGGAAGGGTCTCAGGATTGGAATGGGAAGTAGTTGGATATCACATCTCATGCTATAGGAAGGGTCTCAGGTTTGGTATAAGCATTGAGATATCACATCTCATGCTATAGGACGTTTCTCAGGATTGGAATGGAAGGAGTTGGATATCACATCTCATGTTATAGGAAGGATCTCAGGTTTGGTATTAGAAGCATTGAGACATCACATCTCATGCTATAGGAAGGGTCTCAGGATTGGAATGGGAAGGAGTTGGATATCACATCTCATGCTAAAGGAAGGGTCTCAGGTTTGGTATAAGCATTGAGATATCACATCTCATGCTATAGTAAGGGTCTCAGGATTGGAATGGGAAGAAGTTGGATATCACATCTCATGCTAAAGGGATGGTCTCAGGTTTGGAAGGGGTAGGATTTGGATATCACATCTCATGTTATAGGAAGGATCACAGGTTTGGTATTAGAAGCATTGAGATATCACATCTCATGCTATCGGAAGGGTCTCAGGATTGGAATGGGAAGGAGTTGGATATCACATCTCATGCTATAGGAAGGGTCTCAGGTTTGGAACGGGAAGGAGTTGGATATCCCATCTCATGTTATAGGACGGGTCTCAGGTTTGGTATTAGAAGCATTCAGATATCACATTGCATGCTGTAGGAAGGATCTCAGGTTTGGAATGGGAAGGAATTGGATATCACATCTCATGTCATAGGAAGTATCTCAGGTTTGGTATTAGAAGCATTGAGATATCACATCTCATGCTATAGGAATGGTCTCAGGATTGGAATGGGTAGGAGTTGGATATTACATTCTTGCTATAGGAAGGGTCTCATGTTTGGAATGGGAAGGAGTTGGATATCACATATGCTATAGGAAGGGTCTCAGGTTTGGAACGGGAAGGAGTTGGATATCCCACCTCATGTTATAGGACGGGTCTCTGGTTTGGTATTAGAATCATTGAGATATCACATCGCATGCTGTAGGAAGCGTCTAAGGATTGGAATGGGATGGACTTGGATATCACATCTCATGCTATAGGTAGGCTCTCAGGTTTGGTATAAGCATTGAGATATCACATCTCATGCTATAGGAAGGGTCTCAGGATTGGAATGGGAACGATTTGGATATCACATCATATGCTATAGGAAGGGTCTCAGGTTTGGTATAAGCATGGAGATATCACTTCTCATGCTATAGGAAGTGCCTCAGGATTGGAATGGGAAGGAGTTGGATGTCACATCTCATGTTATAGGAAGGATCTCAGGTTTGGTATTAGAAGCATTGAGACATCACATCTCATGCTATAGGAAGGGTCTCAGGATTGGTATAAGCATTGAGATATCACATCTCTGCTATCGGAAGGGTCTCAGGATTGGAATGGGAAGGAGTTGGATATCCCATCTCGTTATAGGAGGGGTCTCAGGTTTGGTATTAGAAGCATTGAGATATCACATCTCATGGTATAGGACGGGTCTCAGACTTGGAATGGGAAGGAGTTGGATATCACATCTCAAGCTATAGGAAGGGTCTCAGGATTGAAATGGGAAGGACTTGGATATCACATCTCATGTTATAGGAAGGGTCTCAGGTTTGGTATTAGAAGCATTGAGATATCAAATCTCATGCTATAGGAAGGGTCTCAGGATTGGAATGGGAAGGACTTGGATATCACATCTCATGTTATAGGAAGGGTCTCAGGTTTGGTATTAGAAGCATTGAGATATCACATCTCATGCTATAGGAAGGGTCTCAGGATTGGAATGGGAAGGACTTAGATATCACATATCATGCTATAGGGAGGGTCTCAGTTTTGATATTAGAAGCTTTGAGATATCACATCTCATGCTATCGGAAGTGTCTCAGGATTGGAATGGGAAGGAGCTGGATATCACATCTCATGCTAAAGGAAGGGTCTCAGGTTTGGAACGGGAAGGAGTTGGATATCACATCTCATGTTATAGGAAGGGTCTCAGGTGTGGTATAAGCATTCAGATATCACATCTCTGCTATCGGAAGTGTCTCAGGATTGGAATGGGAAGGAGTTGGATATCCCATCTCATGCTATAGATAGGCTCTCAGGTTTGGAAAGGGAAGGAGTTGGATATCACATCTCATGCTATAGGAAGGGTCTCAGGATTGGAATGGGAAGGAGTTGTATATGACATCTCATGCCACAGGAAGGATCTCAGGTTTGGTATAAGCATTGCGATATCACATCTCTGCTATGAGAAGGATCTCAGGATTGGAATGGGAAGGACTTGGATATCACATCTCATGCTATAGGGAGGGTCTCACGTTTGGAAAGGGAAGGAGTTGGATATCACATTTCATGTTAGAGGTAGGATCTCAGTTTTGGTATTAGAGGCATTGAGATATCACATCTCATGCTATCAGAAGGGTCTCAGGATTGGAATGGGAAGGAGTTGGATATCACATCTCATGCTAAAGGGAGGGTCTCAGGTTTGGAAGGGGAAGGATTTGGATATCACATCTCTTATTATAGGAAGGATCACAAGTTTGGTATTAGAAGCATTGAGATATCACATCTCATGCTATCGGGAGGGTCTCAGGATTGGAATGGGAAGGAGTTGGATATCACATCTCATTCTATAGGAAGGGTCTCAGGTTTGGAACGGGAAGGGGTTGGATATCACATCTCATGTTATAGGAAGAGTCTCAGGTTTGGTATAAGCATTGAGATATCACATCTCATGCTATAGGAATGGTCTCAGGATTGGAATGGGTAGGAGTTGGATATTACATCTCATGTTATAGGAAGGGTCTCAGGTTTGGTATAAGCATTGAGATAGCACATCTCTGCTATCGGAAGTGGCTCAGGATTGGAATGGGAAGGATTTGGATATCACATCTCATGCTATAGGAAGGGTCTCAGGTTTGGTATACGCATGGAGTTATCACTTCTCATGCTATAGGAAGGGTCTCAGGATTGGAATGGGAAGGAGTTGAATATCACATCTCATGCTATAGGAAGGGTCTCAGGTTTGGTATAAGCATGGAGATATCACTTCTCATGCTATAGGAAGGGTCTCAGGATTGGAATGGGAAGGAGTTGGATATCACATCTCATGTTATAGGAAGGATCTCAGGTTTGGTATTAGAAACATTGAGATATCACATCTCATGCCATCAGAAGGGTCTCAGGATTGGAATGGGAAGGAGTTGGATATCACATCTCATGCTAAAGGGAGAGTCTCAGGTTTGGAAGGGGAAGCATTTGGATATCACATCTCATGTTATCGGAAGGATCTCAGGTTTGGTATTAGATGTATTGAGATATCATATCTCATGCTATAGGAAGGGTCTCAGGACTGGAATGGGAAGGAGTTGGATATCACATCTCATGCTAAAGGAAGGGTCTCAGGTTTGGTAGAAGCATTGAGATATCACATCTCATGCTATAGGAAGGGTCTCAGGATTGGAATGGGAAGGACTTAGATATCACATATCATGCTATAGGGAGGGTCTCAGTTTTGATATTAGAAGCATTGAGATATCACATCTCATGCTATCTGAAGTGTCTCAGGATTGGAATGGGAAGAGCTGGATATCACATCTCAATCTAAAGGAAGGGTCTCAGGTTTGGAACGGGAAGGAGTTGGATATCACATCTCATGTTATAGGAAGGGTCTCAGGTTTGGTATAAGCATTGAGATATCACATCTCTGCTATCGGAAGTGTCTCAGGAGTGGAATGGGAAGGAGTTGGATATCCCATCTCATGTTATAGGACGGGTCTCAGGTTTGTTATTAGAATCATTGAGATATCATATTGCATGCTGTAGGAAGGGTCTAAGGATTTGAATGGGAAGGTCTTGGATATCACATATCATGCTATAGATAGGCTCTCAGGTTTGGAACGGGAAGGAGTTGGATATCACATTTCAATGTTAGAGGAAGGATCTCAGGTTTGGTATTAGAAGCATTGAGATATCACATCTCATGCTATAGGAAAGGTCTCAGGATTGGAATGGGAAGGACTTGGATATCACATCTCATGCTATAGATAGGCTCTCAGGTTTGGAAAGGGAAGGAGTTGGATATCACATCTCATGGTATAGGAAGGGTCTCAGGATTGGAATGGGAAGTAGTTGGATATCACATCTCATGCTATAGGAAGGGTCTCAGGTTTGGTATAAGCATTGAGATATCACATCTCATGCTATAGGACGTTTCTCAGGATTGGAATGGAAGGAGTTGGATATCACATCTCATGTTATAGGAAGGATCTCAGGTTTGGTATTAGAAGCATTGAGACATCACATCTCATGCTATAGGAAGGGTCTCAGGATTGGAATGGGAAGGAGTTGGATATCACATCTCATGCTAAAGGAAGGGTCTCAGGTTTGGTATAAGCATTGAGATATCACATCTCATGATATAGTAAGGGTCTCAGGATTGGAATGGGAAGAAGTTGGATATCACATCTCATGCTAAAGGGAGGGTCTCAGGTTTGGAAGGGGTAGGATTTGGATATCACATCTCATGTTATAGGAAGGATCACAGGTTTGGTATTAGAAGCATTGAGATATCACATCTCATGCTATCGGAAGGGTCTCAGGATTGAAATGGGAAGGAGTTGGATATCACATCTCATGCTATAGGAAGGGTCTCAGGTTTGGAACGGGAAGGAGTTGGATATCCCATCTCATGTTATAGGACGGGTCTCAGGTTTGGTATTAGAAGCATTCAGATATCACATTGCATGCTGTAGGAAGGATCTCAGGTTTGGAATGGGAAGGAATTGGATATCACATCTCATGTCATAGGAAGTATCTCAGGTTTGGTATTAGAAGCATTGAGATATCACATCTCATGCTATAGGAATGGTCTCAGGATTGGAATGGGTAGGAGTTGGATATTACATTCTTGCTATGGGAAGGGTCTCATGTTTGGAATGGGAAGGAGTTGGATATCACATATGCTATAGGAAGGGTCTCAGGTTTGGAACGGGAAGGAGTTGGATATCCCACCTCATGTTATAGGATGGGTCTCTGGTTTGGTATTAGAATCATTGAGATATCACATCGCATGCTGTAGGAAGCGTCTAAGGATTGGAATGGGATGGACTTGGATATCACATCTCATGCTATAGGTAGGCTCTCAGGTTTGGTATAAGCATTGAGATATCACATCTCATGCTATATAGGAAGGGTCTCAGGATTGGAATGGGAAGGATTTGGATATCACATCATATGCTATAGGAAGGGTCTCAGGTTTGGTATAAGCATGGAGATATCACTTCTCATGCTATAGGAAGTGCCTCAGGATTGGAATGGGAAGGAGTTGGATATCACATCTCATGTTATAGGAAGGATCTCAGGTTTGGTATTAGAAGCATTGAGACATCACATCTCATGCTATAGGAAGGGTCTCAGGATTGGTATAAGCATTGAGATATCACATCTCTGCTATCGGAAGGGTCTCAGGATTGGAATGGGAAGGAGTTGGATATCCCATCTCGTTATAGGAGGGGTCTCAGGTTTGGTATTAGAAGCATTGAGATATCACATCTCATGGTATAGGACGGGTCTCAGAATTGGAATGGGAAGGAGTTGGATATCACATCTCACGCTATAGGAAGGGTCTCAGGATTGAAATGGGAAGGACTTGGATATCACATCTCATGTTATAGGAAGGGTCTCAGGTTTGGTATTAGAAGCATTGAGATATCACATCTCATGCTATAGGAAGGGTCTCAGGATTGGAATGGGAAGGACTTGGATATCACATCTCATGTTATAGGAAGGGTCTCAGGTTTGGTATTAGAAGCATTGAGATATCACATCTCATGCTATAGGAAGGGTCTCAGGATTGGAATGGGAAGGACTTAGATATCACATATCATGCTATAGGGAGGGTCTCAGTTTTGATATTAGAAGCTTTGAGATATCACATCTCATGCTATCGGAAGTGTCTCAGGATTGGAATGGGAAGGAGCTGGATATCACATCTCATGCTAAAGGAAGGGTCTCAGGTTTGGAACGGGAAGGAGTTGGATATCACATCTCATGTTATAGGAAGGGTCTCAGGTGTGGTATAAGCATTCAGATATCACATCTCTGCTATCGGAAGTGTCTCAGGATTGGAATGGGAAGGAGTTGGATATCCCATCTCATGCTATAGATAGGCTCTCAGGTTTGGAAAGGGAAGTAGTTGGATATCACATCTCATGCTATAGGAAGGGTCTCAGGTTTGGTATAAGCATTGAGATATCACATCTCATGCTATAGGACAGGTCTCAGGATTGGAATGGAAGGAGTTGGATATCACATCTCATGCTATAGGAAGGGTCTCAGGATTGGAATGGGAAGTAGTTGGATATCACATCTCATGCTATAGGAAGGGTCTCAGGTTTGGTATTAGAAGCATTGAGATATCACATCTCATGCTATAGGAAGGGTCTCAGGATTGGAATGGGAAGGACTTGGATATCACATCTCATGCTATAGATAGGCTCTCAGGTTTGGAAAGGGAAGGAGTTGGATATCACATCTCATACTATAGGAAGGGTCTCAGGATTGGAATGGGAAGTAGTTGGATATCACATCTCATGCTATAGGAAGGGTGTCAGGTTTGGTATAAGCATTGAGATATCACATCTCATGCTATAGGACGGGTCTCAGGATTGGAATGGGAAGGAGTTGTATATGACATCTCATGCCGTAGGAAGGGTCTCAGGTTTGGTATAAGCATTGAGATATCACTTCTCATGCTATAGGAAGTGTCTCAGGATTGGAATGGGAAGGAGTTGGATATCACATCTCATGTTATAGGAAGGGTCTCAGGTTTGGTATTAGAAGCATTGAGACATCACATCTCATGCTATAGGAAGGGTCTCAGGATTGGAATGGGAAGGAGTTGGATATCACATCTCATGCTAAAGGGAGGGTCTCAGGTTTGGAAGGGGAAGGATTTGGATATTACATCTCGTGTTATAGGAATGATCTCAGGTTTGGTATTAGAAGCATTGAGATATCACATCTCATGCTATCTGAAGGATCTCAGGTTTGGTGTTAGAAGCATTGAGATATCATATCTCATGCTATAGGAAGGGTCTCAGGATTGGAATGGGAAGGAGTTGGATATCACATCTCATGCTATAGGAAGGGTCTCAGGATTGGAATGGGAAGGAGTTGTATATGACATCTCATGCCACAGGAAGGGTCTCAGGTTTGGTATAAGCATTGAGATATCACATCTCTGCTATCGGAAGTGTCTCAGGATTGGAATGGGAAGGAGTTGGATATCCCATCTTATGTTATAGGAAGGGTCTCAGGTTTGGTATTAGAAGCATTGAGATATCACATCTCATGCTATAGGAAGGGTCTCAGGATTGGAATGGGAAGGACTTGGATATCACATCTCATGCTATAGGGAGGGTCTCACGTTTGGAAAGGGAAGGAGTTGGATATCACATTTCATGTTAGAGGTAGGATCTCAGTTTTGGTATTAGAGGCATTGAGATATCACATCTCATGCTATCAGAAGGGTCTCAGGATTGGAATGGGAAGGAGTTGGATATCACATCTCATGCTAAAGGGAGGGTCTCAGGTTTGGAAGGGGAAGGATTTGGATATCACATCTCATGTTATAGGAAGGATCTTAGGTTTGGTATTAGAAGCATTGAGATATGACATCTCATGCTATTGGAAGGATCTCAGGTTTGGTATTAGAGGCATTGAGATATCACATCTCATGCTAAAGGGAGGGTCTCAGGTTTGGAAGGGGAAGGATTTGGATATCACATCTCTTATTATAGGAAGGATCACAAGTTTGGTATTAGAAGCATTGAGATATCACATCTCATGCTATCGGAAGGGTCTCAGGATTGGAATGGGAAGGAGTTGGATATCACATCTCATTCTATAGGAAGGGTCTCAGGTTTGGAATGGGAAGGGGTTGGATATCACATCTCATGTTATAGGAAGAGTCTCAGGTTTGGTATAAGCATTGAGATATCACATCTCATGCTATAGGAATGGTCTCAGGATTGGAATGGGTAGGAGTTGGATATTACATCTCATGTTATAGGAAGGGTCTCAGGTTTGGTATAAGCATTGAGATAGCACATCTCTGCTATCGGAAGTGGCTCAGGATTGGAATGGGAAGGATTTGGATATCACATCTCATGCTATAGGAAGGGTCTCAGGTTTGGTATACGCATGGAGTTATCACTTCTCATGCTATAGGAAGGGTCTCAGGATTGGAATGGGAAGGAGTTGAATATCACATCTCATGCTATAGGAAGGGTCTCAGGTTTGGTATAAGCATGGAGATATCACTTCTCATGCTATAGGAAGGGTCTCAGGATTTGAATGGGAAGGAGTTGGATATCACATCTCATGTTATAGGAAGGATCTCAGGTTTGGTATTAGAAACATTGAGATATCACATCTCATGCTATCAGAAGGGTCTCAGGATTGGAATGGGAAGGAGTTGGATATCACATCTCATGCTATAGATAGGCTCTCAGGTTTGGAACGGGAAGGAGTTGGATATCACATCTCATGTTATAGGAAGGATCTCAGGTTTGGTATTAGAAACATTGAGATATCACATCTCATGCTATCAGAAGGGTCTCAGGATTGGAATGGGAAGGAGTTGGATATCACATCTCATGCTAAAGGGAGAGTCTCAGGTTTGGAAGGGGAAGCATTTGGATATCACATCTCATGTTATCGGAAGGATCTCAGGTTTGGTATTAGATGTATTGAGATATCATATCTCATGCTATAGGAAGGGTCTCAGGACTGGAATGGGAAGGAGTTGGATATCACATCTCATGCTAAAGGAAGGGTCTCAGGTTTGGTAGAAGCATTGAGATATCACATCTCATGCTATAGGAAGGGTCTCAGGATTGGAATGGGAAGGACTTAGACATCACATATCATGCTATAGGGAGGGTCTCAGTCTTGATATTAGAAGCATTGAGATATCACATCTCATGCTATCAGAAGTGTCTCAGGATTGGAATGGGAAGGAGCTGGATATCACATCTCAATCTAAAGGAAGGGTCTCAGGTTTGGAACGGGAAGCAGTTGGATATCACATCTCATGTTATAGGACAGGTCTCAGGTTTGTTATTAGAATCATTGAGATATCATATTGCATGCTGTAGGAAGGGTCTAAGGATTGGAATGGGAAGGACTTGGATATCACATATCATGCTATAGATAGGCTCTCAGGTTTGGAACGGGAAGGAGTTGGATATCACATTTCATGTTAGAGGAAGGATCTCAGGTTTGGTATTAGAAGCATTGAGATATCACATCTCATGCTATAGGAAGGGTCTCAGGATTGGAATGGGAAGGACTTGGATATCACATCTCATGCTATAGATAGGCTCTCAGGTTTGGAAAGGGAAGGAGTTGGATATCACATCTCATGGTATAGGAAGGGTCTCAGGATTGGAATGGGAAGTAGTTGGATATCACATCTCATGCTATAGGAAGGGTCTCAGGTTTGGTATAAGAATTGAGATATCACATCTCATGCTATAGGACGTTTCTCAGGATTGGAATGGAAGGAGTTGGATATCACATCTCATGGTATAGGAAGGATCTCAGGTTTGGTATTAGAAGCATCGAGACATCACATCTCATGCTATAGGAAGGGTCTCAGGATTGGAATGGGAAGGAGTTGGATATCACATCTCATGCTATAGGAAGGGTCTCAGGTTTGGTATAAGCATTGAGATATCACATCTCATGCTATAGGAAGGGTCTCAGGATTGGAATGGGAAGGAGTTGGATATCACATCTCATGCTAAAGGGAGGGTCTCAGGTTTGGAAGGGGTAGGATTTGGATATCACATCTCATGTTATAGGAAGGATCACAGGTTTGGTATTAGAAGCATTGAGATATCACATCTCATGCTATCGGAAGGGTCTCAGGATTGGAATGGGAAGGAGTTGGATATCACATCTCATGCTATAGGAAGGGTCTCAGGTTTGGAACGGGAAGGAGTTGGATATCCCATCTCATGTTATAGGACGGGTCTCAGGTTTGGTATTAGAAGCATTGAGATATCACATTGCATGCTGTAGGAAGGATCTCAGGTTTGGAATGGGAAGGAATTGGATATCACATCTCATGTCATAGGAAGTATCTCAGGTTTGGTATTAGAAGCATTGAGATATCACATCTCATGCTATAGGAATAGTCTCAGGATTGGAATGGGTAGGAGTTGGATATTACATTCTTGCTATAGGAAGGGTCTCATGTTTGGAATGGGAAGGAGTTGGATATCACATATGCTATAGGAAGGGTCTCAGGTTTGGAACGGGAAGGAGTTGGATATCCCATCTCATGTCATAGGATGGGTCTCTGGTTTGGTATTAGAATCATTGAGATATCACATCACATGCTGTAGGAAGCGTCTAAGGATTGGAATGGGATGGACTTGGATATCACATCTCATGCTATAGGTAGGCTCTCAGGTTTGGTATAAGCATTGAGATATCACATCTCATGCTATAGGAAGGGTCTCAGGATTGAAATGGGAAGGATTTGGATATCACATCTCATGCTATAGGAAGGGTCTCAGGTTTGGTATAAGCATGGAGATATCACTTCTCATGCTATAGGAAGTGTCTCAGGATTGGAATGGGAAGGAGTTGGATATCACATCTCATGTTATAGGAAGGATCTCAGGTTTGGTATTAGAAGCATTGAGACATCACATCTCATGCTATAGGAAGGGTCTCAGGATTGGTATAAGAATTGAGATATCACATCTCTGCTATCGGAAGGGTCTCAGGATTGGAATGGGAAGGAGTTGGATATCCCATCTCGTTATAGGAGGGGTCTCAGGTTTGGTATTAGAAGCATTGAGATATCACATCTCATGGTATAGGACGGGTCTCAGAATTGGAATGGGAAGGAGTTGGATATCACATCTCAAGCTATAGGAAGGGTCTCAGGATTGAAATGGGTAGGACTTGGATATCACATCTCATGTTATAGGAAGGGTCTCAGGTTTGGTATTAGAAGCATTGAGATATCACATCTCATGCTATAGGAAGGGTCTCAGGATTGGAATGGGAAGGACTTGGATATCACATCTCATGTTATAGGAAGGGTCTCAGGTTGGAATGGGAAGGAGTTGGATATCACTTCTCATGTTTTAGGAAGGGTCTCAGGATTGGAATGGGAAGGACTTGGATATCACATCTCATGCTATAGGAAGGCTCTCAGGTTTGGAAGGGGAAGGAGTTGGATATCACATTTCATGTTAGAGGTAGGATCTCAGGTTTGGTATTAGAGGCATTGAGATATCACATCTCATGCTATCAGAAGGATCTCAGGATTGGAATGGGAAGGAGTTGGATATCACATCTCATGCTAAAGGGAGGGTCTCAGGTTTGGAAGGGGAAGGATTTGGATATTACATCTCATGTTATGGGAAGGATCTCAGGTTTGGTATTAGAAGCATTGAGATATCACATCTCATGCTATCGGGAGGATCTCAGGTTTGGTATTAGAGGCATTGAGATATCACATCTCATGCTATCAGAAGGGTCTCAGGTTTGGAATGGGAAGGAGTCGGATATCACATCTCATGCTAAAGGGAGGGTCTCAGGTTTGGTATTAGAAGCATTGAGATATCACATCTCATGTTATAGGAAGGATCTCAGGTTTGGTATTAGAAACATTGAGATATCACATCTCATGCTATCAGAAGGGTCTCAGGATTGGAATGGGAAGGAGTTGGATATCACATCTCATGCTAAAGGGAGAGTCTCAGGTTTGGAAGGGGAAGGATTTGGATATCACATCTCATGTTATCGGAAGGATCTCAGGTTTGGTATTAGAAGTATTGAGATATCATATCTCATGCTATAGGAAGGGTCTCAGGACTGGAATGGGAAGGAGTTGGATATCACATCTCATGCTAAAGGAAGGGTCTCAGGTTTGGTAGAAGCATTGAGATATCACATCTCATGCTATAGGAAGGGTCTCAGGATTGGAATGGGAAGGACTTAGATATCACATATCATGCTATAGAGAGGGTCTCAGTTTTGATATTAGAAGCATTGAGATATCACATCTCATGCTATCGGAAGTGTCTCAGGATTGGAATGGGAAGGAGCTGGATATCACATCTCATGCTAAAGGAAGGGTCTCAGGTTTGGAATGGGAAGGAGTTTGATATCACATCTCATGCCATAGTATGGGTCTCAGGTTTGGTAGAAGCATTGGTATATCACATCTCATGCTATCGGAAGGGTATCAGGATTGGATTTGGAAGGAGTTGGATATCCCATCTCATGCTATAGGAAGGGTCTCAGGTTGGAATGGGAAGGAGTTGGATATCACATCTCATGTTATAGGAAGGGTCTCAGAATTGGAATGGGAAGGACTTGGATATCATATCTCATGCTATGGGAAGGCTCTCAGGTTTGATAGGGGAAGGAGTTTGATATCACATTTCATGTTAGAGGAAGGATCTCAGGTTTGGTATTAGAGGCATTGAGATATCACATCTCATGCTATAGGAAGGGTCTCAGGATTGGAATGGGAAGGAGTTGGATATCACATCTCAAGCTATAGGAAGGGTCTCAGGTTTGGTATAAGCATTGAGATATCACATCTCATGCTATAGGAAGGGTCTCAGGATTGGAATGGGAAGGAGTTGGATATCACATCTCATGTTATAGGAAAGATCTCAGGTTTGGTATTAGAAGCATTGAGACATTACATCTCATGTTATAGGAAGGGTCTCAGGATTGGAATGGGAAGAAGTTGGATATCACATCTCATGTTATAGGAAGGGTCTCAGGTTTGGTATAAGCATTGAGATATCACATCTCATGCTATAGGAAGGGTCTTAGGATTGAAATGGGAAGGAGTCGGATATCACATCTCATGCTAAAGGGAGGGTCTCAGGTTTGGAAGTGGAAGGATTTGGATATCACATCTCATGTTATAGGAAGGATCTCAGGCTTGGTATTAGAAGCATTGAGATATCACATCTCATGCTATAGGAAGGGTCTCAGGATTGGAATGGGAAGGAGTTGGATATCACATCTCAAGCTATAGGAAGGGTCTCAGGATTGGAATGGGAAGGAGTTGGATATCACATCTCATGCTATAGGAAGGGTCTCAGGTTTGGTATTAGCATTGAGATGTCCCATCTCATGCTATAGGAAGGGTCTCAGGTTTGGAATCGGAAGGAGTTGTATATGACATCTCATGCCATAGGAAGGGTCTCAGGTTTGGTATAAGCATTGAGATATCACATCTCTGCTATCGGAAGGGTCTCAGGATTGGAATGGGAGGGAGTTGGATATCCCATCTCGTTATAGGAAGGGTCTCAGGTTTGGTATTAGAAGCATTGAGATATCACATCTCATGGTATAGGACGTCTCTCAGAATTGGAATGGGAAGGAGTTGGATATCACATCTCAAGCTATAGGAAGGGTCTCAGGATTGGAATGGGAAGGACATGGATATCACATCTCATGGTGTAGGAAGGGTCTCAGGTTTGGTATTAGAAGCATTGAGATATCACATCTCATGCTATAGGAAGGGTCTCAGGATTGGAATGGGAAGGAGTTGGATATCCCATCTCGTTATAGGAAGGGTCTCAGGTTTGGTATTAGAAGCATTGAGATATCACATCTCATGGTATAGGACGTCTCTCAGAATTGGAATGGGAAGGAGTTGGATATCACATCTCAAGCTATAGGAAGGGTCTCAGGATTGGAATGGGAAGGACATGGATATCACATCTCATGTTATAGGAAGGGTCTCAGGTTTGGTATTAGAAGCATTGAGATATCACATCTCATGCTATCGGAAGGATCTCAGGTTTGGTATTAGAGGCATTGAGATATCACATCTAATGCTATCAGAAGGGTCTCAGGATTGGAATGGGAAGGAGTCAGATATCACATCTCATGCTAAAGGGAGGGTCTCAGGTTTGGTATTAGAAGCATTGAGATATCACATCTCATGTTATAGGAAGGATCTCAGGTTTGGTATTAGAGGCATTGAGATATCACATCTCATGCTATCAGAAGGGTCTCAGGATTGGAATGGGAAGGAGTCGGATATCACATCTCATGCTAAAGGGAGGGTCTCAGGTTTGGAAGGGGAAGGATTTGGATATCACATCTCATGTTATAGGAAGGATCTCAGGTTTGGTATTAGAAGCATTGAGATATCACATCTCATGCTATCGGAAGGATCTCAGGTTTGGTATTAGAGGCATTGAGATATTCCATCTCATGCTATCAGAAGGGTCTCGGGATAAGAATGGGAAGGAGTTGGTTATCACATCTCATGCTAAAGGGAGGGTCTCGGGTTTGGAAGGGGAAGGATTTGGATATCACATCTCACGTTATAGGAAGGATCTCAGGTTTAGTATTAGCATTGAGATATCCCATCTCATGCTATAGGAAGGGTCTCAGGTTTGGAATCGGAAGGAGTTGTATATGACATCTCATACCATAGGAGGGGTCTCAGGTTTGGTATAAGCATTGAGATATCACATCTCTGCTATCGGAAAGGTCTCAGGATTGGAATGGGAAGGAGTTGGATAATCCCATCTTGTTATAGGAACGGTCTCAGGTTTAGTATTAGAAGCATTGAGATATCACATCTCATGGTATAGGACGGGTCTCAGAATTGGAATGGGAAGGAGTTGGATATCACATCTCAAGCTATAAGAAGGGTCTCAGGATTGGAATGGGAAGGACTTGGATATCACATCTCATGTTATAGGAAGGGTCTCAGGTTTGGTATTAGAAGCATTGAGATATCACATCTCATGCTATAGGAAGGGTCTCAGGATTGGAATGGGAAGGACTTGGATATCACATCTCATGTTATAGGAAGGGTCTCAGGTTTGGTATTAGAAGCATTGAGATATCAAATCTCATGCTATAGGAAGGGTCTCAGGATTGGAATGGGAAGGACTTGGATATCACATCTCATGATAAAGGAAGGGTCTAAGGTTTGGAAGGGGAAGGATTTGGATATCACATCTCATGTTATAGGACCGGTCTCAGGTTTGGTTTTAGAAGCATTGAGATATCAAGTCTCATGGTATAGGACGGGTCTCAGAATTGGAATGGGAAGGAGTTGGATATCACATCTCAAGCTATAGGAAGGGTCTCAGGATTGGAATTGGAAGGAGTTTGATATCACATCTCATGCCATATATGGGTCTCGGGTTTTGTAGAAGCATTGGGATATCACATCTCATGCTATCGGAAGGGTATCAGGATTGGATTTGGAAGGAGTTGGATATCCCAGCTCATGCTATAGGAAGGGTCTCAGGTTGGAATGGGAAGGAGTTGGATATCACATCTCATGTTATAGGAAGGGTCTCAGGATTGGAATTGGAAGGACTTGGATATCACATCTCATGCTATAGGAAGGCTCTCAGGTTTGGAAGGGGAAGGAGTTGGATATCACATTTCATGTTAGAGGAAGGATCTCAGGTTTGGTATTAGAAGCATTGAGATATCACATCTCATGCTATCGGAAGGATCTCAGGTTTGGTATTAGAGGCATTGAGATATCACATCTCATGCTATCAGAAGGGTCTCAGGATTGGAATGGGAAGGAGTCGGATATCACATCTCATGCTAAAGGGAGGGTCTCAGGTTTGGAAGTGGAAGGATTTGGATATCACATCTCATGTTATAGGAAGGATCTCAGGTTTGGTATTAGAAGCATTGAGATATCACATCTCATGCTATAGGAAGGGTCTCAGGATTGGAATGGGAAGGAGTTGGATATCACATCTCAAGCTATAGGAAGGGTCTCAGGATTGGAATGGGAAGGAGTTGGATATCACATCTCAAGCTATAGGAAGGGTCTCAGGATTGGAATGGGAAGGAGTTGGATATCACATCTCATGCTATAGGAAGGGTCTCAGGTTTGGTATAAGCATTGAGCTATCCCATCTCATGCTATAGGAAGGGTCTCAGGTTTGGAATCGGAAGGAGTTGTATATGACATCTCATGCCATAGGAAGGGTCTCAGGTTTGGTATAAGCATTGAGATATCACATCTCTGCTATCGGAAGGGTCTCAGGATTGGAATGGGAAGGAGTTGGATATCCCATCTCGTTATAGGAAGGGTCTCAGGTTTGGTATTAGAAGCATTGAGATATCACATCTCATGGTATAGGACGGGTCTCAGAATTGGAATGGGAAGGAGTTGGATATCACATCTCAAGCTATAGGAAGGGTCTCAGGATTGGAATGGGAAGGACTTGGATATCACATCTCATGTTATAGGAAGGGTCTCAGGTTTGGTATTAGAAGCATTGAGATATCACATCTCATGCTATAGGAAGGGTCTCAGGATTGGAATGGGAAGGACTTGGATATCACATCTCATGTTATAGGAAGGGTCTCAGGTTTGGTATTAGAAGAATTGAGATATCACATCTCATGCTATAGGAAGGGTCTCAGAATTGGAATGGGAAGGAGTTGGATATCACATCTCAAGCTATAGGTAGGGTCTCAGGATTGGAATGGGAAGGAGTTTGATATCACATCGCATGCCATGTATGGGTCTCAGGTTTTGTAGAAGCATTGGGATATCACATCTCATGCTATCGGAAGGGTATCAGGATTGGATTTGGAAGGAGTTGGATATCTCATCTCATGCTATAGGAAGGGTCTCAGGTTGGAATGGGAAGGAGTTGGATATCACATCTCATGTTATAGGAAGGGTCTCAGGATTGGAATGGGAAGGACTTGGATATCACATCTCATGCTATAGGAAGGCTCTCAGGTTTGGAGGGGAAGGAGTTGGATATCACATTTCATGTTAGAGGTAGGATCTCAGGTTTGGTATTAGAGGCATTGAGATATCACATCTCATGCTATCAGAAGGATCTCAGGATTGGAATGGGAAGGAGTTGGATATCACATCTCATGCTAAAGGGAGGGTCTCAGGTTTGGAAGGGGAAGGATTTGGATATCACATCTCATGTTATAGGAAGGATCTCAGGTTTGGTATTAGAAGCATTGAGATATCACATCTCATGCTATCGGAAGGATCTCAGGTTTGGTATTAGAGGTATTGAGATATCACATCTCATGCTATCAGAAGGGTCTCAGGATTGGAATGGGAAGGAGTCGGATATCACATCTCATGCTAAAGGGAGGGTCTCAGGTTTGATATTAGAAGCATTGAGATATCACATCTCATGTTATAGGAAGAATCTCAGGTTTGGTATTAGAGGTATTGAGATATCACATCTCATGCTATCAGAAGGGTCTCAGGATTGGAATGGGAAGGAGTCGGATATCACATCTGATTCTAAAGGGAGGTTCTCGGGTTTGGTATTAGAAGCATTGAGATATCACATCTCATGTTATAAGAAGAATCTCAGGTTTGGTATTAGAGGCATTGAGATATCACATCTCATGCTATAGGACGGGTCTCAGAATTGGAATGGGAAGGAGTTGGATATCACATCTCAAGCTATAGGAAGGGTCTCAGGATTGGAATGGGAAGGACTTGGATATCACATCTCATGTTATAGGAAGGGTCTCAGGTTTGGTATTAGAAGCATTGAGATATCACATCTCATGCTATAGGAAGGGTTTCAGGATTGGAATGGGAAGGACTTGGATATCACATCTCATGATAAAGGAAGGGTCTAAGGTTTGGAAGGGGAAGGATTTGGATATCACATCTCATGTTATAGGACCGGTCTCAGGTTTGGTATTAGAAGCATTGAGATATCAAGTCTCATGGTATAGGACGGGTCTCAGAATTGGAATGGGAAGGAGTTGGATATCACATCTCAAGCTATAGGAAGGATCTCAGGATTGAAATGGGAAGGAGTTTGATATCACATCTCATGCCATGTATGGGTCTCAGGTTTTGTAGAAGCATTGGGATATCACATCTCATGCTATCGGAAGGGTATCAGGATTGGATTTGGAAGGAGTTGGATATCCCATCTCATGCTATAGGAAGGGTCTCAGGTTGGAATGGGAAGGAGTTGGATATCACATCTCATGTTATAGGAAGGGTCTCAGGATTGGAATGGGAAGGACTTGGATATCAAATCTCATGCTATAGGAAGGCTCTCAGGTTTGGAAGGGGAAGGAGTTGGATATCACATTTCATGTTAGAGGTAGGATCTCAGGTTTGGTATTAGAGGCATTGAGATATCACATCTCATGTTATCAGAAGGGTCTCAGGATTGTAATGGGAAGGAGTTGGATATCACATCTCATGCTAAAGGGAGGGTCTCAGCTTTGGAAGGGGAAGGATTTGGAGATCACATCTCATGTTATAGGAAGGATCTCAGGTTTGGTATTAGAAGCATTGAGATATCACATCTCATGCTATCGGAAGGATCTCAGGTTTGGTATTAGAGGCATTGAGATATCACATCTCATGCTATCAGAAGGTTCTCAGGATTGGAATGGGAAGGAGTCGGATATCACATCTCACGCTAAAGGGAGGGTCTCAGGTTTGGAAGTGGAAGGATTTGGATATCACATCTCATGTTATAGGAAGGATCTCAGGTTTAGTATTAGAAGCATTGAGATATCACATCTCATGCTATAGGAAGGGTCTCAGGATTGGCATGGGAAGGAGTTGGATATCACATCTCAAGCTATAGGAAGGGTCTCAGGATTGGAATGGGAAGGAGTTGGATATCACATCTCAAGCTATAGGAAGGGTCTCAGGATTGGAATGGGAAGGAGTTGGATATCACATCTCATGCTATAGCTAGGGTCTCAGGTTTGGTATAAGCATTGAGATATCCCATCTCATGCTATAGGAAGGGTCTCAGGTTTGGAATCGGAAGGAGTTGTATATGACATCTCATGCCATAGGAAGGGTCTCAGGTTTGGTATAAGCATTGAGATATCACATCTCTGCTATCGGAAGGGTCTCAGGATTGGAATGGGAAGGAGTTGGATATCCCTTCTCGTTATAGGAAGGGTCTCAGGTTTGGTATTAGAAGCATTGAGATATCACATCTCATGGTATAGGACGGGTCTCAGAATTGGAATGGGAAGGAGTTGGATATCACATCTCAAGCTATTGGAAGGGTCTCAGGATTGGAATGGGAAGGACTTGGATATCACATCTCATGTTATAGGAAGGGTCTCAGGTTTGGTAATAGAAGCATTGAGATATCACATCTCATGCTATAGGAAGGGTCTCAGGATTGGAATGGGAAGGACTTGGATATCACATCTCATGTTATAGGAAGGGTCTCAGGATTGGAATGGGAAGGAGTTTGATATCACATCTCATGCCATGTATGGGTCTCAGGTTTTGTAGAAGCATTGGGATATCACATCTCATGCTATCGGAAGGGTATCAGGATTGGATTTGGAAGGAGTTGGATATCCCATCTCATGCTATAGGAAGGGTCTCAGGTTGGAATGGGAAGGAGTTGGATATCACATCTCAAGCTATAGGAAGGGTCTCAGGATTGGAATGGGAAGGAGTTGGATATCACATCTCAAGCTATAGGAAGGGTCTCAGGATTGGAATGGGAAGGAGTTGGATATCACATCTCATGCTATAGCTAGGGTCTCAGGTTTGGTATAAGCATTGAGATATCCCATCTCATGCTATAGGAAGGGTCTCAGGTTTGGAATCGGAAGGAGTTGTATATGACATCTCATGCCATAGGAAGGGTCTCAGGTTTGGTATAAGCATTGAGATATCACATCTCTGCTATCGGAAGGGTCTCAGGATTGGAATGGGAAGGAGTTGGATATCCCTTCTCGTTATAGGAAGGGTCTCAGGTTTGGTATTAGAAGCATTGAGATATCACATCTCATGGTATAGGACGGGTCTCAGAATTGGAATGGGAAGGAGTTGGATATCACATCTCAAGCTATAGGAAGGGTCTCAGGATTGGAATGGGAAGGACTTGGATATCACATCTCATGTTATAGGAAGGGTCTCAGGTTTGGTAATAGAAGCATTGAGATATCACATCTCATGCTATAGGAAGGGTCTCAGGATTGGAATGGGAAGGACTTGTATATCACATCTCATGTTATAGGAAGGGTCTCAGGTTTGGTATTAGAAGCATTGAGATATCACATCTCATGCTATAGGAAGGGTCTCAGAATTGGAATGGGAAGGAGTTGGATATCACATCTCAAGCTATAGGAAGGGTCTCAGGATTGGAATGGGAAGGACTTGGATATCACATTTCATGTTAGAGGTAGGGTCTCAGGTTTGGTATTAGAAGCATTGAGATATCACATCTCATGCTATCGGAAGGATCTCAGGTTTGGTATTAGAGGCATTGAGATATCACATCTCATGCTATCGGAAGGATCTCAGGTTTGGTATTAGAGGCATTGAGATATCACATCTCATGCTATAGGAAGGGTCTCAGGTTTGGTATAAGCATGGAGATATCACTTCTCATGCTATAGGAAGTGTCTCAGGATTGGAATGGGAAGGAGATGGATATCACATCTCATGTTATAGGAAGGATCTCAGGTTTGGTATTAGAAGCATTGAGACATCACATCTCATGCTATAGGAAGGGTCTCAGGATTGGTATAAGCATTGAGATATCACATCTCTGCTATCGGAAGGGTCTCAGGATTGGAATGGGAAGGAGTTGGATATCCCATCTCGTTATAGGAGGGGTCTCAGGTTTGGTATTAGAAGCATTGAGATATCACATCTCATGGTATAGGACGGGTCTCAGATTTGGAATGGAAAGGAGTTGGATATCACATCTCAAGCTATAGGAAGGGTCTCAGGATTGAAATGGGTAGGACTTGGATATCACATCTCATGTTATAGGAAGGGTCTCAGGTTTGGTATTAGAAGCATTGAGATATCACATCTCATGCTATAGGAAGGGTCTCAGGATTGGAATGGGAAGGACTTGGATATCAAATCTCATGTTATAGGAAGGGTCTCAGGTTGGAATGGGAAGGAGTTGGATATCACTTCTCATGTTTTAGGAAGGGTCTCAGGATTGGAATGGGAAGGACTTGGATATCACATCTCATGCTATAGGAAGGCTCTCAGGTTTGGAAGGGGAAGGAGTTGGATATCACATTTCATGTTAGAGGTAGGATCTCAGGTTTGGTATTAGAGGCATTGAGATATCACATCTCATGCTATCAGAAGGATCTCAGGATTGGAATGGGAAGGAGTTGGATATCACATCTCATGCTAAAGGGAGGGTCTCAGGTTTGGAAGCGGAAGGATTTGGATATTACATCTCATGTTATGGGAAGGATCTCAGGTTTGGTATTAGAAGCATTGAGATATCACATCTCATGCTATCGGGAGGATCTCAGGTTTGGTATTAGAGGCATTGAGATATCACATCTCATGCTATCAGAAGGATCTCAGGATTGGAATGGGAAGGAGTCGGATATCACATCTCATGCTAAAGGGAGGGTCTCAGGTTTGGTATTAGAAGCATTGAGATATCACATCTCATGTTATAGGAAGGATCTCAGGTTTGGTATTAGAAACATTGAGATATCACATCTCATGCTATCAGAAGGGTCTCAGGATTGGAATGGGAAGGAGTTGGAGATCACATCTCATGCTAAAGGGAGAGTCTCAGATTTGGAAGGGGAAGGATTTGGATATCACATCTCATGTTATCGGAAGGATCTCAGGTTTGGTATTAGAAGTATTGAGATATCATATCTCATGCTATAGGAAGGGTCTCAGGACTGGAATGGGAAGGAGTTGGATATCACATCTCATGCTAAAGGAAGGGTCTCAGGTTTGGTAGAAGCATTGAGATATCACATCTCATGCTATAGGAAGGGTCTCAGGATTGGAATGGGAAGGACTTAGATATCACATATCATGCTATAGAGAGGGTCTCAGTTTTGATATTAGAAGCATTGAGATATCACATCTCATGCTATCGGAACTGTCTCAGGATTGGAATGGGAAGGAGCTGGATATCACATCTCATGCTAAAGGAAGGGTCTCAGGTTTGGAATGGGAAGGAGTTTGATATCACATCTCATGCCATAGTATGGGTCTCAGGTTTGGTAGAAGCATTGGTATATCACATCTCATGCTATCGGAAGGGTATCAGGATTGGATTTGGAAGGAGTTGGATATCCCATCTCATGCTATAGGAAGGGTCTCAGGTTGGAATGGGAAGGAGTTGGATATCACATCTCATGTTATAGGAAGGGTCTCAGAATTGGAATGGGAAGGACTTGGATATCATATCTCATGCTATGGGAAGGCTCTCAGGTTTGATAGGGGAAGGAGTTGGATATCACATTTCATGTTAGAGGAAGGATCTCAGGTTTGGTATTAGAGGCATTGAGATATCACATCTCATGCTATAGGAAGGGTCTCAGGATTGGAATGGGAAGGAGTTGGATATCACATCTCAAGCTATAGGAAGGGTCTCAGGTTTGGTATAAGCATTGAGATATCACATCTCATGCTATAGGAAGGGTCTCAGGATTGGAATGGGAAGGAGTTGGATATCACATCTCATGTTATAGGAAAGATCTCAGGTTTGGTATTAGAAGCATTGAGACATTACATCTCATGTTATAAGAAGGGTCTCAGGATTGGAATGGGAAGAAGTTGGATATCACATCTCATGTTATAGGAAGGGTCTCAGGTTTGGTATAAGCATTGAGATATCACATCTCATGCTATAGGAAGGGTCTTAGGATTGAAATGGGAAGGAGTCGGATATCACATCTCATGCTAAAGGGAGGGTCTCAGGTTTGGAAGTGGAAGGATTTGGATATCACATCTCATGTTATAGGAAGGATCTCAGGCTTGGTATTAGAAGCATTGAGATATCACATCTCATGCTATAAGAAGGGTCTCAGGATTGGAATGGGAAGGAGTTGGATATCACATCTCAAGCTATAGGAAGGGTCTCAGGATTGGAATGGGAAGGAGTTGGATATCACATCTCATGCTATAGGAAGGGTCTCAGGTTTGGTATTAGCATTGAGATGTCCCATCTCATGCTATAGGAAGGGTCTCAGGTTTGGAATCGGAAGGAGTTGTATATGACATCTCATGCCATAGGTAGGGTCTCAGGTTTGGTATAAGCATTGAGATATCACATCTCTGCTATCGGAAGGGTCTCAGGATTGGAATGGGAAGGAGTTGGATATCCCATCTCGTTATAGGAAGGGTCTCAGGTTTGGTATTAGAAGCATTGAGATATCACATCTCATGGTATAGGACGTCTCTCAGAATTGGAATGGGAAGGAGTTGGATATCACATCTCAAGCTATAGGAAGGGTCTCAGGATTGGAATGGGAAGGACATGGATATCACATCTCATGTTATAGGAAGGGTCTCAGGTTTGGTATTAGAAGCATTGAGATATCACATCTCATGCTATAGGAAGGGTCTCAGGATTGGAATGGGAAGGAGTTGGATATCCCATCTCGTTATAGGAAGGGTCTCAGGTTTGGTATTAGAAGCATTGAGATATCACATCTCATGGTATAGAACGTCTCTCAGAATTGGAATGGGAAGGAGTTGGATATCACATCTCAAGCTATAGGAAGGGTCTCAGGATTGGAATGGGAAGGACATGGATATCACATCTCATGTTATAGGAAGGGTCTCAGGTTTGGTATTAGAAGCATTGAGATATCATATCTCATGCTATCGGAAGGATCTCAGGTTTGGTATTAGAGGCATTGAGATATCACATCTAATGCTATCAGAAGGGTCTCAGGATTGGAATGGGAAGGAGTCAGATATCACATCTCATGCTAAAGGGAGGGTCCCAGGTTTGGTATTAGAAGCATTGAGATATCACATCTCATGTTATAGGAAGGATCTCAGGTTTGGTATTAGAGGCATTGAGATATCACATCTCATGCTATCAGAAGGGTCTCAGGATTGGAATGGGAAGGAGTCGGATATCACATCTCATGCTAAAGGGAGGGTCTCAGGTTTGGAAGGGGAAGGATTTGGATATCACATCTCATGTTATAGGAAGGATCTCAGGTTTGGTATTAGAAGCATTGAGATATCACATCTCATGCTATCGGAAGGATCTCAGGTTTGGTATTAGAGGCATTGAGATATTCCATCTCATGCTATCAGAAGGGTCTCGGGATAAGAATGGGAAGGAGTTGGTTATCACATCTCATGCTAAAGGGAGGGTCTCGGGTTTGGAAGGGGAAGGATTTGGATATCACATCTCACGTTATAGGAAGGATCTCAGGTTTAGTATTAGCATTGAGATATCCCATCTCATGCTATAGGAAGGGTCTCAGGTTTGGAATCGGAAGGAGTTGTATATGACATCTCATACCATAGGAGGGGTCTCAGGTTTGGTATAAGCATTGAGATATCACATCTCTGCTATCGGAAAGGTCTCAGGATTGGAATGGGAAGGAGTTGGATAATCCCATCTTGTTATAGGAAGGGTCTCAGGTTTAGTATTAGAAGCATTGAGATATCACATCTCATGGTATAGGACGGGTCTCAGAATTGGAATGGGAAGGAGTTGGATATCCCATCTCGTTATAGGAGGGGTCTCAGGTTTGGTATTAGAAGCATTGAGATATCACATCTCATGGTATAGGACGGGTCTCAGATTTGGAATGGAAAGGAGTTGGATATCACATCTCAAGCTATAGGAAGGGTCTCAGGATTGAAATGGGTAGGACTTGGATATCACATCTCATGTTATAGGAAGGGTCTCAGGTTTGGTATTAGAAGCATTGAGATATCACATCTCATGCTATAGGAAGGGTCTCAGGATTGGAATGGGAAGGACTTGGATATCAAATCTCATGTTATAGGAAGGGTCTCAGGTTGGAATGGGAAGGAGTTGGATATCACTTCTCATGTTTTACGAAGGGTCTCAGGATTGGAATGGGAAGGACTTGGATATCACATCTCATGCTATAGGAAGGCTCTCAGGTTTGGAAGGGGAAGGAGTTGGATATCACATTTCATGTTAGAGGTAGGATCTCAGGTTTGGTATTAGAGGCATTGAGATATCACATCTCATGCTATCAGAAGGATCTCAGGATTGGAATGGGAAGGAGTTGGATATCACATCTCATGCTAAAGGGAGGGTCTCAGGTTTGGAAGCGGAAGGATTTGGATATTACATCTCATGTTATGGGAAGGATCTCAGGTTTGGTATTAGAAGCATTGAGATATCACATCTCATGCTATCGGGAGGATCTCAGGTTTGGTATTAGAGGCATTGAGATATCACATCTCATGCTATCAGAAGGATCTCAGGATTGGAATGGGAAGGAGTCGGATATCACATCTCATGCTAAAGGGAGGGTCTCAGGTTTGGTATTAGAAGCATTGAGATATCACATCTCATGTTATAGGAAGGATCTCAGGTTTGGTATTAGAAAGATTGAGATATCACATCTCATGCTATCAGAAGGGTCTCAGGATTGGAATGGGAAGGAGTTGGATATCACATCTCATGCTAAAGGGAGAGTCTCAGATTTGGAAGGGGAAGGATTTGGATATCACATCTCATGTTATCGGAAGGATCTCAGGTTTGGTATTAGAAGTATTGAGATATCATATCTCATGCTATAGGAAGGGTCTCAGGACTGGAATGGGAAGGAGTTGGATATCACATCTCATGCTAAAGGAAGGGTCTCAGGTTTGGTAGAAGCATTGAGATATCACATCTCATGCTATAGGAAGGGTCTCAGGATTGGAATGGGAAGGACTTAGATATCACATATCATGCTATAGAGAGGGTCTCAGTTTTGATATTAGAAGCATTGAGATATCACATCTCATGCTATCGGAACTGTCTCAGGATTGGAATGGGAAGGAGCTGGATATCACATCTCATGCTAAAGGAAGGGTCTCAGGTTTGGAATGGGAAGGAGTTTGATATCACATCTCATGCCATAGTATGGGTCTCAGGTTTGGTAGAAGCATTGGTATATCACATCTCATGCTATCGGAAGGGTATCAGGATTGGATTTGGAAGGAGTTGGATATCCCATCTCATGCTATAGGAAGGGTCTCAGGTTGGAATGGGAAGGAGTTGGATATCACATCTCATGTTATAGGAAGGGTCTCAGAATTGGAATGGGAAGGACTTGGATATCATATCTCATGCTATGGGAAGGCTCTCAGGTTTGATAGGGGAAGGAGTTGGATATCACATTTCATGTTAGAGGAAGGATCTCAGGTTTGGTATTAGAGGCATTGAGATATCACATCTCATGCTATAGGAAGGGTCTCAGGATTGGAATGGGAAGGAGTTGGATATCACATCTCAAGCTATAGGAAGGGTCTCAGGTTTGGTATAAGCATTGAGATATCACATCTCATGCTATAGGAAGGGTCTCAGGATTGGAATGGGAAGGAGTTGGATATCACATCTCATGTTATAGGAAAGATCTCAGGTTTGGTATTAGAAGCATTGAGACATTACATCTCATGTTATAAGAAGGGTCTCAGGATTGGAATGGGAAGAAGTTGGATATCACATCTCATGTTATAGGAAGGGTCTCAGGTTTGGTATAAGCATTGAGATATCACATCTCATGCTATAGGAAGGGTCTTAGGATTGAAATGGGAAGGAGTCGGATATCACATCTCATGCTAAAGGGAGGGTCTCAGGTTTGGAAGTGGAAGGATTTGGATATCACATCTCATGTTATAGGAAGGATCTCAGGCTTGGTATTAGAAGCATTGAGATATCACATCTCATGCTATAAGAAGGGTCTCAGGATTGGAATGGGAAGGAGTTGGATATCACATCTCAAGCTATAGGAAGGGTCTCAGGATTGGAATGGGAAGGAGTTGGATATCACATCTCATGCTATAGGAAGGGTCTCAGGTTTGGTATTAGCATTGAGATGTCCCATCTCATGCTATAGGAAGGGTCTCAGGTTTGGAATCGGAAGGAGTTGTATATGACATCTCATGCCATAGGTAGGGTCTCAGGTTTGGTATAAGCATTGAGATATCACATCTCTGCTATCGGAAGGGTCTCAGGATTGGAATGGGAAGGAGTTGGATATCCCATCTCGTTATAGGAAGGGTCTCAGGTTTGGTATTAGAAGCATTGAGATATCACATCTCATGGTATAGGACGTCTCTCAGAATTGGAATGGGAAGGAGTTGGATATCACATCTCAAGCTATAGGAAGGGTCTCAGGATTGGAATGGGAAGGACATGGATATCACATCTCATGTTATAGGAAGGGTCTCAGGTTTGGTATTAGAAGCATTGAGATATCACATCTCATGCTATAGGAAGGGTCTCAGGATTGGAATGGGAAGGAGTTGGATATCCCATCTCGTTATAGGAAGGGTCTCAGGTTTGGTATTAGAAGCATTGAGATATCACATCTCATGGTATAGGACGTCTCTCAGAATTGGAATGGGAAGGAGTTGGATATCACATCTCAAGCTATAGGAAGGGTCTCAGGATTGGAATGGGAAGGACATGGATATCACATCTCATGTTATAGGAAGGGTCTCAGGTTTGGTATTAGAAGCATTGAGATATCATATCTCATGCTATCGGAAGGATCTCAGGTTTGGTATTAGAGGCATTGAGATATCACATCTAATGCTATCAGAAGGGTCTCAGGATTGGAATGGGAAGGAGTCAGATATCACATCTCATGCTAAAGGGAGGGTCCCAGGTTTGGTATTAGAAGCATTGAGATATCACATCTCATGTTATAGGAAGGATCTCAGGTTTGGTATTAGAGGCATTGAGATATCACATCTCATGCTATCAGAAGGGTCTCAGGATTGGAATGGGAAGGAGTCGGATATCACATCTCATGCTAAAGGGAGGGTCTCAGGTTTGGAAGGGGAAGGATTTGGATATCACATCTCATGTTATAGGAAGGATCTCAGGTTTGGTATTAGAAGCATTGAGATATCACATCTCATGCTATCGGAAGGATCTCAGGTTTGGTATTAGAGGCATTGAGATATTCCATCTCATGCTATCAGAAGGGTCTCGGGATAAGAATGGGAAGGAGTTGGTTATCACATCTCATGCTAAAGGGAGGGTCTCGGGTTTGGAAGGGGAAGGATTTGGATATCACATCTCACGTTATAGGAAGGATCTCAGGTTTAGTATTAGCATTGAGATATCCCATCTCATGCTATAGGAAGGGTCTCAGGTTTGGAATCGGAAGGAGTTGTATATGACATCTCATACCATAGGAGGGGTCTCAGGTTTGGTATAAGCATTGAGATATCACATCTCTGCTATCGGAAAGGTCTCAGGATTGGAATGGGAAGGAGTTGGATAATCCCATCTTGTTATAGGAAGGATCTCAGGTTTAGTATTAGAAGCATTGAGATATCACATCTCATGGTATAGGACGGGTCTCAGAATTGGAATGGGAAGGAGTTGGATATCACATCTCAAGCTATAAGAAGGGTCTCAGGATTGGAATGGGAAGGACTTGGATATCACATCTCATGTTATAGGAAGGGTCTCAGGTTTGGTATTAGAAGCATTGAGATATCAAATCTCATGCTATAGGAAGGGTCTCAGGATTGGAATGGGAAGGACTTGGATATCACATCCCATGATAAAGGAAGGGTCTAAGGTTTGGAAGGGGAAGGATTTGGATATCACATCTCATGTTATAGGACCGGTCTCAGGTTTGGTTTTAGAAGTATTGAGATATCAAGTCTCATGGTATAGGACGGGTCTCAGAATTGGAATGGGAAGGAGTTGGATATCACATCTCAAGCTATAGGAAGGGTCTCAGGATTGGAATTGGAAGGAGTTTGATATCACATCTCATGCCATATATGGGTCTCGGGTTTTGTAGAAGCATTGGGATATCACATCTCATGCTATCGGAAGGGTATCAGGATTGGATTTGGAAGGAGTTGGATATCCCATCTCATGCTATAGGAAGGGTCTCAGGTTGGAATGGGAAGGAGTTGGATATCACATCTCATGTTATAGGAAGGGTCTCAGGATTGGAATTGGAAGGACTTGGATATCACATCTCATGCTATAGGAAGGCTCTCAGGTTTGGAAGGGGAAGGAGTTGGATATCACATTTCATGTTAGAGGAAGGATCTCAGGTTTGGTATTAGAAGCATTGAGATATCACATCTCATGCTATCGGAAGGATCTCAGGTTTGGTATTAGAGGCATTGAGATATCACATCTCATGCTATCAGAAGGGTCTCAGGATTGGAATGGGAAGGAGTCGGATATCACATCTCATGCTAAAGGGAGGGTCTCAGGTTTGGAAGTGGAAGGATTTGGATATCACATCTCATGTTATAGGAAGGATCTCAGGTTTGGTATTAGAAGCATTGAGATATCACATCTCATGCTATAGGAAGGGTCTCAGGATTGGAATGGGAAGGAGTTGGATATCACATCTCAAGCTATAGGAAGGGTCTCAGGATTGGAATGGGAAGGAGTTGGATATCACATCTCAAGCTATAGGAAGGGTCTCAGGATTGGAATGGGAAGGAGTTGGATATCACATCTCATGCTATAGGAAGGGTCTCAGGTTTGGTATAAGCATTGAGCTATCCCATCTCATGCTATAGGAAGGGTCTCAGGTTTGGAATCGGAAGGAGTTGTATATGACATCTCATGCCATAGGAAGGGTCTCAGGTTTGGTATAAGCATTGAGATATCACATCTCTGCTATCGGAAGGGTCTCAGGATTGGAATGGGAAGGAGTTGGATATCCCATCTCGTTATAGGAAGGGTCTCAGGTTTGGTATTAGAAGCATTGAGATATCACATCTCATGGTATAGGACGGGTCTCAGAATTGGAATGGGAAGGAGTTGGATATCACATCTCAAGCTATAGGAAGGGTCTCAGGATTGGAATGGGAAGGACTTGGATATCACATCTCATGTTATAGGAAGGGTCTCAGGTTTGGTATTAGAAGCATTGAGATATCACATCTCATGCTATAGGAAGGGTCTCAGGATTGGAATGGGAAGGACTTGAATATCACATCTCATGTTATAGGAAGGGTCTCAGGTTTGGTATTAGAAGCATTGAGATATCACATCTCATGCTATAGGAAGGGTCTCAGAATTGGAATGGGAAGGAGTTGGATATCACATCTCAAGCTATAGGTAGGGTCTCAGGATTGGAATGGGAAGGAGTTTGATATCACATCGCATGCCATGTATGGGTCTCAGGTTTTGTAGAAGCATTGGGATATCACATCTCATGCTATCGGAAGGGTATCAGGATTGGATTTCTAAGGAGTTGGATATCTCATCTCATGCTATAGGAAGGGTCTCAGGTTGGAATGGGAAGGAGTTGGATATCACATCTCATGTTATAGGAAGGGTCTCAGGATTGGAATGGGAAGGACTTGGATATCACATCTCATGCTATAGGAAGGCTCTCAGGTTTGGAAGGGGAAGGAGTTGGATATCACATTTCATGTTAGAGGTAGGATCTCAGGTTTGGTATTAGAGGCATTGAGATATCACATCTCATGCTATCAGAAGGATCTCAGGATTGGAATGGGAAGGAGTTGGATATCACATCTCATGCTAAAGGGAGGGTCTCAGGTTTGGAAGGGGAAGGATTTGGATATCACATCTCATGTTATAGGAAGGATCTCAGGTTTGGTATTAGAAGCATTGAGATATCACATCTCATGCTATCGGAAGGATCTCAGGTTTGGTATTAGAGGCATTGAGATATCACATCTCATGCTATCAGAAGGGTCCAGGATTGGAATGGGAAGGAGTCGGATATCACATCTCATGCTAAAGGGAGGGTCTCAGGTTTGATATTAGAAGCATTGAGATATCACATTTCATGTTATAGGAAGAATCTCAGGTTTGGTATTAGAGGTATTGAGATATCACATCTCATGCTATCAGAAGGGTCTCAGGATTGGAATGGGAAGGAGTCGGATATCACATCTGATTCTAAAGGGAGGTTCTCGGGTTTGGTATTAGAAGCATTGAGATATCACATCTCATGTTATAAGAAGAATCTCAGGTTTGGTATTAGAGGCATTGAGATATCACATCTCATGCTATAGGACGGGTCTCAGAATTGGAATGGGAAGGAGTTGGATATCACATCTCAAGCTATAGGAATGGTCTCAGGATTGGAATGGGAAGGACTTTGATATCACATCTCATGTTATAGGAAGGGTCTCAGGTTTGGTATTAGAAGCATTGAGATATCACATCTCATGCTATAGGAAGGGTTTCAGGATTGGAATGGGAAGGACTTGGATATCACATCTCATGATAAAGGAAGGGTCTAAGGTTTGGAAGGGGAAGGATTTGGATATCACATCTCATGTTATAGGACCGGTCTCAGGTTTGGTATTAGAAGCATTGAGATATCAAGTCTCATGGTACAGGACGGGTCTCAGAATTGGAATGGAAAGGAGTTGGATATCACATCTAAAGCTATAGGAAGGATCTCAGGATTGAAATGGGAAGGAGTTTAATATCACATCTCATGCCATGTATGGGTCTCAGGTTTTGTAGAAGCATTGGGATATCACATCTCATGCTATCGGAAGGGTATCAGGATTGGATTTGGAAGGAGTTGGATATCCCATCTCATGCTATAGGAAGGGTCTCAGGTTGGAATGGGAAGGAGTTGGATATCACATCTCATGTTATAGGAAGGGTCTCAGGATTGGAATGGGAAGGACTTGGATATCAAATCTCATGCTATAGGAAGGCTCTCAGGTTTGGAAGGGGAAGGAGTTGGATATCACATTTCATGTTAGAGGTAGGATCTCAGGTTTGGTATTAGAGGCATTGAGATATCACATCTCATGCTATCAGAAGGGTCTCAGGATTGTAATGGGAAGGAGTTGGATATCACATCTCATGCTAAAGGGAGGGTCTCAGCTGTGGAAGGGGAAGGATTTGGAGATCACATCTCATGTTATAGGAAGGATCTCAGGTTTGGTATTAGAAGCATTGAGATATCACATCTCATGCTATCGGAAGGATCTCAGGTTTGGTATTAGAGGCATTGAGATATCACATCTCATGCTATCAGAAGGTTCTCAGGATTGGAATGGGAAGGAGTCGGATATCACATCTCATGCTAAAGGGAGGGTCTCAGGTTTGGAAGTGGAAGGATTTGGATATCACATCTCATGTTATAGGAAGGATCTCAGGTTTGGTATTAGAAGCATTGAGATATCACATCTCATGCTATAGGAAGGGTCTCAGGATTGGAATGGGAAGGAGTTGGATATCACATCTCAAGCTATAGGAAGGGTCTCAGGATTGGAATGGGAAGGAGTTGGATATCACATCTCAAGCTATAGGAAGGGTCTCAGGATTGGAATGGGAAGGAGTTGGATATCACATCTCATGCTATAGCTAGGGTCTCAGGTTTGGTATAAGCATTGAGATATCCCATCTCATGCAATAGGAAGGGTCTCAGGTTTGGAATCGGAAGGAGTTGTATATGACATCTCATGCCATAGGAAGGGTCTCAGGTTTGGTATAAGCATTGAGATATCACATCTCTGCTATCGGAAGGGTCTCAGGATTGGAATGGGAAGGAGTTGGATATCCCTTCTCGTTATAGGAAGGGTCTCAGGTTTGGTATTAGAAGCATTGAGATATCACATCTCATGGTATAGGACGGGTCTCAGAATTGGAATGGGAAGGAGTTGGATATCACATCTCAAGCTATAGGAAGGGTCTCAGGATTGGAATGGGAAGGACTTGGATATCACATCTCATGTTATAGGAAGGGTCTCAGGTTTGGTAATAGAAGCATTGAGATATCACATCTCATGCTATAGGAAGGGTCTCAGGATTGGAATGGGAAGGACTTGGATATCACATCTCATGTTATAGGAAGGGTCACAGGTTTGGTATTAGAAGCATTGAGATATCACATCTCATGCTATAGGAAGGGTCTCAGAATTGGAATGGGAAGGAGTTGGATATCACATCTCAAGCTATAGGAAGGGTCTCAGGATTGGAATGGGAAGGAGTTTGATATCACATCTCATGCCATGTATGGGTCTCAGGTTTTGTAGAAGCATTGGGATATCACATCTCATGCTATCGGAAGGGTATCAGGATTGAATTTGGAAGGAGTTGGATATCCCATCTCATGCTATAGGAAGGGTCTCAGGTTGGAATGGGAAGGAGTTGGATATCACATCTCATGTTATAGGAAGGGTCTCAGGATTGGAATGGGAAGGACTTGGATATCACATTTCATGTTAGAGGTAGGATCTCAGGTTTGGTATTAGAAGCATTGAGATATCACATCTCATGCTATCGGAAGGATCTCAGGTTTGGTATTAGAGGCATTGAGATATCACATCTCATGCTATCAGAAGGGTCTCAGGATTGGAATGGGAAGGAGTCGGATATCACATCTCATGCTAAAGGGAGGGTCTCAGGTTTGGTATTAGAAGCATTGAGATATCACATCTCATGTTAAAGGAAGAATCTCAGGTTTGGTATTAGAGGCATTGAGATATCATATCTCATGCTATAGGAAGGGTCTCAGGATTGGAATGGGAAGGAGTCGGACATCACATCTCATGCTAAAGGGAGGGTCTCAGGTTTGGTATTAGAAGCATTGAGATATCACATCTCATGTTATAGGAAGAATCTCAGGTTTGGTATTAGAGGCATTGAGATATCATATCTCATGCTATAGGAAGGGTCTCAGGATTGGAATGGGAAGGAGTTGGATATCACATCTCATCCAAAAGGAAGGATCTCAGGATTGGAATGGGAAGGATTTGGATGTCACATCTCTTGCTATAGGAAGGGTCTCAGGTTTTTTATTAGCATAGGAAGGGTATCAGGTTTGGTATAAGCATTGAGATATCACATCTCTGCTATCGGAAGGGTCTCAGGATTGGAATGGGAAGGAGTTGGATATCCCATCTCGTTATAGGAAGGGTCTCAGGTTTGGTATTAGAAGCATTGAGATATCACATCTCATGCTATAGGAAGGGTCTAAGGTTTGGAAAGGGGAAGGATTTGGGTATCACATCTCATGTTATAGGACCGGTCTCAGGTTTGGTATTAGAAGCATTTAGATATCAAATCTCATGGTATAGGTCGGGTCTCAGAATTGGAATGGGAAGGAGTTGGATATCACATCTCAAGCTATAGAAAGGGTCTCAGGATTGGAATGGGAAGGAGTTTGATATCACATCTCATGCCATGGTATGGGTCTCAGGTTTTGTAGAAGCATTGGGATATCACATCACATGCTATAGGCAGGGTCTCAGGGTTGGAAGGGGAAGGAGTTGGATATCACATTTCATGTTAGAGGTAGGATCTCAGGTTTGGTATTAGAGGCATTGAGATATCACATCTCATGCCATCAGAAGGGTCTCAGGATTGGAATGGGAAGGACTTGGATATCACATCTCATTCTATAGGAAGGCTCTCAGGGTTGGAAGGGGAAGGAGTTGGATATCACATTTCATGTTAGAGGTAGGATCTCAGGTTTGGTATTAGAGGCATTGAGATATCACATCTCATGCCATCAGAAGGGTCTCAGGATTGGAATGGGAAGGAGTTGGATATCACATCTCATGCTATAGGAAGGGTCTCAGGTTTGGTATACGCATGGAGATATCACTTCTCATGCTATAGGAAGGGTCTAGGATTGGAATGGGAAGGAGTTGGATATCACATCTCATGCTATAGGAAGGGTCTCGAGTTTGGTATAAGCATGGAGATATCACTTCTCATGCTATAGGAAGGGTCTCAGGATTGGAATGGGAAGGAGTTGGATATCACATCTCATGTTATAGGAAGGATCTCAGGTTTGGTATTAGAAGCATTGAGACATCACATCTCATGCTATGGGAAGGGTCTCAGGATTAGAATGGGAAGGACTTGGATATCCTATCTCATGTTATAGGAAGGGTCTCAGGTTTGGTATTAGAAGCATTGAGATATCACATCTCATGCTATGGGAAGGGTCTCAGGATTGGAATGGGAAGGACTTGGATGTCAGATCTCATGCTATAGGGAGGGTCTCAAGTTTGATATTAGAAGCATTGAGATAACAAATCTCATGATATCGGAAGGGTGTCAGGATTGGAATGGGAAGGAGTTGGATATCACATCTCATGATAAAGGAAGGGTCTAAGGTTTGGAAGGGGAAGGATTTGGATATCACATCTCATGTTATAGGACGGGTCTCAGGTTTGGTATTAGAAGCATTGAGATATCACGTCTCATGGTATAGGAAGGGTCTCAGAATTGGAATGGGAAGGAGTTGGATATCACATCTCAAGCTATAGGAAGGGTCTCAGGATTGGAATGGGAAGGAGTTTGATATCACATCTCATGCCATAGTATGGGTCTCAGGTTTGGTAGAAGCATTGGGATATCACATCTCATGCTATTGGAAGGGTCTCAGGTTGGAATGGGAAGGAGTTGAATATCACATCTCATGTTATAGGAAGGGTCTCAGGATTGGAATGGGAAGGACGTGGATATCATATCTCATGCTATAGGAAGGCTCTCAGGTTTGGAAGGGGAAGGAGTTGGATATCACATCTCAAGCTATAGGAAGGGTCTCAGGTTTGGTATAAGCATTGAGATATCACATCTCATGCTATAGGAAGGGTCTCAGGATTGGAATGGGAAGGAGTTGGATATCACATCTCATGTTATAGGAAAGATATCAGGTTTGGTATTAGAAGCATTGAGACATCACATCTCATGTTATAGGAAGGGTCTCAGGATTGGAATGGGAAGAAGTTGGATATCACATCTCATGCTATAGGAAGGGTCTCAGGTTTGGTATAATCATTGAGATATCACATCTCATGCTATAGGAAGGGTCTCAGGATTGGAATGGGAAGGAGTTGTATATGACATCTCAAGCTATAGGAAGGGTCTCAGGTTTGGTATAAGCATTGAGATATCACATCTCATGCTATAGGAAGGGTCTCAGGATTGGAATGGGAAGGAGTTGGATAGCACATCTCATGTTAGAGGAAGGATCTCAGGTTTGGTATTAGAGGCATTGAGATATCACATCTCATGCTATAGGAAGGTTCTCAGGATTGGAATGGGAAGGAGTTGGATATCACATCTCAAGCTATAGGAAGGGTCTCAGGTTTGGTATAAGCATTGAGATATCACATCTCATGCTATAGGAAGGGTCTCAGGATTGGAATGGGAAGGAGTTGGATATCACATCTCATGTTATAGGAAAGATATCAGGTTTGGTATTAGAAGCATTGAGACATCACATCTCATGTTATAGGAAGGGTCTCAGGATTGGAATGGGAAGAAGTTGGATATCACATCTCATGCTATAGGAAGGGTCTCAGGTTTGGTATAAGCATTGAGATATCACATCTCATGCTATAGGAAGGGTCTCAGGATTGGAATGGGAAGGAGTTGTATATGACATCTCATGCCATAGGAAGGGTCTCAGGTTTGGTATAAGCATTGAGATATCACATCTCATGCTATAGGAAGTGTCTCAGGATTGGAATTGAAAGGAGTTGGATATCCCATCTCATGTTATAGGACGGGTCTCAGGTTTGTTATTAGAATCATTGAGATATCATATTGCATGCTGTAGGAAGGGTCTAAGGATTGGAATGGGAAGGACTTGGATATCACATCTCATGCTATAGGTAGGCTCTCAGGTTTGGAAAGGGACGGAGTTGGATATCACATTTCATGTTATAGGACGGGTCTCTGGTTTGGTATAAGCATTGAGATATCACATCTCATGCTATAGGAAGGGTCTCAGGATTGGAATGGGAAGGATTTGGATATCACATCTCATGCTATAGGAAGGGTCTCAGGTTTGGTATACGCATGGAGATATCACTTCTCATGCTATAGGAAGGGTCTCAGGATTGGAATGGGAAGGAGTTGGATATCACATCTCATACTATAGGAAGGGTCTCGGGTTTGGTATAAGCATGGAGATATCACTTCTCATGCTATAGGAAGGGTCTCAGGATTGGAATGGGAAGGAGTTGGATATCACATCTCATGTTATAGGAAGGATCTCAGGTTTGGTATTAGAAGCATTGAGACATCACATCTCATGCTATGGGAAGGGTCTCAGGATTAGAATGGGAAGGACTTGGATATCCCATCTCATGTTATAGGAAGGGTCTCAGGTTTGGTATTAGAAGCATTGAGATATCACATCTCATGCTATAGGAAGGGTCTCAGGATTGGAATGGGAAGGACTTGGATGTCAGATCTCATGCTATAGGGAGGGTCTCAAGTTTGATATTAGAAGCATTGAGATAACAAATCTCATGATATCGGAAGGGTGTCAGGATTGGAATGGGAAGGAGTTGGATATCACATCTCATGATAAAGGAAGGGTCTAAGGTTTGGAAGGGGAAGGATTTGGATATCACATCTCATGTTATAGGACGGATCTCAGGTTTGGTATTAGAAGCATTGAGATATCAAGTTCATGGTATAGGAAGGGTCTCAGAATTGGAATGGGAAGGAGTTGGATATCACATCTCAAGCTATAGGAAGGGTCTCAGGATTGGAATGGGAAGGAGTTTGATATCACATCTCATGCCATAGTATGGCTCTCAGGTTTGGTAGAAGCATTGGGATATCACATCTCATGCTATCGGAAGGGTATCAGGATTGGATTTGGAAGGAGTTGGATATCCCATCTCATGCTATAGGAAGGGTCTCAGGTTGGAATGGGAAGGAGTTGGATATCACATCTCATGTTATAGGAAGGGTCTCAGGATTGGAATGGGAAGGACTTGGATATCATATCTCATGCTATAGGAAGGCTCTCAGGTTTGGAAGGGGAAGGAGTTGGATATCACATTTCATGTTAGAGGAAGGATCTCAGGTTTGGTATTAGAGGCATTGAGATATCACATCTCATGCTATAGGAAGGTTCTCAGGATTGGAATGGGAAGGAGTTGGACATCACATCTCAAGCTATAGGAAGGGTCTCAGGTTTGGTATAAGCATTGAGATATCACATCTCATGCTATAGGAAGGGTCTCAGGATTGGAATGGGAAGGAGTTGGATATCACATCTCATGTTATAGGAAAGATATCAGGTTTGGTATTAGAAGCATTCAGACATCACATCTCATGTTATAGGAAGGGTCTCAGGATTGGAATGGGAAGAAGTTGGATATCACATCTCATGCTATAGGAAGGGTCTCAGGTTTGGTATAAGCATTGAGATATCACATCACATGCTATAGGAAGGGTCTCAGGATTGGAATGGGAAGGAGTTGTATATGACATCTCATGCCATAGGAAGGGTCTCAGGTTTGGTATAAGCATTGAGATATCACATCGCATGCTATAGGAAGTGTCTCAGGATTGGAATTGAAAGGACTTGGATATCACATCTCATGCTATAGGTAGGCTCTCAGGTTTGGAAAGGGAAGGAGTTGGATATCACATTTCATGTTAGAGAAAGGATCTCAGGTTTGGTATTAGAGGCATTGAGATATCACATCTCATGCTATAGGAAGGGTCTCAGGATTGGAATGGGAAGGAGTTGGATATCACATTTCATGCTATAGGAAGGGTCTCAGGTTTGGTATAAGCATTGAGATATCACATCTCATGCTATAGGAAGGGTCTCAGGATTGGAATGGGAAGGAGTTGGATATCACATTTGATGTTATAGGAAGGATCTCAGGTTTGGTATTAGAAGCATTGAGACATCACATCTCATGCTATGGGAAGGGTCTCAGGATTGGAATGGGAAGGAGTTGGATATCACATCTCATGCTATAGGAAGGGTCTCAGGTTTGGTATAAGCATTGAGATATCACATCTCATACTATAGGAAGGGTCTCAGGATTGGAATGGGAAGGAGTTGTATGTGACATCTCATGCCATAGGAAGGGTCTCAGGTTTAGTATAAGCATTGAGATATCACATCTCTGCTATCGGAAGGGTCTCAGGATTGGAATGGGAAGGAGTTGGATATCCCATCTCATCTTATAGGAAGAGTCACAGGTTTGGTATTAGAAGCATTGAGATATCACATCTCATGCTATCGGAAGGGTATCAGGATTGGATTTGGAAGGAGTTGAATATCCCATCTCATGCTATAGGAAGGGTCTCAGGTTGGAATGGGAAGGAGTTGGATATCACATCTGATGTTATAGGAAGGGTCTCAGGATTGGAATGGGAAGGACTTGGATATCACATCTCATGCTATAGGAAGGCTCACAGGTTTGGAAGGGGAAGGAGTTGGATATCACATTTCATGTTAGAGGTAGGATCTCAGGTTTGGTAAAGAGGCATTGAGATATCACATCTCATGCTATAGGAAGGGTCTCAGGATTGGAATGGGAAGGAGTTGGATATCACATCTCATGTTATAGCAAAGATCTCAGGTTTGGTATTAGGAGTATTGAGACATCACATCTCATGTTATAGGAAGGGTCTCAGGATTGGAATGGGAAGAACTTGGATATCACATCTCATGCTATAGGAAGGCTCTCAGGTTTGGAAGGGGAAGGAGTTGGATATCACATTTCATGTTAGAGGTAGGATCTCAGGTTTGGTAAAGAGGCATTGAGATAACACATCTCATGCTATCGGAAGGGTCTCAGGATTGGAATGGGAAGGAGTTTGATATCACATCTCATGCTATAGGAAGGGTCTCAGGTTTGGAACTGGAAGGAGTTGGATATCCCATCTCATGTTATAGGACGGGTCTCAGGTTTGGTATTAGAAGCATTGAGATATCACATCGCATGCTGTAGGAAGGGTCTCAGGATTGGAATGGGAAGGAGTTGGATATTACATTCTTGCTATAGGAAGGGTCTCATGTTTGGAATGGGAAGGAGTTGGATATCACATATGCTATAGGAAGGGTCTCAGGTTTGGTATAAGCATTGAGATATCACATCTCTGCTATCGGAAGTGTCTCAGGATTGGAATGGGAAGGAGTTGGATATCCCATCTCATGTTATAGGACGGGTCTCAGGTTTGTTATTAGAATCATTGAGATATCATATTGCATGCTGTAGGAAGGGTCTAAGGATTGGAATGGGAAGGAGTTGGATATCACATCTCACGTTATAGGAAGGATCTCAGGTTTGGTATTAGAAGCATTGAGACATCACATCTCATGCTATGGGAAGGGTCTCAGGATTGGAATGGGAAGGAGTTGGATATCACATCTCACGTTATAGGAAGGATCTCAGGTTTGGTATTAGAAGCATTGAGACATCACATCTCATGCTATGGGAAGGGTCTCAGGATTGGAATGGGAAGGAGTTGGATATCACATCTCATGCTATAGGAAGGGTCTCAGGTTTGGTATAAGCATTGAGATATCACATCTCATGCTATAGGAAGGGTCTCAGGATTGGAAAGGGAAGGAGTTGTATATGACATCTCAGGCCATAGCAAGGGTCTCAGGTTTGGTATAAGCATTGAGATATCACATCTCTGCTATCGGAAGGGTCTCAGGATTGGAATGGGAAGGAGTTGGATATCCCATCTCATGTTATAGGAAGGGTCTCAGGTTTGGTATTAGAAGCATTGAGATATCACATCTCATGCTATAGGAAGGGTCTCAGGATTGGAATGGGAAGGACTTGGATGTCAGATCTCATGCTATAGGGAGGGTCTCAAGTTTGATATTAGAAGCATTGAGATAACAAATCTCATGATATCGGAAGGGTGTCAGGATTGGAATGGGAAGGAGTTGGAAATCACATCTCATAATAAAGGAAGGGTCTAAGGTTTGGAAGGGGAAGGATTTGGATATCACATCTCATGTTATAGGACGGGTCTCAGGTTTGGTATTAGAAGCATTGAGATATCAAGTCTCATGGTATAGGAAGGGTCTCAGAATTGGAATGGGAAGGAGTTGGATATCACATCTCAAGCTATAGGAAGGGTCTCAGGATTGGAATGGGAAGGAGTTTGATATCACATCTCATGCCATAGTATGGGTCTCAGGTTTGGTAGAAGCATTGGGATATCACATCTCATGCTATCGGAAGGGTATCAGGATTGGATTTGGAAGGAATTGGATATCCCATCTCATTCTATAGGAAGGGTCTCAGGTTGGAATGGGAAGGAGTTGGATATCACATCTCATGTTATAGGAAGGGTCTCAGGATTGGAATGGGAAGGAGTTGGATATCCCATCTCATGTTATAGGACGGGTCTCTGGTTTGGTATAAGCATTGAGATATCACATCTCATGCTATAGGAAGGGTCTCAGGATTGGAATGGGAAGGATTTGGATATCACATCTCATGCTATAGGAAGGGTCTCAGGTTTGGTATACGCATGGAGATATCACTTCTCATGCTATAGGAAGGGTCTCAGGATTGGAATGGGAAGGAGTTGGATATCACATCTCATGCTATAGGAAGGGTCTCGGGTTTGGTATAAGCATGGAGATATCACTTCTCATGCTATAGGAAGGGTCTCAGGATTGGAATGGGAAGGAGTTGGATATCACATCTCATGTTATAGGAAGGATCTCAGGTTTGGTATTAGAAGCATTGAGACATCACATCTCATGCTATGGGAAGGGTCTCAGGATTAGAATGGGAAGGACTTGGATATCCCATCTCATGTTATAGGAAGGGTCTCAGGTTTGGTATTAGAAGCATTGAGATATCACATCTCATGCTATAGGAAGGGTCTCAGGATTGGAATGGGAAGGACTTGGATGTCAGATCTCATGCTATAGGGAGGGTCTCAAGTTTGATATTAGAAGCATTGAGATAACAAATCTCATGATATCGGAAGGGTGTCAGGATTGGAATGGGAAGGAGTTGGATATCACATCTCATGATAAAGGAAGGGTCTAAGGTTTGGAAGGGGAAGGATTTGGATATCACATCTCATGTTATAGGACGGATCTCAGGTTTGGTATTAGAAGCATTGAGATATCAAGTTCATGGTATAGGAAGGGTCTCAGAATTGGAATGGGAAGGAGTTGGATATCAGATCTCAAGCTATAGGAAGGGTCTCAGGATTGGAATGGGAAGGAGTTTGATATCACATCTCATGCCATAGTATGGCTCTCAGGTTTGGTAGAAGCATTGGGATATCACATCTCATGCTATCGGAAGGGTATCAGGATTGGATTTGGAAGGAGTTGGATATCCCATCTCATGCTATAGGAAGGGTCTCAGGTTGGAATGGGAAGGAGTTGGATATCACATCTCATGTTATAGGAAGGGTCTCAGGATTGGAATGGGAAGGACTTGGATATCATATCTCATGCTATAGGAAGGCTCTCAGGTTTGGAAGGGGAAGGAGTTGGATATCACATTTCATGTTAGAGGAAGGATCTCAGGTTTGGTATTAGAGGCATTGAGATATCACATCTCATGCTATAGGAAGGTTCTCAGGATTGGAATGGGAAGGAGTTGGACATCACATCTCAAGCTATAGGAAGGGTCTCAGGTTTGGTATAAGCATTGAGATTAAGGTTAACCTCAGCCTCCTCGCGCACCCGCGCCGCGCACCTGCCAAGTACATCCTAAGTACTGTTGGCTGTGGACTCGGACTGGGCTGCGCTGTTTCCTGGACTCCCTTGCAGCGCCGCCTCTGCTCTGCACTGTTCTACCATCTGTTGTTGGCCGTGGTGTCTACGGCTCGGAGCGTTTTTCACGCCTGGAGGACGTCTTTCTGTGTCACACACAGTTTGCCTGGCCCCTGCCCGTGGATAGGAGGCCCCGCCCCCTTGGGTCGAGTGACGCCCAGGAAGCCTTGTTAACCTCAGCCTCCTCGCGCACCCGCGCCGCGCACCTGCCAAGTACATCCTAAGTACTGTTGGCTGTGGACTCGGACTGGGCTGCGCTGTTTCCTGGACTCCCTTGCAGCGCCGCCTCTGCTCTGCACTGTTCTACCATCTGTTGTTGGCCGTGGTGTCTACGGCTCGGAGCGTTTTTCACGCCTGGAGGACGTCTTTCTGTGTCACACACAGTTTGCCTGGCCCCTGCCCGTGGATAGGAGGTGACTGTTTAATACGCTCCGACCTGCCCCTGCCCATTGACCTTCCCATTGAATTGCCTTATCATTCCTCCTTCCCCTGTTTTGAATACTGTGATAGGGCCCCCTCCTTGTTACATTATTTTTTTGTCCTTTTGCTGTTTCCATTGTGTTACTGGAGGGGTGGTAATGTGCTCTCTCTGTGTTTACTTCCCTTAGGCCCCGCCCCCTTGGGTCGAGTGACGCCCAGGAAGCCTTGTTAACCTCAGCCTCCTCGCGCACCCGCGCCGCGCACCTGCCAAGTACATCCTAAGTACTGTTGGCTGTTCACGGTTCGCGGGACGTGAGGTGAGGAGCACTTAGCCCTTAACTACCCTTGTTTGGTTTCGGCTATATACGCTACCCCAAAAGAGGGTTGCGGCCATCTTGCGTTTTGCCGCACAGGTGGTTTGGTAGCCAGTGGACCGAGGGAAAATGGGTCCCATTTTGAGAAGTGGAAAATCCGGGTCAGCCTCCAAAGGGATTACCCAGCATCTGTCCAACAGCCCAGATAACGCGCTGCCCCCTCTGTCGCCTCCGCTTAGCAATATGCCATTGCCCTTGAGTGGCCCCCAGGAGGATCTGGTAGAGGGGGTGACGTGCGAGGGCAAACTTGAGTATGATCATGAGGCTTCTCTATGCTCGCCCAAGCCCCCACCCATGGCTGGAAAGCCTTCGTTCTTACTGCAATCATCCTTCTCCTTACAGGAGGCGAATGATGCCTTAGGTGAGGGGGGTTATGGGCATTGTTTGGGTCAGATTGCAATGTGCTCTTATCCCCAGGCCCAGCAAAGGTCTTCTTGCAATTCTGATACCTCGATTTTGGCCCCCACAATTGCTAACGAATTGGGTCGAAGAATGCGGCTTTCGTTGGGCCCGTCGTCTCCAGCTGCCTCCTCCTTCCCATTTCGTGAACAAGTTCACCTACACCAGCCCCCACTATATAGCAGCGAAAATGCGGGAGGCACCTTGAGTAAGCTGGGGTTGATGTCATGCAGAGATATCGACGGGGGGGCTGCCTGCCTGTATGAGGACCACAAGGCTAGGGGAGTTGCGACTACGGGTCCCACTCAGTCAGCTGGTGGCAGCCCCTTCGATTCCAGATCAGAGGGCTTTGATCCTGCGGCTCCAAAAGGAGAGGGCGGTTTAGCTTCAACCCCAGAGGAGCTGAGGATACCCGCCCCTAATAATGAAGCAGTTAACTTTCCCGTAATTTCAAGCTTGCTCAACCTACTGGATAGAGGTCACGAACTCACGCACTACTCCATCAGAGAGATGCAGGGCTCGCTTTCCTTAATGAGAGATAAAATGGCAAAAATGGAGGGCTTTATTATAGCTGAAGAACGTTCTAGATCGTCTTATGTGGCTCAAGTTGAAACACTTCTAGAAAAGATAGCAGCTTCTCACGTCCAATCTACAACTGGTGTCATGACCTCCTCGCAAAGTACTCAAACAGACAGGGTTGTGTTAGCGACTGAACATCCACAAAGATCTTATTCACAGGTGGTGAGTGGTGTGAAGGATGACAGATTTGAACAAGAGGGGGTGGATGATATCAACGTGGTTGAGGCTTTGAAACTCCAACATGAGCGGCTGCTGCAGATGGAGCAGCTGGTATATAAGCTTGTTGCTGCTCCGCGCACTTCAGACCCTCAGGATGTTGAAGGAGGGGCTGTCTTGGCCGCAGATAGACAAACTTCCCCGCCTGACAGCCCCTCCACTCTGGTGGATTTGGTAAATGCTCAGTCTAGGTCTTCCGACATGGCCATTATACCATCCTCAGAGCCCGAGGATGAACCCGTTGAACTTGATGGCAGAAATTTTATTTCACGAAAAGCTAGGAAATCTTTCCTAAGAGCTCAGAAGCGCTTAAAACAGACCAAAGCGCGGCTCAAGAAAGTCGACGTGGCTACCTCCGGCTCTGATAGGGCCTCGGTGACGGAGACGAGGCCTTGTCTTAAAAATGAGACGTGCCATGACGACTTAGGAATGGCCTTATACGACCTAGACGAGGAAAGTAGGCGGCATCTGCAGATTGCCACCCTGAAGAGCGGCAATGTGCAGACCATGCCTCTCCTCCCTTTGAGGACAGGCCCTGATAAATCACAACCTAAGATGCAATGCTTTTTCCCCAACACTGCCTCTAAAAAAGTGGCTACTGGGTCGCCAGCTCCCAAGCTAGAAGCAGCGGTTGCATCCCTACAGAATCCCCTGGTCATCCAGGAAATACCTGCATCTGCTGAGCTGGAGGCCCAGGGTACAGTGGGTCACGCTGCCGTACAGGAAGTACCTTATATTGAGCCAAATAACACTGCTGGGCCAGCACTTACTGCCTTGGCTTCTAGGTCTCTGATGAGCGCTCCCTGTGTTGATATTGAACCCCCTCCCCTAGTTGCCCAGGGAGGGTCAGACCTGGCAGTGCCTTCCTTTGTGCATACACCAAAGGATATGAAACTAATAGTAGGCTGGTCTAGTAATCCAGAGATAAATGGGCCGGCTCGTATAAATAGATCCTTTTTAATGAACTCATTTTTTCAGATTCCAGCACTAAGAAATCTTTCATCCAAAGATCTGGACTGGGTCAAATTAGCGTCCCATAATAACAACAGAGTTCTCTGTAGAGTACAGTCTCAAATTATTACCAAAATGCTCTTCGAGTTTGCTGAGGACTTTCATTCTATTGGTCTTACTCCTAGATTGTTCTATGATATGGAATCTGCTTGGGCGTTTCTTGATTGGATTCAACCCTCTCCCCCAGCATGTCCCACTGCATTGGCGGGCGATCTTCCCGACTCACAAGTCAATAAATTATCGTTGCAATTAGCGTCACTGTCTCAAGCCTTAAGTGGTCTATCCTGGTTGGAACCTTTAATAAAAGCGTCTGTCGCCAACACTGAGCCTAAGCCAGGCTCATAATTTCAAGTTTTGAATGTGGCCTCTTGGAATTGTTGTGGGCTAGGCAATCTTACTGCATGGTACAAGCAAGTTGAGCCCGACAAGATGCCTGACATTTTATTTCTGCAAGAGACTATGGCATTAAAGCCCTTTAGCCTAGATGGATTCTCTTGCTTCTCCAGGGTGGCAGAAAGGGTTACCACAGGTCGCCCTGCAGGAGGTATAGCGATTCTTATTAACAACAGATTGAAAGTCTCAGCTTCTATAGTGGATTCCTCGGTCTCCTGTGTGCTGGTAAAACTGACGCTTAAGAGCTCCAAAGATCTGAACCTGCTATTATTATCCATTTATTGGAATCCCAAAGCGGTTTCGCTAGATAGGTTTCTTGAGGACCTAGAACGGATTCTATCTACCGCAGCTAGGGAGTGGCCTGACTATGAATTCATGATTGGAGGTGATTTGAATTGCTATCTATATCTAAAGAGCATAACACGACCCTTTTCTAATAATTCAGCCTACATGCAACAGGCCAAGGATAGAGGCCAGAAATTACTATCGCTTTTCCATCTATGGGGGATTTACCCAATTCAATTGGCTTCTAATTCCATTCAATTCTCTTGGCAGCGAGGTTCATCCACTTCCCTCATTGATTACATACTTGCCTCTAAAGCATGCTCTGGGCTGCTCGAACCAATACAGATATTAGATTTGAATATGAGTGATCATCATATGCTATATTCCTGCTTGCACATGGGAGTGGAATGTTATCTAACTTCTGCCCCTGCAACCTTAGTGTCATGTGACAGGAATACAATATCTGTAAACTGGACCCCTGCCAGATGCAGGAAAGTGTCTTTTTTGGTAAATAGGGATTTTTTAGTGCATTGGGATGTTAAGGTCTCCACAGCGAATGTAACCAAAATTAATGCAATGAATGCTAAAATGATTCATATGCATTTGGTAGAGGTCGCGAAAGAGCCTTTGGAAAAGTCCTCTATTGTAGTTACCCAGGTCAATGCCACTCAGGTCGCATGTCTAAAAAAGCAAAGAAATTGCGATCTCCGCATACTAAGGAAGCGAATGATATGTCAGTGTACGTATATTCGCCAAAAGAACATGATTCAGGCGCATTACAAGCAACAGTTTACCCTGTTGCGTCGTGCAGCCCATATTCTAGCCAACCAATACATGATTGGCCTGTTGTGTAAAAAAAAAAGCAGAGACTTATGGGCCATCTTAAGAAATCCTGTAGGAAAAGTTGATCTGCGCATGGTGGCGGTGATTTCAGGCCCGGAATGGGAAAGGTTCTTTAGTTTGAAATTCTCGCTACCTGATAGACATATCGCTTCAGAGAGCGTTCCGGTGCACTTGCCTCTTCCAGTGGACTGTCCTTGGGAAGTAAAGGATATCATATGGGCAATTGAGCAATTGAATCCATCAAAAGCTGCCGGCCCAGATGGGCTGCCCGCTTGTGTATACAAATCTGATCCCCACTTTTGGGCTAAGTATCTATTGTCATGCTATCAGTCGATTTACCATACCGGGATTATTCCGCCATCATGGCTTATAGCCATTATCATCCCCATTCACAAAAAGGGGGTGTTAAGTAATCCTGTGAACTTCAGACCTATTGCGTTGATTGACACAGCGGCAAAGATTTTTACACGATTGCTCCTGGTTGATTTAGAAGACCATATAAGAAACCATAATATCTTGTCTAAAGCTCAGGTGGGCTTTCGTAGGGCTTTGGGTACTCAATTAAACGCCTCAATCTTAGCACATTTAAGGAGAGCTGTGCACAGAGAATCAAAGGGCACCATATATATGGCTGCCATAGACCTCACATGTGCTTTCGATAATGTTCTTCGTGCTCGACTTTGGCGTAAAATGTTGGCCTATGGCATTCCATCCTCCTTGGTGGCCTTAATTGCCGCACTTCACACCAATACCTCATGTCAGATTCGGATCAATGCTAAGGGGCTCCTCTCTGCTATTATTCCCACGAGCATAGGGGTCAAGCAGGGTTGTAATTTAGCTGCAGTCTTATTCAATCTATATCTCGCTGATATTGAGAACCTATGGAAAGAGATTAATTCTTTCCCCGTAATACTGGGTCCCATGCGTTTACATTGGTTAGCCTTTGCCGATGATATTGTTCTATTCGACAGAGTGCCTTTCGGTCTGCAGAACAAATTAAACACACTTCATGATTATTGTCTGCAAAACAACATGACAATTAACCCGGCGAAATCCCATATTATGATTTTTACGGCCAAAAAAAAACTGCCTAGATTTACATTTACCATCAACCAGCAGACCATTGCTAGGAAAGATGCGATCATATACCTGGGCTATCAGCTGTCTAATGGGAACTCAATTGATGGATGGCGGGCCCTGCTGAAAGAGAAGCTTGGCCCGTTAATGGGACAAATGAGAATAATCAACGCAAAATACTGCAGCTTCTCTCTCCTGCCCCTCATCCAATTTTATACGATGAAGATAGAGCCCACCCTGCTTTATACTCTTGATATATGCCTGTTGAAGTTGGGGCCCCTGTTAAATCAAATCCAAGGTCAGCTCTGGAAGCAAATTCTAGGGCTACCAAGCTATTTACCAAATTCCATCATATTACATGAGTTAGGACTCTACTCTTTAGCTGATAAATATCTTTGGAGGAAGGTAAATGCCTTTTGCAAAGTTCTTGTGCCTCCCCCTAACTCGCTATATGAAGAGTTTCATACAATGATGGAAAACCATTGCCCGGCATCGGTTTGGGAAGTAAAGGAGGAAATAATGGAGACGCTGGCTACGCTCAATATGACCTTGACAGACCTAACTAATACCCCAAGCAAAGTTAGAACTCGCTTTTTTTGCAATGCGTGGGCTCTAAATTCTGACAAGGTCGGGGAATACTCCTCCTTTGCGACCTATGCGTTGTTCAGACATGCCGTGACCCCAAGGTTACCTTATATCTTATGCTTTCCTGATAAAAGGGCCAGACAGACCTATATGCGTTTCCGTTTGGATCTCATCCACACGGGAGAGCGGATCCGGTCTTGGGCCGGTTATGGAGAGTTGGCAATGGGGCATGGATGTCGTTTTTGCTTGAACAGATTGGAAAAGGAAACGCTACAACATCTATTTATCTACTGTAAATTCTTTGCGATTCAAAGATTGTGTTGTTTGGCTTCTTTGTTCTTTTCTTACTCAAGCTTTGAAGCCAATCTAGTATGGATAAGATGCATGCAGGGTTCCTCGAATGCTATTATATTAGCAACTGTTAGACTGGTTACTTTGATTGAAGAACAGCTATTGATGATGAATCACACAAGTTTTAACAGCATAAGGTTGGCTCTTTCGCATAGGTAACAGGAGATTTGGCTGACATGATTAGTGTGGATATGAACTTACGGTCGTATCTAATTATGTTTTGTGTGTTATTGAACTTTGATTGACTGCTTGTTGTATCTCCCTTCCTTCTTCGCTCACCTCTGCCCTATCATCCATAAGGGTGCTTTTGGGAGGAGGTTGTCCTGTTAAGTTGTATACGTTTACAGTACATTGTAGTAGTTTTATGATTGCTAACACCCTGTTTCCGCTCACCCGAAGGATTTTATTTTAAAGTCTGTTTTAGAGGAAATGAAATTTGGTTGTATGTGTACATAAGAGATCTTTAGATGTTTTTATGTTTATTAATATTTGTAAAGGTGTAAAGTAAAATTTACTACCGAAACAATAAAAAAAAAAAAAAAAAAAAAAAAAAAAAAAAAAAAAAAAATAAGCATTGAGATATCACATCTCATGCTATAGGAAGGGTCTCAGGATTGGAATGGGAAGGAGTTGGATATCACATCTCATGTTATAGGAAAGATATCAGGTTTGGTATTAGAAGCATTCAGACATCACATCTCATGTTATAGGAAGGGTCTCAGGATTGGAATGGGAAGAAGTTGGATATCACATCTCATGCTATAGGAAGGGTCTCAGGTTTGGTATAAGCATTGAGATATCACATCACATGCTATAGGAAGGGTCTCAGGATTGGAATGGGAAGGAGTTGTATATGACATCTCATGCCATAGGAAGGGTCTCAGGTTTGGTATAAGCATTGAGATATCACATCGCATGCTATAGGAAGTGTCTCAGGATTGGAATTGAAAGGACTTGGATATCACATCTCATGCTATAGGTAGGCTCTCAGGTTTGGAAAGGGAAGGAGTTGGATATCACATTTCATGTTAGAGAAAGGATCTCAGGTTTGGTATTAGAGGCATTGAGATATCACATCTCATGCTATAGGAAGGGTCTCAGGATTGGAATGGGAAGGAGTTGGATATCACATCTCATGCTATAGGAAGGGTCTCAGGTTTGGTATAAGCATTGAGATATCACATCTCATGCTATAGGAAGGGTCTCAGGATTGGAATGGGAAGGAGTTGGATATCACATTTGATGTTATAGGAAGGATCTCAGGTTTGGTATTAGAAGCATTGAGACATCACATCTCATGCTATGGGAAGGGTCTCAGGATTGGAATGGGAAGGAGTTGGATATCACATCTCATGCTATAGGAAGGGTCTCAGGTTTGGTATAAGCATTGAGATATCACATCTCATACTATAGGAAGGGTCTCAGGATTGGAATGGGAAGGAGTTGTATGTGACATCTCATGCCATAGGAAGGGTCTCAGGTTTAGTATAAGCATTGAGATATCACATCTCTGCTATCGGAAGGGTCTCAGGATTGGAATGGGAAGGAGTTGGATATCCCATCTCATCTTATAGGAAGAGTCACAGGTTTGGTATTAGAAGCATTGAGATATCACATCTCATGCTATCGGAAGGGTATCAGGATTGGATTTGGAAGGAGTTGAATATCCCATCTCATGCTATAGGAAGGGTCTCAGGTTGGAATGGGAAGGAGTTGGATATCACATCTGATGTTATAGGAAGGGTCTCAGGATTGGAATGGGAAGGACTTGGATATCACATCTCATGCTATAGGAAGGCTCACAGGTTTGGAAGGGGAAGGAGTTGGATATCACATTTCATGTTAGAGGTAGGATCTCAGGTTTGGTAAAGAGGCATTGAGATATCACATCTCATGCTATAGGAAGGGTCTCAGGATTGGAATGGGAAGGAGTTGGATATCACATCTCATGTTATAGCAAAGATCTCAGGTTTGGTATTAGGAGTATTGAGACATCACATCTCATGTTATAGGAAGGGTCTCAGGATTGGAATGGGAAGAACTTGGATATCACATCTCATGCTATAGGAAGGCTCTCAGGTTTGGAAGGGGAAGGAGTTGGATATCACATTTCATGTTAGAGGTAGGATCTCAGGTTTGGTAAAGAGGCATTGAGATAACACATCTCATGCTATCGGAAGGGTCTCAGGATTGGAATGGGAAGGAGTTTGATATCACATCTCATGCTATAGGAAGGGTCTCAGGTTTGGAACTGGAAGGAGTTGGATATCCCATCTCATGTTATAGGACGGGTCTCAGGTTTGGTATTAGAAGCATTGAGATATCACATCGCATGCTGTAGGAAGGGTCTCAGGATTGGAATCGGAAGGAGTTGGATATTACATTCTTGCTATAGGAAGGGTCTCATGTTTGGAATGGGAAGGAGTTGGATATCACATATGCTATAGGAAGGGTCTCAGGTTTGGTATAAGCATTGAGATATCACATCTCTGCTATCGGAAGTGTCTCAGGATTGGAATGGGAAGGAGTTGGATATCCCATCTCATGTTATAGGACGGGTCTCAGGTTTGTTATTAGAATCATTGAGATATCATATTGCATGCTGTAGGAAGGGTCTAAGGATTGGAATGGGAAGGACTTGGATATCACATCTCATGCTATAGGTAGGCTCTCAGGTTTGGAAAGGGAAGGAGTTGGATATCACATTTCGTGTTAGAGGAAGGATCTCAGGTTTGGTATTAGAGGCATTGAGATATCACATCTAATGCTATAGGAAGGGTCTAAGGATTGGAATGGGAAGGAGTTGGATATCACATCTCATGCTATAGGAAGGGATTCAGGTTTGGTATAAGCATTGAGATATCACATCTCATGCTATAGGAAGGGTCTCAGGATTGGAATGGGAAGGAGTTGGATATCACATCTCATGCTATAGGAAGGGTCTCAGGTTTGGTATAAACATTGAGATATCACATCTCATGCTATAGGAAGGGTCTCAGGATTGGAATGGGAAGGAGTTGTATATGACATCTCATGCCATAGGAAGGGTCTCAGGTTTGGTATAAGCATTGAGATATCACATCTCTGCTATCGGAAGGGTCTCAGGATTGGAATGGGAAGGAGTTTGATATCACATCTCATGCCATGTATGGGTCTCAGGTTTTGTAGAAGCATTGGGATATCACATCTCATGCTATCGGAAGGAGTTGGATATCCCATCTCATGCTATAGGAAGGGTCTCAGGTTGGAATGGGAAGGAGTTGGATATCACATCTGATGTTATAGGAAGGGTCTCAGGATTGGAATGGGAAGGACTTGGATATCACATCCCATGCTATAGGAAGGCTCTCAGATTTGGAAGGGGAAGGAGTTGGATATCACATTTCATGTTAGAGGTAGGATATCAGGTTTGGTAAAGAGGCATTGAGATATCACATCTCTTGCTATAGGAAGGGTCTCAGAATTGGAATGGGAAGGAGTTGGATATCACATCTCATGTTATAGGAAAGATCTCAGGTTTGGTATTAGAAGCATTGAGACATCACATCTCATGTTATAGGAAGGATCTCAGGATTGGAATGGGAAGAAGTTGGATATCACATCTCATGCTATAGGAAGGGTCTCAGGTTTGGTATAAGCATTGAGATATCACATCTCATGCTATAGGAAGGGTCTCAGGATTGGAATGGGAAGGAGTTGTATATGACATCTCATGCCATAGGAAGGGTCTCAGGTTTGGTATAAGCATTGAGATATCACATCTCATGCTATAGGAAGGGTCTCAGGATTGGAATGGGAAGGACTTGGATATCATATCTCATGCTATAGGCAGGGTCTCAGGTTTGGAAAGGGAAGGAGTTGGATATCAAATTTCATGTTAGAGGTAGGATCTCAGATTTGGTATTAGAGGAATTGAGATATCACATCTCATGCTATCAGAAGGGTCTCAGGATTGGAATGGGAAGGAGTTGGATATCACATCTCATGCTAAAGGGAGGGTCTCAGGTTTGGAAGGGGAAGGATTTGGATATCACATCTCATGTTATAGGAAGGATCTCAGGTTTGGTATTAGAAGCATTGAGATATCACATCTCATGCTATCGGAAGTATCTCAGGTTTGGTATTAGAGGCATTGAGATATCACATCTCATGCTATCATAAGGGTCTCAGGATTGGAATGGGAAGGAGTTGGATATCACATCTCATGCTAAAGGGAGGGTCTCAGGTTTGGAAGGGGAAGGATTTGGATATCACATCACATGTTATAAGAAGGATCTCAGGTTTGGTATTAGAAGCATTGAGATAACACATCTCATGCTATCAGAAGGGTCTCAGGATTGGAATGGGAAGGAGCTGGATATCACATCTCATGCTATAGGAAGGGTCTCAGGTTTGGAACGGGAAGGAGTTGAATATCACATCTCATGTTATAGGAAGAGTCTCAGGTTTGGTATAAACATTGAGATATCACATCTCTGCAATCGGAAGTGTCTCAGGATTGGGATGGGAAGGAGTTGGATATCACATCTCATGCTATAGGGAGGTTCTCAGGTTTGATATTAGAAGCGTTGAGATATCACATATGCTATTGGAAGGGTCTCAGTATTGGAATTGGAAGGAGTTGGATATCACATCTCATGCTATCGGAAGGGTCTCATGTTTGGAATGGGAAGCAGTTGGATATCACATATGCTATAGGAAGTGTCTCAGGTTTGGAATGGGAATGAGTTGGATATCACATCTCATGTTATAGGAAGGGTCTCAGGTTTGGTATAAGCATTGAGATATCACATCTCTGCTATCGGAAGTGGCTCAGGATTGGAATGGGAAGGAGTTGGATATCCCATCTCATGTTATAGGACGGGTCTCTGGTTTGGTATAAGCATTGAAATATCACATCTCATGCTATAGGAAGGGTCTCAGGATTGGAATGGGAAGGATTTGGATATCACATCTCATGCTATAGGAAGGGTCTCAGGTTTGGTATACGCATGGAGATATCACTTCTCATGCTATAGGAAGGGTCTCAGGATTGGAAAAGGAAGGAGTTGGATATCACATCTCATGTTTTAGGAAGGATCTCAGGTTTGGCATTAGAAGCATTGAGATATCACAATCATGCTATCAGAAGGGTCTCAGGATTGGAATGGGAAGGAGTTGGATATCACATCTCATGCTAAAGGGAGGGTCTCAGGTTTGGAAGGGGAAGGATTTGGATATCACATCTCATGTTATCAGAAGGGTCTCAGGTTTGGTATTAGAAGTATTGAGATATCATATCTCATGCTATACGAAGGGTCTCAGGACTGGAATGGGAAGGAGTTGGATATCACATCTCATGCTAAAGGAAGGGTCTCAGGTTTGGTAGAAGCATTGAGATATCACATTTCCTGCTATAGGAAGGGTCTTAGGATTGGAATGGGAAGGATTTGGATATCACATCTCATGTTATAGGAAAGATCTCAGGTTTGGTATTAGAAGCATTGAGACATCACATCTCATGTTATAGGAAGGGTCTCAGGATTGGAATGGGAAGAACTTGGATATCACATCTCATGCTATAGGAAGGCTCTCAGGTTTGGAAGGGGACGGAGTTGGATATCACATTTCATGTTAGAGGTAGGATCTCAGGTTTGGTAAAGAGGCATTGAGATAACACATCTCATGCTATCGGAAGGGTCTCAGGATTGGAATGGGAAGGAGTTTGATATCACATCTCATGCTATAGGAAGGGTGTCAGGTTTGGAACTGGAAGGAGTTGGATATCCCATCTCATGTTATAGGACGGGTCTCAGGTTTGGTATTAGAAGCATTGAGATATCACATCGCATGCTGTAGGAAGGGTCTCAGGATTGGAATGGGAATGAGTTGGATATTACATTCTTGCTATAGGAAGGGTCTCATGTTTGGAATGGGAAGGAGTTGGATATCACATATGCTATAGGAAGGGTCTCAGGTTTGGAACGGGAAAGAATTGGATATCACATCTCATGCTATAGGAAGGGTCTCAGGTTTGGTATAAGCATTGAGATATCACATCTCTGCTATCGGAAGTGTCTCGGGATTGGAATGGGAAGGAGTTGGATATCCCATCTCATGTTATAGGACGGGTTTCAGGTTTGTTATTAGAATCATTGAGATATCATATTGCATGCTGTAGGAAGGGTCTAAGGATTGGAATGGGAAGGACTTGGATATCACATCTCATGCTATAGGTAGGCTCTCAGGTTTGGAAAGGGAAGGAGTTGGATATCACATTTCATGTTAGAGGAAGGATCTCAGGTTTGGTATTAGAGGCATTGAGATATCACATCTAATGCTATAGGAAGGGTCTCAGGATTGGAATGGGAAGGAGTTGGATATCACATCTCATGCTATAGGAAGGGATTCAGGTTTGGTATAAGCATTGAGATATCACATCTCATGCTATAGGAAGGGTCTCAGGATTGGAATGGGAAGGAGTTGGATATCACATCTCATGCTATAGGAAGGCTCTCAGGTTTGGAAGGGGAAGGAGTTGGATATCACATTTCATGTTAGAGGTAGGATATCAGGTTTGGTAAAGAGGCATTAAGATATCACATCTCTTGCTATAGGAAGGGTCTCAGAATTGGAACGGGAAAGAATTGGATATCACATCTCATGCTATAGGAAGGGTCTCAGGTTTGGTATAAACATTGAGATATCACATCTCATGCTATAGGAAGGGTCTCAGGATTGGAATGGGAAGGAGTTGTATATGACATCTCATGCCATAGGAAGGGTCTCAGGTTTGGTATAAGCATTGAGATATCACATCTCTGCTATCGGAAGGGTCTCAGGATTGGAATGGGAAGGAGTTTGATATCACATCTCATGCCATGTATGGGTCTCAGGTTTTGTAGAAGCATTGGGATATCACATCTTATGCTATCGGAAGGGTATCAGGATTGTATTTGGAAGGAGTTGGATATCCCATCTCATGCTATAGGAAGGGTCTCAGGTTGGAATGGGAAGGAGTTGGATATCACATCTGATGTTATAGGAAGGGTCTCAGGATTGGAATGGGAAGGACTTGGATATCACATCTCATGCTATAGGTGCTATAGGAAGGCTCTCAGGTTTGGAAGGGGAAGGAGTTGGATATCACATTTCATGTTAGAGGTAGGATATCAGGTTTGGTAAAGAGGCATTAAGATATCACATCTCTTGCTATAGGAAGGGTCTCAGAATTGGAATGGGAAGGAGTTGGATATCACATCTCATGTTATAGGAAAGATCTCAGGTTTGGTATTAGAAGCATTGAGACATCACATCTCATGTTATAGGAAGGGTCTCAGGATTGGAATGGGAAGAAGTTGGATATCACATCTCATGCTATAGGAAGGGTCTCAGGTTTGGTATAAGCATTGAGATATCACATCTCATGCTATAGGAAGGGTCTCAGGATTGGAATGGGAAGGAGTTGTATATGACATCTCATGCCATAGGAAGGGTCTCAGGTTTGGTATAAGCATTGAGATATCACATCTCATGCTATAGGAAGGGTCTCATGATTGGAATGGGAAGGACTTGGATATCACATCTCATGCTATAGGAAGTGTCTCAGGATTAGAATGGGAAGGAGTTGGATATCACATCTCATGTTATAGGAAGGATCTCAGGTTTGGTATTAGAAGCATTGAGAAATCACATCTCATGCTATAGGAAGGGTCTCAGGATTGGAATGGGAAGGAGTTGGATATCACATCTCATGCTAAAGGGAGGGTCTCAGGTTTGGAAGGGGATGGATTTGGATATAACATCTCGTGTTATAGGAATGATCTCAGGTTTGGTATTAGAAGCATTGAGATATCACATCTCATGCTATCGGAAGGATCTCAGGTTTGGTGTTAGAAGCATTGAGATATCAAATCTCATGCTATAGGAAGGGTCTCAGGATTGGAATGGGAAGGAGTTGGATATCACATCTCATGCTATAGGAAGGGTCTCAGGATTGGAATGGGAAGGAGTTGTATATGACATCTCATGCCACAGGAAGGGTCTCAGGTTTGGTATAAGCATTGAGATATCACATCTCTGCTATCGGAAGGGTCTCAGGATTGGAATGGGAAGGAGTTGGATATCCCATCTTATGTTATAGGAAGGGTCTCAGGTTTGGTATTAGAAGCATTGAGATATCACATCTCATGCTATAGGAAGGGTCTCAGGATTGGAATGGGAAGGACTTGTATATCACATCTCATGCTATAGGGAGGGTCTCACGTTTGGAAAGGGAAGGGGTTGGATATCACATTTCATGTTAGAGGTAGGAATCAGGTTTGGTATTAGAGGCATTGAGATATCACATCTCATGCTATCAGAAGGGTCTCAGGATTGGAATAGGAAGGAGTTGGATATCACATCTCATGCTAAAGGGAAGGTCTCAGGTTTGGAAGGGGAAGGATTTGGATATCACATCTCATGTTATAGGAAGGATCTCAGGTTTTGTATCAGAAGCATTGAGATATGACATCTCATGCTATTGGAACGATCTCAGGTTTGGTATTAGAGGCATTGAGATATCACATCTCATGCTAAAGGGAGGGTCTCAGGTTTGGAAGGGGAAGGATTTGGATATCACATCTCTTATTATAGGAAGGATCACAGGTTTGGTATTAGAAACATTGAGATATCACATCTCATGCTATCGGAAGGGTCTCAGGATTGGAATGGGAAAGAGTTGGATATCACATCTCATGCTATAGGAAGGGTCTCAGGTTTGGAACGGGAAGGAGTTGGATATCACATCTCATGTTATAGGAAGAGTCTCAGGTTTGGTATAAGCATTGAGATATCACATCTCTGCTATCGAAGGTGTCTCAGGATTGGGATGTGAAGGAATTGGATATCACATCTCATGCTATAGGAAGGGTCTCAGGTTTGGAACAGGAAGGAGTTGGATATCCCATCTCATGTTATAGGATGGGTCTCAGGTTTGATATTAGAAGCATTGAGATATCACATCGCATGCTGTAGGAAGGGTCTCAGGTTTGGAATGGGAAGGATTTGGATATCACATCTCATGCTATAGGAAGGGTCTCAGGATTGGAATGGGAAGGACTTGGATGTCAGATCTCATGCTATAGGGAGGGTCTCAAGTTTGATATTAGAAGCATTGAGATAACAAATCTCATGATATCGGAAGGGTGTCAGGATTGGAATGGGAAGGAGTTGGATATCACATCTCATGATAAAGGAAGGGTCTAAGGTTTGGAAGGGGAAGGATTTGGATATCACATCTCATGTTATAGGACGGATCTCAGGTTTGGTATTAGAAGCATTGAGATATCAAGTTCATGGTATAGGAAGGGTCTCAGAATTGGAATGGGAAGGAGTTGGATATCACATCTCAAGCTATAGGAAGGGTCTCAGGATTGGAATGGGAAGGAGTTTGATATCACATCTCATGCCATAGTATGGCTCTCAGGTTTGGTAGAAGCATTGGGATATCACATCTCATGCTATCGGAAGGGTATCAGGATTGGATTTGGAAGGAGTTGGATATCCCATCTCATGCTATAGGAAGGGTCTCAGGTTGGAATGGGAAGGAGTTGGATATCACATCTCATGTTATAGGAAGGGTCTCAGGATTGGAATGGGAAGGACTTGGATATCATATCTCATGCTATAGGAAGGCTCTCAGGTTTGGAAGGGGAAGGAGTTGGATATCACATTTCATGTTAGAGGAAGGATCTCAGGTTTGGTATTAGAGGCATTGAGATATCACATCTCATGCTATAGGAAGGTTCTCAGGATTGGAATGGGAAGGAGTTGGACATCACATCTCAAGCTATAGGAAGGGTCTCAGGTTTGGTATAAGCATTGAGATATCACATCTCATGCTATAGGAAGGGTCTCAGGATTGGAATGGGAAGGAGTTGGATATCACATCTCATGTTATAGGAAAGATATCAGGTTTGGTATTAGAAGCATTCAGACATCACATCTCATGTTATGGGAAGGGTCTCAGGATTGGAATGGGAAGAAGTTGGATATCACATCTCATGCTATAGGAAGGGTCTCAGGTTTGGTATAAGCATTGAGATATCACATCACATGCTATAGGAAGGGTCTCAGGATTGGAATGGGAAGGAGTTGTATATGACATCTCATGCCATAGGAAGGGTCTCAGGTTTGGTATAAGCATTGAGATATCACATCGCATGCTATAGGAAGTGTCTCAGGATTGGAATTGAAAGGACTTGGATATCACATCTCATGCTATAGGTAGGCTCTCAGGTTTGGAAAGGGAAGGAGTTGGATATCACATTTCATGTTAGAGAAAGGATCTCAGGTTTGGTATTAGAGGCATTGAGATATCACATCTCATGCTATAGGAAGGGTCTCAGGATTGGAATGGGAAGGAGTTGGATATCACATCTCATGCTATAGGAAGGGTCTCAGGTTTGGTATAAGCATTGAGATATCACATCTCATGCTATAGGAAGGGTCTCAGGATTGGAATGGGAAGGGGTTGGATATCACATTTGATGTTATAGGAAGGATCTCAGGTTTGGTATTAGAAGCATTGAGACATCACATCTCATGCTATGGGAAGGGTCTCAGGATTGGAATGGGAAGGAGTTGGATATCACATCTCATGCTATAGGAAGGGTCTCAGGTTTGGTATAAGCATTGAGATATCACATCTCATACTATAGGAAGGGTCTCAGGATTGGAATGGGAAGGAGTTGTATGTGACATCTCATGCCATAGGAAGGGTCTCAGGTTTAGTATAAGCATTGAGATATCACATCTCTGCTATCGGAAGGGTCTCAGGATTGGAATGGGAAGGAGTTGGATATCCCATCTCATCTTATAGGAAGAGTCACAGGTTTGGTATTAGAAGCATTGAGATATCACATCTCATGCTATCGGAAGGGTATCAGGATTGGATTTGGAAGGAGTTGAATATCCCATCTCATGCTATAGGAAGGGTCTCAGGTTGGAATGGGAAGGAGTTGGATATCACATCTGATGTTATAGGAAGGGTCTCAGGATTGGAATGGGAAGGACTTGGATATCACATCTCATGCTATAGGAAGGCTCACAGGTTTGGAAGGGGAAGGAGTTGGATATCACATTTCATGTTAGAGGTAGGATCTCAGGTTTGGTAAAGAGGCATTGAGATATCACATCTCATGCTATAGGAAGGGTCTCAGGATTGGAATGGGAAGGAGTTGGATATCACATCTCATGTTATAGCAAAGATCTCAGGTTTGGTATTAGGAGTATTGAGACATCACATCTCATGTTATAGGAAGGGTCTCAGGATTGGAATGGGAAGAACTTGGATATCACATCTCATGCTATAGGAAGGCTCTCAGGTTTGGAAGGGGAAGGAGTTGGATATCACATTTCATGTTAGAGGTAGGATCTCAGGTTTGGTAAAGAGGCATTGAGATAACACATCTCATGCTATCGGAAGGGTCTCAGGATTGGAATGGGAAGGAGTTTGATATCACATCTCATGCTATAGGAAGGGTCTCAGGTTTGGAACTGGAAGGAGTTGGATATCCCATCTCATGTTATAGGACGGGTCTCAGGTTTGGTATTAGAAGCATTGAGATATCACATCGCATGCTGTAGGAAGGGTCTCAGGATTGGAATGGGAAGGAGTTGGATATTACATTCTTGCTATAGGAAGGGTCTCATGTTTGGAATGGGAAGGAGTTGGATATCACATATGCTATAGGAAGGGTCTCAGGTTTGGTATAAGCATTGAGATATCACATCTCTGCTATCGGAAGTGTCTCAGGATTGGAATGGGAAGGAGTTGGATATCCCATCTCATGTTATAGGACGGGTCTCAGGTTTGTTATTAGAATCATTGAGATATCATATTGCATGCTGTAGGAAGGGTCTAAGGATTGGAATGGGAAGGACTTGGATATCACATCTCATGCTATAGGTAGGCTCTCAGGTTTGGAAAGGGAAGGAGTTGGATATCACATTTCGTGTTAGAGGAAGGATCTCAGGTTTGGTATTAGAGGCATTGAGATATCACATCTAATGCTATAGGAAGGGTCTAAGGATTGGAATGGGAAGGAGTTGGATATCACATCTCATGCTATAGGAAGGGATTCAGGTTTGGTATAAGCATTGAGATATCACATCTCATGCTATAGGAAGGGTCTCAGAATTGGAATGGGAAGGAGTTGGATATCACATCTCATGCTATAGGAAGGGTCTCAGGTTTGGTATAAACATTGAGATATCACATCTCATGCTATAGGAAGGGTCTCAGGATTGGAATGCGAAGGAGTTGTATATGACATCTCATGCCATAGGAAGGGTCTCAGGTTTGGTATAAGCATTGAGATATCACATCTCTGCTATCGGAAGGGTCTCAGGATTGGAATGGGAAGGAGTTTGATATCACATCTCATGCCATGTATGGGTCTCAGGTTTTGTAGAAGCATTGGGATATCACATCTCACGCTATCGGAAGGGTATCAGGATTGGATTTGGAAGGAGTTGGATATCCCATCTCATGCTATAGGAAGGGTCTCAGGTTGGAATGGGAAGGAGTTGGATATCACATCTGATGTTATAGGAAGGGTCTCAGGATTGGAATGGGAAGGACTTGGATATCACATCTCATGCTATAGGAAGGCTCTCAGATTTGGAAGGGGAAGGAGTTGGATATCACATTTCATGTTAGAGGTAGGATATCAGGTTTGGTAAAGAGGCATTGAGATATCACATCTCTTGCTATAGGAAGGGTCTCAGAATTGGAATGGGAAGGAGTTGGATATCACATCTCATGTTATAGGAAAGATCTCAGGTTTGGTATTAGAAGCATTGAGACATCACATCTCATGTTATAGGAAGGATCTCAGGATTGGAATGGGAAGAAGTTGGATATCACATCTCATGCTATAGGAAGGGTCTCAGGTTTGGTATAAGCATTGAGATATCACATCTCATGCTATAGGAAGGGTCTCAGGATTGGAATGGGAAGGAGTTGTATATGACATCTCATGCCATAGGAAGGGTCTCAGGTTTGGTATAAGCATTGAGATATCACATCTCATGCTATAGGAAGGGTCTCAGGATTGGAATGGGAAGGACTTGGATATCATATCTCATGCTATAGGCAGGGTCTCAGGTTTGGAAAGGGAAGGAGTTGGATATCAAATTTCATGTTAGAGGTAGGATCTCAGATTTGGTATTAGAGGAATTGAGATATCACATCTCATGCTATCAGAAGGGTCTCAGGATTGGAATGGGAAGGAGTTGGATATCACATCTCATGCTAAAGGGAGGGTCTCAGGTTTGGAAGGGGAAGGATTTGGATATCACATCTCATGTTATAGGAAGGATCTCAGGTTTGGTATTAGAAGCATTGAGATATCACATCTCATGCTATCGGAAGTATCTCAGGTTTGGTATTAGAGGCATTGAGATATCACATCTCATGCTATCATAAGGGTCTCAGGATTGGAATGGGAAGGAGTTGGATATCACATCTCATGCTAAAGGGAGGGTCTCAGGTTTGGAAGGGGAAGGATTTGGATATCACATCACATGTTATAAGAAGGATCTCAGGTTTGGTATTAGAAGCATTGAGATAACACATCTCATGCTATCAGAAGGGTCTCAGGATTGGAATGGGAAGGAGCTGGATATCACATCTCATGCTATAGGAAGGGTCTCAGGTTTGGAACGGGAAGGAGTTGAATATCACATCTCATGTTATAGGAAGAGTCTCAGGTTTGGTATAAACATTGAGATATCACATCTCTGCAATCGGAAGTGTCTCAGGATTGGGATGGGAAGGAGTTGGATATCACATCTCATGCTATAGGGAGGTTCTCAGGTTTGATATTAGAAGCGTTGAGATATCACATATGCTATTGGAAGGGTCTCAGTATTGGAATTGGAAGGAGTTGGATATCACATCTCATGCTATCGGAAGGGTCTCATGTTTGGAATGGGAAGCAGTTGGATATCACATATGCTATAGGAAGTGTCTCAGGTTTGGAATGGGAATGAGTTGGATATCACATCTCATGTTATAGGAAGGGTCTCAGGTTTGGTATAAGCATTGAGATATCACATCTCTGCTATCGGAAGTGGCTCAGGATTGGAATGGGAAGGAGTTGGATATCCCATCTCATGTTATAGGACGGGTCTCTGGTTTGGTATAAGCATTGAAATATCACATCTCATGCTATAGGAAGGGTCTCAGTATTGGAATGGGAAGGATTTGGATATCACATCTCATGCTATAGGAAGGGTCTCAGGTTTGGTATACGCATGGAGATATCACTTCTCATGCTATAGGAAGGGTCTCAGGATTGGAAAAGGAAGGAGTTGGATATCACATCTCATGTTTTAGGAAGGATCTCAGGTTTGGTATTAGAAGCATTGAGATATCACAATCATGCTATCAGAAGGGTCTCAGGATTGGAATGGGAAGGAGTTGGATATCACATCTCATGCTAAAGGGAGGGTCTCAGGTTTGGAAGGGGAAGGATTTGGATATCACATCTCATGTTATCAGAAGGGTCTCAGGTTTGGTATTAGAAGTATTGAGATATCACATCTCATGCTATACGAAGGGTCTCAGGACTGGAATGGGAAGGAGTTGGATATCACATCTCATGCTAAAGGAAGGGTCTCAGGTTTGGTAGAAGCATTGAGATATCACATTTCCTGCTATAGGAAGGGTCTTAGGATTGGAATGGGAAGGATTTGGATATCACATCTCATGTTATAGGAAAGATCTCAGGTTTGGTATTAGAAGCATTGAGACATCACATCTCATGTTATAGGAAGGGTCTCAGGATTGGAATGGGAAGAACTTGGATATCACATCTCATGCTATAGGAAGGCTCTCAGGTTTGGAAGGGGACGGAGTTGGATATCACATTTCATGTTAGAGGTAGGATCTCAGGTTTGGTAAAGAGGCATTGAGATAACACATCTCATGCTATCGGAAGGGTCTCAGGATTGGAATGGGAAGGAGTTTGATATCACATCTCATGCTATAGGAAGGGTGTCAGGTTTGGAACTGGAAGGAGTTGGATATCCCATCTCATGTTATAGGACGGGTCTCAGGTTTGGTATTAGAAGCATTGAGATATCACATCGCATGCTGTAGGAAGGGTCTCAGGATTGGAATGGGAATGAGTTGGATATTACATTCTTGCTATAGGAAGGGTCTCATGTTTGGAATGGGAAGGAGTTGGATATCACATATGCTATAGGAAGGGTCTCAGGTTTGGAACGGGAAAGAATTGGATATCACATCTCATGCTATAGGAAGGGTCTCAGGTTTGGTATAAGCATTGAGATATCACATCTCTGCTATCGGAAGTGTCTCGGGATTGGAATGGGAAGGAGTTGGATATCCCATCTCATGTTATAGGACGGGTTTCAGGTTTGTTATTAGAATCATTGAGATATCATATTGCATGCTGTAGGAAGGGTCTAAGGATTGGAATGGGAAGGACTTGGATATCACATCTCATGCTATAGGTAGGCTCTCAGGTTTGGAAAGGGAAGGAGTTGGATATCACATTTCATGTTAGAGGAAGGATCTCAGGTTTGGTATTAGAGGCATTGAGATATCACATCTAATGCTATAGGAAGGGTCTCAGGATTGGAATGGGAAGGAGTTGGATATCACATCTCATGCTATAGGAAGGGATTCAGGTTTGGTATAAGCATTGAGATATCACATCTCATGCTATAGGAAGGGTCTCAGGATTGGAATGGGAAGGAGTTGGATATCACATCTCATGCTATAGGAAGGCTCTCAGGTTTGGAAGGGGAAGGAGTTGGATATCACATTTCATGTTAGAGGTAGGATATCAGGTTTGGTAAAGAGGCATTAAGATATCACATCTCTTGCTATAGGAAGGGTCTCAGAATTGGAACGGGAAAGAATTGGATATCACATCTCATGCTATAGGAAGGGTCTCAGGTTTGGTATAAACATTGAGATATCACATCTCATGCTATAGGAAGGGTCTCAGGATTGGAATGGGAAGGAGTTGTATATGACATCTCATGCCATAGGAAGGGTCTCAGGTTTGGTATAAGCATTGAGATATCACATCTCTGCTATCGGAAGGGTCTCAGGATTGGAATGGGAAGGAGTTTGATATCACATCTCATGCCATGTATGGGTCTCAGGTTTTGTAGAAGCATTGGGATATCACATCTTATGCTATCGGAAGGGTATCAGGATTGTATTTGGAAGGAGTTGGATATCCCATCTCATGCTATAGGAAGGGTCTCAGGTTGGAATGGGAAGGAGTTGGATATCACATCTGATGTTATAGGAAGGGTCTCAGGATTGGAATGGGAAGGACTTGGATATCACATCTCATGCTATAGGAAGGCTCTCAGGTTTGGAAGGGGAAGGAGTTGGATATCACATTTCATGTTAGAGGTAGGATATCAGGTTTGGTAAAGAGGCATTAAGATATCACATCTCTTGCTATAGGAAGGGTCTCAGAATTGGAATGGGAAGGAGTTGGATATCACATCTCATGTTATAGGAAAGATCTCAGGTTTGGTATTAGAGGCATTGAGACATCACATCTCATGTTATAGGAAGGGTCTCAGGATTGGAATGGGAAGAAGTTGGATATCACATCTCATGCTATAGGAAGGGTCTCAGGTTTGGTATAAGCATTGAGATATCACATCTCATGCTATAGGAAGGGTCTCAGGATTGGAATGGGAAGGAGTTGTATATGACATCTCATGCCATAGGAAGGGTCTCAGGTTTGGTATAAGCATTGAGATATCACATCTCATGCTATAGGAAGGGTCTCAGGATTGGAATGGGAAGGACTTGGATATCACATCTCATGCTATAGGAAGTGTCTCAGGATTAGAATGGGAAGGAGTTGGATATCACATCTCATGTTATAGGAAGGATCTCAGGTTTGGTATTAGAAGCATTGAGAAATCACATCTCATGCTATAGGAAGGGTCTCAGGATTGGAATGGGAAGGAGTTGGATATCACATCTCATGCTAAAGGGAGGGTCTCAGGTTTGGAAGGGGATGGATTTGGATATAACATCTCGTGTTATAGGAATGATCTCAGGTTTGGTATTAGAAGCATTGAGATATCACATCTCATGCTATCGGAAGGATCTCAGGTTTGGTGTTAGAAGCATTGAGATATCAAATCTCATGCTATAGGAAGGGTCTCAGGATTGGAATGGGAAGGAGTTGGATATCATATCTCATGCTATAGGAAGGGTCTCAGGATTGGAATGGGAAGGAGTTGTATATGACATCTCATGCCACAGGAAGGGTCTCAGGTTTGGTATAAGCATTGAGATATCACATCTCTGCTATCGGAAGGGTCTCAGGATTGGAATGGGAAGGAGTTGGATATCCCATCTTATGTTATAGGAAGGGTCTCAGGTTTGGTATTAGAAGCATTGAGATATCACATCTCATGCTATAGGAAGGGTCTCAGGATTGGAATGGGAAGGACTTGTATATCACATCTCATGCTATAGGGAGGGTCTCACGTTTGGAAAGGGAAGGGGTTGGATATCACATTTCATGTTAGAGGTAGGAATCAGGTTTGGTATTAGAGGCATTGAGATATCACATCTCATGCTATCAGAAGGGTCTCAGGATTGGAATAGGAAGGAGTTGGATATCACATCTCATGCTAAAGGGAAGGTCTCAGGTTTGGAAGGGGAAGGATTTGGATATCACATCTCATGTTATAGGAAGGATCTCAGGTTTTGTATCAGAAGCATTGAGATATGACATCTCATGCTATTGGAACGATCTCAGGTTTGGTATTAGAGGCATTGAGATATCACATCTCATGCTAAAGGGAGGGTCTCAGGTTTGGAAGGGGAAGGATTTGGATATCACATCTCTTATTATAGGAAGGATCACAGGTTTGGTATTAGAAGCATTGAGATATCACATCTCATGCTATCGGAAGGGTCTCAGGATTGGAATGGGAAAGAGTTGGATATCACATCTCATGCTATAGGAAGGGTCTCAGGTTTGGAACGGGAAGGAGTTGGATATCACATCTCATGTTATAGGAAGAGTCTCAGGTTTGGTATAAGCATTGAGATATCACATCTCTGCTATCGAAGGTGTCTCAGGATTGGGATGTGAAGGAATTGGATATCACATCTCATGCTATAGGAAGGGTCTCAGGTTTGGAACAGGAAGGAGTTGGATATCCCATCTCATGTTATAGGATGGGTCTCAGGTTTGATATTAGAAGCATTGAGATATCACATCGCATGCTGTAGGAAGGGTCTCAGGTTTGGAATGGGAAGGATTTGGATATCACATTTCATGTCATAGGAAGGATCGCAGGTTTGGTATTAGAAGCATTGATATATCACATCTCATGCTATAGGAATGGTCTCAGGATTGGAATGGGTAGGAGTTGGATATTACATTCTTGCTATAGGAAGGGTCTCATGTTTGGAATGGGAAGGAGTTGGATATCACATATGCTATAGGAAGTGTCTCAGGTTTGGAACGGGAATGAGTTGGATATCACATCTCATGTTATAGGAAGGGTCTCAGGTTTGGTATAAGCATTGAGATATCACATCTCTACTATCGGAAGTGGCTCAGGATTGGAATGGGAAGGAGTTGGATATCCCATCTCATGTTATAGGACGGGTCTCTGGTTTGGTATAAGCATTGAGATATCACATCTCATGCTATCGGAAGGGTCTCAGGATTGGAATGGGAAGGAGTTGGATATCACATCTCATGCTATAGGAAGGGTCTCAGGTTTGGTATACGCATGGAGATATCACTTCTCATGCTATAGGAAGGGTCTCAGGATTGGAATGGGAAGGAGTTGGATATTACAGCTCATGCTATAGGAAGGGTCTCAGGTTTGGTATAAGCATTGAGATATCACTTCTCATTCTATAGGAAGGGTCTCAGGATTGGAATGGGAAGGAGTTGGATATCACATCTCATGTTATAGGAAGGATCTCAGGTTTGGTATTAGAAGCATTGAGACATCACATCTCATGCTATGGGAAGGGTCTCAGGATTGGAATGGGAAGGAGTTGGATATCACATCTCATGCTATAGGAAGGGTCTCAGGTTTGGTATAAGCATTGAGATATCACATCTCATGCTATAGGAAGGGTCTCAGGATTGGAATGGGAAGGAGTTGTATATGACATCTCAGGCCATAGCAAGGGTCTCAGGTTTGGTATAAGCATTGAGATATCACATCTCTGCTATCGGAAGGGTCTCAGGATTGGAATGGGAAGGAGTTGGATATCCCATCTCATGTTATAGGAAGGGTCTCAGGTTTGGTATTAGAAGCATTGAGATATCACATCTCATGCTATAGGAAGGGTCTCAGGATTGGAATGGGAAGGACTTGGATGTCAGATCTCATGCTATAGGGAGGGTCTCAAGTTTGATATTAGAAGCATTGAGATTACAAATCTCATGATATCGGAAGGGTGTCAGGATTGGAATGGGAAGGAGTTGGAAATCACATCTCATGATAAAGAAAGGGTCTAAGGTTTGGAAGGGGAAGGATTTGGATATCACATCTCATGTTATAGGACGGGTCTCAGGTTTGGTATTAGAAGCATTGAGATATCACGTCTCATGGTATAGGAAGGGTCTCAGAATTGGAATGGGAAGGAGTTGGATATCACATCTCAAGCTATAGGAAGGGTCTCAGGATTGGAATGGGAAGGAGTTGTATATGACATCTCATGCCATAGGAAGGGTCTCAGGTTTGGTATAAGCATTGAGATATCACATCTCATGCTATAGGAAGGGTCTCAGGATTGGAATGGGAAGGAGTTGTATATGACATCTCATGCCATAGGAAGGGTCTCAGGTTTGGTATAAGCATTGAGATATCACATCTCATGCTATAGGAAGGGTCTCAGGATTGGAATGGGAAGGACTTGGATATCATATCTCATGCTATAGGCAGGGTCTCAGGTTTGGAAAGGGAAGGAGTTGGATATCAAATGTCATGTTAGAGGTAGGATCTCAGGTTTGGTATTAGAGGAATTGAGATATCACATCTCATGCTATCAGAAGGGTCTCAGGATTGGAATGGGAAGGAGTTGGATATCACATCTCATGCTAAAGGGAGGGTCTCAGGTTTGGAAGGGGAAGGATTTGGATATCACATCTCATGTTATAGGAAGGATCTCAGGTTTGGTATTAGAAGCATTGAGATATCACATCTCATGCTATCGGAAGTATCTCAGGTTTGGTATTAGAGGCATTGAGATATCACATCTCATGCTATCATAAGGGTCTCAGGATTGGAATGGGAAGGAGTTGGATATCACATCTCATGCTAAAGGGAGGGTCTCAGGTTTGGAAGGGGAAGGATTTGGATATCACATCACATGTTATAAGAAGGATCTCAGGTTTGGTATTAGAAGCATTGAGATAACACATCTCATGCTATCAGAAGGGTCTCAGGATTGGAATGGGAAGGAGCTGGATATCACATCTCATGCTATAGGAAGGGTCTCAGGTTTGGAACGGGAAGGAGTTGAATATCACATCTCATGTTATAGGAAGAGTCTCAGGTTTGGTATAAACATTGAGATATCACATCTCTGCAATCGGAAGTGTCTCAGGATTGGGATGGGAAGGAGTTGGATATCACATCTCATGCTATAGGGAGGTTCTCAGGTTTGATATTAGAAGCATTGAGATATCACATATGCTATTGGAAGGGTCTCAGTATTGGAATTGGAAGGAGTTGGATATCACATCTCATGCTATCGGAAGGGTCTCATGTTTGGAATGGGAAGCAGTTGGATATCACATATGCTATAGGAAGTGTCTCAGGTTTGGAATGGGAATGAGTTGGATATCACATCTCATGTTATAGGAAGGGTCTCAGGTTTGGTATAAGCATTGAGATATCACATCTCTGCTATCGGAAGTGGCTCAGGATTGGAATGGGAAGGAGTTGGATATCCCATCTCATGTTATAGGACGGGTCTCTGGTTTGGTATAAGCATTGAAATATCACATCTCATGCTATAGGAAGGGTCTCAGGATTGGAATGGGAAGGATTTGGATATCACATCTCATGCTATAGGAAGGGTCTCAGGTTTGGTATACGCATGGAGATATCACTTCTCATGCTATAGGAAGGGTCTCAGGATTGGAAAAGGAAGGAGTTGGATATCACATCTCATGTTTTAGGAAGGATCTCAGGTTTGGTATTAGAAGCATTGAGATATCACAATCATGCTATCAGAAGGGTCTCAGGATTGGAATGGGAAGGAGTTGGATATCACATCTCATGCTAAAGGGAGGGTCTCAGGTTTGGAAGGGGAAGGATTTGGATATCACATCTCATGTTATCAGAAGGGTCTCAGGTTTGGTATTAGAAGTATTGAGATATCATATCTCATGCTATACGAAGGGTCTCAGGACTGGAATGGGAAGGAGTTGGATATCACATCTCATGCTAAAGGAAGGGTCTCAGGTTTGGTAGAAGCATTGAGATATCACATTTCCTGCTATAGGAAGGGTCTTAGGATTGGAATGGGAAGGATTTGGATATCACATCTCATGTTATAGGAAAGATCTCAGGTTTGGTATTAGAAGCATTGAGACATCACATCTCATGTTATAGGAAGGGTCTCATGATTGGAATGGGAAGAACTTGGATATCACATCTCATGCTATAGGAAGGCTCTCAGGTTTGGAAGGGGAAGGAGTTGGATATCACATTTCATGTTAGAGGTAGGATCTCAGGTTTGGTAAAGAGGCATTGAGATAACACATCTCATGCTATCGGAAATGTCTCAGGATTGGAATGGGAAGGAGTTTGATATCACATCTCATGCTATAGGAAGGGTGTCAGGTTTGGAACTGGAAGGAGTTGGATATCCCATCTCATGTTATAGGACGGGTCTCAGGTTTGGTATTAGAAGCATTGAGATATCACATCGCATGCTGTAGGAAGGGTCTCAGGATTGGAATGGGAATGAGTTGGATATTACATTCTTGCTATAGGAAGGGTCTCATGTTTGGAATGGGAAGGAGTTGGATATCACATATGCTATAGGAAGGGTCTCAGGTTTGGAACGGGAAAGAATTGGATATCACATCTCATGCTATAGGAAGGGTCTCAGGTTTGGTAAAAGCATTGAGATATCACATCTCTGCTATCGGAAGTGTCTCGGGATTGGAATGGGAAGGAGTTGGATATCCCATCTCATGTTATAGGACGGGTCTCAGGTTTGTTATTAGAATCATTGAGATATCATATTGCATGCTGTAGGAAGGGTCTAAGGATTGGAATGGGAAGGACTTGGATATCACATCTCATGCTATAGGTAGGCTCTCAGGTTTGGAAAGGGAAGGAGTTGGATATCACATTTCATGTTAGAGGAAGGATCTCAGGTTTGGTATTAGAGGCATTGAGATATCACATCTAATGCTATAGGAAGGGTCTCAGGATTGGAATGGGAAGGAGTTGGATATCACATCTCATGCTATAGGAAGGGATTCAGGTTTGGTATAAGCATTGAGATATCACATCTCATGCTATAGGAAGGGTCTCAGGATTGGAATGGGAAGGAGTTGGATATCACATCTCATGCTATAGGAAGGCTCTCAGGTTTGGAAGGGGAAGGAGTTGGATATCACATTTCATGTTAGAGGTAGGATATCAGGTTTGGTAAAGAGGCATTAAGATATCACATCTCTTGCTATAGGAAGGGTCTCAGAATTGGAACGGGAAAGAATTGGATATCACATCTCATGCTATAGGAAGGGTCTCAGGATTGGAATGGGAAGGAGTTGTATATGACATCTCATGCCATAGGAAGGGTCTCAGGTTTGGTATAAGCATTGAGATATCACATCTCTGCTATAGGAAGGGTCTCAGGATTGGAATGGGAAGGAGTTTGATATCACATCTCATGCCATTTATGGGTCTCAGGTTTTGTAGAAGCATTGGGATATCACATCTTATGCTATCGGAAGGGTATCAGGATTGGATTTGGAAGGAGTTGGATATCCCATCTCATGCTATAGGAAGGGTCTCAGGTTGGAATGGGAAGGAGTTGGATATCACATCTGATGTTATAGGAAGGGTCTCAGGATTGGAATGGGAAGGACTTGGATATCACATCTCATGCTATAGGAAGGCTCTCAGGTTTGGAAGGGGAAGGAGTTGGATATCACATTTCATGTTAGAGGTAGGATATCAGGTTTGGTAAAGAGGCATTAAGATATCACATCTCTTGCTATAGGAAGGGTTTCAGAATTGGAATGGGAAGGAGTTGGATATCACATCTCATGTTATAGGAAAGATCTCAGGTTTGGTATTAGAAGCATTGAGACATCACATCTCATGTTATAGGAAGGGTCTCAGGATTGGAATGGGAAGAAGTTGGATATCACATCTCATGCTATAGGAAGGGTCTCAGGTTTGGTATAAGCATTGAGATATCACATCTCATGCTATAGGAAGGGTCTCAGGATTGGAATGGGAAGGAGTTGTATATGACATCTCATGCCATAGGAAGGGTCTCAGGTTTGGTATAAGCATTGAGATATCACATCTCATGCTATAGGAAGGGTCTCAGGATTGGAATGGGAAGGACTTGGATATCACATCTCATGCTATAGGAAGTGTCTCAGGATTAGAATGGGAAGGAGTTGGATATCACATCTCATGTTATAGGAAGGATCTCAGGTTTGGTATTAGAAGCATTGAGAAATCACATCTCATGCTATAGGAAGGGTCTCAGGATTGGAATGGGAAGGAGTTGGATATCACATCTCATGCTAAAGGGAGGGTCTCAGGTTTGGAAGGGGAAGGATTTGGATATCACATCTCATGTTATAGGAAGGATCTCAGGTTTGGTATTAGAAGCATTGAGATATCACATCTCATGCTATCGGAAGTATCTCAGGTTTGGTATTAGAAGCATTGAGATATCACATCTCATGCTATCATAAGGGTCTCAGGATTGGAATGGGAAGGAGTTGGTTATCACATCTCATGCTAAAGGGAGGGTCTCAGGTTTGGAAGGGGAAGGATTTGGATATCACATCACATGTTATAAGAAGGATCTCAGGTTTGGTATTAGAAGCATTGAGATAACACATCTCATGCTATCAGAAGGGTCTCAGGATTGGAATGGGAAGGAGCTGGATATCACATCTCATGCTATAGGAAGGGTCTCAGGTTTGGAACGGGAAGGAGTTGAATATCACATCTCATGTTATAGGAAGAGTCTCAGGTTTGGTATAAACATTGAGATATCACATCTCTGCAATCGGAAGTGTCTCGGGATTGGGATGGGAAGGAGTTGGATATCACATCTCATGCTATAGGGAGGTTCTCAGGTTTGATATTAGAAGCATTGAGATATCACATATGCTATTGGAAGGGTCTCAGTATTGGAATTGGAAGGAGTTGGATATCACATCTCATGCTATCGGAAGGGTCTCATGTTTGGAATGGGAAGCAGTTGGATATCACATATGCTATAGGAAGTGTCTCATGTTTGGAATGGGAAGCAGTTGGATATCACATATGCTATAGGAAGGGTCTCAGGTTTGGTATAAGCATTGAGATATCACATCTCTGCTATCGGAAGTGGCTCAGGATTCGAATGGGAAGGAGTTGGATATCCCATCTCATGTTATAGGACGGGTCTCTGGTTTGGTATAAGCATTGAAATATCACATCTCATGCTATAGGAAGGGTCTCAGGATTGGAATGGGAAGGATTTGGATATCACATCTCATGCTATAGGAAGGGTCTCAGGTTTGGTATACGCATGGAGATATCACTTCTCATGCTATAGGAAGGGTCTCAGGATTGGAAAAGGAAGGAGTTGGATATCACATCTCATGTTTTAGGAAGGATCTCAGGTTTGGTATTAGAAGCATTGAGATATCACAATCATGCTATCAGAAGGGTCTCAGGATTGGAATGGGAAGGAGTTGGATATCACATCTCATGCTAAAGGGAGGGTCTCAGGTTTGGAAGGGGAAGGATTTGGATATCACATCTCATGTTATCAGAAGGGTCTCAGGTTTGGTATTAGAAGTATTGAGATATCATATCTCATGCTATACGAAGGGTCTCAGGACTGGAATGGGAAGGAGTTGGATATCACATCTCATGCTAAAGGAAGGGTCTCAGGTTTGGTAGAAGCATTGAGATATCACATTTCCTGCTATAGGAAGGGTCTTAGGATTGGAATGGGAAGGATTTGGATATCACATCTCATGTTATAGGAAAGATCTCAGGTTTGGTATTAGAAGCATTGAGACATCACATCTCATGTTATAGGAAGGGTCTCAGGATTGGAATGGGAAGAACTTGGATATCACATCTCATGCTATAGGAAGGCTCTCAGGTTTGGAAGGGGAAGGAGTTGGATATCACATTTCATGTTAGAGGTAGGATCTCAGGTTTGGTAAAGAGGCATTGAGATAACACATCTCATGCTATCGGAAGGGTCTCAGGATTGGAATGGGAAGGAGTTTGATATCACATCTCATGCTATAGGAAGGGTGTCAGGTTTGGAACTGGAAGGAGTTGGATATCCCATCTCATGTTATAGGACGGGTCTCAGGTTTGGTATTAGAAGCATTGAGATATCACATCGCATGCTGTAGGAAGGGTCTCAGGATTGGAATGGGAATGAGTTGGATATTACATTCTTGCTATAGGAAGGGTCTCATGTTTGGAATGGGAAGGAGTTGGATATCACATATGCTATAGGAAGGGTCTCAGGTTTGGAACGGGAAAGAATTGGATATCACATCTCATGCTATAGGAAGGGTCTCAGGTTTGGTATAAGCATTGAGATATCACATCTCTGCTATCGGAAGTGTCTCGGGATTGGAATGGGAAGGAGTTGGATATCCCATCTCATGTTATAGGACGGGTCTCAGGTTTGTTATTAGAATCATTGAGATATCATATTGCATGCTGTAGGAAGGGTCTAAGGATTGGAATGGGAAGGACTTGGATATCACATCTCATGCTATAGGTAGGCTCTCAGGTTTGGAAAGGGAAGGAGTTGGATATCACATTTCATGTTAGAGGAAGGATCTCAGGTTTGGTATTAGAGGCATTGAGATATCACATCTAATGCTATAGGAAGGGTCTCAGGATTGGAATGGGAAGGAGTTGGATATCACATCTCATGCTATAGGAAGGGATTCAGGTTTGGTATAAGCATTGAGATATCACATCTCATGCTATAGGAAGGGTCTCAGGATTGGAATGGGAAGGAGTTGGATATCACATCTCATGCTATAGGAAGGCTCTCAGGTTTGGAAGGGGAAGGAGTTGGATATCACATTTCATGTTAGAGGTAGGATATCAGGTTTGGTAAAGAGGCATTAAGATATCACATCTCTTGCTATAGGAAGGGTCTCAGAATTGGAACGGGAAAGAATTTGATATCACATCTCATGCTATAGGAAGGGTCTCAGGTTTGGTATAAACATTGAGATATCACATCTCATGCTATAGGAAGGGTCTCAGGATTGGAATGGGAAGGAGTTGTATATGACATTTCATGCCATAGGAAGGGTCTCAGGTTTGGTATAAGCATTGAGATATCACATCTCTGCTATCGGAAGGGTCTCAGGATTGGAATGGGAAGGAGTTTGATATCACATCTCATGCCATGTATGGGTCTCAGGTTTTGTAGAAGCATTGGGATATCACATCTTATGCTATCGGAAGGGTATCAGGATTGGATTTGGAAGGAGTTGGATATCCCATCTCATGCTATAGGAAGGGTCTCAGGTTGGAATGGGAAGGAGTTGGATATCACATCTGATGTTATAGGAAGGGTCTCAGGATTGGAATGGGAAGGACTTGGATATCACATCTCATGCTATAGGAAGGCTCTCAGGTTTGGAAGGGGAAGGAGTTGGATATCACATTTCATGTTAGAGGTAGGATATCAGGTTTGGTAAAGAGGCATTAAGATATCACATCTCTTGCTATAGGAAGGGTCTCAGAATTGGAATGGGAAGGAGTTGGATATCACATCTCATGTTATAGGAAAGATCTCAGGTTTGGTATTAGAAGCATTGAGACATCACATCTCATGTTATAGGAAGGGTCTCAGGATTGGAATGGGAAGAAGTTGGATATCACATCTCATGCTATAGGAAGGGTCTCAGGTTTGGTATAAGCATTGAGATATCACATCTCATGCTATAGGAAGGGTCTCAGGATTGGAATGGGAAGGAGTTGTATATGACATCTCATGCCATAGGAAGGGTCTCAGGTTTGGTATAAGCATTGAGATATCACATCTCATGCTATAGGAAGGGTCTCAGGATTGGAATGGGAAGGACTTGGATATCACATCTCATGCTATAGGAAGTGTCTCAGGATTAGAATGGGAAGGAGTTGGATATCACATCTCATGTTATAGGAAGGATCTCAGGTTTGGTATTAGCAGCATTGAGAAATCACATCTCATGCTATAGGAAGGGTCTCAGGATTGGAATGGGAAGGAGTTGGATATCACATCTCATGCTAAAGGGAGGGTCTCAGGTTTGGAAGGGGATGGATTTGGATATAACATCTCGTGTTATAGGAATGATCTCAGGTTTGGTATTAGAAGCATTGAGATATCACATCTCATGCTATCGGAAGGGTCTCAGGATTGGAATGGGAAGGAGTTGGATATCACATCTCATGCTATAGGAAGGGTCTCAGTATTGGAATGGGAAGGAGTTGTATATGACATCTCATGCCACAGGAAGGGTCTCAGGTTTGGTATAAGCATTGAGATATCACATCTCTGCTATCGGAAGGGTCTCAGGATTGGAATGGGAAGGAGTTGGATATCCCATCTTATGTTATAGGAAGGGTCTCAGGTTTGGTATTAGAAGCATTGAGATATCACATCTCATGCTATAGGAAGGGTCTCAGGATTGGAATGGGAAGGACTTGGATATCACATCTCATGCTATAGGGAGGGTCTCACGTTTGGAAAGGGAAGGGGTTGGATATCACATTTCATGTTAGAGGTAGGAATCAGGTTTGGTATTAGAGGCATTGAGATATCACATCTCATGCTATCAGAAGGGTCTCAGGATTGGAATAGGAAGGAGTTGGATATCACATCTCATGCTAAAGGGAAGGTCTCAGGTTTGGAAGGGGAAGGATTTGAATATCACATCTCATGTTATAGGAAGGATCTCAGGTTTTGTATCAGAAGCATTGAGATATGACATCTCATGCTATTGGAACGATCTCAGGTTTGGTATTAGAGGCATTGAGATATCACATCTCATGCTAAAGGGAGGGTCTCAGGTTTGGAAGGGGAAGGATTTGGATATCACATCTCTTATTATAGGAAGGATCACAGGTTTGGTATTAGAAGCATTGAGATATCACATCTCATGCTATCGGAAGGGTCTCAGGATTGGAATGGGAAAGAGTTGGATATCACATCTCATGCTATAGGAAGGGTCTCAGGTTTGGAACGGGAAGGAGTTGGATATCACATCTCATGTTATAGGAAGAGTCTCAGGTTTGGTATAAGCATTGAGATATCACATCTCTGCTATCGAAGGTGTCTCAGGATTGGGATGGGAAGGAATTGGATATCACATCTCATGCTATAGGAAGGGTCTCAGGTTTGGAACAGGAAGGAGTTGGATATCCCATCTCATGTTATAGGATGGGTCTCAGGTTTGATATTAGAAGCATTGAGATATCACATCGCATGCTGTAGGAAGGGTCTCAGGTTTGGAATGGGAAGGATTTGGATATCACATTTCATGTCATAGGAAGGATCGCAGGTTTGGTATTAGAAGCATTGATATATCACATCTCATGCTATAGGAATGGTCTCAGGATTGGAATGGGTAGGAGTTGGATATTACATTCTTGCTATAGGAAGGGTCTCATGTTTGGAATGGGAAGGAGTTGGATATCACATATGCTATAGGAAGTGTCTCAGGTTTGGAACGGGAATGAGTTGGATATCACATCTCATGTTATAGGAAGGGTCTCAGGTTTGGTATAAGCATTGAGATATCACATCTCTACTATCGGAAGTGGCTCAGGATTGGAATGGGAAGGAGTTGGATATCCCATCTCATGTTATAGGACGGGTCTCTGGTTTGGTATAAGCATTGAGATATCACATCTCATGCTATCGGAAGGGTCTCAGGATTGGAATGGGAAGGAGTTGGATATCACATCTCATGCTATAGGAAGGGTCTCAGGTTTGGTATACGCATGGAGATATCACTTCTCATGCTATAGGAAGGGTCTCAGGATTGGAATGGGAAGGAGTTGGATATTACAGCTCATGCTATAGGAAGGGTCTCAGGTTTGGTATAAGCATTGAGATATCACTTCTCATTCTATAGGAAGGGTCTCAGGATTGGAATGGGAAGGAGTTGGATATCACATCTCATGTTATAGGAAGGATCTCAGGTTTGGTATTAGAAGCATTGAGACATCACATCTCATGCTATGGGAAGGGTCTCAGGATTGGAATGGGAAGGAGTTGGATATCACATCTCATGCTATAGGAAGGGTCTCAGGTTTGGTATAAGCATTGAGATATCACATCTCATGCTATAGGAAGGGTCTCAGGATTGGAATGGGAAGGAGTTGTATATGACATCTCAGGCCATAGCAAGGGTCTCAGGTTTGGTATAAGCATTGAGATATCACATCTCTGCTATCGGAAGGGTCTCAGGATTGGAATGGGAAGGAGTTGGATATCCCATCTCATGTTATAGGAAGGGTCTCAGGTTTGGTATTAGAAGCATTGAGATATCACATCTCATGCTATAGGAAGGGTCTCAGGATTGGAATGGGAAGGACTTGGATGTCAGATCTCATGCTATAGGGAGGGTCTCAAGTTTGATATTAGAAGCATTGAGATAACAAATCTCATGATATCGGAAGGGTGTCAGGATTGGAATGGGAAGGAGTTGGAAATCACATCTCATGATAAAGAAAGGGTCTAAGGTTTGGAAGGGGAAGGATTTGGATATCACATCTCATGTTATAGGACGGGTCTCAGGTTTGGTATTAGAAGCATTGAGATATCACGTCTCATGGTATAGGAAGGGTCTCAGAATTGGAATGGGAAGGAGTTGGATATCACATCTCAAGCTATAGGAAGGGTCTCAGGTTTGGTATAAGCATTGAGATATCACATCTCATGCTATAGGACGGGTCTCAGGATTGGAATGGAAGGAGTTGGATATCACATCTCATGCTATAGGAAGGATCTCAGGATTGGAATGGGAAGTAGTTGGATATCACATCTCATGCTATAGGAAGGGTCTCAGGTTTGGTATTAGAAGCATTGAGATATCACATCTCATGCTATAGGGAGGGTCTCAGGATTGGAATGGGAAGGACTTGGATATCACATCTCATGCTATAGATATGCTCTCAGGTTTGGAAAGGGAAGGAGTTGGATATCACATCTCATGCTATAGGAAGGGTCTCAGGATTGGAATGGGAAGTAGTTGGATATCACATCTCATGCTATAGGAAGGGTCTCAGGTTTGTTATTAGAATCATTGAGATATCATATTGCATGCTATGGGAAGGGTCTCAGGATTGGAATGGGAAGGAGTTGGATATCACATTTCATGTTAGAGGAAGGATCTCAGGTTTGGTGTTAGAGGCATTGAGATATCACATCTCATGCTATAGGAAGGGTCTCAGGATTGGAATGGGAAGGAGTTGGATATCACATCACATGCTATAGGAAGGGTCTCAGGTTTGGTATAAGCATTGAGATATCACATCTCATGCTATAGGAAGGGTCTCAGGATTGGAATGGGAAGGAGTTGGATATCACATCTGATGTTATAGGAAGGATCTCAGGTTTGGTATTAGAAGCATTGAGACATCACATCTCATGCTATGGGAAGGGCCTCAGGATTGGAATGGGAAGGAGTTGGATATCACATCTCATGCTATAGGAAGGGTCTCAGGTTTGGTATAAGCATTGAGATATCACATCTCATGCTATAGGAAGGGTCTCAGGATTGGAATGGGAAGGAGTTGTATATGACATCTCATGCCATAGGAAGGGTCTCAGGTTTGGTATAAGCATTGAGATATCACATCTCTGCTATCGGAAGGGTCTCAGGATTGGAATGGGAAGGAGTTGGATATCCCATCTCATGTTATAGGAAGAGTCTCAGGTTTGGTATTAGAAGCATTGAGATATCACATCTCATGCTATAGGAAGTGTCTCAGGATTGGAATGGGAAGGAGTTTGATATCACATCTCATGCCATGAATGGGTCTCAGGTTTTGTAGAAGCATTGGGATATCACATCTCATGCTATCGGAAGGGTATCAGGATTGGATTTGGAAGGAGTTGGATATCCCATCTCATGCTATAGGAAGGGTCTCAGGTTGGAATGGGAAGGAGTTGGATATCACATCTGATGTTATAGGAAGGGTCTCAGGATTGGAATGGGAAGGACTTGGATATCACATCTCATGCTATAGGAAGGCTCTCAGGTTTTGAAGGGGAAGGAGTTGGATATCACATCTCATGTTATAGGACGGGTCTCAGGTTTGGTATTAGAAGCATTGAGATATCAAGTCTCATGGTATAGGAAGGGTCTCAGAATTGGAATGGGAAGGAGTTGGATATCATATCTCAAGCTATAGGAAGGGTCTCAGGATTGGAATGGGAAGGAGTTTGATATCACATCTCATGCCATAGTATGGGTCTCAGGTTTGGTAGAAGCATTGGGATATCACATCTCATGCTATCGGAAGGGTATCAGGATTGGATTTGGAAGGAGTTGGATATCCCATCTCATGCTATAGGAAGGGTCTCAGGTTGGAATGGGAAGGAGTTGGATATCACATCTCATGTTATAGGAAGGGTCTCAGGATTGGAATGGGAAGGAGTTGGATATCCCATCTCATGTTATAGGACGGGTCTCTGGTTTGGTATAAGCATTGAGATATCACATCTCATGCTATAGGAAGGGTCTCAGGATTGGAATGGGAAGGAGTTGTATATGACATCTCATGCCATAGGAAGGGTCTCAGGTTTGGTATAAGCATTGAGATATCACATCTCTGCTATCGGAAGGGTCTCAGGATTGGAATGGGAAGGAGTTTGATATCACATCTCATGCCATGTATGGGTCTCAGGTTTTGTAGAAGCATTGGGATATCACATCTTATGCTATCGGAAGGGTATCAGGATTGTATTTGGAAGGAGTTGGATATCCCATCTCATGCTATAGGAAGGGTCTCAGGTTGGAATGGGAAGGAGTTGGATATCACATCTGATGTTATAGGAAGGGTCTCAGGATTGGAATGGGAAGGACTTGGATATCACATCTCATGCTATAGGAAGGCTCTCAGGTTTGGAAGGGGAAGGAGTTGGATATCACATTTCATGTTAGAGGTAGGATATCAGGTTTGGTAAAGAGGCATTAAGATATCACATCTCTTGCTATAGGAAGGGTCTCAGAATTGGAATGGGAAGGAGTTGGATATCACATCTCATGTTATAGGAAAGATCTCAGGTTTGGTATTAGAAGCATTGAGACATCACATCTCATGTTATAGGAAGGGTCTCAGGATTGGAATGGGAAGAAGTTGGATATCACATCTCATGCTATAGGAAGGGTCTCAGGTTTGGTATAAGCATTGAGATATCACATCTCATGCTATAGGAAGGGTCTCAGGATTGGAATGGGAAGGAGTTGTATATGACATCTCATGCCATAGGAAGGGTCTCAGGTTTGGTATAAGCATTGAGATATCACATCTCATGCTATAGGAAGGGTCTCAGGATTGGAATGGGAAGGACTTGGATATCACATCTCATGCTATAGGAAGTGTCTCAGGATTAGAATGGGAAGGAGTTGGATATCACATCTCATGTTATAGGAAGGATCTCAGGTTTGGTATTAGAAGCATTGAGAAATCACATCTCATGCTATAGGAAGGGTCTCAGGATTGGAATGGGAAGGAGTTGGATATCACATCTCATGCTAAAGGGAGGGTCTCAGGTTTGGAAGGGGATGGATTTGGATATAACATCTCGTGTTATAGGAATGATCTCAGGTTTGGTATTAGAAGCATTGAGATATCACATCTCATGCTATCGGAAGGATCTCAGGTTTGGTGTTAGAAGCATTGAGATATCAAATCTCATGCTATAGGAAGGGTCTCAGGATTGGAATGGGAAGGAGTTGGATATCACATCTCATGCTATAGGAAGGGTCTCAGGATTGGAATGGGAAGGAGTTGTATATGACATCTCATGCCACAGGAAGGGTCTCAGGTTTGGTATAAGCATTGAGATATCACATCTCTGCTATCGGAAGGGTCTCAGGATTGGAATGGGAAGGAGTTGGATATCCCATCTTATGTTATAGGAAGGGTCTCAGGTTTGGTATTAGAAGCATTGAGATATCACATCTCATGCTATAGGAAGGGTCTCAGGATTGGAATGGGAAGGACTTGTATATCACATCTCATGCTATAGGGAGGGTCTCACGTTTGGAAAGGGAAGGGGTTGGATATCACATTTCATGTTAGAGGTAGGAATCAGGTTTGGTATTAGAGGCATTGAGATATCACATCTCATGCTATCAGAAGGGTCTCAGGATTGGAATAGGAAGGAGTTGGATATCACATCTCATGCTAAAGGGAAGGTCTCAGGTTTGGAAGGGGAAGGATTTGGATATCACATCTCATGTTATAGGAAGGATCTCAGGTTTTGTATCAGAAGCATTGAGATATGACATCTCATGCTATTGGAACGATCTCAGGTTTGGTATTAGAGGCATTGAGATATCACATCTCATGCTAAAGGGAGGGTCTCAGGTTTGGAAGGGGAAGGATTTGGATATCACATCTCTTATTATAGGAAGGATCACAGGTTTGGTATTAGAAGCATTGAGATATCACATCTCATGCTATCGGAAGGGTCTCAGGATTGGAATGGGAAAGAGTTGGATATCACATCTGATGCTATAGGAAGGGTCTCAGGTTTGGAACGGGAAGGAGTTGGATATCACATCTCATGTTATAGGAAGAGTCTCAGGTTTGGTATAAGCATTGAGATATCACATCTCTGCTATCGAAGGTGTCTCAGGATTGGGATGTGAAGGAATTGGATATCACATCTCATGCTATAGGAAGGGTCTCAGGTTTGGAACAGGAAGGAGTTGGATATCCCATCTCATGTTATAGGATGGGTCTCAGGTTTGATATTAGAAGCATTGAGATATCACATCGCATGCTGTAGGAAGGGTCTCAGGTTTGGAATGGGAAGGATTTGGATATCACATTTCATGTCATAGGAAGGATCGCAGGTTTGGTATTAGAAGCATTGATATATCACATCTCATGCTATAGGAATGGTCTCAGGATTGGAATGGGTAGGAGTTGGATATTACATTCTTGCTATAGGAAGGGTCTCATGTTTGGAATGGGAAGGAGTTGGATATCACATATGCTATAGGAAGTGTCTCAGGTTTGGAACGGGAATGAGTTGGATATCACATCTCATGTTATAGGAAGGGTCTCAGGTTTGGTATAAGCATTGAGATATCACATCTCTACTATCGGAAGTGGCTCAGGATTGGAATGGGAAGGAGTTGGATATCCCATCTCATGTTATAGGACGGGTCTCTGGTTTGGTATAAGCATTGAGATATCACATCTCATGCTATCGGAAGGGTCTCAGGATTGGAATGGGAAGGAGTTGGATATCACATCTCATGCTATAGGAAGGGTCTCAGGTTTGGTATACGCATGGAGATATCACTTCTCATGCTATAGGAAGGGTCTCAGGATTGGAATGGGAAGGAGTTGGATATTACAGCTCATGCTATAGGAAGGGTCTCAGGTTTGGTATAAGCATTGAGATATCACTTCTCATTCTATAGGAAGGGTCTCAGGATTGGAATGGGAAGGAGTTGGATATCACATCTCATGTTATAGGAAGGATCTCAGGTTTGGTATTAGAAGCATTGAGACATCACATCTCATGCTATGGGAAGGGTCTCAGGATTGGAATGGGAAGGAGTTGGATATCACATCTCATGCTATAGGAAGGGTCTCAGGTTTGGTATAAGCATTGAGATATCACATCTCATGCTATAGGAAGGGTCTCAGGATTGGAATGGGAAGGAGTTGTATATGACATCTCAGGCCATAGCAAGGGTCTCAGGTTTGGTATAAGCATTGAGATATCACATCTCTGCTATCGGAAGGGTCTCAGGATTGGAATGGGAAGGAGTTGGATATCCCATCTCATGTTATAGGAAGGGTCTCAGGTTTGGTATTAGAAGCATTGAGATATCACATCTCATGCTATAGGAAGGGTCTCAGGATTGGAATGGGAAGGACTTGGATGTCAGATCTCATGCTATAGGGAGGGTCTCAAGTTTGATATTAGAAGCATTGAGATAACAAATCTCATGATATCGGAAGGGTGTCAGGATTGGAATGGGAAGGAGTTGGAAATCACATCTCATGATAAAGAAAGGGTCTAAGGTTTGGAAGGGGAAGGATTTGGATATCACATCTCATGTTATAGGACGGGTCTCAGGTTTGGTATTAGAAGCATTGAGATATCACGTCTCATGGTATAGGAAGGGTCTCAGAATTGGAATGGGAAGGAGTTGGATATCACATCTCAAGCTATAGGAAGGGTCTCAGGATTGGAATGGGAAGGAGTTGTATATGACATCTCATGCCATAGGAAGGGTCTCAGGTTTGGTATAAGCATTGAGATATCACATCTCATGCTATAGGAAGGGTCTCAGGATTGGAATGGGAAGGAGTTGTATATGACATCTCATGCCATAGGAAGGGTCTCAGGTTTGGTATAAGCATTGAGATATCACATCTCATGCTATAGGAAGGGTCTCAGGATTGGAATGGGAAGGACTTGGATATCATATCTCATGCTATAGGCAGGGTCTCAGGTTTGGAAAGGGAAGGAGTTGGATATCAAATGTCATGTTAGAGGTAGGATCTCAGGTTTGGTATTAGAGGAATTGAGATATCACATCTCATGCTATCAGAAGGGTCTCAGGATTGGAATGGGAAGGAGTTGGATATCACATCTCATGCTAAAGGGAGGGTCTCAGGTTTGGAAGGGGAAGGATTTGGATATCACATCTCATGTTATAGGAAGGATCTCAGGTTTGGTATTAGAAGCATTGAGATATCACATCTCATGCTATCGGAAGTATCTCAGGTTTGGTATTAGAGGCATTGAGATATCACATCTCATGCTATCATAAGGGTCTCAGGATTGGAATGGGAAGGAGTTGGATATCACATCTCATGCTAAAGGGAGGGTCTCAGGTTTGGAAGGGGAAGGATTTGGATATCACATCACATGTTATAAGAAGGATCTCAGGTTTGGTATTAGAAGCATTGAGATAACACATCTCATGCTATCAGAAGGGTCTCAGGATTGGAATGGGAAGGAGCTGGATATCACATCTCATGCTATAGGAAGGGTCTCAGGTTTGGAACGGGAAGGAGTTGAATATCACATCTCATGTTATAGGAAGAGTCTCAGGTTTGGTATAAACATTGAGATATCACATCTCTGCAATCGGAAGTGTCTCAGGATTGGGATGGGAAGGAGTTGGATATCACATCTCATGCTATAGGGAGGTTCTCAGGTTTGATATTAGAAGCATTGAGATATCACATATGCTATTGGAAGGGTCTCAGTATTGGAATTGGAAGGAGTTGGATATCACATCTCATGCTATCGGAAGGGTCTCATGTTTGGAATGGGAAGCAGTTGGATATCACATATGCTATAGGAAGTGTCTCAGGTTTGGAATGGGAATGAGTTGGATATCACATCTCATGTTATAGGAAGGGTCTCAGGTTTGGTATAAGCATTGAGATATCACATCTCTGCTATCGGAAGTGGCTCAGGATTGGAATGGGAAGGAGTTGGATATCCCATCTCATGTTATAGGACGGGTCTCTGGTTTGGTATAAGCATTGAAATATCACATCTCATGCTATAGGAAGGGTCTCAGGATTGGAATGGGAAGGATTTGGATATCACATCTCATGCTATAGGAAGGGTCTCAGGTTTGGTATACGCATGGAGATATCACTTCTCATGCTATAGGAAGGGTCTCAGGATTGGAAAAGGAAGGAGTTGGATATCACATCTCATGTTTTAGGAAGGATCTCAGGTTTGGTATTAGAAGCATTGAGATATCACAATCATGCTATCAGAAGGGTCTCAGGATTGGAATGGGAAGGAGTTGGATATCACATCTCATGCTAAAGGGAGGGTCTCAGGTTTGGAAGGGGAAGGATTTGGATATCACATCTCATGTTATCAGAAGGGTCTCAGGTTTGGTATTAGAAGTATTGAGATATCATATCTCATGCTATACGAAGGGTCTCAGGACTGGAATGGGAAGGAGTTGGATATCACATCTCATGCTAAAGGAAGGGTCTCAGGTTTGGTAGAAGCATTGAGATATCACATTTCCTGCTATAGGAAGGGTATTAGGATTGGAATGGGAAGGATTTGGATATCACATCTCATGTTATAGGAAAGATCTCAGGTTTGGTATTAGAAGCATTGAGACATCACATCTCATGTTATAGGAAGGGTCTCAGGATTGGAATGGGAAGAACTTGGATATCACATCTCATGCTATAGGAAGGCTCTCAGGTTTGGAAGGGGAAGGAGTTGGATATCACATTTCATGTTAGAGGTAGGATCTCAGGTTTGGTAAAGAGGCATTGAGATAACACATCTCATGCTATCGGAAATGTCTCAGGATTGGAATGGGAAGGAGTTTGATATCACATCTCATGCTATAGGAAGGGTGTCAGGTTTGGAACTGGAAGGAGTTGGATATCCCATCTCATGTTATAGGACGGGTCTCAGGTTTGGTATTAGAAGCATTGAGATATCACATCGCATGCTGTAGGAAGGGTCTCAGGATTGGAATGGGAATGAGTTGGATATTACATTCTTGCTATAGGAAGGGTCTCATGTTTGGAATGGGAAGGAGTTGGATATCACATATGCTATAGGAAGGGTCTCAGGTTTGGAACGGGAAAGAATTGGATATCACATCTCATGCTATAGGAAGGGTCTCAGGTTTGGTAAAAGCATTGAGATATCACATCTCTGCTATCGGAAGTGTCTCGGGATTGGAATGGGAAGGAGTTGGATATCCCATCTCATGTTATAGGACGGGTCTCAGGTTTGTTATTAGAATCATTGAGATATCATATTGCATGCTGTAGGAAGGGTCTAAGGATTGGAATGGGAAGGACTTGGATATCACATCTCATGCTATAGGTAGGCTCTCAGGTTTGGAAAGGGAAGGAGTTGGATATCACATTTCATGTTAGAGGAAGGATCTCAGGTTTGGTATTAGAGGCATTGAGATATCACATCTAATGCTATAGGAAGGGTCTCAGGATTGGAATGGGAAGGAGTTGGATATCACATCTCATGCTATAGGAAGGGATTCAGGTTTGGTATAAGCATTGAGATATCACATCTCATGCTATAGGAAGGGTCTCAGGATTGGAATGGGAAGGAGTTGGATATCACATCTCATGCTATAGGAAGGCTCTCAGGTTTGGAAGGGGAAGGAGTTGGATATCACATTTCATGTTAGAGGTAGGATATCAGGTTTGGTAAAGAGGCATTAAGATATCACATCTCTTGCTATAGGAAGGGTCTCAGAATTGGAACGGGAAAGAATTGGATATCACATCTCATGCTATAGGAAGGGTCTCAGGTTTGGTATAAACATTGAGATATCACATCTCATGCTATAGGAAGGGTCTCAGGATTGGAATGGGAAGGAGTTGTATATGACATCTCATGCCATAGGAAGGGTCTCAGGTTTGGTATAAGCATTGAGATATCACATCTCTGCTATAGGAAGGGTCTCAGGATTGGAATGGGAAGGAGTTTGATATCACATCTCATGCCATGTATGGGTCTCAGGTTTTGTAGAAGCATTGGGATATCACATCTTATGCTATCGGAAGGGTATCAGGATTGGATTTGGAAGGAGTTGGATATCCCATCTCATGCTATAGGAAGGGTCTCAGGTTGGAATGGGAAGGAGTTGGATATCACATCTGATGTTATAGGAAGGGTCTCAGGATTGGAATGGGAAGGACTTGGATATCACATCTCATGCTATAGGAAGGCTCTCAGGTTTGGAAGGGGAAGGAGTTGGATATCACATTTCATGTTAGAGGTAGGATATCAGGTTTGGTAAAGAGGCATTAAGATATCACATCTCTTGCTATAGGAAGGGTTTCAGAATTGGAATGGGAAGGAGTTGGATATCACATCTCATGTTATAGGAAAGATCTCAGGTTTGGTATTAGAAGCATTGAGACATCACATCTCATGTTATAGGAAGGGTCTCAGGATTGGAATGGGAAGAAGTTGGATATCACATCTCATGCTATAGGAAGGGTCTCAGGTTTGGTATAAGCATTGAGATATCACATCTCATGCTATAGGAAGGGTCCCAGGATTGGAATGGGAAGGAGTTGTATATGACATCTCATGCCATAGGAAGGGTCTCAGGTTTGGTATAAGCATTGAGATATCACATCTCATGCTATAGGAAGGGTCTCAGGATTGGAATGGGAAGGACTTGGATATCACATCTCATGCTATAGGAAGTGTCTCAGGATTAGAATGGGAAGGAGTTGGATATCACATCTCATGTTATAGGAAGGATCTCAGGTTTGGTATTAGAAGCATTGAGAAATCACATCTCATGCTATAGGAAGGGTCTCAGGATTGGAATGGGAAGGAGTTGGATATCACATCTCATGCTAAAGGGAGGGTCTCAGGTTTGGAAGGGGAAGGATTTGGATATCACATCTCATGTTATAGGAAGGATCTCAGGTTTGGTATTAGAAGCATTGAGATATCACATCTCATGCTATCGGAAGTATCTCAGGTTTGGTATTAGAAGCATTGAGATATCACATCTCATGCTATCATAAGGGTCTCAGGATTGGAATGGGAAGGAGTTGGATATCACATCTCATGCTAAAGGGAGGGTCTCAGGTTTGGAAGGGGAAGGATTTGGATATCACATCACATGTTATAAGAAGGATCTCAGGTTTGGTATTAGAAGCATTGAGATAACACATCTCATGCTATCAGAAGGGTCTCAGGATTGGAATGGGAAGGAGCTGGATATCACATCTCATGCTATAGGAAGGGTCTCAGGTTTGGAACGGGAAGGAGTTGAATATCACATCTCATGTTATAGGAAGAGTCTCAGGTTTGGTATAAACATTGAGATATCACATCTCTGCAATCGGAAGTGTCTCAGGATTGGGATGGGAAGGAGTTGGATATCACATCTCATGCTATAGGGAGGTTCTCAGGTTTGATATTAGAAGCATTGAGATATCACATATGCTATTGGAAGGGTCTCAGTATTGGAATTGGAAGGAGTTGGATATCACATCTCATGCTATCGGAAGGGTCTCATGTTTGGAATGGGAAGCAGTTGGATATCACATATGCTATAGGAAGTGTCTCATGTTTGGAATGGGAAGCAGTTGGATATCACATATTCTATAGGAAGGGTCTCAGGTTTGGTATAAGCATTGAGATATCACATCTCTGCTATCGGAAGTGGCTCAGGATTGGAATGGGAAGGAGTTGGATATCCCATCTCATGTTATAGGACGGGTCTCTGGTTTGGTATAAGCATTGAAATATCACATCTCATGCTATAGGAAGGGTCTCAGGATTGGAATGGGAAGGATTTGGATATCACATCTCATGCTATAGGAAGGGTCTCAGGTTTGGTATACGCATGGAGATATCACTTCTCATGCTATAGGAAGGGTCTCAGGATTGGAAAAGGAAGGAGTTGGATATCACATCTCATGTTTTAGGAAGGATCTCAGGTTTGGTATTAGAAGCATTGAGATATCACAATCATGCTATCAGAATGGTCTCAGGATTGGAATGGGAAGGAGTTGGATATCACATCTCATGCTAAAGGGAGGGTCTCAGGTTTGGAAGGGGAAGGATTTGGATATCACATCTCATGTTATCAGAAGGGTCTCAGGTTTGGTATTAGAAGTATTGAGATATCATATCTCATGCTATACGAAGGGTCTCAGGACTGGAATGGGAAGGAGTTGGATATCACATCTCATGCTAAAGGAAGGGTCTCAGGTTTGGTAGAAGCATTGAGATATCACATTTCCTGCTATAGGAAGGGTCTTAGGATTGGAATGGGAAGGATTTGGATATCACATCTCATGTTATAGGAAAGATCTCAGGTTTGGTATTAGAAGCATTGAGACATCACATCTCATGTTATAGGAAGGGTCTCAGGATTGGAATGGGAAGAACTTGGATATCACATCTCATGCTATAGGAAGGCTCTCAGGTTTGGAAGGGGAAGGAGTTGGATATCACATTTCATGTTAGAGGTAGGATCTCAGGTTTGGTAAAGAGGCATTGAGATAACACATCTCATGCTATCGGAAGGGTCTCAGGATTGGAATGGGAAGGAGTTTGATATCACATCTCATGCTATAGGAAGGGTGTCAGGTTTGGAACTGGAAGGAGTTGGATATCCCATCTCATGTTATAGGACGGGTCTCAGGTTTGGTATTAGAAGCATTGAGATATCACATCGCATGCTGTAGGAAGGGTCTCAGGATTGGAATGGGAATGAGTTGGATATTACATTCTTGCTATAGGAAGGGTCTCATGTTTGGAATGGGAAGGAGTTGGATATCACATATGCTATAGGAAGGGTCTCAGGTTTGGAACGGGAAAGAATTGGATATCACATCTCATGCTATAGGAAGGGTCTCAGGTTTGGTATAAGCATTGAGATATCACATCTCTGCTATCGGAAGTGTCTCGGGATTGGAATGGGAAGGAGTTGGATATCCCATCTCATGTTATAGGACGGGTCTCAGGTTTGTTATTAGAATCATTGAGATATCATATTGCATGCTGTAGGAAGGGTCTAAGGATTGGAATGGGAAGGACTTGGATATCACATCTCATGCTATAGGTAGGCTCTCAGGTTTGGAAAGGGAAGGAGTTGGATATCACATTTCATGTTAGAGGAAGGATCTCAGGTTTGGTATTAGAGGCATTGAGATATCACATCTAATGCTATAGGAAGGGTCTCAGGATTGGAATGGGAAGGAGTTGGATATCACATCTCATGCTATAGGAAGGGATTCAGGTTTGGTATAAGCATTGAGATATCACATCTCATGCTATAGGAAGGGTCTCAGGATTGGAATGGGAAGGAGTTGGATATCACATCTCATGCTATAGGAAGGCTCTCAGGTTTGGAAGGGGAAGGAGTTGGATATCACATTTCATGTTAGAGGTAGGATATCAGGTTTGGTAAAGAGGCATTAAGATATCACATCTCTTGCTATAGGAAGGGTCTCAGAATTGGAACGGGAAAGAATTTGATATCACATCTCATGCTATAGGAAGGGTCTCAGGTTTGGTATAAACATTGAGATATCACATCTCATGCTATAGGAAGGGTCTCAGGATTGGAATGGGAAGGAGTTGTATATGACATCTCATGCCATAGGAAGGGTCTCAGGTTTGGTATAAGCATTGAGATATCACATCTCTGCTATCGGAAGGGTCTCAGGATTGGAATGGGAAGGAGTTTGATATCACATCTCATGCCATGTATGGGTCTCAGGTTTTGTAGAAGCATTGGGATATCACATCTTATGCTATCGGAAGGGTATCAGGATTGGATTTGGAAGGAGTTGGATATCCCATCTCATGCTATAGGAAGGGTCTCAGGTTGGAATGGGAAGGAGTTGGATATCACATCTGATGTTATAGGAAGGGTCTCAGGATTGGAATGGGAAGGACTTGGATATCACATCTCATGCTATAGGAAGGCTCTCAGGTTTGGAAGGGGAAGGAGTTGGATATCACATTTCATGTTAGAGGTAGGATATCAGGTTTGGTAAAGAGGCATTAAGATATCACATCTCTTGCTATAGGAAGGGTCTCAGAATTGGAATGGGAAGGAGTTGGATATCACATCTCATGTTATAGGAAAGATCTCAGGTTTGGTATTAGAAGCATTGAGACATCACATCTCATGTTATAGGAAGGGTCTCAGGATTGGAATGGGAAGAAGTTGGATATCACATCTCATGCTATAGGAAGGGTCTCAGGTTTGGTATAAGCATTGAGATATCACATCTCATGCTATAGGAAGGGTCTCAGGATTGGAATGGGAAGGAGTTGTATATGACATCTCATGCCATAGGAAGGGTCTCAGGTTTGGTATAAGCATTGAGATATCACATCTCATGCTATAGGAAGGGTCTCAGGATTGGAATGGGAAGGACTTGGATATCACATCTCATGCTATAGGAAGTGTCTCAGGATTAGAATGGGAAGGAGTTGGATATCACATCTCATGTTATAGGAAGGATCTCAGGTTTGGTATTAGAAGCATTGAGAAATCACATCTCATGCTATAGGAAGGGTCTCAGGATTGGAATGGGAAGGAGTTGGATATCACATCTCATGCTAAAGGGAGGGTCTCAGGTTTGGAAGGGGATGGATTTGGATATAACATCTCGTGTTATAGGAATGATCTCAGGTTTGGTATTAGAAGCATTGAGATATCACATCTCATGCTATCGGAAGGGTCTCAGGATTGGAATGGGAAGGAGTTGGATATCACATCTCATGCTATAGGAAGGGTCTCAGTATTGGAATGGGAAGGAGTTGTATATGACATCTCATGCCACAGGAAGGGTCTCAGGTTTGGTATAAGCATTGAGATATCACATCTCTGCTATCGGAAGGGTCTCAGGATTGGAATGGGAAGGAGTTGGATATCCCATCTTATGTTATAGGAAGGGTCTCAGGTTTGGTATTAGAAGCATTGAGATATCACATCTCATGCTATAGGAAGGGTCTCAGGATTGGAATGGGAAGGACTTGGATATCACATCTCATGCTATAGGGAGGGTCTCACGTTTGGAAAGGGAAGGGGTTGGATATCACATTTCATGTTAGAGGTAGGAATCAGGTTTGGTATTAGAGGCATTGAGATATCACATCTCATGCTATCAGAAGGGTCTCAGGATTGGAATAGGAAGGAGTTGGATATCACATCTCATGCTAAAGGGAAGGTCTCAGGTTTGGAAGGGGAAGGATTTGAATATCACATCTCATGTTATAGGAAGGATCTCAGGTTTTGTATCAGAAGCATTGAGATATGACATCTCATGCTATTGGAACGATCTCAGGTTTGGTATTAGAGGCATTGAGATATCACATCTCATGCTAAAGGGAGGGTCTCAGGTTTGGAAGGGGAAGGATTTGGATATCACATCTCTTATTATAGGAAGGATCACAGGTTTGGTATTAGAAGCATTGAGATATCACATCTCATGCTATCGGAAGGGTCTCAGGATTGGAATGGGAAAGAGTTGGATATCACATCTCATGCTATAGGAAGGGTCTCAGGTTTGGAACGGGAAGGAGTTGGATATCACATCTCATGTTATAGGAAGAGTCTCAGGTTTGGTATAAGCATTGAGATATCACATCTCTGCTATCGAAGGTGTCTCAGGATTGGGATGGGAAGGAATTGGATATCACATCTCATGATATAGGAAGGGTCTCAGGTTTGGAACAGGAAGGAGTTGGATATCCCATCTCATGTTATAGGATGGGTCTCAGGTTTGATATTAGAAGCATTGAGATATCACATCGCATGCTGTAGGAAGGGTCTCAGGTTTGGAATGGGAAGGATTTGGATATCACATTTCATGTCATAGGAAGGATCGCAGGTTTGGTATTAGAAGCATTGATATATCACATCTCATGCTATAGGAATGGTCTCAGGATTGGAATGGGTAGGAGTTGGATATTACATTCTTGCTATAGGAAGGGTCTCATGTTTGGAATGGGAAGGAGTTGGATATCACATATGCTATAGGAAGTGTCTCAGGTTTGGAACGGGAATGAGTTGGATATCACATCTCATGTTATAGGAAGGGTCTCAGGTTTGGTATAAGCATTGAGATATCACATCTCTACTATCGGAAGTGGCTCAGGATTGGAATGGGAAGGAGTTGGATATCCCATCTCATGTTATAGGACGGGTCTCTGGTTTGGTATAAGCATTGAGATATCACATCTCATGCTATCGGAAGGGTCTCAGGATTGGAATGGGAAGGAGTTGGATATCACATCTCATGCTATAGGAAGGGTCTCAGGTTTGGTATACGCATGGAGATATCACTTCTCATGCTATAGGAAGGGTCTCAGGATTGGAATGGGAAGGAGTTGGATATTACAGCTCATGCTATAGGAAGGGTCTCAGGTTTGGTATAAGCATTGAGATATCACTTCTCATTCTATAGGAAGGGTCTCAGGATTGGAATGGGAAGGAGTTGGATATCACATCTCATGTTATAGGAAGGATCTCAGGTTTGGTATTAGAAGCATTGAGACATCACATCTCATGCTATGGGAAGGGTCTCAGGATTGGAATGGGAAGGAGTTGGATATCACATCTCATGCTATAGGAAGGGTCTCAGGTTTGGTATAAGCATTGAGATATCACATCTCATGCTATAGGAAGGGTCTCAGGATTGGAATGGGAAGGAGTTGTATATGACATCTCAGGCCATAGCAAGGGTCTCAGGTTTGGTATAAGCATTGAGATATCACATCTCTGCTATCGGAAGGGTCTCAGGATTGGAATGGGAAGGAGTTGGATATCCCATCTCATGTTATAGGAAGGGTCTCAGGTTTGGTATTAGAAGCATTGAGATATCACATCTCATGCTATAGGAAGGGTCTCAGGATTGGAATGGGAAGGACTTGGATGTCAGATCTCATGCTATAGGGAGGGTCTCAAGTTTGATATTAGAAGCATTGAGATAACAAATCTCATGATATCGGAAGGGTGTCAGGATTGGAATGGGAAGGAGTTGGAAATCACATCTCATGATAAAGAAAGGGTCTAAGGTTTGGAAGGGGAAGGATTTGGATATCACATCTCATGTTATAGGACGGGTCTCAGGTTTGGTATTAGAAGCATTGAGATATCACGTCTCATGGTATAGGAAGGGTCTCAGAATTGGAATGGGAAGGAGTTGGATATCACATCTCAAGCTATAGGAAGGGTCTCAGGTTTGGTATAAGCATTGAGATATCACATCTCATGCTATAGGACGGGTCTCAGGATTGGAATGGAAGGAGTTGGATATCACATCTCATGCTATAGGAAGGATCTCAGGATTGGAATGGGAAGTAGTTGGATATCACATCTCATGCTATAGGAAGGGTCTCAGGTTTGGTATTAGAAGCATTGAGATATCACATCTCATGCTATAGGGAGGGTCTCAGGATTGGAATGGGAAGGACTTGGATATCACATCTCATGCTATAGATATGCTCTCAGGTTTGGAAAGGGAAGGAGTTGGATATCACATCTCATGCTATAGGAAGGGTCTCAGGATTGGAATGGGAAGTAGTTGGATATCACATCTCATGCTATAGGAAGGGTCTCAGGTTTGTTATTAGAATCATTGAGATATCATATTGCATGCTATGGGAAGGGTCTCAGGATTGGAATGGGAAGGAGTTGGATATCACATTTCATGTTAGAGGAAGGATCTCAGGTTTGGTGTTAGAGGCATTGAGATATCACATCTCATGCTATAGGAAGGGTCTCAGGATTGGAATGGGAAGGAGTTGGATATCACATCACATGCTATAGGAAGGGTCTCAGGTTTGGTATAAGCATTGAGATATCACATCTCATGCTATAGGAAGGGTCTCAGGATTGGAATGGGAAGGAGTTGGATATCACATCTGATGTTATAGGAAGGATCTCAGGTTTGGTATTAGAAGCATTGAGACATCACATCTCATGCTATGGGAAGGGCCTCAGGATTGGAATGGGAAGGAGTTGGATATCACATCTCATGCTATAGGAAGGGTCTCAGGTTTGGTATAAGCATTGAGATATCACATCTCATGCTATAGGAAGGGTCTCAGGATTGGAATGGGAAGGAGTTGTATATGACATCTCATGCCATAGGAAGGGTCTCAGGTTTTGTATAAGCATTGAGATATCACATCTCTGCTATCGGAAGGGTCTCAGGATTGGAATGGGAAGGAGTTGGATATCCCATCTCATGTTATAGGAAGAGTCTCAGGTTTGGTATTAGAAGCATTGAGATATCACATCTCATGCTATAGGAAGTGTCTCAGGATTGGAATGGGAAGGAGTTTGATATCACATCTCATGCCATGAATGGGTCTCAGGTTTTGTAGAAGCATTGGGATATCACATCTCATGCTATCAGAAGGGTATCAGGATTGGATTTGGAAGGAGTTGGATATCCCATCTCATGCTATAGGAAGGGTCTCAGGTTGGAATGGGAAGGAGTTGGATATCACATCTGATGTTATAGGAAGGGTCTCAGGATTGGAATGGGAAGGACTTGGATATCACATCTCATGCTATAGGAAGGCTCTCAGGTTTTGAAGGGGAAGGAGTTGGATATCACATCTCATGTTATAGGACGGGTCTCAGGTTTGGTATTAGAAGCATTGAGATATCAAGTCTCATGGTATAGGAAGGGTCTCAGAATTGGAATGGGAAGGAGTTGGATATCATATCTCAAGCTATAGGAAGGGTCTCAGGATTGGAATGGGAAGGAGTTTGATATCACATCTCATGCCATAGTATGGGTCTCAGGTTTGGTAGAAGCATTGGGATATCACATCTCATGCTATCGGAAGGGTATCAGGATTGGATTTGGAAGGAGTTGGATATCCCATCTCATGCTATAGGAAGGGTCTCAGGTTGGAATGGGAAGGAGTTGGATATCACATCTCATGTTATAGGAAGGGTCTCAGGATTGGAATGGGAAGGAGTTGGATATCCCATCTCATGTTATAGGACGGGTCTCTGGTTTGGTATAAGCATTGAGATATCACATCTCATGCTATAGGAAGGGTCTCAGGATTGGAATGGGAAGGATTTGGATATCACATCTCATGCTATAGGAAGGGTCTCAGGTTTGGTATACGCATGGAGATATCACTTCTCATGCTATAGGAAGGGTCTCAGGATTGGAATGGGAAGGAGTTGGATATCACATTTCATGTTAGAGGTAGGATCTCAGGTTTGGTAAAGAGGCATTGAGATATCACATCTCATGCTATAGGAAGGGTCTCAGGATTGGAATGGGAAGGAGTTGGATATCACATCTCATGTTATAGGAAAGATCGCAGGTTTGGTATTAGAAGCATTGAGACATCACATCTCATGTTATAGGAAGGGTCTCAGGATTGGAATGGGAAGGACTTGGATATCACATCTCATGCTATAGGAAGGCTCTCAGGTTTGGAAGGGGAAGGAGTTGGATATCACATTTCATGTTAGAGGTAGGATCTCAGGTTTGGTAAAAAGGCATTAAGATAACACATCTCATGCTATCGGAAGGGTCTCAGGATTGGAATGGGAAGGAGTTTGATATCACATCTCATGCTATAGGAAAGGTCTCAGGTTTGGAACTGGAAGGAGTTGGATATCCCATCTCATGTTATAGGACGGGTCTCAGGTTTGGTATTAGAAGCATTGAGATATCACATCGCATGCTGTAGGAAGGGTCTCAGGATTGGAATGGGAAGGAGTTGGATATTACATTCTTGCTATAGGAAGGGTCTCATGTTTGGAATGGGAAGGAGTTGGATATCACATATGCTATAGGAAGGGTCTCAGGTTTGGAACGGGAAAGAATTGGATATCACATCTCATGCTATAGGAAGGGTCTCAGGTTTGGTATAAGCATTGAGATATCACATCTCTGCTATCGGAAGTGTCTCAGGATTGGAATGGGAAGGAGTTGGATATCCCATCTCATGTTATAGGACGGGTCTCAGGTTTGTTATTAGAATCATTGAGATATCATATTGCATGCTGTAGGAAGGGTCTAAGGATTGGAATGGGAAGGACTTGGATATCACATCTCATGCTATAGGTAGGCTCTCAGGTTTGGAAAGGGAAGGAGTCGGATATCACATTTCATGTTAGAGGAAGGATCTCAGGTTTGGTATTAGAGGCATTGAGATATCACATCTCATGCTATAGGAAGTGTCTCAGGATTGGAATGGGAAGGAGTTGGATATCACATCTCATGCTATAGGAAGGGATTCAGGTTTGGTATAAGCATTGAGATATCACATCTCATGCTATAGGAAGGGTCTCAGGATTGGAATGGGAAGGAGTTGGATATCACATCTCATGCTATAGGAAGGGTCTCAGGTTTGGTATAAGCATTGAGATATCACATCTCATGCTATAGGAAGGGTCTCAGGATTGGAATGGGAAGGAGTTGTATATGACATCTCATGCCATAGGAAGGGTCTCGGGTTTGGTATAAGCATTGAGATATCACATCTCTGCTATCGGAAGGGTCTCAGGATTGGAATGGGAAGGAGTTTGATATCACATCTCATGCCATGTATGGGTCTCAGGTTTTGTAGAAGCATTGGGATATCACATCTCATGCTATCGGAAGGGTATCAGGATTGGATTTGGAAGGAGTTGGATATCCCATCTCATGCTATAGGAAGGGTCTCAGGTTGGAATGGGAAGGAGTTGGATATCACATCTGATGTTATAGGAAGGGTCTCAGGATTGGAATGGGAAGGACTTGGATATCACATCTCATGCTATAGGAAGGCTCCCAGGTTTGGAAGGGGAAGGAGTTGGATATCACATTTCATGTTAGAGGTAGGATATCAGGTTTGGTAAAGAGGCATTGAGATATCACATCTCGTGCTATAGGAAGGGTCTCAGGATTGGAATGGGAAGGACTTGGATATCACATCTCATGTTATAGGAAGGGTCTCAGGTTTGGTATTAGAAGCATTGGGATATCAAATCTCATGCTATAGGAAGGGTCTCAGGAATGGAATGGGAAGGACTTGGATATCACATCTCATGATACAGGAAGGGTCTAAGGTTTGGAAGGGGAAGGATTTGGATATCACATCTCATGGTATTGGACCGGTCTCAGGTTTGGTATTAGAAGCATTGAGATATCAAGTCTCATGGTATAGGACGGGAGTTTGATATCACATCTCATGCCATGGTATGGGTCTCAGGTTTTGTAGAAGCATTGGGATATCACATCTCATGCTATCGGAAGGGTATCAGGATTGGATTTGGAAGGAGTTGGATATCCCATCTCATGCTATAGGAAGGGTCTCAGGATTGGAATGGGAAGGACTTGGATATCACATCTCATGCTGTAGGAAGGCTCTCGGGTTTGGAAAGGGAAGGAGTTGGATATCACATTTCATGTTAGAGGTAGGATCTCAGGTTTGGTATTAGAGGCATTGAGATATCACATCTCAAGCTATCTCAGGATTGGAATGGGAAGGAGTTTGATATCACATCTCGAGCTATAGGAAGGGTCTCAGGTTTGGGAAGGGAAGGATTGGGATTTCACATCTCGTTATAGGATGGTTCTCATGTTTGTTTTTAGAAGCATTAAGATATCAAATCTCATGCTATTGGAAGGGTCTCAGGTTTGGAATGGGAAGGAGTTGGATATCACATCTCATGTTATAGGAAGGATCTCAGGTTTGGTATTAGAAGCACTGAGATATCACATCTCATGCTATAGGAAGGGTCTCAGGATAGGAATGTGAAGGATTTGGATATCACATCATACTAAAGGTAGGGTCTCAGGTTTGGTATAAGCATTGAGATATCACATCTCTGCTATCGGAAGGGTCTCAGGATTGGATTGGGAAGGAGTTGGATATCCCTTCTCATGCTATAGGAAGGGTCTCAGGTTGGAATGGGAAGGAGTTGGATATCACATCTCATGCTATAGGAAGGGTCTCAAGATTAAAATGGGAAGGATTTGGATATCACATCTCTTGCTATAGGAAGGGTCTCAGGTTTTTTATTAGAAACATTGAGATATCACATCTCATGCTATAGGAAGGGTTTCAGGATTGGAATGGGAAGGTTTTGGATATCACATCTCATGCTAAAGGAAGGGTCTCAGGTTTGGAAGGGGAAGGATTTGTATATCATATCTCATGTTATAGGGCGGGTCCCAGGTTTGGTATTAGAAGCATTGAGATATCACATCTCATGGCATAGGAAGGGTCTCAGGATTGGAATGGGAAGGAGTTGGATATCACATCTCATCCAATAGAAAGGGTCTCAGGTTTGGAATGGGAAGGAATTGGATATCACATCATGTTATAGGAAGGATCTCAGGATTGGAATGGGAAGGATTTGGATATCCCTTCTCATGCTATAGGAAGTGTCTCAGGTTGGAATGGGAAGGAGTTGGATATCATATCTCGTTATAGGAAGGGTCTCAGGATTGGAATGGGAAGGATTTGGATATCACATCTCTTGCTATAGGAAGGGTCTCAGGTTTTTTATTAGAAACATTGAGCTATCACATCTCATGCTATAGGAAGGGTTTCAGGATTGGAATGGGAAGGATTTGGATATCACATCTCATGCTAAAGGAAGGGTCTCAGGTTTGGAAGGGGAAGGATTTGGATATCATATCTCATGTTATAGGACGGGTCACAGGTTTGGTATTAGAAGCATTGAGATATCACATCTCATGCTATAGGAGGAGTCTCAGGATTGGAATGGGAAGGAGTTGGATATCACGTCTCATGTTATAGGAAGGGTCTCAGGATTGGAATGGCAAGGAGTTGGATATCACATTTCATGCTAAAGGAAGGGTCTCAGGTTTGATAGAAGCATTGAGATATCACATCTCATGCTATAGGAAGGAACTCAGGATTGCAATGGGAAGGAGTTGGATATCACATCTCATGCCATAGGATGGGTCATCAGGTTTGGTATAAGCATTGAGATATCACATCTCTGCTATCGGAAGGGTCTCAGGATAGGAATGGGAAGGACTTAGATATCACATCTCATACTATAGGGAGGGTCTCAGTTTTGATATTAGAAGCATTGAGCTATCACATCTCATGCTATCGGAAGGGTCTCAGGATTGGAATGGGATGGAGTTGGATATCACATCGCAAGCTATCTCGGGATTGGAATGGGAAGGAGTTTGATATCACATCTCAAGCTATAGGAAGGGTCTCAGGTTTGGAAGGGGAAGGATTTGGATCTCACATCTCATGTTTTAGGACGGGTCTCAGGTTTGGTATTAGAAGCATTGAGATATCACATCTCATGGTATAGGAAGGGTCTCAGGATTGGAATGGAAAGGAGTTGGCTATCACATCTCAAGCTATCTCAGGATTTGAATGGGAAGGAGTTTGATATCACATCTCAAGCTATAGGAAGGGTCTCAGGTTTGGAAAGGGAAGGATTTGGATTTCACATCTCATGTTATAGGATGGTTCTCATGTTTGGTTTTAGTAGCATTGAGATATCACATCTCATGCTATCGGAAGGGTCTCAGGTTTGGAAAGGGAAGGATTTGGAGTTCACATGTTATAGGATGGTTCTCAGGTTTGGTTTTAGAAGCATTAAGATATAACATCTCATGCTATAGGAAGGGTCTCAGGTTTGGAATGGGAAGGAGTTGATATCAGATCTCATGCTAAAGGAAAGGTCTCAGGTTTGGAAGGGGAAGGATTTGGATCTCACATCTCATGTTTTAGGACGGGTCTCAGGTTTGGTATTAGAAGCATTGAAATATCACATCTCATGGTATAGGAAGGGTCTCAGGTTTGGAAAGGGAATGATTTGGATTTCACATCTCATGTTATAGGATGGTTCTCATGTTTGGTTTTAGAAGCATTGAGATATCACATCTCATGCTATCGGAAGGAAGGGTCTCAGGTTTGGTATGAGATGTGATGTCTCAATGCTTCTAATACCAGACCTGAGATCCTTCCTATAACATCAGATGTGATATCCAACTCCTTCCCATTCCAATCCTGAGACCCTTCCTATAGCATGAGATGTGATATCTCAATGCTTATACCAAACCTGAGACCCTTCCTATAGCATGAGATGTGATATCCAACTCCTTCCCATTCCAATCCTGAGACCCTTCCTATAGCAGAGATGTGATATCTCAATGCTTATACCAAACCTGAGACCCTTCCTGTGGCATGAGATGCCATATACAACTCCTTCCCTTTCCAAACGTGAGACCCTCCCTATAGCATGAGATGTGATATCCAAGTCCTTCCCATTCCAATCCTGAGACCCTTCCTATAGCATGAGATGTGATATCTCAATGCTTCTAATACCAAACCTGAGACCCTTCCTATAACATAAGATGGGATATCCAACTCCTTCCCATTCCAATCCTGAGACCCTTCCGATAGCAGAGATGTGATATCTCAATGCTTATACCAAACCTGAGACCCTTCCTATAGAATGAGATGTGATATCCAACTCCTTCCCGTTCCAAACCTGAGACCCTTCCTATAGCATATGTGATATCCAACTCCTTCCCATTCCAATCCTGAGACCCTTCCTATAGCATGAGATTTGATATCTCAATGCTTCTAACACCAAACCTGAGATCCTTCCGATAGCATGAGATGTGATATCTCAATGCTTCTAATACCAAACCTGAGATCATTCCTATAACACGAGATGTAATATCGAAATCCTTCCCCTTCCAAACCTGAGTCCCTCCCTTTAGCATGAGATGTGATATCCAACTCCTTCCCATTCCAATCCTGAGACCCTTCCTATAGCATGAGATGTGATGTCTCAATGCTTCTAATACCAAACCTGAGATCCTTCCTATAACATGAGATGTGATATCCAACTCCTTCCCATTCCAATCCTGAGACACTTCCTATAGCATGAGAAGTGATATCTCAATGCTTATACCAAACCTGAGACCCTTCCTACGGCATGAGATGTCATATACAACTACTTCCCATTCCAATCCTGAGACCCTTCCTATAGCATGAGATGTGATATCTCAATGCTTATACCAAACCTGAGACCCTTCCTATAGCATGAGATGTGATATCCAACTCCTTCCCATTCCAATCCTGAGACCCTTCCTATAGCATGAGATGTGATGTCTCAATCCTTCTAATACCAAACCTGAGATCCTTCCTATAACATGAGATGTGATATCCAACTCCTTACATTCCAATCCTGAGACCCGTCCTATAGCATGAGATGTGATATCTCAATGCTTATACCAAACCTGAGACCCTTCCTATAGCATGAGATGTGATATCCAACTACTTCCCATTCCAATCCTGAGACCCTTCCTATAGCATGAGATGTGATATCCAACTCCTTCCCTTTCCAAACCTGAGAGCATATCTATAGCATGAGATGTGATATCCAAGTCCTTCCCATTCCAATCCTGAGACCCTCCCTATAGCATGAGATGTGATATCTCAATGCTTCTAATACCAAACCTGAGACCCTTCCTATAGCATGAGATGTGATATCCAACTACTTCCCAATCCTGAGATCCTTCCTATAGCATGAGATGTGATATCCAACTCCTTCCATTCCAATCCTGAGACCCGTCCTATAGCATGAGATGTGATATCTCAATGCTTATACCAAACCTGAGACCCTTCCTATAGCATGAGATGTGATATCCAACTACTTCCCATTCCAATCCTGAGACCCGTCCTATAGCATGAGATGTGATATCTCAAAACTTATACCAAACCTGAGACCCTTCCTATAGCATGAGATGGGATATCCAACTCCTTCCCATTCCAATCCTGAGACACTTCCGATAGCAGAGATGTGATATCTCAATGCTTATACTAAACCTGAGACCCTTCCTATAACATGAGATGTGATATCCAACTCCTTCGCGTTCCAAACCTGAGACCCTTCCTTTAGCATGAGATGTGATATCCAGCTCCTTCCCATTCCAATCCTGAGACACTTCCGATAGCATAAGATGTGATATCTCAATGCTTCTAATATCAAAACTGAGACCCTCCCTATAGCATGATATGTGATATCTAAGTCCTTCCCATTCCAATCCTGAGACCCTTCCTATAGCATGAGATGTGATATCTCAATGCTTCTACCAAACCTGAGACCCTTCCTTTAGCATGAGATGTGATATCCAACTCCTTCCCATTCCAGTCCTGAGACCCTTCCTATAGCATGAGATATGATATCTCAATACTTCTAATACCAAACCTGAGATCCTTCCGATAACATGAGATGTGATATACAAATCCTTCCCATTGCAAACCTGAGACCCTCCCTTTAGCATGAGATGTGATATCCAACTCCTTCCCATTCCAATCCTGAGACCCTTCTGATAGCATGAGATGTGATATCTCAATGCTTCTAATACCAAACCTGAGATCCTTCCTGTAACATGAGATGTGATATCCAACTCCTTCCCATTCCAATCCTGAGACCCTTCCTATAGCATGAGAAGTGATATCTCCATGCGTATACCAAACCTGAGACCCTTCCTATAGCATGAGATGTGATATCCAAATCCTTCCCATTCCAATCCTGAGACCCTTCCTATAGCATGAGATGTGATATCTCAATGCTTATACCAAACCAGAGACCCGTCCTATAACATGAGATGGGATATCCAACTCCTTCCCATTCCAATCCTGAGCCACTTCCGATAGCAGAGATGTTATATCTCAATGCTTCTAATACCAAACCTGAGATCCTTCCTATAACATGAGATGTGATATCCAAATCCTTCCCCTTCCAAACCTGAGACCCTCCCTTTAGCATGAGATGTGATATCCAACTCCTTCCCATTCTAATCCTGAGACCCTTCTGATAGCATGAGATGTGATATCTCAATGCCTCTAATACCAAACCTGAGATCCTACCTCTAACATGAAATGTGATATCCAACTCCTTCCCTTTCCAAACGTGAGACCCTCCCTATAGCATGAGATGTGATATCCAAGTCCTTCCCATTCCAATCCTGAGACCCTTCCTATAGCATGAGATGTGATATCTCAATGCTTCTAATACCAAATCTGAGACCCTTCCTATAACATAAGATGGGATATCCAACTCCTTCCCATTCCAATCCTGAGACCCTTCCGATAGCAGAGATGTGATATCTCAATGCTTATACCAAACCTGAGACCCTTCCTGTGGCATGAGATGTCATATACAACTCCTTCCCATTCCAATCCTGAGACCCTTCCTATAGCATGAGATGTGATATCCAACTCCTTCCCATTCCAATCCTGAGATCCTTCCGATAGCATGAGATGTGATATCTCAATGCTTCTAATACCAAACCTGAGATCATTCCTATAACACGAGATGTAATATCCAAATCCTTCCCCTTCCAAACCTGAGACCCTCCCTTTAGCATGAGATGTGATATCCAACTCCTTCCCATTCCAATCCTGAGACCCTTCCTATAGCATGAGATGTGATGTCTCAATGCTTCTAATACCAAACCTGAGATACTTCCTATAACATGAGATGTGATATCCAACTCCTTCCCATTCCAATCCTGAGACACTTCCTATAGCATGAGAAGTGATATCTCAATGCTTATACCAAACCTGAGACCCTTCCTACGGCATGAGATGTCATATACAACTCCTTCCCATTCCAATCCTGAGACCCTTCCTATAGCATGAGATGTAATATTTCAATGCGTATACCAAACCTGAGACCCTTCCTATAGCATGAGATGTGATATCCAACTCCTTCCCATTCCAATCCTGAGACCCTTCCTATAGCATGAGATGTGATGTCTCAATCCTTCTAATACCAAACCTGAGATCCTTCCTATAACATGAGATGTGATATCCAACTCCTTCCATTCCAATCCTGAGACCCGTCCTATAGCATGAGATGTGATATCTCAATGCTTATACCAAACCTGAGACCCTTCCTATAGCATGAGATGTGATATCCAACTACTTCCCATTCCAATCCTGAGACCCTTCCTATAGCATGAGATGTGATATCCAACTCCTTCCCTTTCCAAACCTGAGAGCATATCTATAGCATGAGATGTGATATCCAAGTCCTTCCCATTCCAATCCTGAGACCCTTCCTATAGCATGAGATGTGATATCTCAATGCTTCTAATACCAAACATGAGACCCTTCCTATAGCATGAGATGTGATATCCAACTACTTCCCATTCCAATCCTGAGACCCTTCCTTTAGCATGAGATGTGATATCCAACTCCTTCCATTCCAATCCTGAGACCCGTCCTATAGCATGAGATGTGATATCTCAATGCTTATACCAAACCTGAGACCCTTCCTATAGCATGAGATGTGATATCCAACTACTTCCCATTCCAATCCTGAGACCCTTCCTATAGCATGAGATGTGATATCCAACTCCTTCCCTTTTTAAACCTGAGAGCTTATCTATAGCATGAGATGGGATATCCAACTCCTTCCCATTCCAATCCTGAGACACTTCCGATAGCAGAGATGTGATATCTCAATGCTTATACCAAACCTGAGACCCTTCCTATAACATGAGATGTGATATCCAACTCCTTCCCGTTCCAAACCTGAGACCCTTCGTTTAGCATGAGATGTGATATCCAGCTCCTTCCCATTCCAATCCTGAGACACTTCCGATAGCATAAGATGTGATATCTCAATGCTTCTAATATCAAAACTGAGACCCTCCCTATAGCATGATATGTGATATCTAAGTCCTTCCCATTCCAATCCTGAGACCCTTCCTATAGCATGAGATGTGATATCTCAATGCTTCTACCAAACCTGAGACCCTTCCTTTAGCATGAAATGTGATATCCAACTCCTTCCCATTCCAGTCCTGAGACCCTTCCTATAGCATGAGATGTGATATCCAACTCCTTCCCTTTCCAAACCTGAGAGCATATCTATAGCATGAGATGTGATATCCAAGTCCTTCCCATTCCAATCCTGAGACCCTTCCTATAGCATGAGATGTGATATCTCAATGCTTCTAATACCAAACCTGAGACCCTTCCTATAGCATGAGATGTGATATCCAACTACTTCCCATTCCAATCCTGAGACCCTTCCTTTAGCATGAGATGTGATATCCAACTCCTTCCATTCCAATCCTGAGACCCGTCCTATAGCATGAGATGTGATATCTCAATGCTTATACCAAACCTGAGACCCTTCCTATAGCATGAGATGTGATATCCAACTACTTCCCATTCCAATCCTGAGACCCTTCCTATAGCATGAGATGTGATATCCAACTCCTTCCCTTTTTAAACCTGAGAGCCTATCTATAGCATGAGATGGGATATCCAACTCCTTCCCATTCCAATCCTGAGACACTTCTGATAGCAGAGATGTGATATCTCAATGCTTATACCAAACCTGAGACCCTTCCTATAACATGAGATGTGATATCCAACTCCTTCCCGTTCCAAACCTGAGACCCTTCCTTTAGCATGAGATGTGATATCCAGCTCCTTCCCATTCCAATCCTGAGACACTTCCGATAGCATAAGATGTGATATCTCAATGCTTCTAATATCAAAACTGAGACCCTCCCTATAGCATGATATGTGATATCTAAGTCTTTCCCATTCCAATCCTGAGACCCTTCCTATAGCATGAGATGTGATATCTCAATGCGTATACCAAACCTGAGACCCTTCCTATAGCATGAGATGTGATATCCAACTCCTTCCGATTACAATCCTGAGACCCTTCCTATAGCATGAGATGTGATGTCTCAATCCTTCTAATACCGAACCTGAGATCCTTCCTATAACATGAGATGTGATATCCAACTCCTTCCATTCCAATCCTGAGACCCGTCCTATAGCATGAGATGTGATATCTCAATGCTTATACCAAACCTGAGACCCTTCCTATAGCATGAGATGTGATATCCAACTACTTCCCATTCCAATCCTGAGACCCTTCCTATAGCATGAGATGTGATATCCAACTCCTTCCCTTTCCAAACCTGAGAGCATATCTATAGCATGAGATGTGATATCCAAGTCCTTCCCATTCCAATCCTGAGACCCTTCCTATAGCATGAGATGTGATATCTCAATGCTTCTAATACCAAACCTGAGACCCTTCCTATAGCATGAGATGTGATATCCAACTACTTCCCATTCCAATCCTGAGACCCTTCCTTTAGCATGAGATGTGATATCCAGCTCCTTCCCATTTCAATCCTGAGACACTTCCGATAGCATAAGATGTGATATCTCAGTGCTTCTAATATCAAAACTGAGACCCTCCCTATAGCATGATATGTGATATCTAAGTCCTTCCCATTCCAATCCTGAGACCCTTCCTATAGCATGAGATGTGATATCTCAATGCTTCTACCAAACCTGAGACCCTTCCTTTAGCATGAAATGTGATATCCAACTCCTTCCCATTCCAGTCCTGAGACACTTCTGATAGCAGAGATGTGATATCTCAATGCTTATACCAAACCTGAGACCCTTCCTATAACATGAGATGTGATATCCAACTCCTTCCTGTTCCAAACCTGAGACCCTTCCTTTAGCATGAGATGTGATATCCAGCTCCTTCCCATTCCAATCCTGAGACACTTCCGATAGCATAAGATGTGATATCTCAATTCTTCTAATATCAAAACTGAGACCCTCCCTATAGCATGATATGTGATATCTAAGTCCTTCCCATTCCAATCCTGAGACCCTTCCTATAGCATGAGATGTGATATCTCAATGCTTCTACCAAACCTGAGACCCTTCCTTTAGCATGAAATGTGATATCCAACTCCTTCCCATTCCAGTCCTGAGACCCTTCCTATAGCATGAGATATGATATCTCAATACTTCTAATACCAAACCTGAGATCCTTCCGATAACATGAGATGTGATATCCAAATCCTTCCCATTCCAAACCTGAGACCCTCCCTTTAGCATGAGATGTGATATCCAACTCCTTCCCATTTCAATCCTGAGACCCTTCTGATAGCATGAGATGTGATATCTCAATGCTTCTAATACCAAACCTGAGATCCTTCCTATAACATGAGATGTGATATCCAACTCCTTCCCATTCCAATCCTGAGACCCTTCCTATAGCATGAGAAGTGATATCTCCATGCGTATACCAAACCTGAGACCCTTCCTATAGCATGAGATGTGATATCCAAATCCTTCCCATTCTAATCCTGAGACCCTTCCTATATCATGAGATGTGATATCTCAATGCTTATACCAAACCAGAGACCCGTCCTATAACATGAGATGGGATATCCAACTCCTTCCCATTCCAATCCTGAGCCACTTCCGATAGCAGAGATGTGATATCTCAATGCTTCTAATACCAAACCTGTGATCCTTCCTATAATAAGAGATGTGATATCCAAATCCTTCCCCTTCCAAACCTGAGACCCTCCCTTTAGCATGAGATGTGATATCTCAATGCCTCTAATACCAAACCTGAGATCCTTCCAATAGCATGAGATGGCATATCTCAATGCTTCTGATACCAAACCTGAGATCCTTCCTATAACATGAGATGTGATATCCAAATCCTTCCCCTTCCAAACCTGAGACCCTCCCTTAAGCATGAGATGTGATATCCAACTCCTTCCCATTCCAATCCTGAGACCCTTCTGATAGCATGAGATGTGATATCTCAATGCCTCTAATACCAAACCTGAGATCCTACCTCTAACATGAAATGTGATATCCAACTCCTTCCCTTTCCAAATGTGAGACCCACCCTATAGCATGAGATGTGATATCCACGTCCTTCCCATTCCAATCCTGAGACCCTTCCTATAGCATGAGATGTGATATCCAAATCCTTCCCATTCCAATCCTGAGACCCTTCCTATAGCATGAGAAGTGATATCTCCATGCGTATACCAAACCTGAGACCCTTCCTATAGCATGAGATGTGATATCCAAATCCTTCCCATTCCAATCCTGAGACCCTTCCTATAGCATGAAATGTGATATCTCAATGCTTATACCAAACCAGAGACCCGTCCTATAACATGAGATGGGATATCCAACTCCTTCCCATTCCAATCCTGAGCCACTTCCGATAGCAGAGATGTGATATCTCAATGCTTCTAATACCAAACCTGAGATCCTTCCTATAACATGAGATGTGATATCCAAATCCTTCCCCTTCCAAACCTGAGACCCTCCCTTTAGCATGAGATGTGATATCCAACTCCTTCCCATTCCAATCCTGAGACCCTTCTGATAGCATGAGATGTGATATCTCAATGCCTCTAATACCAAACCTGAGATCCTACCTCTAACATGAAATGTGATATCCAACTCCTTCCCTTTCCAAACGTGAGACCCTCCCTATAGCATGAGATGTGATATCCAAGTCCTTCCCATTCCAATCCTGAGACCCTTCCTATAGCATGAGATGTGATATCTAAATGCTTCTAGTACCAAACCTGAGACCCTTCCTATAACATAAGATGGGATATCCAACTCCTTCCCATTCCAATCCTGAGACCCTTCCGATAGCAGAGATGTGATATCTCAATGCTTATACCAAACCTGAGACCCTTCCTGTGGCATGAGATGTCATATACAACTCCTTCCCATTCCAATCCTGAGACCCTTCCTATAGCATGAGATGTGATATCCAACTCCTTCCCATTCCAATCCTGAGACCCTTCCTATAGCATGAGATTTGATATCTCAATGCTTCTAACACCAAACCTGAGATCCTTCCGATAGCATGAGATGTGATATCTCAATGCTTCTAATACCAAACCTGAGATCATTCCTATAACACGAGATGTAATATCCAAATCCTTCCCCTTCCAAACCTGAGACCCTTCCTATAGCATGAGATTTGATATCTCAATGCTTCTAACACCAAACCTGAGATCCTTCCGATAGCATGAGAAGTGATATCTCAATGCTTATACCAAACCTGAGACCCTTCCTACGGCATGAGATGTCATATACAACTCCTTCCCATTCCAATCCTGAGACCCTTCCTATGGCATGAGATGTGATATCTCAATGCGTATACCAAACCTGAGACCCTTCCTATAGCATGAGATGTGATGTCTCAATCCTTCTAATACCAAACCTGAGATCCTTCCTATAACATGAGATGTGATATCCAACTCCTTCCATTCCAATCCTGAGACCAGTCCTATAGCATGAGATGTGATATCTTAATGCTTATACCAAACCTGAGACCCTTCCTATAGCATGAGATGTGATATCCAGCTACTTCCCATTCCAATCCTGAGACCCTTCCTATAGCATGAGATGTGATATCCAACTCCTTCCCTTTCCAAACCTGAGAGCATATCTATAGCATGAGATGTGATATCCAAGTCCTTCCCATTCCAATCCTGAGACCCTTCCTATAGCATGAGATGTGATATCTCAATGCTTCTAATACCAAACCTGAGACCCTTCCTATAGCATGAGATGTGATATCCAACTACTTCCCATTCCAATCCTGAGACCCTTCCTTTAGCATGAGATGTGATATCCAGCTCCTTCCCATTCCAATCCTGAGACACTTCCGATAGCATAAGATGTGATATCTCAATGCTTCTAATATCAAAACTGAGACCCTCCCTATAGCATGATATGTGATATCAAAGTCCTTCCCATTCCAATCCTGAGACCCTTCCTAAAGCATGAGATGTGATATCTCAATGCTTCTACCAAACCTGAGACCCTTCCTTTAGCATGAAATGTGATATCCAACTCCTTCCCATTCCAGTCCTGAGACACTTCTGATAGCAGAGATGTGATATCTCAATGCTTATACCAAACCTGAGACCCTTCCTATAACATGAGATGTGATATCCAACTCCTTCCCGTTCCAAACCTGAGACCCTTCCTTTAGCATGAGATGTGATATCCAGCTCCTTCCCATTCCAATCCTGAGACACTTCCGATAGCATAAGATGTGATATCTCAATGCTTCTAATATCAAAACTGAGACCCTCCCTATAGCATGATATGTGATATCTAAGTCCTTCCCATTCCAATCCTGAGACCCTTCCTATAGCATGAGATGTGATATCTCAATGCTTCTACCAAACCTGAGACCCTTCCTTTAGCATGAAATGTGATATCCAACTCCTTCCCATTCCAGTCCTGAGACCCTTCCTATAGCATGAGATATGATATCTCAATACTTCTAATACCAAACCTGAGATCCTTCCGATAACATGAGATGTGATATCCAAATCCTTCCCATTCCAAACCTGAGACCCTCCCTTTAGCATGAGATGTGATATCCAACTCCTTCCCATTTCAATCCTGAGACCCTTCTGATAGCATGAGATGTGATATCTCAATGCTTCTAATACCAAACCTGAGATCCTTCCTATAACATGAGATGTGATATCCAACTCCTTCCCATTCCAATCCTGAGACCCTTCCTATAGCATGAGAAGTGATATCTCCATGCGTATACCAAACCTGAGACCCTTCCTATAGCATGAGATGTGATATCCAAATCCTTCCCATTCCAATCCTGAGACCCTTCCTATAGCATGAGATGTGATATCTCAATGCTTATACCAAACCAGAGACCCGTCCTATAACATGAGATGGGATATCCAACTCCTTCCCATTCCAATCCTGAGCCACTTCCGATAGCAGAGATGTGATATCTCAATGCTTCTAATACCAAACCTGTGATCCTTCCTATAATAAGAGATGTGATATCCAAATCCTTCCCCTTCCAAACCTGAAACCCTCCCTTTAGCATGAGATGTGATATCTCAATGCCTCTAATTCCAAACCTGAGATCCTTCCAATAGCATGAGATGTCATATCTCAATGCTTCTGATACCAAACCTGAGATCCTTCCTATAACATGAGATGTGATATCCAAATCCTTCCCCTTCCAAACCTGAGACCCTCCCTTAAGCATGAGATGTGATATCCAACTCCTTCCCATTCCAATCCTGAGACCCTTCTGATAGCATGAGATGTGATATCTCAATGCCTCTAATACCAAACCTGAGATCCTACCTCTAACATGAAATGTGATATCCAACTCCTTCCCTTTCCAAATGTGAGACCCACCCTATAGCATGAGATGTGATATCCACGTCCTTCCCATTCCAATCCTGAGACCCTTCCTATAGCATGAGATGTGATATCCAAATCCTTCCCATTCCAATCCTGAGACCCTTCCTATAGCATGAGAAGTGATATCTCCATGCGTATACCAAACCTGAGACCCTTCCTATAGCATGAGATGTGATGTCCAAATCCTTCCCATTCCAATCCTGAGACCCTTCCTATAGCATGAGATGTGATATCTCAATGCTTATACCAAACCAGAGACCCGTCCTATAATATGAGATGGGATATCCAACTCCTTCCCATTCCAATCCTGAGCCACTTCCGATAGCAGAGATGTGATATCTCAATGCTTCTAATACCAAACCTGAGATCCTTCCTATAACATGAGATGTGATATCCAAATCCTTCCCCTTCCAAACCTGAGACCCTCCCTTTAGCATGAGATGTGATATCCAACTCCTTCCCATTCCAATCCTGAGACCCTTCTGATAGCATGAGATGTGATATCTCAATGCCTCTAATACCAAACCTGAGATCCTACCTCTAACATGAAATGTGATATCCAACTCCTTCCCTTTCCAAACGTGAGACCCTCCCTATAGCATGAGATGTGATATCCAAGTCCTTCCCATTCCAATCCTATGACCCTTCCTATAGCATGAGATGTGATATCTCAATGCTTCTAGTACCAAACCTGAGACCCTTCTATAACATAAGATGGGATATCCAACTCCTTCCCATTCCAATCCTGAGACCCTTCCGATAGCAGAGATGTGATATCTCAATGCTTATACCAAACCTGAGACCCTTCCTGTGGCATGAGATGTGATATACAACTCAGTCCCATTCCAATCCTGAGACCCTTCCTATAGCATGAGATGTGATATCCAACTCCTTCCCATTCCAATCCTGAGACCCTTCCTATAGCATGAGATTTGATATCTCAATGCTTCTAACACCAAACCTGAGATCCTTCCGATAGCATGAGATGTGATATCTCAATGCTTCTAATACCAAACCTGAGATCATTCCTATAACACGAGATGTAATATCCAAATCCTTCCCCTTCCAAACCTGAGACCCTCCCTTTAGCATGAGTTGTGATATCCAACTCCTTCCCATTCCAATCTGAGACCCTTCCTATAGCATGAGATGTGATGTCTCAATGCTTCTAATACCAAACCTGAGATACTTCCTATAACATGAGATGTGATATCCAACTCCTTCCCATTCCAATCCTGAGACACTTCCTATAGCATGAGAAGTGATATCTCAATGCTTATACCAAACCTGAGACCCTTCCTACGGCATGAGATGTCATATACAACTCCTTCCCATTCCAATCCTGAGACCCTTCCTATAGCATGAGATGTGATATCTCAATGCGTATACCAAACCTGAGACCCTTCCTATAGCTTGAGATGTGATATCCAACTCCTTCCCATTCCAATCCTGAGACCGTTCCTATAGCATGAGATGTGATGTCTCAATCCTTCTAATACCAAACCTGAGATCCTTCCTATAACATGAAATGTGATATCCAACTCCTTCCATTCCAATCCTGAGACCCGTCCTATAGCATGAGATGTGATATCTCAATGCTTATACCAAACCTGAGACCCTTCCTATAGCATGAGATGTGATATCCAACTCCTTCCCATTCCAATCCTGAAACCCTTCCTATAGCATGAGATGTGATATCCAACTCCTTCCCTTTCCAAACCTGAGAGCATATCTATAGCATGAGATGTGATATCCAAGTCCTTCCCATTCCAATCCTGAGACCCTTCCTATAGCATGAGATGTGATATCTCAATGCTTCTAATACCAAACCTGAGACCCTTCCTATAGCATGAGATGTGATATCCAACTACTTCCCATTCCAATCCTGAGACCCTTCCTTTAGCATGAGATGTGATATCCAACTCCTTCCATTCCAATCCTGTGACCCGTCCTATAGCATGAGATGTGATATCTCAATGCTTATACCAAACCTGAGACCCTTCCTATAGCATGAGATGTGATATCCAACTACTTCTCATTCCAATCCTGAGACCCTTCCTATAGCATGAGATGTGATATCCAACTCCTTCCCTTTTTAAACCTGAGAGCCTATCTATAGCATGAGATGGGATATCCAACTCCTTCCCATTCCAATCCTGAGACACTTCCGATAGCAGAGATGTGATATCTCAATGCATATACCAAACCTGAGACCCTTCCTATAACATGAGATGTGATATCCAACTCCTTCCCGTTCCAAACCTGAGACCCTTCCTTTAGCATGAGATGTGATATCCAGCTCCTTCCCATTCCAATCCTGAGACACTTCCGATAGCATAAGATGTGATATCTCAATCCTTCTAATATCAAAACTGAGACCCTCCCTATAGCATGATATGTGATATCTAAGTCCTTCCCATTCCAATCCTGAGACCCTTCCTATAGCATGAGATGTGATATCTCAATGCTTCTACCAAACCTGAGACCCTTCCTTTAGCATGAAATGTGATATCCAACTCCTTCCCATTCCAGTCCTGAGACCCTTCCTATAGCATGAGATGTGATATCCAACTCCTTCCCTTTCCAAACCTGAGAGCATATCTATAGCATGAGATGTGATATCCATGTCCTTCCCATTCCAATCCTGAGACCCTTCCTATAGCATGAGATGTGATATCTCAATGCTTCTAATACCAAACCTGAGACCCTTCCTATAGCATGAGATGTGATATCCAACTACTTCCCATTCCAATCCTGAGACCCTTCCTTTAGCATGAGATGTGATATCCAACTCCTTCCATTCCAATCCTGAGACCCGTCCTATAGCATGAGATGTGATATCTCAATGCTTATACCAAACCTGAGACCCTTCCTATAGCATGAGATGTGATATCCAACTACTTCCCATTCCAATCCTGAGACCCTTCCTATAGCATGAGATGTGATATCCAACTCCTTCCCTTTTTAAACCTGAGAGCCTATCTATAGCATGAGATGGGATATCCAATTCCTTCCCATTCCAATCCTGAGACACTTCTGATAGCAGAGATGTGATATCTCAATGCTTATACCAAACCTGAGACCCTTCCTATAACATGAGATGTGATATCCAACTCCTTCCCGTTCCAAACCTGAGACCCTTCCTTTAGCATGAGATGTGATATCCAGCTCCTTCACATTCCAATCCTGAGACACTTCCGATAGCATAAGATGTGATATCTCAATGCTTCTAATATCAAAACTGAGACCCTCCCTATAGCATGATATGTGATATCTAAGTCCTTCCCATTCCAATCCTGAGACCCTTCCTATAGCATGAGATGTGATATCTCAATACTTCTAATACCAAACCTGAGATCCTTCCGATAACATGAGATGTGATATCCAAATCCTTCCCATTCCAAACCTGAGACCGTCCCTTTAGCATGAGATGTGATATCCAACTCCTTCCCATTTCAATCCTGAGACCCTTCTGATAGCATGAGATGTGATATCTCAATGCTTCTAATACCAAACCTGAGATCCTTCCTATAACATGAGATGTGATATCCAACTCCTTCCCATTCCAATCCTGAGACCCTTCCTATAGCATGAGAAGTGATATCTCCATGCGTATACCAAACCTGAGACCCTTCCTATAGCATGAGATGTGATATCCAAATCCTTCCCATTCCAATCCTGAGACCCTTCCTATAGCATGAGATGTGATATCTCAATGCTTATACCAAACCAGAGACCCGTCCTATAACATGAGATGGGATATCCAACTCCTTCCCATTCCAATCCTGAGCCACTTCCGATAGCAGAGATGTGATATCTCAATGCTTCTAATACCAAACCTTCGATCCTTCCTATAATAAGAGATGTGATATCCAAATCCTTCCCCTTCCAAACCTGAGACCCTCCCTTTAGCATGAGATGTGATATCTCAATGCCTCTAATACCAAACCTGAGATCCTTCCAATAGCATGAGATGTCATATCTTAATGCTTCTGATACCAAACCTGAGATCCTTCCTATAACATGAGATGTGATATCCAAATCCTTCCCCTTCCAAACCTGAGACCCTCCCTTTAGCATGAGATGTGATATCCAACTCCTTCCCATTCCAATCCTGAGACCCTTCTGATAGCATGAGATGTGATATCTCAATGCCTCTAATATCAAACCTGAGATCCTACCTCTAACATGAAATGTGATATCCAAATCCTTCCCTTTCCAAATGTGAGACCCTCCCTATAGCATGAGATGTGATATCCAAGTCCTTCCCATTCCAATCCTGAGACCCTTCCTATAGCATGAGATGTGATATCTCAATGCTTCTAATACCAAACCTGAGACCCTTTCTATAACATAAGATGTGATATCCAACTCCTTCCCATTCCAATCCTGAGACCCTTCCGATAGCAGAGATGTGATATCTCAATGCTTATACCAAACCTGAGACCCTTCCTGTGGCATGAGATGTCATATACAACTCCTTCCCATTCCAATCCTGAGACCCTTCCTATAGCATGAGATGTGATATCCAACTCCTTCCCATTCCAATCCTGAGACCCTTCCTATAGCATGAGATTTGATATCTCAATGCTTCTAACACCAAACCCGAGATCCTTCCGATAGCATGAGATGTGATATCTCAATGCTTCTAATACCAAACCTGAGATCATTCCTATAACACGAGATGTAATATCGAAATCCTTCCCCTTCCAAACCTGAGACCCTCTCTTTAGCATGAGATGTGATATCCAACTCCTTCCCATTCCAATCCTGAGACCCTTCCTATAGCATGAGATGTGATGTCTCAATGCTTCTAATACCAAACCTGAGATCCTTCCTATAACATGAGATGTGATATCCAACTCCTTCCCATTCCAATCCTGAGACACTTCCTATAGCATGAGAAGTGATATCTCAATGCTTATACCAAACCTGAGACCCTTCCTACGGCATGAGATGTCATATACAACTCCTTCCCATTCCAATCCTGAGACCCTTCCTATAGCATGAGATGTGATATCTCAATGCTTATACCAAACCTGAGACCCTTCCTACGGCATGAGATGTCATATACAACTCCTTCCCATTCCAATCCTGAGACCCTTCCTATAGCATGAGATGTGATATCTCAATGCTTATACCAAACCTGAGACCCTTCCTATAGCATGAGATGTGATATCCAACTCCTTCCCATTCCAATCCTGAGACCCGTCCTATAGCATGAGATGTGATATCTCAATGCTTATACCAAACCTGAGACCCTTCCTATAGCATGAGATGTGATATCCAACTACTTCCCATTCCAATCCTGAGACCCTTCCTATAGCATGAGATGTGATATCCAACTCCTTCCCTTTCCAAACCTGAGAGCATATCTATAGCATGAGATGTGATATCCAAGTCCTTCCCATTCCAATCCTGAGACCCTTCCTATAGCATGAGATGTGATATCTCAATGCTTCTAATACCAAACCTGAGACCCTTCCTATAGCATGAGATGTGATATCCAACTACTTCCCATTTCAATCCTGAGACCCTTCCTTTAGCATGAGATGTGATATCCAACTCCTTCCATTCCAATCCTGAGACCCGTCCTATAGCATGAGATGTGATATCCAGCTCCTTCCCATTCCAATCCTGAGACACTTCCGATAGCATAAGATGTGATATCTCAATGCTTCTAATATCAAAACTGAGACCCTCCCTATAGCATGATATGTGATATCTAAGTCCTTCTCATTCCAATCCTGAGACCCTTCCTATAGCATGAGATGTGATATCTCAATGCTTCTACCAAACCTGAGACCCTTCCTTTAGCATGAAATGTGATATCCAACTCCTTCCCATTCCAGTCCTGAGACCCTTCCTATAGCATGAGATGTGATATCCAACTCCTTCCCTTTCCAAACCTGAGAGCATATCTATAGCATGAGATGTGATATCCATGTCCTTCCCATTCCAATCCTGAGACCCTTCCTATAGCATGAGATGTGATATCTCAATGCTTCTAATACCAAACCTGAGACCCTTCCTATAGCATGAGATGTGATATCCAACTACTTCCCATTCCAATCCTGAGACCCTTCCTTTAGCATGAGATGTGATATCCAACTCCTTCCATTCCAATCCTGAGACCCGTCCTATAGCATGAGATGTGATATCTCAATGCTTATACCAAACCTGAGACCCTTCCTATAGCATGAGATGTGATATCCAACTACTTCCCATTCCAATCCTGAGACCCTTCCTATAGCATGAGATGTGATATCCAACTCCTTCCCTTTTTAAACCTGAGAGCCTATCTATAGCATGAGATGGGATATCCAATTCCTTCCCATTCCAATCCTGAGACACTTCTGATAGCAGAGATGTGATATCTCAATGCTTATACCAAACCTGAGACCCTTCCTATAACATGAGATGTGATATCCAACTCCTTCCCGTTCCAAACCTGAGACCCTTCCTTTAGCATGAGATGTGATATCCAGCTCCTTCACATTCCAATCCTGAGACACTTCCGATAGCATAAGATGTGATATCTCAATGCTTCTAATATCAAAACTGAGACCCTCCCTATAGCATGATATGTGATATCTAAGTCCTTCCCATTCCAATCCTGAGACCCTTCCTATAGCATGAGATGTGATATCTCAATACTTCTAATACCAAACCTGAGATCCTTCCGATAACATGAGATGTGATATCCAAATCCTTCCCATTCCAAACCTGAGACCGTCCCTTTAGCATGAGATGTGATATCCAACTCCTTCCCATTTCAATCCTGAGACCCTTCTGATAGCATGAGATGTGATATCTCAATGCTTCTAATACCAAACCTGAGATCCTTCCTATAACATGAGATGTGATATCCAACTCCTTCCCATTCCAATCCTGAGACCCTTCCTATAGCATGAGAAGTGATATCTCCATGCGTATACCAAACCTGAGACCCTTCCTATAGCATGAGATGTGATATCCAAATCCTTCCCATTCCAATCCTGAGACCCTTCCTATAGCATGAGATGTGATATCTCAATGCTTATACCAAACCAGAGACCCGTCCTATAACATGAGATGGGATATCCAACTCCTTCCCATTCCAATCCTGAGCCACTTCCGATAGCAGAGATGTGATATCTCAATGCTTCTAATACCAAACCTTCGATCCTTCCTATAATAAGAGATGTGATATCCAAATCCTTCCCCTTCCAAACCTGAGACCCTCCCTTTAGCATGAGATGTGATATCTCAATGCCTCTAATACCAAACCTGAGATCCTTCCAATAGCATGAGATGTCATATCTTAATGCTTCTGATACCAAACCTGAGATCCTTCCTATAACATGAGATGTGATATCCAAATCCTTCCCCTTCCAAACCTGAGACCCTCCCTTTAGCATGAGATGTGATATCCAACTCCTTCCCATTCCAATCCTGAGACCCTTCTGATAGCATGAGATGTGATATCTCAATGCCTCTAATATCAAACCTGAGATCCTACCTCTAACATGAAATGTGATATCCAAATCCTTCCCTTTCCAAATGTGAGACCCTCCCTATAGCATGAGATGTGATATCCAAGTCCTTCCCATTCCAATCCTGAGACCCTTCCTATAGCATGAGATGTGATATCTCAATGCTTCTAATACCAAACCTGAGACCCTTTCTATAACATAAGATGTGATATCCAACTCCTTCCCATTCCAATCCTGAGACCCTTCCGATAGCAGAGATGTGATATCTCAATGCTTATACCAAACCTGAGACCCTTCCTGTGGCATGAGATGTCATATACAACTCCTTCCCATTCCAATCCTGAGACCCTTCCTATAGCATGAGATGTGATATCCAACTCCTTCCCATTCCAATCCTGAGACCCTTCCTATAGCATGAGATTTGATATCTCAATGCTTCTAACACCAAACCCGAGATCCTTCCGATAGCATGAGATGTGATATCTCAATGCTTCTAATACCAAACCTGAGATCATTCCTATAACACGAGATGTAATATCGAAATCCTTCCCCTTCCAAACCTGAGACCCTCTCTTTAGCATGAGATGTGATATCCAACTCCTTCCCATTCCAATCCTGAGACCCTTCCTATAGCATGAGATGTGATGTCTCAATGCTTCTAATACCAAACCTGAGATCCTTCCTATAACATGAGATGTGATATCCAACTCCTTCCCATTCCAATCCTGAGACACTTCCTATAGCATGAGAAGTGATATCTCAATGCTTATACCAAACCTGAGACCCTTCCTACGGCATGAGATGTCATATACAACTCCTTCCCATTCCAATCCTGAGACCCTTCCTATAGCATGAGATGTGATATCTCAATGCTTATACCAAACCTGAGACCCTTCCTACGGCATGAGATGTCATATACAACTCCTTCCCATTCCAATCCTGAGACCCTTCCTATAGCATGAGATGTGATATCTCAATGCTTATACCAAACCTGAGACCCTTCCTATAGCATGAGATGTGATATCCAACTCCTTCCCATTCCAATCCTGAGACCCGTCCTATAGCATGAGATGTGATATCTCAATGCTTATACCAAACCTGAGACCCTTCCTATAGCATGAGATGTGATATCCAACTACTTCCCATTCCAATCCTGAGACCCTTCCTATAGCATGAGATGTGATATCCAACTCCTTCCCTTTCCAAACCTGAGAGCATATCTATAGCATGAGATGTGATATCCAAGTCCTTCCCATTCCAATCCTGAGACCCTTCCTATAGCATGAGATGTGATATCTCAATGCTTCTAATACCAAACCTGAGACCCTTCCTATAGCATGAGATGTGATATCCAACTACTTCCCATTTCAATCCTGAGACCCTTCCTTTAGCATGAGATGTGATATCCAACTCCTTCCATTCCAATCCTGAGACCCGTCCTATAGCATGAGATGTGATATCCAGCTCCTTCCCATTCCAATCCTGAGACACTTCCGATAGCATAAGATGTGATATCTCAATGCTTCTAATATCAAAACTGAGACCCTCCCTATAGCATGATATGTGATATCTAAGTCCTTCTCATTCCAATCCTGAGACCCTTCCTATAGCATGAGATGTGATATCTCAATGCTTCTACCAAACCTGAGACCCTTCCTTTAGCATGAAATGTGATATCCAACTCCTTCCCATTCCAGTCCTGAGACCCTTCCTATAGCATGAGATGTGATATCCAACTCCTTCCCTTTCCAAACCTGAGAGCATATCTATAGCATGAGATGTGATATCCATGTCCTTCCCATTCCAATCCTGAGACCCTTCCTATAGCATGAGATGTGATATCTCAATGCTTCTAATACCAAACCTGAGACCCTTCCTATAGCATGAGATGTGATATCCAACTACTTCCCATTCCAATCCTGAGACCCTTCCTTTAGCATGAGATGTGATATCCAACTCCTTCCATTCCAATCCTGAGACCCGTCCTATAGCATGAGATGTGATATCTCAATGCTTATACCAAACCTGAGACCCTTCCTATAGCATGAGATGTGATATCCAACTACTTCCCATTCCAATCCTGAGACCCTTCCTATAGCATGAGATGTGATATCCAACTCCTTCCCTTTTTAAACCTGAGAGCCTATCTATAGCATGAGATGGGATATCCAATTCCTTCCCATTCCAATCCTGAGACACTTCTGATAGCAGAGATGTGATATCTCAATGCTTATACCAAACCTGAGACCCTTCCTATAACATGAGATGTGATATCCAACTCCTTCCCGTTCCAAACCTGAGACCCTTCCTTTAGCATGAGATGTGATATCCAGCTCCTTCACATTCCAATCCTGAGACACTTCCGATAGCATAAGATGTGATATCTCAATGCTTCTAATATCAAAACTGAGACCCTCCCTATAGCATGATATGTGATATCTAAGTCCTTCCCATTCCAATCCTGAGACCCTTCCTATAGCATGAGATGTGATATCTCAATACTTCTAATACCAAACCTGAGATCCTTCCGATAACATGAGATGTGATATCCAAATCCTTCCCATTCCAAACCTGAGACCGTCCCTTTAGCATGAGATGTGATATCCAACTCCTTCCCATTTCAATCCTGAGACCCTTCTGATAGCATGAGATGTGATATCTCAATGCTTCTAATACCAAACCTGAGATCCTTCCTATAACATGAGATGTGATATCCAACTCCTTCCCATTCCAATCCTGAGACCCTTCCTATAGCATGAGAAGTGATATCTCAATGCCTCTAATACCAAACCTGAGATCCTTCCAATAGCATGAGATGTCATATCTTAATACTTCTGATACCAAACCTGAGATCCTTCCTATAACATGAGATGTGATATCCAAATCCTTCCCCTTCCAAACCTGAGACCCTCCCTTTAGCATGAGATGTGATATCCAACTCCTTCCCATTCCAATCCTGAGACCCTTCTGATAGCATGAGATGTGATATCTCAATGCCTCTAATATCAAACCTGAGATCCTACCTCTAACATGAAATGTGATATCCAAATCCTTCCCTTTCCAAATGTGAGACCCTCCCTATAGCATGAGATGTGATATCCAAGTCCTTCCCATTCCAATCCTGAGACCCTTCCTATAGCATGAGATGTGATATCTCAATGCTTCTAATACCAAACCTGAGAAAATTTCTATAACATAAGATGTGATATCCAACTCCTTCCCATTCCAATCCTGAGACCCTTCCGATAGCAGAGATGTGATATCTCAATGCTTATACCAAACCTGAGACCCTTCCTGTGGCATGAGATGTCATATACAACTCCTTCCCATTCCAATCCTGAGACCCTTCCTATAGCATGAGATGTGATATCCAACTCCTTCCCATTCCAATCCTGAGACCCTTCCTATACCATGAGATTTGATATCTCAATGCTTCTAACACCAAACCCGAGATCCTTCCGATAGCATGAGATGTGATATCTCAATGCTTCTAATACCAAACCTGAGATCATTCCTATAACACGAGATGTAATATCGAAATCCTTCCCCTTCCAAACCTGAGACCCTCTCTTTAGCATGAGATGTGATATCCAACTCCTTCCCATTCCAATCCTGAGACCCTTCCTATAGCATGAGATGTGATGTCTCAATGCTTCTAATACCAAACCTGAGATCCTTCCTATAACATGAGATGTGATATCCAACTCCTTCCCATTCCAATCCTGAGACACTTCCTATAGCATGAGAAGTGATATCTCAATGCTTATACCAAACCTGAGACCCTTCCTACGGCATGAGATGTCATATACAACTCCTTCCCATTCCAATCCTGAGACCCTTCCTATAGCATGAGATGTGATATCTCAATGCTTATACCAAACCTGAGACCCTTCCTACGGCATGAGATGTCATATACAACTCCTTCCCATTCCAATCCTGAGACCCTTCCTATAGCATGAGATGTGATATCTCAATGCTTATACCAAACCTGAGACCCTTCCTATAGCATGAGATGTGATATCCAACTCCTTCCCATTCCAATCCTGAGACCCGTCCTATAGCATGAGATGTGATATCTCAATGCTTATACCAAACCTGAGACCCTTCCTATAACATGAGATGTGATATCCAACTACTTCCCATTCCAATCCTGAGACCCTTCCTATAGCATGAGATGTGATATCCAACTCCTTCCCTTTCCAAACCTGAGAGCATATCTATAGCATGAGATGTGATATCCAAGTCCTTCCCATTCCAATCCTGAGACCCTTCCTATAGCATGAGATGTGATATCTCAATGCTTCTAATACCAAACCTGAGACCCTTCCTATAGCATGAGATGTGATATCCAACTACTTCCCATTCCAATCCTGAGACCCTTCCTATAACATGAGATGTGATATCCAACTCCTTCCCGTTCCAAACCTGAGACCCTTCCTTTAGCATGAGATGTGATATCCAGCTCCTTCCCATTCCAATCCTGAGACACTTCCGATAGCATAAGATGTGATATCTCAATGCTTCTAATATCAAAACTGAGACCCTCCCTATTGCATGATATGTGATATCTAAGTCCTTCCCATTCCAATCCTGAGACCCTTCCTATAGCATGAGATGTGATATCTCAATGCTTCTACCAAACCTGAGACCCTTCCTTTAGCATGAGATGTGATATCCAACTCCTTCCCATTCCAGTCCTGAGACCCTTCCTATAGCATGAGATGTGATATCCAACTCCTTCCCGTTCCAAACCTGAGACCCTTCCTATAGCATATGTGATATCCAACTCCTTCCCATTCCAAACATGAGACCCTTCCTATAGCAAGAATGTAATATCCAACTCCTTCCCATTCCAATCCTGAGACCCTTCCTACAGCATGCGATGTGATATCTCAATGCTTCTAATACCAAACCTGAGACCCGTCCTATAACATGAGATGTGATATCCAACTTCTTCCCATTCCAATCCTGAGACCCTTCCTATAACATGAGATGTGATGTCTCAATGTTTCTAATACCAAACCTGATATCTTTCCTATAACATGAGATGTGATATCAAACTCCTTCCCATTCCAATACTGAGACCCTTCCTATAGCATGAGATGTGATATCTCAATGCTTATACCAAACCTGAGACCCTTCCTATAGCTTGAGATATGATATCCAACTCCTTCCCATTCCAATCCTGAGAACCTTCCTATAGCATGAGATGTGATATCTCAATGCCTCTAATACCAAACCTGAGATCCTTCCTCTAACATGAAATGTGATATCCAACTCCTTCCCCTTCCAAACCTGAGAGCCTTCCTATAGCATGAGATATGATATCCAAGTCCTTCCCATTCCAATCCTGAGACCCTTCCTATAACATGAGATGTGATATCCAACTCCTTCCCATTCCAACCTGAGACCCTTCCTATAGCATGAGATGGGATATCCAACTCCTTCGAAATCCAATCCTGATACTCTTCCGATAGCATGAGATGTGATATCCCAATGCTTCTACCAAACCTGAGACCCATACTATGGCATGAGATGTGATATCAAACTCCTTCCCATTCCAATCCTGAGACCCTTCCTATAGCTTGAGATGTGATATCCAACTCCTTCCCATTCCAATTCTGAGACCCTTCCTATACCATGAGACTTTATGCTTCTAATACCAAACCTGAGACCCGTCCTATAAAATGAGATGTGATATCCAAATCCTTCCCCTTCCAAACCTTAGACCCTTCCTTTATCATGAGATGTGATATCCAACTCCTTCCCATTCCAATCCTGACACCCTTCCGATATCATGAGATTTGTTATCTCAATGCTTCTAATATCAAACTTGAGACCCTCCCTATAGCATGAGATCTGACATCCAAGTCCTTCCCATTCCAATCCTGAGACCCTTCCTATAGCATGAGATGTGATATCTCAATGCTTCTAATACCAAACCTGAGACCCTTCCTATAACATGAGATGGGATATCCAACTCCTTCCCATTCCAATCCTGAGACCCTTCCGATAGCAGAGATGTGATATCTCAATGCTAATAATAAACCTTAGACCCTTGCTATGGCCTGAGATTTCATATACAACTCCTTCCCATTCCAATCCTGAGACCCTTCCTATAGCATGAGATGTGATATCTCAATGCTTATACCAAACCTGAGACCCTTCCTATAGCATGAGATGTGATATCCAACTCCTTCATATTCCAATCCTGAGACCTTTCCCATAGCATGAGATGTGATGTCTCAATGCTTCTAATACCAAACCTGAGATCCTTCCTATAACATGAGATGTGATATCCAACTCCTTCCCATTCCAATCCTGAAACCCTTCCTATAGCATAAGAAGTGATATCTCCATGCTTATACCAAACCTGAGACCCTTCCTATAGCATGAGATGTGATATACAACTCCTTCCCATTCCAATCCTGAGACCCTTCCTATAGCATGAGAAGTGATATCTCCATGCGTATACCAAACCTGAGACCCTTCCTATAGCATGAGATGTGATATCCAAATCCTTCCCATTCCAATCCTGAGACCCTTCCTATAGCATGAGATGTGATATCTCAATACTTATACCAAACCAGAGACCCGTCCTATAACATGAGATGGGATATCCAACTCCTTCCATTCCAATCCTGAGCCACTTCCGATAGCAGAGATGTGATATCTCAATGCATATACCAAACCTGAGACCCTTCCTATAACATGAGATGTGATATCCAACTCATTCCCGTTCCAAACCTGAGACACTTCCTATACCATATGTGATATCCAACTCATTCCCATTCCAAACATGAGATCCTTCCTATAGCAAGAATGTAATATCCAACTCCTACCCATTCCAATCCTGAGACCATTCCTATAGCATGAGATGTGATATATCAATGCTTCTAATACCAAACCTGAGATCCTTCCTATGACATGAAATGTGATATCCAAATCCTTCCCATTCCAAACCTGAGACCCTTCCTACAGCATGCGATGTGATATCTCAATGCTTCTAATATCAAACCTGAGACCCGTCCTATAACATGAGATGGGATATCCAACTCCTTCCCGTTCCAAACCTGAGACCCTTCCTATAGCATGAGATGTGACATCCAATTCCTTCCCATCCCAATCCTGAGACACCTCCGATAGCAGAGATGTGATATCTCAATGCTTATACCAAACCTGAGACTCTTCCTATAACATGAGATGTGATATCCAACTCCTTCTCGTTCCAAACGTGAGACCCTTCCTATAGCATGAGATGTGATATCCAACTCCTTCCCATTCCAATCATGAGACCCTTCCGATAGCATGAGATGTGATATCTCAATGCTTCTAATACCAAACCTGTGATCCTTCCTATAATAAGAGATGTGATATCCAAATCCTTCCCCTTCCAAACCTGAGACCCTCCCTTTAGCATGAGATGTGATATCTCAATGCCTCTAATACCAAACCTGAGATCCTTCCAATAGCATGAGATGTCATATCTCAATGCTTCTGATACCAAACCTGAGATCCTTCCTATAACATGAGATGTGATATTCAAATCCTTCCCCTTCCAAACCTGAGACCCTCCCTTTAGCATGAGATGTGATATCCAACTCCTTCCCATTCCAATCCTGAGAGCCTTCTGATAGCATGAAATGTGATATCTCAATGCCTCTAATAACAAACCTGAGATCCTACCTCTAACATGAAATGTGATATCCAACTCCTTCCCTTTCCAAACGTGAGACCCTCCCTATAGCATGAGATGTGATATCCAAGTCCTTCCCATTCCAATCCTGAGACCCTTCCTATAGCATGAGATGTGATATCTCAATGCTTCTAATACCAAACCTGAGACCCTTCCTATAACATAAGATGGGATATCCAACTCCTTCCCATTCCAATCCTGAGACCCTTCCAATAGCAGAGATGTGATATCTCAATGCTTATACCAAACCTGAGACCCTTCCAGTGGCATGAGATGCCATATACAACTCCTTCCCATTCCAATCCTGAGACCCTTCCTATAGCATGAGATGTGATATCCAACTCCTTCCCATTCCAATCCTGAGACCCTTCCTATAGCATGAGATTTGATATCTCAATGCTTCTAATACCAAACCTGAGATCATTCCTATAACACGAGATGTAATATCGAAATCCTTCCCCTTCCAAACCTGAGACCCTCCCTTTAGCATGAGATGTGATATCCAACTCCTTCCCATTCCAATCCTGAGACCCTTCCGATAGCATGAGATGTGATGTCTCAATGCTTCTAATACCAAAACTGAGATCCTTCCTATAACATGAGATGTGATATCCAACTCCTTCCCATTCCAATCCTGAGACACTTCCTATAGCATGAGAAGTGATATCTAAATGCTTATACCAAACCTGAGACCCTTCCTACGGCATGAGATGTCATATACAACTACTTCCCATTCCAATCCTGAGACCCTTCCTATAGCATGAGATGTGATATCTCAATGCTTATACCAAACCTGAGACCCTTCCTATAGCATGAGATGTGATATCCAACTCCTTCCCATTCCAATCCTGAGACCCTTCCTATAGCATGAGATGTGATGTCTCAATCCTTCTAATACCAAACCTGAGATCCTTCCTATAACATGAGATGTGATATCCAACTCCTTCCATTCCAATCCTGAGACCCGTCCTATAGCATGAGATGTGATATCTCAATGCTTATACCAAACCTGAGACCCTTCCTATAGCATGAGATGTGATATCCAACTACTTCCCATTCCAATCCTGAGACCCTTCCTATAGCATGAGATGTGATATCCAACTCCTTCCCTTTCCAAACCTGACAGCATATCTATAGCATGAGATGTGATATCCAAGTCCTTCCCATTCCAATCCTGAGACCCTTCCTATAGCATGAGATGTGATATCTCAATGCTTCTAATACCAAACCTGAGACCCTTCCTATAGCATGAGATGTGATATCCAACTACTTCCCATTCCAATCCTGAGATCCTTCCTATAGCATGAGATGTGATATCCAACTCCTTCCATTCCAATCCTGAGACCCGTCCTATAGCATGAGATGTGATATCTCAATGCTTATACCAAACCTGAGACCCTTCCTATAGCATGAGATGTGATATCCAACTACTTCCCATTTCAATCCTGAGACCCTTCCTATAGCATGAGATGTGATATCCAACTCCTTCCCTTTTCAAACCTGAGAGCCTATCTATAGCATGAGATGGGATATCCAACTCCTTCCCATTCCAATCCTGAGACACTTCCGATAGCAGAGATGTGATATCTCAATGCTTATACCAAACCTGAGACCCTTCCTATAACATGAGATGTGATATCCAACTCCTTCCCGTTCCAAACCTGAGACCCTTCCTTTAGCATGATATGTGATATCTCAATGCTTCTAATATCAAAACTGAGACCCTCCCTATAGCATGATATGTGATATCTAAGTCCTTCCCATTCCAATCCTGAGACCCTTCCTTTAGCATGAGATGTGATATCTCAATGCTTCTACCAAACCTGAGACCCTTCCTTTAGCATGAGATGTGATATCCAACTCCTTCCCATTCCAGTCCTGAGACCCTTCCTATAGCATGAGATATGATATCTCAATACTTCTAATACCAAACCTGAGATCCTTCCGATAACATGAGATGTGATATACAAATCCTTCCCATTCCAAACCTGAGACCCTCCCTTTAGCATGAGATGTGATATCCAACTCCTTCCCATTCCAATCCTGAGACCCTTCTGATAGCATGAGATGTGATATCTCAATGCTTCTAATACCAAACCTGAGATCCTTCCTATAACATGAGATGTTATATCCAACTCCTTCCCATTCCAATCCTGAGACCCTTCCTATAGCATGAGAAGTGATATCTCCATGCATATACCAAACCTGAGACCCTTCCTATAGCATGAGATGTGATATCCAAATCCTTCCCATTCCAATCCTGAGACCCTTCCTATAGCATGAGATGTGATATCTCAATGCTTATACCAAACCAGAGACCCGTCCTATAACATGAGATGGGATATCCAACTCCTTCCCATTCCAATCCTGAGCCACTTCCGATAGCAGAGATGTGATATCTCAATGCTTCTAATACCAAACCTGAGATCCTTCCTATAACATGAGATGTGATATCCAAATCCTTCCCCTTCCAAACCTGAGACCCTCCCTTTAGCATGAGATGTGATATCCAACTCCTTCCCATTCCAATCCTGAGACCCTTCTGATAGCATGAGATGTGATATCTCAATGCCTCTAATACCAAACCCGAGATCCTACCTCTAACATGAAATGTGATATCCAACTCCTTCCCTTTCCAAACGTGAGACCCTCCCTATAGCATGAGATGTGATATCCAAGTCCTTCCCATTCCAATCCTGAGACCCTTCCTATAGCATGAGATGTGATATCTCAATGCTTTTAATACCAAACCTGAGACCCTTCCTATAACATAAGATGGGATATCCAACTCCTTCCCATTCCAATCCTGAGACCCTTCCGATAGCAGAGATGTGATATCTCAATGCTTATACCAAACCTGAGACCCTTCCTGTGGCATGAGATGTCATATACAACTCCTTCCCATTCCAATCCTGTAACCCTTCCTATAGCATGAGATGTGATATCCAACTCCTTCCCATTCCAATCCTGAGACCCTTCCTATAGCATGAGATTTGATATCTCAATGCTTCTAACACCAAACCTGAGATCCTTCCGATAGCATGAGATGTGATATCTCAATGCTTCTAATACCAAACCTGAGATCATTCCTATAACACGAGATGTAATATCCAAATCCTTCCCCTTCCAAACCTGAGACCCTCCCATTAGCATGAGATGTGATATCGAACTCCTTCCCATTCCAATCCTGAGACCCTTCCTATAGCATGAGATGTGATGTCTCAATGCTTCTAATACCAAACCTGAGATACTTCCTATACATGAGATGTGATATCCAACTCCTTCCCATTCCAATCCTGAGACACTTCCTATAGCATGAGAAGTGATATCCCCATGCTTATACCAAACCTGAGACCCTTCCTACGGCATGAGATGTCATATACAACTCCTTCCCATTCCAATCCTGAGACCCTTCCTATAGCATGAGATGTGATATCTCAATGCGTATACCAAACCTGAGACCCTTCCTATAGCATGAGATGTGATATCCAACTCCTTCCCATTCCAATCCTGAGACCCTTCCTATAGCATGAGATGTGATGTCTCAATCCTTCTAATACCAAACCTGAGATCTTTCCTATAACATGAGATGTGATATCCAACTCCTTCCATTCCAATCCTGAGACCCGTTATATAGCATGAGATGTGATGTCTCAATGCTTCTAATACCAAACCTGAGATACTTCCTATAACATGAGATGTGATATCCAACTCCTTCCCATTCCAATCCTGAGACACTTCCTATAGCATGGGAAGTGATATCTCAATGCTTATACCAAACCTGAGACCCTTCCTACGGCATGAGATGTCATATACAACTCCTTCCCATTCCAATCCTGAGACCCTTCCTATAGCATGAGATGTGATATCTCAATGCGTATACCAAACCTGAGACCCTTCCTATAGCATGAGATGTGATATCCAACTACTTCCCATTCCAATCCTGAGACCCTTCCTATAGCATGAGATGTGATATCCAACTCCTTCCCTTTCCAAACCTGAGAGCCTATCTATAGCATGAGATGTGATTCCAAATCCTTCCCCTTCCAAACCTGAGACCCTCCCTTTAGCATGAGATGTGATATCCAACTCCTTCCCATTCCATTCCTGAGACCCTTCTGATAGCATGAGATGTGATATCTCAATGCCTCTAATACCAAACCTGAGATCCTACCTCTAACATGAAATGTGATATCCAACTCTTTCCCCTTCCAAACCTGAGAGACTTCCTATAGCATGAGATGTGATATCCAAGTCCTTTCCATTCCAATCCTGAGACCCTTCCTATAGCTTGAGATGTGATATCCAACTCCTTCCCATTCCAATTCTGAGACCCTTCCTATACCATGAGACTTGATATCTCAATGCTTCTAATACCAAACCTGAGACCAGTCCTATAACATGAGATTGGATATCCAACTCCTTCCCCTTCCAAACCTGAGACCCTTCCTATAGCATGAGATGTGATATCCAACTCCTTCCCATTCCAATCCTGAGACCCTTCCTATAGCATGAGATGTGATATCTCAATGCTTATACCAATCCTGAGACCCTTCCTATAGCATGAGATGTGATATTCAACTCCTTCCCATTCCAATCTTGAGACCCTTCCTATAGCATGAGATGTGATGTCTCAATGCTTATACCAAACCTGAGACTCTTCCTATAACATGAGATGTGATATCCAACTCCTTCCCTTTCCAAACCTGAGAGCCTACCTATAGCATGAGATGTGATATCCAAGTCCTTCCCATTCCAATCCTTAGACCCTTCCTACAGCATGCAATATGATATCTCAATGATTCTAATAACAAACCTGAGACCCGTCCTATAACATGAGATGGGATATCCAACTCCTTCCCATTCCAATCCTGAGACACTTCCGATAGCAGAGATGTGATATCTCAATGCTTATACCAAACCTGAGACCCTTCCTATAACATGAGATGTGATATCCAACTCCTTCGCGTTCCAAGCCTGGGACCCTTCCTATAGCATATGTGATATCCAACTCCTTCCCATTCCAAACATGAGACCCTTCCTATAGCAAGAATGTAATATCCAACTCCTTCCCATTCCAATCCTGAGCCACTTCCGATAGCAGTGATGTGGTATCTCAATGCTTCTAATACCAAACCTGAGATCCTTCCTATGACATGAGATGTGATATCCAATTCCTCCCCATTAAAAACCTGAGACCCTTTCTATAGCATGAGATGTGATATCCAACTACTTCCCATTCCAATCCTGAGACCCTTCCTATAGCATGAGATGTGATATCTCAATGCTTATACCAAACCTGAGACCCTTCCTATAGCTTGAGATGTGATATCCAACTCCTTCCCATTCCAATCCTGAGACCCTTCCGATAGCATGAGATGTGATATCCCAAATGCTTCTACCAAACCTGAGACCCATACTATGGCATGAGATGTGATATCAAACTCCTTCCCATTCCAATCCTGAGACCCTTCCTATAGCTTGAGATGTGATATCCAACTCCTTCCCATTCCAATTCTGAGACCCTTCCTATACCATGAGACTTGATATCTCAATGTTTCTAATACCAAACCTGAGACCCGTCCTATAACATGAGATGTGATATCCAAATCCTTCCCCTTCCAAACCTTAGACCCTTCCTTTATCATGAGATGTGATATCCAACTCCTTCCCATTCCAATCCTGAGACCCTTCCGATATCATGAGATGTGTTATCTCAATGCTTCTAATATCAAACTTGAGACCCTCCCTATAGCATGAGATGTGACATCCAAGTCCTCCCCATTCCAATCCTGAGACCCTTCCTATAGCATGAGATGTGATATCTCAATGCTTCTAATACCAAACCTGAGACCCTTCCTATAACATGAGATGGGATATCCAACTCCTTCCCATTCCAATCCTGAGACCCTTCCGATAGCAGAGATGTGATATCTCAATGCTTATACCAAACCTGAGACCCTTCCTATGGCCTGAGATGTCATATACAACTCCTTCCCATTCCAATCCTGAGACCCTTCCTATAGCATGAGATGTGATGTCTCAATGCTTCTAATACCAAACCTGAGACCCTTCCTATAGCATGAGATGTGATATCTCAATGCGTATACCAAACCTGAGACCCTTCCTATAGCATGAGATGTGATATCCAACTCCTTCCCATTCCAATCCTGAGACCCTTCCTATAGCATGAGATGTGATGTCTCAATCCTTCTAATACCAAACCTGAGATCTTTCCTATAACATGAGATGTGATATCCAACTCCTTCCATTCAAATCCTGAGACCCGTTCTATAGCATGAGATGTGATATCTCAATGCTTATACCAAACCTGAGACCCTTCCTATAGCATGAGATGTGATATCCAACTACTTCCCATTCCAATCCTGAGACCCTTCCTATAGCATGAGATGTGATATCCAACTCCTTCCCTTTCCAAACCTGAGAGCCTATCTATAGCATGAGATGTGATATCCAAATCCTTCCCCTTCCAAACCGGAGACCCTCCCTTTAGCATGAGATGTGATATCCAACTCCTTCCCATTCCATTCCTGAGACCCTTCTGATAGCATGAGATGTGATATCTCAATGCCTCTAATACCAAACCTGAGATCCTACCTCTAACATGAAATGTGATATCCAACTCTTTCCCCTTCCAAACCTGAGAGACTTCCTATAGCATGAGATGTGATATCCAAGTCCTTCCCATTCCAATCCTGAGACCCTTCCTATAGCTTGAGATGTGATATCCAACTCCTTCCCATTCCAATTCTGAGACCCTTCCTATACCATGAGACTTGATATCTCAATGCTTCTAATACCAAACCTGAGACCAGTCCTATAACATGAGATTGGATATCCAACTCCTTCCCCTTCCAAACCTGAGACCCTTCCTATAGCATGAGATGTGATATCCAACTCCTTCCCATTCCAATCCTGAGACCCTTCCTATAGCATGAGATGTGATATCTCAATGCTTATACCAAACCTGAGACCCTTCCTATAGCATGAGATGTGATATTCAACTCCTTCCCATTCCAATCTTGAGACCCTTCCTATAGCATGAGATGTGATCTCTCAATGCTTATACCAAACCTGAGACTCTTCCTATAACATGAGATGTGATATCCAACTCCTTCCCTTTCCAAACCTGAGAGCCTACCTATAGCATGAGATGTGATATCCAAGTCCTTCCCATTCCAATCCTTAGACCCTTCCTACAGCATGCAATATGATATCTCAATGATTCTAATAACAAACCTGAGACCCGTCCTATAACATGAGATGGGATATCCAACTCCTTCCCATTCCAATCCTGAGACACTTCCGATAGCAGAGATGTGATATCTCAATACTTACACCAAACCTGAGACCCTTCCTATAACATGAGATGTGATATCCAACTCCTTCCCGTTCCAAGCCTGGGACCCTTCCTATAGCATATGTGATATCCAACTCCTTCCCATTCCAAACATGAGACCCTTCCTATAGCAAGAATGTAATATCCAACTCCTTCCCATTCCAATCCTGAGCCACTTCCGATAGCAGAGATGTGGTATCTCAATGCTTCTAATACCAAACATGAGATCCTTCCTATGACATGAGATGTGATATCCAATTCCTCCCCATTAAAAACCTGAGAACCTTTCTATAGCATGAGATGTGATATCCAACTACTTCCCATTCCAATCCTGAGACCCTTCCTATAGCATGAGATGTGATATCTCAATGCTTATACCAAACCTGAGACCCATACTATGGCATGAGATGTGATATCAAACTCCTTCCCATTCCAATCCTGAGACCCTTCCTATAGCTTGAGATGTGATATCCAACTCCTTCCAATTCCAATTCTGAGACCCTTCCTATACCATGAGACTTGATATCTCAATGTTTCTAATACCAAACCTGAGACCCGTCCTATAACATGAGATGTGATATCCAAATCCTTCACCTTCCAAACCTTAGACCCTTCCTTTATCATGAGATGTGATATCCAACTCCTTCCCATTCCAATCCTGAGACCCTTCCGATATCATGAGATTTGTTATCTCAATGCTTCTAATATCAAACTTGAGACCCTCCCTATAGCATGAGATGTGACATCCAAGTCCTCCCCATTCCAATCCTGAGACCCTTCCTATAGCATGAGATGTGATATCTCAATGCTCATAATACCAAACCTGAGACCCTTCCTATAACATGAGATGGGATATCCAACTCCTTCCCATTCCAATCCTGAGACCCTTCCGATAGCAGAGATTTGATATCTCAATGCTTATACCAAACCTGAGACCCTTCCTATGGCCTGAGATGTCATATACAACTCCTTCCCATTCCAATCCTGAGACCCTTCCTATAGCATGAGATGTGATATCTCAATGCTTATACCAAATCTGAGACCCTTCCTATAGCATGAGATGTGATATCCAACTCCTTCCAATTCCAAACCTGAGACCCTTCCTATAGCATGAGATGTGATGTCTCAATGCTTCTAATACCAAACCTGAGATCCTTCCTATAACATGAGATGTGATATCCAACTCCTTCCCATTCCAATCCTGAGACCCTTATGATAGCATGAGATCTGATATCTCAATGCCTCTAATACCAAACCTGAGATCCTTCCGATAGCATGAGATGTGATATCTCAATGCTTCTAATACCAAACCTGAGATCATTCCTATAACATGAGATGTGATTTCCAAATCCTTCCCCTTCCAAACCTGAGACCCTCCCTTTAGCATGAAATGTGATATCCAACTCCTTCCCATTCCAATCCTGAGACCCTTCTGATAGCATGAGATGTGATATATCAATGACTCTAATACCAAACCTGAGATCCTACCTCTAACATGAAATGTGATATCCATCTCCTTCCCTTTCCAAACCTGAGACCCTGCCTATAGCATGAGATGTGATATCCAAGTCCTTCCCATTCCAATCCTGAGACCCTTCCTATAGCATGTGATATGATATCTCAATGCTTATACCAAACCTGAGACCCTTCCTATGGCATGAGATGTCACATACAACTCCTTCCCATTCCAATCCTGAGACCCTTCCTATAGCATGAGATGTGATATCTCAATGTTTATACCAAACCTGAGACCCTTCCTATAGCATGAGATGTGATATCCAACTTCTTCCCATTCCAATCCTGAGACCCTTCCTATAACATGAGATGTGATGTCTCAATGCTTCTTATACCAAACCTGAGATCTTTCCTATAACATGAGATGTGATATCCAACTCCTTCCCATTCCATACCTGAGATCCTTCCTTTAGCATGAGATGTGATATCCAACTCCTTCCCATTCCAATCCTGAGACCCTTCCTATAGCATATGTGATATCACAATGCTTCTAATACCAAACCTGAGATCCTTCCTATAACATGAGATGTGTATCCAACTCCTTCCCATTCCAAACCTGAGACCCTTCCTATACCATGAGATGTGATATCTTAATGCTTCTAAAACCAAACCTGAGAACCATCCAATAACATATGTGAAATCCAAATCCTTCCCTTTCCAAACCTGACACCCTTCCGATAGCATGAGATGTGATATCTCAATGCTTCTAAAACCAAACATGAGAACCATCCTATAACATGAGATGTGAAATCCAAATCCTTCCCTTTCCAAACCTGAGACCCTTCCTATAGCTTGAGATGTGATATCAAACTCCTTCCCATTCCAATCCTGTGATAGCTTGAGATGTGATATCCAACTCCTTCCCATTCCAATCCTGAGACCCTTCCTATACCATGAGATGTGATATCTCAATGCTTCTAATACCAAACCTGAGACCCGTCCTAAAACATGAGATGTGAGATCCAAATCCTTCCCCTTCCAAACCTGAGACCCTTCCTATAGGTTGAGATGTGATATCAAACTCCTTCCCATTCCAATCCTGATAGCTTGAGATGTGATATCCAACTCCGTCCCATTCCAATCCTGAGACCATTCCGATAGCATGAAATGTGATATCTCAATGCTTCTAATATCAAAACTGAGACCCTCCCTATAGCATGAGATGTGATATCTAAGTCCTTCCCATTCCTATCCTGAGACCCTTCCGATAGAAGAGATATGATATCTCAATGCTTATACCAAACCTGAGACCCTTCCTATGGCATGAGATGTGATATCCAACTCCTTCCCATTCCAATCCTGAGACCCTTCCTATAGCATGAGATGTGATATATCAATGCTTCTATCAAACCTGAGTCCCTTCCTTTAGCATGAGATGTGATATCCAACTCCTTCCCATTCCAATCCTGAGACCCTTCCTATAGCATGAGATGTGACATCTCAAAGCTTCTAATACCAAACCTGGGACCCGTCCTATAACATGAGATATGATATGCAATTCCTTCCCCTTCCAAACCTGAGACCCTTCCTTTAGCATGAGATGTGATATCCAAATCCTTCCCATTCCAATCCTGAAACCCTTCCTATAGCATGAGATGTGATATCTCAATGTTTCTAATAAAAAACCTGAGACCCTTCCTATAGCAAGAGATGTGATATCCAAATCCTTCCTATTCCAATCCTGAGACCCTTCCTATAACATGAGATATGATATCCAACTCCTTCCCATTCCAACCTCAGAACCTTCCTATAGCATGAGAAGGGATATCCAACTCCTTCCCATTCCAATCCTGAAACCCTTCCTATAGCATGAGATGTGATATCTCAATGTTTCTAATAAAAAACCTGAGACCCTTCCTATAGCAAGAGATGTGACATCCAAATCCTTCCCATTCCAATCCTGAGATCCTTCCTAATGGATGAGATGTGATATCCAACTCCTTCCCATTCAAATCCTGAGACCCTTCCTATACCATGAGATGTGATATCTCAATGCTTCTACCAAAACTGAGACCCTTCCTTTTGCATGAGATGTGATATCCAACTCCTGCCCATTCCAATCCTGAGACCCTTCCTATAGCATGAGATGTGATATCTCAATACCTCTAATACCAAACCTGAGATTCTTCCTATAACATGAGATGTGATATCTCAATGCTTCTAATACCAAACCTGAGACCCTCCCTTTAGCATGAGATGTGATATCCGACTCCTTCCCATTCCAATCCTGAGACCCTTCTGATAGCATGAGATGTGATATCTCAATGCCTCTAATACCAAACCTGAGATTCTTCCTATAACATGAGATGTGATATCTCAATGCTTCTAATACCAAACCTGAGACCCTCCCTCTCGCATGAGATGTGATATCCGACTGCTTCCCATTCCAATCCTGAGACCCTTCTGATAGCATGAGATGTGATATCTCAATGCCTATAATACCAAACCTGAGATCCTTCCGATAGCATGAGATATGATATCTCAATGCTTCTAATACCAAACCTGAGACCCTTCCTATAACATGAGATGTGATATCCAAATCCTTCCCCTTCCAAACCTGAGACCCTCCCTTTAGCATGAGATGTGGTATCCAACTCCTTCCGATTCCAATCTTGAGACCCTTCCTATAGCATGAGATGTGATATCTCAATGCTTCTAATACCAAACCTGAGATCCTTCCTATAACATGAGATGTGATATCCAACTCCTTCCCATTCCAAACCTGAGACCCTTCCGATAGCATGAGATGTGATATCAAACACCTTCCCATTCCAATCCTGAGATAGCTTGAGATGTGATATCCAACTCCTTCCCATTCCAATTCTGAGACCCTTCCTATGGCATGAGATGTCATATCTCAATGCTTCTAATACCAAACCTGAGACCCGTCCTAAAACATGAGATGTGAGATCCAAATCCTTCCCCTTCCAAACCTGAGACCTTTCCTTTAGCATATGTGATATCCAACTACTTCCCATTCCAATCCTGAGACCCTTCCGATAGCATGAGATGTGATATCCAACTCCTTCCAATTCCAATACTGAGACCCTTGCAATAGCATATGTGATATCTCAATGCTTCTAATATCAAACCTGAGAACCTCCCTATAGCATGAGATGTGGTATCCAACTCCTTCCAATTCCAATACTGAGACCCTTCCAATAGCATATGTGATATCTCAATGCTTCTAATATCAAAACTGAGACCCTCCCTATAGCATGAGATGTGATATCTAAGTCCTTCCCATTCCTATCCTGAGACTCTTCCGATAGAAGAGATGTGATATCTCAATGCTTCTAATACCAAACCTGAGATCTTTCCTATAACATGAGATGTGATATCCAACTCCTTCCCATTCCAAACCTGAGATCCTTCCTTTAGCATGAGATGTGATATCCAACTCCTTCCCATTCCAATCCTGAGACCCTTCCTATAGCATATGTGATATCACAATGCTTCTAATACCAAACCTGAGATCCTTCCTATAACATGAGATGTGTATCCAACTCCTTCCCATTCCAAACCTGAGACCCTTCCTATAGCATGAGATGTGATATCTTAATGCTTCTAAAACCAAACCTGAGAACCATCCAATAACATATGTGAAATCCAAATCCTTCCCTTTCCAAACCTGAGACCCTTCCGATAGCATGAGATGTGATATCTCAATGCTTCTAAAACCAAACATGAGAACCATCCTATAACATGAGATGTGAAATCCAAATCCTTCCCTTTCCAAACCTGAGACCCTTCCTATAGCTTGAGATGTGATATCAAACTCCTTCCCATTCCAATCCTGTGATAGCTTGAGATGTGATATCCAATTCCTTCCCATTCCAATCCTGAGACCCTTCCTATACCATGAGATGTGATATCTCAATGCTTCTAATACCAAACCTGAGACCCGTCCTAAAACATGAGATGTGAGATCCAAATCCTTCCCCTTCCAAACCTGAGACCCTTCCTATAGCTTGAGATGTGATATCAAACTCCTTCCCATTCCAATCCTGATAGCTTGAGATGTGATATCCAACTCCGTCCCATTCCAATCCTGAGACCCTTCCGATAGCATGAAATGTGATATCTCAATGCTTCTAATATCAAATCTGAGACCCTCCCTATAGCATGAGATGTGATATCTAAGTCCTTCTCATTCCTATCCTGAGACCCTTCCGATAGAAGAGATGTGATATCTCAATGCTTATACCAAACCTGAGACCCTTCCTATGGCATGAGATGTGATATCCAACTCCTTCCCATTCCAATCCTGAGACCCTTCCTATAGCATGAGATGTGACATCTCAAAGCTTCTAATACCAAACCTGGGACCCGTCCTATAACATGAGATATGATATCCAATTCCTTCCCCTTCCAAACCTGAGACCCTTCCTTTAGCATGAGATGTGATATCCAAATCCTTCCCATTCCAATCCTGAAACCCTTCCTATAGCATGAGATGTGATATCTCAATGTTTCTAATAAAAAACCTGAGACCCTTCCTATAGCAAGAGATGTGATATCCAAATCCTTCCCATTCCAATCCTGAGACCCTTCCTATAACATGAGATATGATATCCAACTCCTTCCCATTCCAACCTCAGACCCTTCCTAAAGCATGAGAAGGGATATCCAACTCCTTCCCATTCCAATCCTGAAACCCTTCCTATAGCATGAGATGTGATATCTCAATGTTTCTAATAAAAAACCTGAGACCCTTCCTATAGCAAGAGATGTGACATCCAAATCCTTCCCATTCCAATCCTGAGATCCTTCCTATTGGATGAGATGTGATATCCAACTCCTTCCCATTCCAATCCTGAGACCCTTCCTATACCATGAGATGTGATATCTCAATGCTTCTAATACCAAACCTGAGACCCTCCCTTTAGCATGAGATGTGATATCCGACTCCTTCCCATTCCAATCCTGAGACCCTTCTGATAGCATGAGATGTGATATCTCAATGCCTCTAATACCAAACCTGAGATTCTTCCTATAACATGAGATGTGATATCTCAATGCTTCTAATACCAAACCTGAGACCCTCCCTTTAGCATGAGATGTGATATCCGACTGCTTCCCATTCCAATCCTGAGACCCTTCTGATAGCATGAGATGTGATATCTCAATGCCTATAATACCAAACCTGAGATCCTTCCGATAGCATGAGATATGATATCTCAATGCTTCTAATACCAAACCTGAGACCCTTCCTATAACATGAGATGTGATATCCAAATCCTTCCCCTTCCAAACCTGAGACCCTCCCTTTAGCATGAGATGTGGTATCCAACTCCTTCCGATTCCAATCTTGAGACCCTTCCTATAGCATGAGATGTGATATCAAACTCCTTCCCATTCCAATCCTGAGATAGCTTGAGATGTGATATCCAACTCCTTCCCATTCCAATTCTGAGACCCTTCCTATGGCATGAGATGTCATATCTCAATGCTTCTAATACCAAACCTGAGACCCGTCCTAAAACATGAGATGTGAGATCCAAATCCTTCCCCTTCCAAACCTGAGACCTTTCTTTTAGCATATGTGATATCCAACTACTTCCCATTCCAATCCTGAGACCCTTCCGATAGCATGAGATGTGATATCCAACTCCTTCCAATTCCAATACTGAGACCCTTCCAATAGCATATGTGATATCTCAATGCTTCTAATATCAAACCTGAGAACCTCCCTATAGCATGAGATGTGGTATCCAACTCCTTCCAATTCCAATACTGAGACCCTTCCAATAGCATATGTGATATCTCAATGCTTCTAATATCAAAACTGAGACCCTCCCTATAGCATGAGATGTGATATCTAAGTCCTTCCCATTCCTATCCTGAGACCCTTCCGATAGAAGAGATGTGATATCTCAATGCTTATACCAAACCTGAGACCCTTCCTATGGCATGAGATGTGATATCCAACTCCTTCCCATTCCAATCCTGAGACCCTTCCTATAGCATGAGATGTGATATCTCAATGCTTCTATCAAACCTGAGTCCCTTCCTTTAGCATGAGATGTGATATCCAACTCCTTCCCATTCCAATCCTGAGACCCTTCCTATAGCATGAGATGTGACATCTCAAAGCTTCTAATACCAAACCTGAGACCCGTCCTATAACATGAGATATGATATCCAATTCCTTCCCCTTCCAAACCTGAGACCCTTCCTATAACATGAGATGTGATATCCAACTCCTTCCCATTCCAAACCTGAGACCCTTCCGATAGCATGAGATGTGATATCAAACTCCTTCCCATTCCAATCCTGAGATAGCTTGAGATGTGATATCCAACTCCTTCCCATTCCAATTCTGAGACCCTTCCTATGGCATGAGATGTCATATCTCAATGCTTCTAATACCAAACCTGAGACCCGTCCTAAAACATGAGATGTGAGATCCAAATCCTTCCCCTTCCAAACCTGAGACCTTTCCTTTAGCATATGTGATATCCAACTACTTCCCATTCCAATCCTGAGACCCTTCCTATAGCATGAGATGTGATATCCAACTCCTTCCAATTCCAATACTGAGACCCTTCCAATAGCATATGTGATATCTCAATGCTTCTAATATCAAACCTGAGAACCTCCCTATAGCATGAGATGGAATATCCAACTCCTTCCAATTCCAATACTGAGACCCTTCCAATAGCATATGTGATATCTCAATGCTTCTAATATCAAAACTGAGACCCTACCTATAGCATGAGATGTGATATCTAAGTCCTTCCCATTCCTATCCTGAGACCCTTCCGATAGAAGAGATGTGATATCTCAATGCTTATACCAAAACTGAGACCCTTCCTATAGCATGAGATGTGATATCCAACTCCTTCCCATTCCAATCCTGAGACCCTTCCTATAGCATGGGATGTGATATCTCAATGCTTCTATCAAACCTGAGTCCCTTCCTTTAGCATGTGATGTGATATCCAACTCCTTCCCATTCCAATCCTGAGACCCTTCCTATAGCATGAGATGTGACATCTCAAAGCTTCTAATACCAAACCTGAGACCCGTCCTATAACATGAGATATGATATCCAATTCCTTCCCCTTCCAAACCTGAGACCCTTCCTATAACATGAGATGTGATATCCAACTCCTTCCCATTCCAATCCTGAGACCCTTCCTATAGCATGAGATGTGATATCTCAATGCTTCTAATACCAAACCTGAGATCCTTCCTATAACATGAGATGTGATATCCAAATCCTTCCCCTTCCAAACCTGAGACCTTCCCTTTGGCATGAGATGTGATATCCAACTCGTTCCTATTCCAATCCTGAGACCCTTCTGATAGCATGAGATGTGATATCTCAATACCTCTAATACCAAACCTGAGATCCTACCTCTAACATGAAATGTGATATCCAACTCCTTCCCTTTCCAAACCTGAGAGCCTTCCTATAGCATGAGATGTGATATCCAAGTCCTTCTCATTCCAATCCGGAGACCCTTCCTATAACATGAGATGTGATATCCAACTCCTTCCGATTCCAACCTGAGACCCTTCCTATAGCATGAGATGGGATATCCAACTCCTTCCAGATCCAATCCTGATACCCTTCCGATAGCATGAGATGTGATATCCCAATGCTTCTACCAAACCTGAGGCACATACTATGACATGAGATCTGATATCAAACTCCTTCCCATTCCAATCTTGAGACCCTTCCTATAGCTTGAGATGTGATATCCAACTCCTTCCCTTTCCAATTCTGAGACCCTTCCTATACCATGAGACTTGATATCTCAATGCTTCTACCAAACCTGAGACCCATACTATGGCATGAGATGTGATATCAAACTCCTTCCCATTCCAATCCTGAGACCCTTCCTATAACATGAGATGTGATATCCAAATCCTTCCCCTTCCAAACCTTAGAGCCTTACTTTATCATGAGATGTGATATCCAACTCCTTCCCATTCCAATCCTGAGACCCTTCCGATATCATGAGATTTGTTATCTCAATGCTTCTAATATCAAACTTGACACCCTCCCTATAGCATGAGATGTGATATCCAAGTCCTTCCCATTCCAATCCTGAGACCGTTCCTATAGCATGAGATGTGATATCTCAATGCTTCTAATACCAAACCTGAGACCCTTCCTATAACATGAGATGGGATATCCAACTCCTTCCCATTCCAATCCTGAGACCCTTCCGATAGCAGAGATGTGATATCTCAATGCTTATACCAAACCTGAGACCCTTCCAATAGCATGAGATGTGATGTCTCAATGCTTCTAATACAAAACCTGAGGCCCTTCCTATAGCAAGTGATGTGATATACAACTCCTTCCCATTCCGATCCTGAGACCCTTCCGATAGCAGAGATGTGATATCTCAATGCTTATACCAAACCTGAGACCTTCCCTTTGGCATGAGATGTGATATCCAACTCGTTCCTATTCCAATCCTGAGACCCTTCTGATAGCATGAGATTTGATATCTCAATACCTCTAATACCAAACCTGAGATCCTACCTCTAACATGAAATGTGATATCCAACTCCTTCCCTTTCCAAACCTGAGAGCCTTCCTATAGCATGAGATGTGATATCCAAGTCCTTCTCATTCCAATCCGGAGACCCTTCCTATAACATGAGATGTGATATCCAACTCCTTCCGATTCCAACCTGAGACCCTTCCTATAGCGTGAGATGGGATATCCAACTCCTTCCAGATCCAATCCTGATACCCTTCCGATAGCATGAGATGTGATATCCCAATGCTTCTACCAAACCTGAGGCACATACTATGACATGAGATCTGATATCAAACTCCTTCCCTTTCCAATCCTGAGACCCTTCCTATAGCTTGAGATGTGATATCCAACTCCTTCCCTTTCCAATTCTGAGACCCTTCCTATACCATGAGACTTGATATCTCAATGCTTCTACCAAACCTGAGACCCATACTATGGCATGAGATGTGATATCAAACTCCTTCCCATTCCAATCCTGAGACCCTTCCTATAACATGAGATGTGATATCCAAATCCTTCCCCTTCCAAACCTTAGAGCCTTACTTTATCATGAGATGTGATATCCAACTCCTTCCCATTCCAATCCTGAGACCCTTCCGATATCATGAGATTTGTTATCTCAATGCTTCTAATATCAAACTTGACACCCTCCCTATAGCATGAGATGTGATATCCAAGTCCTTCCCATTCCAATCCTGAGACCCTTCCTATAGCATGAGATGGGATATCTCAATGCTTCTAATACCAAACCTGAGACCCTTCCTATAACATGAGATGGGATATCCAACTCCTTCCCATTCCAATCCTGAGACCCTTCCGATAGCAGAGATGTGATATCTCAATGCTTATACCAAACCTGAGACCCTTCCAATAGCATGAGATGTGATGTCTCAATGCTTCTAATACAAAACCTGAGGCCCTTCCTATAGCAAGTGATGTGATATCCAACTCCTTCCCATTCCAATCCTGAGACCCTTCCAATAGCAGAGATGTGATATCTCAATGCTTATACCAAACCTGAGACCCTTCCAATGGCATGAGATGTCATATACAACTCCTTCCCATTCCGATCTTGAGACCCTTCCGATAGCAGAGATGTGATATCTCAATGCTTATACCAAACCTGAGACCCTTCCAATGGCATGAGATGTCATATACAACTCCTTCCCATTCCGATCCTGAGACCCTTCCTATAGCATGAGATGTGATATCTCAATGCTTATACCAAACCTGAGACCCTTCCTACAGCATGAGATGTGATATCCAACTCCTTCCCATTCCAATCCTGAGACCCTTCCTATAACATGAGATGTGATGTCTCAATGCTTCTAATACCAAACCTGAGATCCTTTCTATGGCATGAGATGTCATATAAAACCCCTTCCCATTCCAATCCTGAGACCCTTCCTATAACACGAGATGTGATATCCAAATCCTTCCCCTTCCAAACCTGAGACCCTCCCTTTAGCATGAGATGTGATATCCAACTCCTTCCCATTCCAATCCTGAGACCCTTCTGATAGCATGAGATGTGATATCTCAATGCCTCTTACCAAACTAGAGATCCTACCTCTAACATGAAATGTGATATCCAACTCCTTCCCCTTCCAAACCTGAGAGCCTTCCTATAGCATGAGATGTGATATCGAAGTATTTCCCATTCCAATCCTGAGACCCTTCCTATAACATGAGATGTGATATCCAACTCCTTCCCATTCCAATCCTGATACCCTTCCAATAGCATGAGATGTGATATCTCAAGCCCTCTAATACCAAACCTGAGATCCTTCCGATAGCATGAGATGTGATATCTCAATGCTTCTAATACCAAACCTGAGATCCTTCCTATAACATGAGATGTGATATCAAAATCCTTCCCCTTCCAAACCTGAGACCCTCCCTTTAGCATGAGATCTGATATCCAACTCCTTCCCATTCCAATCCCGAGACCCTTCTGATAGCATGAGATGTGATATTCAATGCCTCTAATACCAAACCTGAGATCCTACCTCTAACATGAAATGTGATATCCAACTCCTTCCCTTTCCAAACGTGAGAGCCTCCCTATAGCATGAGATGTGATATTCACGTCCTTCCCATTCCAATCCTGAGACCCTTCCTATAGCATGAGATGTGATATCTCAATGCTTTTAATACCAAACCTGAGACCCTTCCTATAACATAAGATGGGATATCCAACTCATTCCCATTCCAATCCTGAGACCCTTCCGATAGCAGAGATGTGATATCTCAATGCTTATACCAAACCTGAGACCCTTCCTATAGCATGAGATGTGACATCTCAATGCTTATACCAAACCTGAGACCCTTCCTATAGCATGAGATGCGATATCCAACTCCTTCCCATTCCAATCCTGAGACCCTTCCTATAACATGAGATGTGATGTCTCAATGCTTCAAATACCAAACCTGAGATCCTTCCTATGGCATGAGATGTCATATAAAACTCCTTCCCATTCCATTCCTGAGACCCTTCCTATAGCATGAGATGTGATATCCAACTCCTTCCCATTCCAATCCTGAGACCCTTCCTATAGCATGAGATGTGATATCTCAATGCTTCTAATACCAAACCTGAGATCCTTCCTCTAACATGAAATGTGATATCCAACTACTTCCCTTTCCAATCCTGAGACCCTCCCTTTAGCATGAGATGTGATATCCAACTCCTTCCCATTCCAATACTGAGATCCTTCCGATAGCATGAGATGTGATATCTCAATGCCTCTAATACCAAACCTGAGATCCTACCTCTAACATGAAATGTGATATCCAACTCCTTCCCCTTCCAAACCTGATAGCCTTCCTATAGCATGAGATGTGATATCCAAGTCCTTCCCATTCCAATCCTGATACCCTTCCTATAACATGAGATGTGATATCCAACTCCTTCCCATTCCAACCTGAGACCCTTCCTATAGCATGAGATGGGATATCCAACTCCTTCCAAATCCAATCCTGATACCCTTCCGATAGCATGAGTTGTGATATCCCAATGCTTCTACAAAACCTGAGACCCATACCATGGCATGAAATGTGATATCAAACTCCTTCCCATTCCAATCCTGAGACCCTTCCTATAGCTTGAGATCTGATATCCAACTCCTTCCCATTCCAATTCTGAGACCCTTCCTATAGCATGAGATGTGATATCTCAATGCTTCTAATACCAAACCTGAGACCGGTCCTATAACATGAGATGTGATATCCAAATCCTTCGCCTTCCAAACCTTAGACCCTTCCTTTATCATGAGATGTGATATCCAAGTCCTTCCCATTCCAATCCTGAGACCCTTCCTATAGCATGAGATGTGATATCTCAATGCTTCTAATACCAAACCTGAGACCCTTGCTATAACATGAGATGTGATATTCAAGTCCTTCCCATTCCAATCCTGAGACCCTTCCTATAGCATGAGATGTGATATCTCAATGCTTCTAATACCAAACCTGAGACCCTTCCTATAACGAGATGGGATATCCAACTCCTTCCCATTCCAATCCTGAGACCCTTCCGATAGCAGAGATGTGATATCTCAATGCTTATCCCAAACCTGAGACCCTTCCTCTGGCATGAGATGTCAAATACAACTCCTTCCGATTCCAATGCTGAGACCCTTCCTATAGCATGAGATGGGATATCTCAATGCTTATACCAAACCTGAGACCCTTCCTATAGCATGAGATGTGATATCCAACTCCTTCCCATTCCAATCCTGAGACCCTTCCTATAGCATGAGATGTGATATCTCAATGCTTCTAATACCAAACCTGAGATCCTTCCTATAACATGAGATGTGATATCCAACTCCTTCCCATTCCAAACCTGAGACCCTTCCGATAGCATGAGATGTGATATCAAACTCCTTCCCATTCCAATCCTGAGATAGCTTGAGATGTGATATCCAACTCCTTCCCATTCCAATCCTGAGATCTTTCCTTTAGCATGAGATGTGATATCCACCTCCTTCCCATTCCAATCCTGAGACCCTTCCTATAGCATGATATGTGATATCTCAATGCCTCTAATACCAAACCTGACACCCGTCCTAAAACATGAGATGTGAGATCCAAATCCTTCCCCTTCCAAACCTGAGATCTTTCCTTTAGCATGAGATGTGATATCCACCTCCTTCCCATTCCAATCCTGAGACCCTTCCTATAGCATGATATGTGATATCACAATGCTTCTAATACCAAACCTGAGATCCTTCCTATAACATAAAATGTGATATCCAAATCCTTCCACTTCCAAACCTGAGACCCTCCCTTTAGCATGAGATGTGATATCCGACTCCTTCCCATTCCAATCCTGAGACCCTTCTAATAGCATGAGATGTGATATCTCAATGCCTCTAATACCAAACCTGAGATCCTTCCGATAGCATGAGATGTGATATCTCAATGCTTCTAATACCAAACCTGAGATCCTTCCTATAACATGAGATGTGATATCCAAATCCTTCCCCTTCCAAACCTGAGACCCTCCCTTTAGCATGAGATGTGATATCTCAGTGCCTCTAATACCAAACCTGAGATCCTACCTCTAACATGAAATGTGATATCCAACTCCTTCCCCTTCAAAACCTGAGAGCCTTCCTATAGCATGCGATGTGATATCCAAGTCCTTCCCATTCCAATCCTGAGACCCTTCCTATAACATCAGATGTGATATCCAACTCCTTCCCATTCCAACCTGAGACCCTTCCTATAGCATGAGATGGGATATCCAACTCCTTCCAAATCCAATCCTGATACCCTTCCGATAGCATGAGATGTGATATCCCAATGCTTCTACAAAACCTAAGACCCATTCATGGCATGAGATTTGATATCAAACTCCTTCCCATTCCAATCCTGAGACACTTCCTATAGCATGAGATGTGATATCTCAATGCTTCTAATACCAAACCTGAGACTCTTCCTATAACATGAGATGGGATATCCAACTCATTCCCATTCCAATCCTGAGACCCTTCCGATAGCAGAGATGTGATATCTCAATGCTTATACCCAACCTGAGACCCTTCCTATGGCATGAGATGTCATATACAACTCCTTCCCATTCCAATCCTGAGACCCTTCCTATAGCATGAGATGTGATATCTCAATGCTTATACCAAACCTGAGACCCTTCCTATAGCATGAGATGTGATATCCAACTCCTTCCCATTCCAATCCTGAGACCCTTCCCATAGCATGAGATGTGATGTCTCAATGCTTCTAATACCAAACCTGAGATCCTTCCTATAACATCAGATGTGATATCCAACTCCTTCCCATTCCAATCCTGAGACCCTTCCTATAGCATGAGATGTGATATCTCAATGCTTATACCAAACCTGAGACCCTTCCTATAGCATGAGATGTGATATCCAACTCCTTCCCATTCCAAACCTGAGACCCTTCCTATAGCATGAGATGTGATATCTCAATGCCTCTAACACCAAACCTGAGATCCTTCCTCTAACATGAAATGTGATATCCAACTCCTTCCCATTCCAATCCTGAGACCCTTCCCATAGCATGCAATATGATATCTCAATGATTCTAATAACAAACCTGAGACCCGTCCTATAACATGAGATGGGATATCCAACTCCTTCCCATTCCAATCCTGAGACACTTCCGATAGCAGAGATGTGATATCTCAATGCTTATACTAAACCTGAGACCCTTCCTATAGCATGAGATGTGATATCCAACTCCTTCCCGTTCCAAACCTGAGACCCTTCCTATAGCATATGTTATATCCAACTCCTTCCCATTCCAAACATGAGACCCTTCCTATAGCAAGAATGTAATATCCAACTCCTTCCCATTCCAATCCTGAGACCCTTCCTACAGCATGCGATGTGATATCTCAATGCTTCTAATACCAAACCTGAGACCCGTCCTATAACATGAGATGGGATATCCAACTCCTTCCCGTTCCAAACCTGAGACCCTTCCTATAGCATGAGATGTGATATCCAACTCCTTCCCATCCCAATCCTGAGACACTTCCGATTGCAGAGATGTGATATCTCAATGTTTATACCAAACCTGAGACTCTTCCTATAACATGAGATGTGATATCCAACTCCTTCCCGTTCCAAACCTGAGACCCTTCCTATAGCATGAGATGTGATATCCAGCTCCTTCCCATTCCAATCCTGAGACCCTTCCGATAGCATGAGATGTGTTATCTCAATGCTTCTAATACCAAACCTGAGATCCTTCTTATAACATGTGATGTGATATCCAAATCCTTCCCCTTCCAAACCTGAGACCCTCCCTTTAGCATGAGATGTGATATCCAACTCCTTCCCATTCCAATCCTGAGACCCTTCTGATAGCATGAGATGTGATATCTCAATGCCTCTAATACCAAACCTGAGATCCTACCTCTAACATGAAATGTGATATCCAACTCCTTCCCTTTCCAAACCTGAGACCCTGCCTATAGCATGAGATGTGATATCCAAGTCCTTCCCATTCCAATCCTGAGACCCTTCCTATAGCATGAGATGTGATATCTCAATGCTTATACCAAACCTGAGACCCTTCCTATGGCATGAGATGTCATATACAACTCCTTCCCATTCCAATCCTGAGACCCTTCCTATAGCATGAGATGTGATATCTCAATGCTTATACCAAACCTGAGACCCTTCCTATAGCATGAGATGTGATATCCAACTTCTTCCCATTCCAATCCTGAGACCCTTCCTATAACATGAGATGTGATGTCTCAATGCTTCTAATACCAAACCTGAGATCTTTCCTATAACATGAGATGTGATATCCAACTCCTTCCCATTCCAATTCTGAGACCCTTCCTATAGCACGAGATGTGATATCTCAATGCCTCTTTACCAAACCTGATATCCTACCTCTAACATGAAATGTGACATCCAACTCCTTCCCCTTCCAAACCTGAGAGCCTTCCTATAGCATGAGATGTGATATCCAAGTCCTTCCCATTCCAATCCTGAGACCCTTCCTATAACATCAGATGTGATATCCAACTCCTTCCCATTCCAACCTGAGACCCTTCCTATAGCATGAGATGGGATATCCAACTCCTTCCAAATCCAATCCTGATACCCTTCCGATAGCATGAGATGTGATATCCCAATGCTTCTACAAAACCTGAGACCCATACATGGCATGAGATGTGATATCAAACTCCTTCCCATTTCAATCCTGAGACCCTTCCGATAGCAGAGATGTGATATCTCAATGCTTATACCAAACCTGAGACCGTTCCTATGGCATGAGATGTGATATCCAACTTCTTCCCATTCCAATCCTGAGACCCTTCCTATAAAATGAGATGTGATGTCTCAATGCTTCTAATACCAAACCTGATATCTTTCCTATAACATGAGATGTGATATCCAACTCCTTCCCATTCCAATCCTGAGACCCTTCCTATACCATGAGATGTGATATCTCAATGCTTATGCCAAACCTGAGACCCTTCCTATAGCATGAGATATGATATCCAAGTCCTTCCCATTCCAATCCTGAGACCCTTCCTATAACATGAGATGTGATATCCAACTCCTTCCCATTCCAACCTGAGACCCTTCCTATAGCATGAGATGGGATATCCAACTCCTTCCAAATCCAATCCTGATACCCTTCCGATAGCATGAGATGTGATATCCCAATGCTTCTACCAGACCTGAGACCCATACTATGGCATGAGATGTGATATCAAACTCCTTCCCATTGAAATCCTGAGACCCTTCCTATAGCTTGAGATGTGATATCCAACTCCTTCCCATTCCAATTCTGAGACCCTTCCTATACCATGAGACTTGATATCTCAATGCTTCTAATACCAAACCTGAGACCCGTCCTATAACATGAGATGTGATATCCAAATCCTTCCCCTTCCAAACCTTAGACCCTTCCTTTATCATGAGATGTGATATCCAACTCCTTCCCATTCCAATCCTGACACCCTCCCGATTTCATGAGATTTGTTATCTCAATGCTTCTAATATCAAACTTGAGACCCTCCCTATAGCATGAGATCTGACATCCAAGTCCTTCCCATTCCAATCCTGAGACCCTTCCTATAGCATGAGATGTGATATCTCAATGCTTCTAATACCAAACCTGAGACCCTTCCTATAACATGAGATGGGATATCCAAGTCCTCCCCATTCTAATCCTGAGACCCTTCCCATAGCATGAGATGTGATGTCTCAATGCTTCTAATACCAAACCTGAGATCCTTCCTATAACATGAGATGTGATATCCAACTCCTTCCCATTCCAATCCTGAGACCCTTCCTATAGCATGAGAAGTGATATCTCCATGCTTATACCAAACCCGAGACCCTTCCTATAGCATGAGATGTGATATCCAAATCCTTCCCATTCCAATCCTGAGACCCTTCCAATAGCATGAGATGTGATATCTCAATGCTTATACCAAACCAGAGACCCGTCCTATAACATGAGATGGGATATCCAACTCCTTCCCATTCCAATCCTGAGACCCTTCCTATAACATGAGATGTGATATCCAACTCCTTCCCATTCCAACCTGAGACCCTTCCTATAGCATGAGATGGGATATCCAACTCCTTCCAAATCCAATCCTGATACCCTTCCGATAGCATGAGATGTGATATCCCAATGCTTCTACCAAACCTGTGACCCATACTATGGCATGAGATGTGATATCAAACTCCTTCCCATTCCAATCCTGAGACCCTTCCTATAGCTTGAGATGTGATATCCAACTCCTTCCCATTCCAATTCTGAGACCCTTCCTATACCATGAGACTTGATATCTCAATGCTTCTAATACCAATCCTGAGACCCTTCCGATAGCAGAGATGTGATATCTCAATGCTTATACCAAACCTGAGACCCTTCCTATGGCATGAGATGTCATATACAACTCCTTCCCATTCCAATCCTGAGAGCCTACCTATAGCATGAGATGTGATATCCAAGTCCTTCCCATTCCAATCCTTAGACCCTTCCTACAGCATGCAATATGATATCTCAATGATTCTAATAACAAACCTGAGACCCGTCCTATAACATGAGATGGGATATCCAACTCCTTCCCATTCCAATCCTGAGACACTTCCGATAGCAGAGATGTGATATCTCAATGCTTATACCCAACCTGAGACCCTTCCTATAGCATGAGATGTAATATCCAACTCCTTCCCATTCCAATCCTGAGACCCTTCCTACAGCATGCGATGTGATATCTCAATGCTTCTAATAATAAACCTGAGACCCGTCCTATAACATGAGATGGGATATCGAACTCCTTCCAGTTCCAAACCTGGGACCCTTCCTATAGCATGAGATGTGATATCAAACTCCTTCCCATTCCAATCCTGAGACCCTTCCGATAGCATGAGATGTGTTATCTCAATGCCTCTTTACCAAACCTGAGATGCTACCTCTAACATGAAATGTGATATCCAACTCCTTCCCCTTCCAAACCTGAGAGCCTTCCTATAGCATGAGATGTGATATCCAAGTCCTTCCCATTCCAATCCTGAGACCCTTCCTATAACATGAGATGTGATGTCTCAATGCTTCTAATACCAAACCTGAGATCTTTCCTATAACATGAGATGTGATATCCAACTCCTTCCCCTTCCAAACCTGAGAGCCTTCCTATAGCATGAGATGTGATATCCAAGTCCTTCCCATTCCAATCCTGAGACCCTTCCTATAACATCAGATGTGATATCCAACTCCTTCCCATTCCAACCTGAGACCCTTCCTATAGCATGAGATGGGATATTCAACTCCTTCCAAATCCAATCCTGATACCCTTCCGATAGCATGAGATGTGATATCCCAATGCTTCTACAAAACCTGAGACCCATACATGGCATGAGATGTGATATCAAACTCCTTCCCATTCCAATCCTGAGACACTTCCTATAGCATGAGATGTGATATCTCAATGCTTCTAATACCAAACCTGTGACTCTTCCTATAACATGAGATGGGATATCCAACTCCTTCCCATTTCAATCCTGAGACCCTTCCGATAGCAGAGATGTGATATCTCAATGCTTATACCAAACCTGAGACCTTTCCTATGGCATGAGATGTCACATACAACTCCTTCCCATTCCAATCCTGAGACCCTTCCTATAGTATGAGATGTGATATCTCAATGCTTATACCAAACCTGAGACCCTTCCTATAGCATGAGATGTGATATCCAACACCTTCCCATTCCAATCCTGAGACCCTTCCCATAGCATGAGATGTGATGTCTCAATGCTTCTAATACCAAACCTGAGATCCTTCCTATAACATCAAATGTGATATCCAACTCCTTCCCATTCCAATCCTGAGACCCTTCCTATAGCATGAGATGTGATATCTCAATGCGTATACCAAACCTGAGACCCTTCCTATAGCATGAGATGTGATATCCAACTCCTTCCCATTCCAATCCTGAGACCCTTCCTATAGCATGAGATGTGATATCTCGATGCCTCTAATACCAAACCTGAGATCCTTCCTCTAACATGAAATGTGATATCCAACTCCTTCCCTTTCCAAACCTGGGAGCCTACCTATAGCATGAGATGTGATATCCAAGTCCTTCCCATTCCAATCCTTAGACCCTTCCTACAGCATGCAATATGATATCTCAATGATTCTAATAACAAACCTGAGACCCGTCCTATAACATGAGATGGGATATCCAACTCCTTTCAATTCCAATCCTGAGACACTTCCTATAGCATGAGATGTGATATCTCAATGCTTATACCAAACCTGAGACCCTTCCTATGGCATGAGATGTCATATACAACTCCTTCCCATTCCAATCCTGAGACCCTTCCTATAGCATGAGATGTGATATCTCAATGCTTATACCAAACCTGAGACCCTTCCTATAGCATGAGATGTGATATCCAACTCCTTCGCATTCCAATCCTGAGACCCTTCCCATAGCATGAGATGTGATGTCTCAATGCTTCTAATACCAAACATGAGATCCTTCCTATAACATCAAATGTGATATCCAACTCCTTCCCATTCCAATCCTGAGACCCTTCCTATAGCATGAGATGTGATATCTCAATGCTTATACCCAACCTGAGACCCTTCCTATAGCATGAGATGTGATATCCAACTCCTTCCCATTCCAATCCTGAGACCCTTCCTATAGCATGAGATGTGATATCTCAATGCCTCTAATACCAAACCTGAGATCCTTCCTCTAACATGAAATGTGATATCCAACTCCTTCCCTTTCCAAACCTGAGAGCCTACCTATAGCATGAGATGTGATATCCAAGTCCTTCCCATTCCAATCCTTAGACCCTTCCTACAGCATGCAATATGATATCTCAATGATTCTAATAACAAACCTGAGACCCGTCCTATAACATGAGATGGGATATCCAACTCCTTTCAATTCCAATCCTGAGACACTTCCTATAGCATGAGATGTGATATCTCAATGCTTATACCAAACCTGAGACCCTTCCTATGGCATGAGATGTCATATACAACTCCTTCCCATTCCAATCCTGAGACCCTTCCTATAGCATGAGATGTGATATCTCAATGCTTATACCAAACCTGAGACCCTTCCTATAGCATGAGATGTGATATCCAACTTCTTCCCATTCCAATCCTGAGACCCTTCCTATAACATGAGATGTGATGTCTCAATGCTTCTAATACCAAACCTGATATCTTTCCTATAACATGAGATGTGATATCCAACTCCTTCCCATTCCAATCCTGAGACCCTTCCTATAGCATGAGATGTGATATCTCAATGCTTATACCAAACATGAGACCCTTCCTCTAGCTTGAGATGTGATATCCAACTCCTTCCCATTCCAATCCTGAGAACCTCCCTATAGCATGAGATGTGATATCTCAATGCCTCTAATACCAAACCTGAGATCCTTCCTCTAACATGAAATGTGATATCCAACTCCTTCCCCTTCCAAACCTGAGAGCCTTCCTATAGCATGAGATATGATATCCAAGTCCTTCCCATTCCAATCCTGAGACCCTTCCTATAACATGAGATGTGATATCCAACTCCTTCCCATTCCAACCTGAGACCCTTCCTATAGCATGAGATGGGATATCCAACTCCTTCCAAATCCAATCCTGATACCCTTCCGATAGCATGAGATGTGATATCCCAATGCTTCTACCAAACCTGAGACCCATACTATGGCATGAGATGTGATATCAAACTCCTTCCCATTCCAATCCTGAGACCCTTCCTATAGCTTGAGATGTGATATCCAACTCCTTCCCATTCCAATTCTGAGACCCTTCCTATACCATGAGACTTGATATCTCAATGCTTCTAATACCAAACCTGAGACCCATCCTATAACATGAGATGTTATATCCAAATCCTTCCCCTTCCAAACCTTAGACCCTTCCTTTATCATGATATGTGATATCCAACTCCTTCCCATTCCAATCCTGACACCCTTCCGATATCATGAGATTTGTTATCTCAATGCTTCTAATATCAAACTTGAGACCCTCCCTATAGCATGAGATCTGACATCCAAGTCCTTCCCATTCCAATCCTGAGACCCTTCCTATAGCATGTGATGTGATATCTCAATGCTTCTAATACCAAACCTGAGACCCTTCCTATAACATGAGATGGGATATCCAAGTCCTTCCCATTCTAATCCTGAGACCCTTCCCCTAGCATGAGATGTGATGTCTCAATGCTTCTACCAAACCTGAGACCCATATTATGGCATGAGATGTGATATCAAACTCCTTCCCATTCCAATCCTGAGACCCTTCCTATAGCTTGAGATGTGATATCCAACTCCTTCCCATTCCAATTCTGAGACCCTTCCTATACCATGAGACTTGATATCTCAATGCTTCTAATACCAAACCTGAGACCCATCCTATAACATGAGATGTGATATCCAAATCCTTCCCCTTCCAAACCTTAGACCCTTCCTTTATCATGATATGTGATATCCAACTCCTTCCCATTCCAATCCTGACACCCTTCCGATATCATGAGATTTGTTATCTCAATGCTTCTAATATCAAACTTGAGACCCTCCCTATAGCATGAGATCTGACATCCAAGTCCTTCCCATTCCAATCCTGAGACCCTTCCTATAGCATGAGATGTGATATCTCAATGCTTCTAATACCAAACCTGAGACCCTTCCTATAACATGAGATGGGATATCCAAGTCCTTCCCATTCCAATCCTGAGACCCTTCCTATAACATGAGATGTGATATCCAACTCCTTCCCATTCCAACCTGAGACCCTTCCTATAGCATGAGATGGGATATCCAACTCCTTCCAAATCCAATCCTGATACCCTTCCGATAGCATGAGATGTGATATCCCAATGCTTCTACCAAACCTGAGACCCATACTATGGCATGAGATGTGATATCAAACTCCTTCCCATTCCAATCCTGAGACCCTTCCTATAGCTTGAGATGTGATATCCAACTCCTTCCCATTCCAATTCTGAGACCCTTCCTATACCATGAGACTTGATATCTCAATGCTTCTAATACCAAACCTGAGACCCATCCTATAACATGAGATGTGATATCCAAATCCTTCCCCTTCCAAACCTTAGACCCTTCCTTTATCATGATATGTGATATCCAACTCCTTCCCATTCCAATCCTGACACCCTTCCGATATCATGAGATTTGTTATCTCAATGCTTCTAATATCAAACTTGAGACCCTCCCTATAGCATGAGATCTGACATCCAAGTCCTTCCCATTCCAATCCTGAGACCCTTCCTATAGCATGAGATGTGATATCTCAATGCTTCTAATACCAAACCTGAGACCCTTCCTATAACATGAGATGGGATATCCAAGTCCTTCCCATTCTAATCCTGAGACCCTTCCCCTAGCATGAGATGTGATGTCTCAATGCTTCTAATACCAAACCTGAGATCCTTCCTATAACATGAGATGTGATATCCAACTCCTTCCCATTCCAATCCTGAGACCCTTCCTATAGCATGAGAAGTGATATCTCCATGCTTATACCAAACCCGAGACCCTTCCTATAGCATGAGATGTGATATCCAACTCCTTCCCATTCCAATCCTGAGACCCTTCCTATAGCATGAGAAGTGATATCTCCATGCGTATACCAAACCTGAGACCCTTCCTATAGCATGAGATGTGATATCCAAATCCTTCCCATTCCAATCCTGAGACCCTTCCTATAGCATGAGATGTGATATCTCAATGCTTATACCAAACCAGAGACCCGTCCTATAACATGAGATGGGATATCCAACTCCTTCCCATTCCAACCTGAGACCCTTCCTATAGCATGAGATGGGATATCCAACTCCTTCCAAATCCAATCCTGATACCCTTTCGATAGCATGAGATGTGATATCCCAATGCTTCTACCAAACCTGAGACCCATACTATGGCATGAGATGTGATATCAAACTCCTTCCCATTCCAATCCTGAGACCCTTCCTATAGCTTGAGATGTGATATCCAACTCCTTCCCATTCCAATTCTGAGACCCTTCCTATACCATGAGACTTGATATCTCAATGCTTCTAATACCAAACCTGAGACCCGTCCTATAACATGAGATGTGATATCCAAATCCTTCCCCTTCCAAACCTTAGACCCTTCCTTTATCATGATATGTGATATCCAACTCCTTCCCATTCCAATCCTGACACCCTTCCAATATCATGAGATTTGTTATCTCAATGCTTCTAATATCAAACTTGAGACCCTCCCTATAGCATGAGATCTGACATCCAAGTCCTTCCCATTCCAATCCTGAGACCCTTCCTATAGCATGAGATGTGATGCCTCAATGCTTCTAATACCAAACCTGAGATCCTTCCTATAACATGAGATGTGATATCCAACTCCTTCCCATTCCAATCCTGAGACCCTTCCTATAGCATGAGAAGTGATATCTCCATGCTTATACCAAACCAGAGACCCTTCCTATAGCATGAGATGTGATATCCAACTCCTTCCCATTCCAATCCTGAGACCCTTCCTATAGCATGAGAAGTGATATCTCCATGCGTATACCAAACCTGAGACCCTTCCTATAGCATGAGATGTGATATCCAAATCCTTCCCATTCCAATCCTGAGACCCTTCCTATAGCATGAGATGTGATATCTCAATGCTTATACCAAACCAGAGACCCGTCCTATAACATGAGATGGGATATCCAACTCCTTCCCATTCCAATCCTGAGACCCTTCCTATAACATGAGATGTGATATCCAACTCCTTCCCATTCCAACCTGAGACCCTTCCTATAGCATGAGATGGGATATCCAACTCCTTCCAAATCCAATCCTGATACCCTTCCGATAGCATGAGATGTGATATCCCAATGCTTCTACCAAACCTGAGACCCATACTATAGCATGAGATGTGATATCAAACTCCTTCCCATTCCAATCCTGAGACCCTTCCTATAGCTTGAGATGTGATATCCAACTCCTTCCCATTCCAATTCTGAGACCCTTCCTATACCATGAGACTTGATATCTCAATGCTTCTAATACCAAACCTGAGACCCGTCCTATAACGTGAGATGTGATATCCAAATCCTTCCCCTTCCAAACCTTAGACCCTTCCTTTATCATGAGATGTGATTTCCAACTCCTTCCCATTCCAATCCTGACACCCTTCCGATATCATGAGATTTGTTATCTCAATGCTTCTAATATCAAACTTGAGACCCTCCTATAGGAAGGGTCTCAGGATTGGAATGGGAAGGAGTTGGATAGCACATCTCATGTTAGAGGAAGGATCTCAGGTTTGGTATTAGAGGCATTGAGATATCACATCTCATGCTATAGGAAGGTTCTCAGGATTGGAATGGGAAGGAGTTGGATATCACATCTCAAGCTATAGGAAGGGTCTCAGGTTTGGTATAAGCATTGAGATATCACATCTCATGCTATAGGAAGGGTCTCAGGATTGGAATGGGAAGGAGTTGGATATCACATCTCATGTTATAGGAAAGATATCAGGTTTGGTATTAGAAGCATTGAGACATCACATCTCATGTTATAGGAAGGGTCTCAGGATTGGAATGGGAAGAAGTTGGATATCACATCTCATGCTATAGGAAGGGTCTCAGGTTTGGTATAAGCATTGAGATATCACATCTCATGCTATAGGAAGGGTCTCAGGATTGGAATGGGAAGGAGTTGTATATGACATCTCATGCTATAGGAAGGGTCTCAGGTTTGGTATAAGCATTGAGATATCACATCTCATGCTATAGGAAGTGTCTCAGGATTGGAATTGAAAGGAGTTGGATATCCCATCTCATGTTATAGGACGGGTCTCAGGTTTGTTATTAGAATCATTGAGATATCATATTGCATGCTGTAGGAAGGGTCTAAGGATTGGAATGGGAAGGACTTGGATATCACATCTCATGCTATAGGTAGGCTCTCAGGTTTGGAAAGGGACGGAGTTGGATATCACATTTCATGTTAGAGGAAGGATCTCAGGTTTGGTATTAGAGGAATTGAGATATCACATCTCATGCTATAGGAAGGGTCTCAGGATTGGAATGGGAAGGAGTTGGATATCACATCTCATGCTATAGGAAGGGTCTCAGGTTTGGTATAAGCATTGAGATATCACATCCCATGCTATAGGAAGTGTCTCAGGATTGGAATGGGAAGGACTTGGATATCACATCTCATGCTATAGGCAGGGTCTCAGGTTTGGAAAGGGAAGGAGTTGGATATCACATCTCATGTTATAGGAAGAGTCTCAGGTTTGGTATAAGCATTGAGATATCACATCTCTGCTATCGGAAGGGTCTCAGGATTGGAATGGGAAGGAGTTGGATATCACATCTCATGCTATAGGAAGGGTCTCAGGTTTGGAACGGGAAGGAGTTGGATATCACATCTCATGTTATAGGAAGAGTCTCAGGTTTGGTATAAGCATTGAGATATCACATCTCTGCTATCGGAGGTGTCTCAGGATTGGGATGGGAAGGAATTGGATATCACATCTCATGCTATAGGAAGGGTCACAGGTTTGGAGCGGGAAGGAGTTGGATATCCCATCTCATGTTATAGGACGGGTCTCAGGTTTGATATTAGAAGCATTGAGATATCACATCGCATGCTGTAGGAAGGGTCTCAGGTTTGGAATGGGAAGGATTTGGATATCATATCTCATGTTATAGGGCGGGTCCCATGTTTGGTATTAGAAGCATTGAGATATCACATCTCATGCTATAGGAGGAGTCTCAGGATTGGAATGGGAAGGAGTTGGATATCATGTCTCATGTTATAGGAAGGGTCTCAGAATTGGAATGGCAAGGAGTTGGATATCACATCTCATGCTAAAGGAAGGGTCTCAGGTTTGATAGAAGCATTGAGATATCACATCTCATGCTACAGGAAGGAACTCAGGATTGCAATGGGAAGGAGTTGGATATCACATCTCATGCCATAGGATGGGTCATCAGGTTTGGTATAAGCATTGAGATATCACATCTCTGCTATCGGAAGGGTCTCAGGATAGGAATGGGAAGGAGTTTGATATCACATCTCATGTTATAGGAAGGATCTCGGGTTTGGTATTAGAAGCATTGAGATATCACATCTCATGCTATAGGAAGGGTCTCAGGATTGGAATCGGAAGGAGTTGTATATGACATCTCATGCCATAGGAAGGGTATCAGGTTTGGTATAAGCATTGAGATATCACATCTCTGCTATCGGAAGGGTCTCAGGATTGGAATGGGAAGGAGTTGGATATCCCATCTCGTTATAGGAAGGGTCTCAGGTTTGGTATTAGAAGCATTGAGATATCACATCTCATGCTATAGGAAGGGTCTAAGGTTTGGAAAGGGGAAGGATTTGGGTATCACATCTCATGTTATAGGACCGGTCTCAGGTTTGGTATTAGAAGCATTTAGATATCAAATCTCATGGTATAGGTCGGGTCTCAGAATTGGAATGGGAAGGAGTTGGATATCACATCTCAAGCTATAGAAAGGGTCTCAGGATTGGAATGGGAAGGAGTTTGATATCACATCTCATGCCATGGTATGGGTCTCAGGTTTTGTAGAAGCATTGGGATATCACATCACATGCTATAGGCAGGGTCTCAGGGTTGGAAGGGGAAGGAGTTGGATATCACATTTCATGTTAGAGGTAGGATCTCAGGTTTGGTATTAGAGGCATTGAGATATCACATCTCATGCCATCAGAAGGGTCTCAGGATTGGAATGGGAAGGACTTGGATATCACATCTCATTCTATAGGAAGGCTCTCAGGGTTGGAAGGGGAAGGAGTTGGATATCACATTTCATGTTAGAGGTAGGATCTCAGGTTTGGTATTAGAGGCATTGAGATATCACATCTCATGCCATCAGAAGGGTCTCAGGATTGGAATGGGAAGGAGTTGGATATCACATCTCATGCTATAGGAAGGGTCTCAGGTTTGGTATACGCATGGAGATATCACTTCTCATGCTATAGGAAGGGTCTAGGATTGGAATGGGAAGGAGTTGGATATCACATCTCATGCTATAGGAAGGGTCTCGGGTTTGGTATAAGCATGGAGATATCACTTCTCATGCTATAGGAAGGGTCTCAGGATTGGAATGGGAAGGAGTTGGATATCACATCTCATGTTATAGGAAGGATCTCAGGTTTGGTATTAGAAGCATTGAGACATCACATCTCATGCTATGGGAAGGGTCTCAGGATTAGAATGGGAAGGACTTGGATATCCCATCTCATGTTATAGGAAGGGTCTCAGGTTTGGTATTAGAAGCATTGAGATATCACATCTCATGCTATGGGAAGGGTCTCAGGATTGGAATGGGAAGGACTTGGATGTCAGATCTCATGCTATAGGGAGGGTCTCAAGTTTGATATTAGAAGCATTGAGATAACAAATCTCATGATATCGGAAGGGTGTCAGGATTGGAATGGGAAGGAGTTGGATATCACATCTCATGATAAAGGAAGGGTCTAAGGTTTGGAAGGGGAAGGATTTGGATATCACATCTCATGTTATAGGACGGGTCTCAGGTTTGGTATTAGAAGCATTGAGATATCACGTCTCATGGTATAGGAAGGGTCTCAGAATTGGAATGGGAAGGAGTTGGATATCACATCTCAAGCTATAGGAAGGGTCTCAGGATTGGAATGGGAAGGAGTTTGATATCACATCTCATGCCATAGTATGGGTCTCAGGTTTGGTAGAAGCATTGGGATATCACATCTCATGCTATTGGAAGGGTATTAGGATTGGATTTGGAAGGAGTTGGATATCCCATCTCATGCTATAGGAAGGGTCTCAGGTTGGAATGGGAAGGAGTTGAATATCACATCTCATGTTATAGGAAGGGTCTCAGGATTGGAATGGGAAGGACGTGGATATCATATCTCATGCTATAGGAAGGCTCTCAGGTTTGGAAGGGGAAGGAGTTGGATATCACATCTCAAGCTATAGGAAGGGTCTCAGGTTTGGTATAAGCATTGAGATATCACATCTCATGCTATAGGAAGGGTCTCAGGATTGGAATGGGAAGGAGTTGGATATCACATCTCATGTTATAGGAAAGATATCAGGTTTGGTATTAGAAGCATTGAGACATCACATCTCATGTTATAGGAAGGGTCTCAGGATTGGAATGGGAAGAAGTTGGATATCACATCTCATGCTATAGGAAGGGTCTCAGGTTTGGTATAAGCATTGAGATATCACATCTCATGCTATAGGAAGGGTCTCAGGATTGGAATGGGAAGGAGTTGTATATGACATCTCAAGCTATAGGAAGGGTCTCAGGTTTGGTATAAGCATTGAGATATCACATCTCATGCTATAGGAAGGGTCTCAGGATTGGAATGGGAAGGAGTTGGATAGCACATCTCATGTTAGAGGAAGGATCTCAGGTTTGGTATTAGAGGCATTGAGATATCACATCTCATGCTATAGGAAGGTTCTCAGGATTGGAATGGGAAGGAGTTGGATATCACATCTCAAGCTATAGGAAGGGTCTCAGGTTTGGTATAAGCATTGAGATATCACATCTCATGCTATAGGAAGGGTCTCAGGATTGGAATGGGAAGGAGTTGGATATCACATCTCATGTTATAGGAAAGATATCAGGTTTGGTATTAGAAGCATTGAGACATCACATCTCATGTTATAGGAAGGGTCTCAGGATTGGAATGGGAAGAAGTTGGATATCACATCTCATGCTATAGGAAGGGTCTCAGGTTTGGTATAAGCATTGAGATATCACATCTCATGCTATAGGAAGGGTCTCAGGATTGGAATGGGAAGGAGTTGTATATGACATCTCATGCCATAGGAAGGGTCTCAGGTTTGGTATAAGCATTGAGATATCACATCTCATGCTATAGGAAGTGTCTCAGGATTGGAATTGAAAGGAGTTGGATATCCCATCTCATGTTATAGGACGGGTCTCAGGTTTGTTATTAGAATCATTGAGATATCATATTGCATGCTGTAGGAAGGGTCTAAGGATTGGAATGGGAAGGACTTGGATATCACATCTCATGCTATAGGTAGGCTCTCAGGTTTGGAAAGGGACGGAGTTGGATATCACATTTCATGTTAGAGGAAGGATCTCAGGTTTGGTATTAGAGGAATTGAGATATCACATCTCATGCTATAGGAAGGGTCTCAGGATTGGAATGGGAAGGAGTTGGATATCACATCTCATGCTATAGGAAGGGTCTCAGGTTTGGTATAAGCATTGAGATATCACATCCCATGCTATAGGAAGTGTCTCAGGATTGGAATGGGAAGGACTTGGATATCACATCTCATGCTATAGGCAGGGTCTCAGGTTTGGAAAGGGAAGGAGTTGGATATCACATCTCGTTATAGGAAGAGTCTCAGGTTTGGTATAAGCATTGAGATATCACATCTCTGCTATCGGAAGGGTCTCAGGATTGGAATGGGAAGGAGTTGGATATCACATCTCATGCTATAGGAAGGGTCTCAGGTTTGGAACGGGAAGGAGTTGGATATCACATCTCATGTTATAGGAAGAGTCTCAGGTTTGGTATAAGCATTGAGATATCACATCTCTGCTATCGGAGGTGTCTCAGGATTGGGATGGGAAGGAATTGGATATCACATCTCATGCTATAGGAAGGGTCACAGGTTTGGAACGGGAAGGAGTTGGATATCCCATCTCATGTTATAGGACGGGTCTCAGGTTTGATATTAGAAGCATTGAGATATCACATCGCATGCTGTAGGAAGGGTCTCAGGTTTGGAATGGGAAGGATTTGGATATCACATTTCATGTCATAGGAAGGATCTCAGGTTTGGTGTTAGAAGCATTGATACATCACATCTCATGCTATAGGAATGGTCTCAGGATTGGAATGGGTAGGAGTTGGATATTACATTCTTGCTATAGGAAGGGTCTCATGTTTGGAATGGGAAGGACTTGGATATCACATATGCTATAGGAAGTGTCTCAGGTTTGGAACGGGAATGAGTTGGATATCACATCTCATGTTATAGGAAGGGTCTCTGGTTTGGTATAAGCATTGAGATATCACATCTCTGCTATCGGAAGTGGCTCAGGATTGGAATGGGAAGGATTTGGATATCACATCTCATGCTATAGGAAGGGTCTCAGGTTTGGTATACGCATGGAGATACTTCTCATGCTATAGGAAGGGTCTCAGGATTGGAATGGGAAGGAGTTGGATATTACATCTCATGTTATAGGAAGGGTCTCAGGTTTGGTATTAGAAGCATTGAGACATCACATCTCATGCTATGGGAAGGGTCTCAGGATTGGAATGGGAAGGAGTTGGATATCACATCTCATGCTATAGGAAGGGTCTCAGGTTTGGTATAAGCATTGAGATATCACATCTCATGCTATAGGAAGGGTCTCAGGATTGGAATGGGAAGGAGTTGTATATGACATCTCAGGCCATAGCAAGGGTCTCAGGTTTGGTGTAAGCATTGAGATATCACATCTCTGCTATCGGAAGGGTCTCAGGATTGGAATGGGAAGGACTTGGATGTCAGATCTCATGCTATAGGGAGGGTCTCAAGTTTGATATTAGAAGCATTGAGATAACAAATCTCATGATATCGGAAGGGTGTCAGGATTGGAATGGGAAGGAGTTGGAAATCACATCTCATGATAAAGGAAGGGTCTAAGGTTTGGAAGGGGAAGGATTTGGATATCACATCTCATGTTATAGGACGGGTCTCAGGTTTGGTATTAGAAGCATTGAGATATCAAGTCTCATGGTATAGGAAGGGTCTCAGAATTGGAATGGGAAGGAGTTGGATATCACATCTCAAGCTATAGGAAGGGTCTCAGGATTGGAATGGGAAGGAGTTTGATATCACATCTCATGTTATAGGAAGGGTCTCAGGTTTGGAATGGGAAGGAGTTGGATATCCCATCTCATGTTATAGGACGGGTCTCTGGTTTGGTAGAAGCATTGGGATATCACATCTCATGCTATCGGAAGGGTATCAGGATTGGATTTGGAAGGAGTTGGATATCCCATCTCATGCTATAGGAAGGGTCTCAGGTTGGAATGGGAAGGAGTTGGATATCACATCTCATGTTATAGGAAGGGTCTCAGGTTTGGAATGGGAAGGAGTTGGATATCCCATCTCATGTTATAGGACGGGTCTCTGGTTTGGTATAAGCATTGAGATATCACATCTCATGCTATAGGAAGGGTCTCAGGAATGGAATGGGAAGGATTTGGATATCACATCTCATGCTATAGGAAGGGTCTCAGGTTTGGTATACGCATGGAGATATCACTTCTCATGCTATAGGAAGGGTCTCAGGATTGGAATGGGAAGGAGTTGGATATCACATCTCATGCTATAGGAAGGGTCTCGGGTTTGGTATAAGCATGGAGATATCACTTCTCATGCTATAGGAAGGGTCTCAGGATTGGAATGGGAAGGAGTTGGATATCACATCTCATGTTATAGGAAGGATCTCAGGTTTGGTATTAGAAGCATTGAGACATCACATCTCATGCTATGGGAAGGGTCTCAGGATTAGAATGCGAAGGAATTGGATATCCCATCTCATGTTATAGGAAGGGTCTCAGGTTTGGTATTAGAAGCATTGAGATATCACATCTCATGTTATAGGAAGGGTCTCAGGATTGGAATGGGAAGGACTTGGATGTCAGATCTCATGCTATAGGGAGGGTCTCAAGTTTGATATTAGAAGCATTGAGATAACAAATCTCATGATATCGGAAGGGTGTCAGGATTGGAATGGGAAGGAGTTGGATATCACATCTCATGATAAAGGAAGGGTCTAAGGTTTGGAAGGGGAAGGATTTGGATATCACATCTCATGTTATAGGACGGGTCTCAGGTTTGGTATTAGAAGCATTGAGATATCAAGTCTCATGGTATAGGAAGGGTCTCAGAATTGGAATGGGAAGGAGTTGGATATCACATCTCAAGCTATAGGAAGGGTCTCAGGATTGGAATGGGAAGGAGTTTGATATCACATCTCATGTTATAGGAAGGGTCTCAGGTTTGGAATGGGAAGGAGTTGGATATCCCATCTCATGTTATAGGAAGGGTCTCTGGTTTGGTAGAAGCATTGGGATATCACATCTCATGCTATCGGAAGGGTATCAGGATTGGATTTGGAAGGAGTTGGATATCCCATCTCATGCTATAGGAAGGGTCTCAGGTTGGAATGGGAAGGAGTTGGATATCACATCTCATGTTATAGGAAGGGTCTCAGGTTTGGAATGGGAAGGAGTTGGATATCCCATCTCATGTTATAGGACGGGTCTCTGGTTTGGTATAAGCATTGAGATATCACATCTCATGCTATAGGAAGGGTCTCAGGATTGGAATGGGAAGGATTTGGATATCACATCTCATGCTATAGGAAGGGTCTCAGGTTTGGTATACGCATGGAGATATCACTTCTCATGCTATAGGAAGGGTCTCAGGATTGGAATGGGAAGGAGTTGGATATCACATCTCATGCTATAGGAAGGGTCTCGGGTTTGGTATAAGCATGGAGATATCACTTCTCATGCTATAGGAAGGGTCTCAGGATTGGAATGGGAAGGAGTTGGATATCACATCTCATGTTATAGGAAGGATCTCAGGTTTGGTATTAGAAGCATTGAGACATCACATCTCATGCTATGGGAAGGGTCTCAGGATTAGAATGGGAAGGACTTGGATATCCCATCTCATGTTATAGGAAGGGTCTCAGGTTTGGTATTAGAAGCATTGAGATATCACATCTCATGCTATAGGAAGGGTCTCAGGATTGGAATGGGAAGGACTTGGATGTCAGATCTCATGCTATAGGGAGGGTCTCAAGTTTGATATTAGAAGCATTGAGATAACAAATCTCATGATATCGGAAGGGTGTCAGGATTGGAATGGGAAGGAGTTGGATATCACATCTCATGATAAAGGAAGGGTCTAAGGTTTGGAAGGGGAAGGATTTGGATATCACATCTCATGTTATAGGACGGGTCTCAGGTTTGGTATTAGAAGCATTGAGATATCAAGTCTCATGGTATAGGAAGGGTCTCAGAATTGGAATGGGAAGGAGTTGGATATCACATCTCAAGCTATAGGAAGGGTCTCAGGATTGGAATGGGAAGGAGTTTGATATCACATCTCATGCCATAGTATGGGTCTCAGGTTTGGTAGAAGCATTGGGATATCACATCTCATGCTATCGGAAGGGTATCAGGATTGGATTTGGAAGGAGTTGGATATCCCATCTCATGCTATAGGAAGGGTCTCAGGTTGGAATGGGAAGGAGTTGAATATCACATCTCATGTTATAGGAAGGGTCTCAGGATTGGAATGGGAAGGACTTGGATATCATATCTCATGCTATAGGAAGGCTCTCAGGTTTGGAAGGGGAAGGAGTTGGATATCACATTTCATGTTAGAGGAAGGATCTCAGGTTTGGTATTAGAGGCATTGAGATATCACATCTCATGCTATAGGAAGGTTCTCAGAATTGGAATGGGAAGGAGTTGGATATCACATCTCAAGCTATAGTAAGGGTCTCAGGTTTGGTATAAGCATTGACATATCACATCTCATGCTATAGGAAGGGTCTCAGGATTGGAATGGGAAGGAGTTGGATATCACATCTCATGTTATAGGAAAGATATCAGGTTTGGTATTAGAAGCATTGAGACATCACATCTCATGTTATAGGAAGGGTCTCAGGATTGGAATGGGAAGAAGTTGGATATCACATCTCATGCTATAGGAAGGGTCTCAGGTTTGGTATAAGCATTGAGATATCACATCTCATGCTATAGGAAGGGTCTCAGGATTGGAATGGGAAGGAGTTGTACATGACATCTCATGCCATAGGAAGGGTCTCAGGTTTGGTATAAGCATTGAGATATCACATCTCATGCTATAGGATGTGTCTCAGGATTGGAATTGAAAGGAGTTGGATATCCCATCTCATGTTATAGGACGGGTCTCAGGTTTGTTATTAGAATCATTGAGATATCATATTGCATGCTGTAGGAAGGGTCTAAGGATTGGAATGGGAAGGACTTGGATATCACATCTCATGCTATAGGTAGGCTCTCAGGTTTGGAAAGGGACGGAGTTGGATATCACATTTCATGTTAGAGGAAGGATCTCAGGTTTGGTATTAGAGGCATTGAGATATCACATCTCATGCTATAGGAAGGGTCTCAGGATTGGAATGGGAAGGAGTTGGATATCACATCTCATGCTATAGGAAGGGTCTCATGTTTGGTATAAGCATTGAGATATCACATCTCATGCTATAGGAAGGGTCTCAGGATTGGAATGGGAAGGAGTTGGATATCACATTTGATGTTATAGGAAGGATCTCAGGTTTGGTATTAGAAGCATTGAGACATCACATCTCATGCTATGGGAAGGGTCTCAGGATTGGAATGGGAAGGAGTTGGATATCACATCTCATGCTATAGGAAGGGTCTCAGGTTTGGTATAAGCATTGAGATATCACATCTCATGCTATAGGAAGGGTCTCAGGATTGGAATGGGAAGGAGTTGGATATCACATTTGATGTTATAGGAAGGATCTCAGGTTTGGTATTAGAAGCATTGAGACATCACATCTCATGCTATGGGAAGGGTCTCAGGATTGGAATGGGAAGGAGTTGGATATCACATCTCATGCTATAGGAAGGGTCTCAGGTTTGGTATAAGCATTGAGATATCACATCTCATGCTATAGGAAGGGTCTCAGGATTGGAATGGGAAGGAGTTGGATATCACATCTCATGTTATAGGAAAGATATCAGGTTTGGTATTAGAAGCATTGAGACATCACATCTCATGTTATAGGAAGGGTCTCAGGATTGGAATGGGAAGAAGTTGGATATCACATCTCATGCTATAGGAAGGGTCTCAGGTTTGGTATAAGCATTGAGATATCACATCTCATGCTATAGGAAGGGTCTCAGGATTGGAATGGGAAGGAGTTGTATATGACATCTCATGCCATAGGAAGGGTCTCAGGTTTGGTATAAGCATTGAGATATCACATCTCATGCTATAGGAAGTGTCTCAGGATTGGAATTGAAAGGAGTTGGATATCCCATCTCATGTTATAGGACGGGTCTCAGGTTTGTTATTAGAATCATTGAGATATCATATTGCATGCTGTAGGAAGGGTCTAAGGATTGGAATGGGAAGGACTTGGATATCACATCTCATGCTATAGGTAGGCTCTCAGGTTTGGAAAGGGACGGAGTTGGATATCACATTTCATGTTAGAGGAAGGATCTCAGGTTTGGTATTAGAGGCATTGAGATATCACATCTCATGCTATAGGAAGGGTCTCAGGATTGGAATGGGAAGGAGTTGGATATCACATCTCATGCTATAGGAAGGGTCTCAGGTTTGGTATAAGCATTGAGATATCACATCTCATGCTATAGGAAGGGTCTCAGGATTGGAATGGGAAGGAGTTGGATATCACATTTGATGTTATAGGAAGGATCTCAGGTTTGGTATTAGAAGCATTGAGACATCACATCTCATGCTATGGGAAGGGTCTCAGGATTGGAATGGGAAGGAGTTGGATATCACATCTCATGCTATAGGAAGGGTCTCAGGTTTGGTATAAGCATTGAGATATCACATCTCATGCTATAGGAAGGGTCTCAGGATTGGAATGGGAAGGAGTTGGATATCACATTTGATGTTATAGGAAGGATCTCAGGTTTGGTATTAGAAGCATTGAGACATCACATCTCATGCTATGGGAAGGGTCTCAGGATTAGAATGGGAAGGACTTGGATATCCCATCTCATGTTATAGGAAGGGTCTCAGGTTTGGTATTAGAAGCATTGAGATATCACATCTCATGCTATAGGAAGGGTCTCAGGATTGGAATGGGAAGGACTTGGATGTCAGATCTCATGCTATAGGGAGGGTCTCAAGTTTGATATTAGAAGCATTGAGATAACAAATCTCATGATATCGGAAGGGTGTCAGGATTGGAATGGGAAGGAGTTGGATATCACATCTCATGATAAAGGAAGGGTCTAAGGTTTGGAAGGGGAAGGATTTGGATATCACATCTCATGTTATAGGACGGGTCTCAGGTTTGGTATTAGAAGCATTGAGATATCAAGTCTCATGGTATAGGAAGGGTCTCAGAATTGGAATGGGAAGGAGTTGGATATCACATCTCAAGCTATAGGAAGGGTCTCAGGATTGGAATGGGAAGGAGTTTGATATCACATCTCATGCCATAGTATGGGTCTCAGGTTTGGTAGAAGCATTGGGATATCACATCTCATGCTATCGGAAGGGTATCAGGATTGGATTTGGAAGGAGTTGGATATCCCATCTCATGCTATAGGAAGGGTCTCAGGTTGGAATGGGAAGGAGTTGAATATCACATCTCATGTTATAGGAAGGGTCTCAGGATTGGAATGGGAAGGACTTGGATATCATATCTCATGCTATAGGAAGGCTCTCAGGTTTGGAAGGGGAAGGAGTTGGATATCACATTTCATGTTAGAGGAAGGATCTCAGGTTTGGTATTAGAGGCATTGAGATATCACATCTCATGCTATAGGAAGGTTCTCAGAATTGGAATGGGAAGGAGTTGGATATCACATCTCAAGCTATAGTAAGGGTCTCAGGTTTGGTATAAGCATTGACATATCACATCTCATGCTATAGGAAGGGTCTCAGGATTGGAATGGGAAGGAGTTGGATATCACATCTCATGTTATAGGAAAGATATCAGGTTTGGTATTAGAAGCATTGAGACATCACATCTCATGTTATAGGAAGGGTCTCAGGATTGGAATGGGAAGAAGTTGGATATCACATCTCATGCTATAGGAAGGGTCTCAGGTTTGGTATAAGCATTGAGATATCACATCTCATGCTATAGGAAGGGTCTCAGGATTGGAATGGGAAGGAGTTGTACATGACATCTCATGCCATAGGAAGGGTCTCAGGTTTGGTATAAGCATTGAGATATCACATCTCATGCTATAGGATGTGTCTCAGGATTGGAATTGAAAGGAGTTGGATATCCCATCTCATGTTATAGGACGGGTCTCAGGTTTGTTATTAGAATCATTGAGATATCATATTGCATGCTGTAGGAAGGGTCTAAGGATTGGAATGGGAAGGACTTGGATATCACATCTCATGCTATAGGTAGGCTCTCAGGTTTGGAAAGGGACGGAGTTGGATATCACATTTCATGTTAGAGGAAGGATCTCAGGTTTGGTATTAGAGGCATTGAGATATCACATCTCATGCTATAGGAAGGGTCTCAGGATTGGAATGGGAAGGAGTTGGATATCACATCTCATGCTATAGGAAGGGTCTCATGTTTGGTATAAGCATTGAGATATCACATCTCATGCTATAGGAAGGGTCTCAGGATTGGAATGGGAAGGAGTTGGATATCACATTTGATGTTATAGGAAGGATCTCAGGTTTGGTATTAGAAGCATTGAGACATCACATCTCATGCTATGGGAAGGGTCTCAGGATTGGAATGGGAAGGAGTTGGATATCACATCTCATGCTATAGGAAGGGTCTCAGGTTTGGTATAAGCATTGAGATATCACATCTCATGCTATAGGAAGGGTCTCAGGATTGGAATGGGAAGGAGTTGGATATCACATTTGATGTTATAGGAAGGATCTCAGGTTTGGTATTAGAAGCATTGAGACATCACATCTCATGCTATGGGAAGGGTCTCAGGATTGGAATGGGAAGGAGTTGGATATCACATCTCATGCTATAGGAAGGGTCTCAGGTTTGGTATAAGCATTGAGATATCACATCTCATGCTATAGGAAGGGTCTCAGGATTGGAATGGGAAGGAGTTGGATATCACATCTCATGTTATAGGAAAGATATCAGGTTTGGTATTAGAAGCATTGAGACATCACATCTCATGTTATAGGAAGGGTCTCAGGATTGGAATGGGAAGAAGTTGGATATCACATCTCATGCTATAGGAAGGGTCTCAGGTTTGGTATAAGCATTGAGATATCACATCTCATGCTATAGGAAGGGTCTCAGGATTGGAATGGGAAGGAGTTGTATATGACATCTCATGCCATAGGAAGGGTCTCAGGTTTGGTATAAGCATTGAGATATCACATCTCATGCTATAGGAAGTGTCTCAGGATTGGAATTGAAAGGAGTTGGATATCCCATCTCATGTTATAGGACGGGTCTCAGGTTTGTTATTAGAATCATTGAGATATCATATTGCATGCTGTAGGAAGGGTCTAAGGATTGGAATGGGAAGGACTTGGATATCACATCTCATGCTATAGGTAGGCTCTCAGGTTTGGAAAGGGACGGAGTTGGATATCACATTTCATGTTAGAGGAAGGATCTCAGGTTTGGTATTAGAGGCATTGAGATATCACATCTCATGCTATAGGAAGGGTCTCAGGATTGGAATGGGAAGGAGTTGGATATCACATCTCATGCTATAGGAAGGGTCTCAGGTTTGGTATAAGCATTGAGATATCACATCTCATGCTATAGGAAGGGTCTCAGGATTGGAATGGGAAGGAGTTGGATATCACATTTGATGTTATAGGAAGGATCTCAGGTTTGGTATTAGAAGCATTGAGACATCACATCTCATGCTATGGGAAGGGTCTCAGGATTGGAATGGGAAGGAGTTGGATATCACATCTCATGCTATAGGAAGGGTCTCAGGTTTGGTATAAGCATTGAGATATCACATCTCATGCTATAGGAAGGGTCTCAGGATTGGAATGGGAAGGAGTTGGATATCACATTTGATGTTATAGGAAGGATCTCAGGTTTGGTATTAGAAGCATTGAGACATCACATCTCATGCTATGGGAAGGGTCTCAGGATTAGAATGGGAAGGACTTGGATATCCCATCTCATGTTATAGGAAGGGTCTCAGGTTTGGTATTAGAAGCATTGAGATATCACATCTCATGCTATAGGAAGGGTCTCAGGATTGGAATGGGAAGGACTTGGATGTCAGATCTCATGCTATAGGGAGGGTCTCAAGTTTGATATTAGAAGCATTGAGATAACAAATCTCATGATATCGGAAGGGTGTCAGGATTGGAATGGGAAGGAGTTGGATATCACATCTCATGATAAAGGAAGGGTCTAAGGTTTGGAAGGGGAAGGATTTGGATATCACATCTCATGTTATAGGACGGGTCTCAGGTTTGGTATTAGAAGCATTGAGATATCAAGTCTCATGGTATAGGAAGGGTCTCAGAATTGGAATGGGAAGGAGTTGGATATCACATCTCAAGCTATAGGAAGGGTCTCAGGATTGGAATGGGAAGGAGTTTGATATCACATCTCATGCCATAGTATGGGTCTCAGGTTTGGTAGAAGCATTGGGATATCACATCTCATGCTATCGGAAGGGTATCAGGATTGGATTTGGAAGGAGTTGGATATCCCATCTCATGCTATAGGAAGGGTCTCAGGTTGGAATGGGAAGGAGTTGAATATCACATCTCATGTTATAGGAAGGGTCTCAGGATTGGAATGGGAAGGACTTGGATATCATATCTCATGCTATAGGAAGGCTCTCAGGTTTGGAAGGGGAAGGAGTTGGATATCACATTTCATGTTAGAGGAAGGATCTCAGGTTTGGTATTAGAGGCATTGAGATATCACATCTCATGCTATAGGAAGGTTCTCAGGATTGGAATGGGAAGGAGTTGGATATCACATCTCAAGCTATAGGAAGGGTCTCAGGTTTGGTATAAGCATTGAGATATCACATCTCATGCTATAGGAAGGGTCTCAGGATTGGAATGGGAAGGAGTTGGATATCACATCTCATGTTATAGGAAAGATATCAGGTTTGGTATTAGAAGCATTGAGACATCACATCTCATGTTATAGGAAGGGTCTCAGGATTGGAATGGGAAGAAGTTGGATATCACATCTCATGCTATAGGAAGGGTCTCAGGTTTGGTATAAGCATTGAGATATCACATCTCATGCTATAGGAAGGGTCTCAGGATTGGAATGGGAAGGAGTTGTATATGACATCTCATGCCATAGGAAGGGTCTCAGGTTTGGTATAAGCATTGAGATATCACATCTCATGCTATAGGAAGTGTACCAGGATTGGAATTGAAAGGAGTTGGATATCCAATCTCATGTTATAGGACGGGTCTCAGGTTTGTTATTAGAATCATTGAGATATCATATTGCATGCTGTAGGAAGGGTCTAAGGATTGGAATGCGAAGGACTTGGATATCACATCTCATGCTATAGGTAGGCTCTCAGGTTTGGAAAGGGACGGAGTTGGATATTACATTTCATGTTAGAGGAAGGATCTCAGGTTTGGTATTAGAGGCATTGAGATATCACATCTCATGCTATAGGAAGGGTCTCAGGATTGGAATGGGAAGGAGTTGGATATCACATCTCATGCTATAGGAAGGGTCTCAGGTTTGGTATAAGCATTGAGATATCACATCTCATGCTATAGGAAGGGTCTCAGGATTGGAATGGGAAGGAGTTGGATATCACATTTGATGTTATAGGAAGGATCTCAGGTTTGGTATTAGAAGCATTGAGACATCACATCTCATGCTATGGGAAGGGTCTCAGGATTGGAATGGGAAGGAGTTGGATATCACATCTCATGCTATAGGAAGGGTCTCAGGTTTGGTATAAGCATTGAGATATCACATCTCATACTATAGGAAGGGTCTCAGGATTGGAATGGGAAGGAGTTGTATGTGACATCTCATGCCATAGGAAGGGTCTCAGGTTTGGTATAAGCATTGAGATATCACATCTCTGCTATCGGAAGGGTCTCAGGATTGGAATGGGAAGGAGTTGGATATCCCATCTCATGTTATAGGAAGAGTCACAGGTTTGGTATTAGAAGCATTGAGATATCACATCTCAAGCTATCGGAAGGGTATCAGGATTGGATTTGGAAGGAGTTGAATATCCCATCTCATGCTATAGGAAAGGTCTCAGGTTGGAATGGGAAGGAGTTGGATATCACATCTGATGTTATAGGAAGGGTCTCAGGATTGGAATGGGAAGGACTTGGATATCACATCTCATACTATAGGAAGGCTCTCAGGTTTGGAAGGGGAAGGAGTTGGATATCACATTTCATGTTAGAGGTAGGATCTCAGGTTTGGTAAAGAGGCATTGAGATATCACATCTCATGCTATAGGAAGGGTCTCAGGATTTGAATGGGAAGGAGTTGGATATCACATCTCATGTTATAGGAAAGATCTCAGGTTTGGTATTAGAAGCATTGAGATATCACATCGCATGCTGTAGGAAGGGTCTCAGGATTGGAATGGGAAGGAGTTGGATATTACATTCTTGCTATAGGAAGGGTCTCATGTTTGGAATGGGAAGGAGTTGGATATCACATCTCATGCTATAGGTAGGCTCTCAGGTTTGGAAAGGGACGGAGTTGGATATCACATTTCATGTTAGAGGAAGGATCTCAGGTTTGGTATTAGAGGCATTGAGATATCACATCTCATGCTATAGGAAGGGTCTCAGGATTGGAATGGGAAGGAGTTGGATATCACATCTCATGCTATAGGAAGGGTCTCAGTTTTGGTATAAGCATTGAGATATCACATCTCATGCTATAGGAAGGGTCTAAGGATTGGAATGGGAAGGAGTTGGATATCACATTTGATGTTATAGGAAGGATCTCAGGTTTGGTATTAGAAGCATTGAGACATCACATCTCATGCTATGGGAAGGGTCTCAGGATTGGAATGAGAAGGAGTTGGATATCACATCTCATGCTATAGGAAGGGTCTCAGGTTTGGTATAAGCATTGAGATATCACATCTCATACTATAGGAAGGGTCTCAGGATTGGAATGGGAAGGAGTTGTATGTGACATCTCATGCCATAGGAAGGGTCTCAGGTTTGGTATAAGCATTGAGATATCACATCTCTGCTATCGGAAGGGTCTCAGGATTGGAATGGGAAGGAGTTGGATATCCCATCTCATGTTATAGGAAGAGTCACAGGTTTGTTATTAGAAGCATTGAGATATCACATATCATGCTATCGGAAGGGTATCAGGATTGGATTTGGAAGGAGTTGAATATCCCATCTCATGCTATAGGAAGGGTCTCAGGTTGGAATGGGAAGGAGTTGGATATCACATCTGATGTTATAGGAAGGGTCTCAGGATTGGAATGGGAAGGACTTGGATATCACATCTCATACTATAGGAAGGCTCTCAGGTTTGGAAGGGGAAGGAGTTGGATATCACATTTCATGTTAGAGGTAGGATCTCAGGTTTGGTAAAGAGGCATTGAGATATCACATCTCATGCTATAGGAAGGGTCTCAGGATTGGAATGGGAAGGAGTTGGATATCACATCTCATGTTATAGGAAAGATCTCAGGTTTGGTATTAGAATCATTGAGATATCATATTGCATGCTGTAGGAAGGGTCTAAGGATTGGAATGGGAAGGACTTGGATATCACATCTCATGCTATAGGTAGGCTCTCAGGTTTGGAAAGGGAAGGAGTTGGATATCACATTTCATGTTAGAGGAAGGATCTCAGGTTTGGTATTAGAGGCATTGAGATATCACATCTAATGCTATAGGAAGGGTCTCAGGATTGGAATCGGAAGGAGTTGGATATCACATCTCATGCTATAGGAAGGGATTCAGGTTTGGTATAAGCATTGAGATATCACATCTCATGTTATAGGAAGGGTTTCAGGATTGGAATGGGAATGACTTGGATATCACATCTCATGCTATAGGAAGGCTCTCAGGTTTGGAACTGGAAGGAGTTGGATATCCCATCTCATGTTATAGGACGGGTCTCAGGTTTGGTATTAGAAGCATTGAGATATCACATCGCATGCTGAAGGAAGGGTCTCAGGATTGGAATGGGAAGGAGTTGGATATTACATTCTTGCTATAGGAAGGGTCTCATGTTTGGAATGGGAAGGAGTTGGATATCACATATGCTATAGGAAGGGTCTCAGGTTTGGAACGGGAAAGAATTGGATATCACATCTCATGCTATAGGAAGGGTCTCAGGTTTGGTATAAGCATTGAGATATCACATCTCTGCTATCGGAAGTGTCTCAGGATTGGAATGGGAAGGAGTTGGATATCCCATCTCATGTTATAGGACGGGTCTCAGGTTTGTTATTAGAATCATTGAGATATCATATTGCATGCTGTAGGAAGGGTCTAAGGATTGGAATGGGAAGGACTTGGATATCACATCTCATGCTATAGGTAGGCTCTCAGGTTTGGAAAGGGAAGGAGTTGGATATCACATTTCATGCTATAGGAAGGGATTCAGGTTTTGTATAAGCATTGAGATATCACATCTCATGCTATAGGAAGGGTCTCAGGATTGGAATGGGAAGGAGTTGGATATCACATCTCATGCTATAGGAAGGGTCTCAGGTTTGGTATAAACATTGAGATATCACATCTCATGCTATAGGAAGGGTCTCAGGCTTGGAATGGGAAGGAGTTGTATATGACATCTCATGCCATAGGAAGGGTCTCAGGTTTGGTATAAGCATTGAGATATCACATCTCTGCTATCGGAAGGGTCTCAGGATTGGAATGGGAAGGAGTTTGATATCACATCTCATGCCATGTATGGGTCTCAGGTTTTGTAGAAGCATAGGGATATCACATCTCATGCTATCGGAAGGGTATCAGGATTGGATTTGGAAGGAGTTGGATATCCCATCTCATGCTATAGGAAGGGTCTCAGGTTGGAATGGGAAGGAGTTGGATATCACATATGATGTTATAGGAAGGGTCTCAGGATTGGAATGGGAAGGACTTGGATATCACATCTCATGCTATAGGAAGGCTCTCAGGTTTGGAAGGGGAAGGAGTTGGATATCACATTTCATGTTAGAGGTAGGATATCAGGTTTGGTAAAGAGGCATTGAGATATCACATCTCTTGCTATAGGAAGGGTCTCAGAATCCGAATGGGAAGGAGTTGGATACCACATCTCATGTTATAGGAAAGATCTCAGGTTTGGTATTAGAAGCATTGAGACATCACATCTCATGTTATAGGAAGGGTCTCAGGATTGGAATGGGAAGAAGTTGGATATCACATCTCATGCTATAGGAAGGGTTTCAGGTTTGGTATAAGCTTTGAGATATCACATCTCATGCTATAGGAAGGGTCTCGGGATTGGAATGGGAAGGAGTTGTATATGACATCTCATGCCATAGGAAGGGTCTCAGGTTTGGTATAAGCATTGAGATATCACATCTCATGCTATAGGAAAGGTCTCAGGATTGGAATGGGAAGGACTTGGATATCACATCTCATGCTATAGGCAGGGTCTCAGGTTTGGAAAGGGAAGGAGTTGGATATCACATCTCATGTTATAGGAAGAGTCTCAGGTTTGGTATAAGCATTGAGATATCACATCTCTGCTATCGGAAGGGTCTCAGGATTGGAATGGGAAGGAGTTGGATATCACATCTCATGCTATAGGAAGGGTCTCAGGTTTGGAACGGGAAGGAGTTGGATATCACATCTCATGTTATAGGAAGAGTCTCAGGTTTGGTATAAGCATTGAGATATCACATCTCTGCTATCGGAGGTGTCTCAGGATTGGGATGGGAAGGAATTGGATATCACATCTCATGCTATAGGAAGGGTCTCAGGTTTGGAACGGGAAGGAGTTGGATATCCCATCTCATGTTATAGGACGGGTCTCAGGTTTGATATTAGAAGCATTGAGATATCACATCGCATGCTGTAGGAAGGGTCTCAGGTTTGGAATGGGAAGGATTTGGATATCACATTTCATGTCATAGGAAGGATCTCAGGTTTGGTATTAAAAGCATTGATATATCACATCTCATGCTATAGGAATGGTCTCAGGATTGGAATGGGTAGGAGTTGGATATTACATTCTTGCTATAGGAAGGGTCTCATGTTTGAAATGGGAAGGACTTGGATATCACATATGCTATAGGAAGTGTCTCAGGTTTGGAACGGGAATGAGTTGGATATCACATCTCATGTTATAGGAAGGGTCTCAGGTTTGGTATAAGCATTGAGATATCACATCTCTGCTATCGGAAGTGGCTCAGGATTGGAATGGGAAGGATTTGGATATCACATCTCATGCTATAGGAATGGAGATACACGCATGGTATACGCATGGAGATACTTCTCATGCTATAGGAAGGGTCTCAGGATTGGAATGGGAAGGAGTTGGATATTACATCTCATGCTATAGGAAGGGTCTCAGGTTTGGTATAAGCATGGAGATATCACTTCTCATGCTATAGGAAGGGTCTCAGGATTGGAATGGGAAGGAGTTGGATATCACATCTCATGTTATAGGAAGGGTCTCAGGTTTGGTATTAGAAGCATTGAGACATCACATCTCATGCTATGGGAAGGGTCTCAGGATTGGAATGGGAAGGAGTTGGATATCACATCTCATGCTATAGGAAGGGTCTCAGGTTTGGTATAAGCATTGAGATATCACATCTCATGCTATAGGAAGGGTCTCAGGATTGGAATGGGAAGGAGTTGTATATGACATCTCAGGCCATAGCAAGGGTCTCAGGTTTGGTATAAGCATTGAGATATCACATCTCTGCTATCGGAAGGGTCTCAGGATTGGAATGGGAAGGAGTTGGATATCCCATCTCATGTTATAGGAAGGGTCTCAGGTTTGGTATTAGAAGCATTGAGATATCACATCTCATGCTATAGGAAGGGTCTCAGGATTGGAATGGGAAGGACTTGGATGTCAGATCTCATGCTATAGGGAGGGTCTCAAGTTTGATATTAGAAGCATTGAGATAACAAATCTCATGATATCGGAAGGGTGTCAGGATTGGAATGGGAAGGAATTGGAAATCACATCTCATGATAAAGGAAGGGTCTAAGGTTTGGAAGGGGAAGGATTTGGATATCACATCTCATGTTATAGGACGGGTCTCAGGTTTGGTATTAGAAGCATTGAGATATCAAGTCTCATGGTATAGGAAGGGTCTCAGAATTGGAATGGGAAGGAGTTGGATATCACATCTCAAGCTATAGGAAGGGTCTCAGGATTGGAATGGGAAGGAGTTTGATATCACATCTCATGCCATAGTATGGGTCTCAGGTTTGGTAGAAGCATTGGGATATCACATCTCATGCTATCGGAAGGGTATCAGGATTGGATTTGGAAGGAGTTGGATATCCCATCTCATGCTATAGGAAGGGTCTCAGGTTGGAATGGGAAGGAGTTGGATATCACATCTCATGTTATAGGAAGGGTCTCAGGATTGGAATGGGAAGGAGTTGGATATCCCATCTCATGTTATAGGACGGGTCTCTGGTTTGGTATAAGCATTGAGATATCACATCTCATGCTATAGGAAGGGTCTCAGGGTTGGAATGGGAAGGATTTGGATATCACATCTCATGCTATAGGAAGAGTCTCAGGTTTGGTATACGCATGGAGATATCACTTCTCATGCTATAGGAAGGGTCTCAGGATTGGAATGGGAAGGAGTTGGATATCACATCTCATGCTATAGGAAGGGTCTCGGGTTTGGTATAAGCATGGAGATATCACTTCTCATGCTATAGGAAGGGTCTCAGGATTGGAATGGGAAGGAGTTGGATATCACATCTCATGTTATAGGAAGGATCTCAGGTTTGGTATTAGAAGCATTGAGACATCACATCTCATGCTATGGGAAGGGTCTCAGGATTAGAATGGGAAGGACTTGGATATCCCATCTCATGTTATAGGAAGGGTCTCAGGTTTGGTATTAGAAGCATTGAGATAACAAATCTCATGATATCGGAAGGGTGTCAGGATTGGAATGGGAAGGAGTTGGATATCACATCTCGTGATAAAGGAAGGGTCTAAGGTTTGGAAGGGGAAGGATTTGGATATCACATCTCATGTTATAGGACGGGTCTCAGGTTTGGTATTACAAGCATTGAGATATCAAGTCTCATGGTATAGGAAGGGTCTCAGAATTGGAATGGGAAGGAGTTGGATATCACATCTCAAGCTATAGGAAGGGTCTCAGGATTGGAATGGGAAGGAGTTTGATATCACATCTCATGCCATAGTATGGGTCTCAGGTTTGGTAGAAGCATTGGGATATCACATCTCATGCTATCGGAAGGGTATCAGGATTGGATTTGGAAGGAGTTGGATATCCCATCTCATGCTATAGGAAGGGTCTCAGGTTGGAATGGGAAGGATTTGAATATCACATCTCATGTTATAGGAAGGGTCTCAGGATTGGAATGGGAAGGACTTGGATATCATATCTCATGCTATAGGAAGGCTCTCAGGTTTGGAAGGGGAAGGAGTTGGATATCACATTTCATGTTAGAGGAAGGATCTCAGGTTTGGTATTAGAGGCATTGAGATATCACATCTCATGCTATAGGAAGGTTCTCAGGATTGGAATGGGAAGGAGTTGGATATCACATCTCAAGCTATAGGAAGGGTCTCAGGTTTGGTATAAGCATTGAGATATCACATCTCATGCTATAGGAAGGGTCTCAGGATTGGAATGGGAAGGAGTTGGATATCACATCTCATGTTATAGGAAAGATATCAGGTTTGGTATTAGAAGCATTGAGACATCACATCTCATGTTATAGGAAGGGTCTCAGGATTGGAATGGGAAGAAGTTGGATATCACATCTCATGCTATAGGAAGGGTCTCAGGTTTGGTATAAGCATTGAGATATCACATCTCATGCTATAGGAAGGGTCTCAGGATTGGAATGGGAAGGAGTTGTATATGACATCTCATGCCATAGGAAGGGTCTCAGGTTTGGTATAAGCATTGAGATATCACATCTCATGCTATAGGAAGTGTCTCAGGATTGGAATTGAAAGGAGTTGGATATCCCATCTCATGTTATAGGACGGGTCTCAGGTTTGTTATTAGAATCATTGAGATATCATATTGCATGCTGTAGGAAGGGTCTAAGGATTGGAATGGGAAGGACTTGGATATCACATCTCATGCTATAGGTAGGCTCTCAGGTTTGGAAAGGGACGGAGTTGGATATCACATTTCATGTTAGAGGAAGGATCTCAGGTTTGGTATTAGAGGCATTGAGATATCACAACTCATGCTATAGGAAGGGTCTCAGGATTGGAATGGGAAGGAGTTGGATATCACATCTCATGCTATAGGAAGGGTCTCAGGTTTGGTATAAGCATTGAGATATCACATCTCATGCTATAGGAAGGGTCTCAGGATTGCAATGGGAAGGAGTTGGATATCACATTTGATGTTATAGGAAGGATCTCAGGTTTGGTATTAGAAGCATTGAGACATCACATCTCATGCTATGGGAAGGGTCTCAGGATTGGAATGGGAAGGAGTTGGATATCACATCTCATGCTATAGGAAGGGTCTCAGGTTTGGTATAAGCATTGAGATATCACATCTCATACTATAGGAAGGGTCTCAGGATTGGAATGGGAAGGAGTTGTATGTGACATCTCATGCCATAGGAAGGGTCTCAGGTTTGGTATAAGCATTGAGATATCACATCTCTGCTATCGGAAGGGTCTCAGGATTGGAATGGGAAGGAGTTGGATATCCCATCTCATTTTATAGGAAGAGTCACAGGTTTGGTATTAGAAGCATTGAGATATCACATCTCAAGCTATCAGAAGGGTATCAGGATTGGATTTGGAAGGAGTTGAATATCCCATCTCATGCTATAGGAAGGGTCTCAGGTTGGAATGGGAAGGAGTTGGATATCACATCTGATGTTATAGGAAGGGTCTCAGGATTGGAATAGGAAGGACTTGGATATCACATCTCATACTATAGGAAGGCTCTCAGGTTTGGAAGGGGAAGGAGTTGGATATCACATTTCATGTTAGAGGTAGGATCTCAGGTTTGGTAAAGAGGCATTGAGATATCACATCTCATGCTATAGGAAGGGTCTCAGGATTTGAATGGGAAGGAGTTGGATATCACATCTCATGTTATAGGAAAGATCTCAGGTTTGGTATTAGAAGCATTGAGATATCACATCGCATGCTGTAGGAAGGGTCTCAGGATTAGAATGGGAAGGAGTTGGATATTACATTCTTGCTATAGGAAGGGTCTCATGTTTGGAATGGGAAGGAGTTGGATATCACATCTCATGCTATAGGTAGGCTCTCAGGTTTGGAAAGGGACGGAGTTGGATATCACATTTCATGTTAGAGGAAGGATCTCATGTTTGGTATTAGAGGCATTGAGATATCACATCTCATGCTATAGGAAGGGTCTCAGGATTGGAATGGGAAGGAGTTGGATATCACATCTCATGCTATAGGAAGGGTCTCAGGTTTGGTATAAGCATTGAGATATCACATCTCATGCTATAGGAAGGGTCTCAGGATTGGAATGGGAAGGAGTTGGATATCACATTTGATGTTATAGGAAGGATCTCAGGTTTGGTATTAGAAGCATTGAGATATCACATCTCATGCTATGGGAAGGGTCTCAGGATTGGAATGGGAAGGAGTTGGATATCACATCTCATGCTATAGGAAGGGTCTCAGGTTTGGTATAAGCATTGAGATATCACATCTCATACTATAGGAAGGGTCTCAGGATTGGAATGGGAAGGAGTTATATGTGACATCTCATGCCATAGGAAGGGTCTCAGGTTTGGTATAAGCATTGAGATATCACATCTCTGCTATCGGAAGGGTCTCAGGATTGGAATGGGAAGGAGTTGGATATCCCATCTCATGTTATAGGAAGAGTCACAGGTTTGGTATTAGAAGCATTGAGATATCACATATCATGCTATCGGAAGGGTATCAGGATTGGATTTGGAAGGAGTTGAATATCCCATCTCATGCTATAGGAAGGGTCTCAGGTTGGAATGGGAAGGAGTTGGATATCACATCTGATGTTATAGGAAGGGTCTCAGGATTGGAATGGGAAGGACTTGGATATCACATCTCATACTATAGGAAGGCTCTCAGGTTTGGAAGGGGAAGGAGTTGGATATCACATTTCATGTTAGAGGTAGGATCTCAGGTTTGGTAAAGAGGCATTGAGATATCACATCTCATGCTATAGGAAGGGTCTCAGGATTGGAATGGGAAGGAGTTGGATATCACATCTCATGTTATAGGAAAGATCTCAGGTTTGGTATTAGAATCATTGAGATATCATATTGCATGCTGTAGGAAGGGTCTAAGGATTGGAATGTGAAGGACTTGGATATCACATCTCATGCTATAGGTAGGCTCTCAGGTTTGGAAAGGGAAGGAGTTGGATATCACATTTCATGTTAGATGAAGGATCTCAGGTTTGGTATTAGAGGCATTGAGATATCACATCTAATGCTATAGGAAGGGTCTCAGGATTGGAATGGGAAGGAGTTGGATATCACATCTCATGCTATAGGAAGGGATTCAGGTTTGGTATAAGCATTGAGATATCACATCTTATGTTATAGGAAGGGTCTCAGGATTGGAATGGGAAGGACTTGGATATCACATCTCATGCTATAGGAAGGCTCTCAGGTTTGGAACTGGAAGGAGTTGGATATCCCATCTCATGTTATAGGACGGGTCTCAGGTTTGGTATTAGAAGCATTGAGACATCACATCGCATGCTGAAGGAAGGGTCTCAGGATTGGAATGGGAAGGAGTTGGATATTACATTCTTGCTATAGGAAGGGTCTCATGTTTGGAATGGGAAGGAGTTGGATATCACATATGCTATAGGAAGGGTCTCAGGTTTGGAACGGGAAAGAATTGGATATCACATCTCATGCTATAGGAAGGGTCTCAGGTTTGGTATAAGCATTGAGATATCACATCTCTGCTATCGGAAGTGTCTCAGGATTGGAATGGGAAGGAGTTGGATATCCCATCTCATGTTATAGGACGGGTCTCAGGTTTGTTATTAGAATCATTGAGATATCATATTGCATGCTGTAGGAAGGGTCTAAGGATTGGAATGGGAAGGACTTGGATATCACATCTCATGCTATAGGTAGGCTCTCAGGTTTGGAAAGGGAAGGAGTTGGATATCACATTTCATGCTATAGGAAGGGATTCAGGTTTGGTATAAGCATTGAGATATCACATCTCATGCTATAGGAAGGGTCTCAGGATTGGAATGGGAAGGAGTTGGATATCACATCTCATGCTATAGGAAGGGTCTCAGGTTTGGTATAAACATTGAGATATCACATCTCATGCTATAGGAAGGGTCTCAGGCTTGGAATGGGAAGGAGTTGTATATGACATCTCATGCCATAGGAAGGGTCTCAGGTTTGGTATAAGCATTGAGATATCACATCTCTGCTATCGGAAGGGTCTCAGGATTGGAATGGGAAGGAGTTTGATATCACATCTCATGCCATGTATGGGTCTCAGGTTTTGTAGAAGCATTGGGATATCACATCTCATGCTATCGGAAGGGTATCAGGATTGGATTTGGAAGGAGTTGGATATCCCATCTCATGCTATAGGAAGGGTCTCAGGTTGGAATGGGAAGGAGTTGGATATCACATCTGATGTTATAGGAAGGGTCTCAGGATTGGAATGGGAAGGACTTGGATATCACATCTCATGCTATAGGAAGGCTCTCAGGTTTGGAAGGGGAAGGAGTTGGATATCACATTTCATGTTAGAGGTAGGATATCAGGTTTGGTAAAGAGGCATTGAGATATCACATCTCTTGCTATAGGAAGGGTCTCAGAATTGGAATGGGAAGGAGTTGGATATCACATCTCATGTTATAGGAAAGATCTCAGGTTTGGTATTAGAAGCATTGAGACATCACATCTCATGTTATAGGAAGGGTCTCAGGATTGGAATGGGAAGAAGTTGGATATCACATCTCATGCTATAGGAAGGGTTTCAGGTTTGGTATAAGCATTGAGATATCACATCTCATGCTATAGGAAGGGTCTCGGGATTGGAATGGGAAGGAGTTGTATATGACATCTCATGCCATAGGAAGGGTCTCAGGTTTGGTATAAGCATTGAGATATCACATCTCATGCTATAGGAAGGGCCTCAGGATTGGAATGGGAAGGACTTGGATATCACATCTCATGCTATAGGCAGGGTCTCAGGTTTGGAAAGGGAAGGAGTTGGATATCACATCTCATGTTATAGGAAGAGTCTCAGGTTTGGTATAAGCATTGAGATATCACATCTCTGCTATCGGAAGGGTCTCAGGATTGGAATGGGAAGGAGTTGGATATCACATCTCATGCTATAGGAAGGGTCTCAGGTTTGGAACGGGAAGGAGTTGGACATCACATCTCATGTTATAGGAAGAGTCTCAGGTTTGGTATAAGCATTGAGATATCACATCTCTGCTATCGGAGGTGTCTCAGGATTGGGATGGGAAGGAATTGGATATCACATCTCATGCTATAGGAAGGGTCTCAGGTTTGGAACGGGAAGGAGTTGGATATCCCATCTCATGTTATAGGACGGGTCTCAGGTTTGATATTAGAAGCATTGAGATATCACATCGCATGCTGTAGGAAGGGTCTCAGGTTTGGAATGGGAAGGATTTGGATATCACATTTCATGTCATAGGAAGGATCTCAGGTTTGGTATTAGAAGCATTGATATATCACATCTCATGCTATAGGAATGGTCTCAGGATTGGAATGGGTAGGAGTTGGATATTACATTCTTGCTATAGGAAGGGTCTCATGTTTGAAATGGGAAGGACTTGGATATCACATATGCTATAGGAAGTGTCTCAGGTTTGGAACGGGAATGAGTTGGATATCACATCTCATGTTATAGGAAGGGTCTAAGGTTTGGTATAAGCATTGAGATATCACATCTCTGCTATCGGAAGTGGCTCAGGATTGGAATGGGAAGGATTTGGATATCACATCTCATGCTATAGGAAGGGTCTCAGGTTTGGTATACGCATGGAGATACTTCTCATGCTATAGGAAGGGTCTCAGGATTGGAATGGGAAGGAGTTGGATATTACATCTCATGCTATAGGAAGGGTCTCAGGTTTGGTATAAGCATGGAGATATCACTTCTCATGCTATAGGAAGGGTCTCAGGATTGGAATGGGAAGGAGTTGGATATCACATCTCATGTTATAGCAAGGGTCTCAGGTTTGGTATTAGAAGCATTGAGACATCACATCTCATGCTATGGGAAGGGTCTCAGGATTGGAATGGGAAGGAGTTGGATATCACATCTCATGCTATAGGAAGGGTCTCAGGTTTGGTATAAGCATTGAGATATCACATCTCATGCTATAGGAAGGGTCTCAGGATTGGAATGGGAAGGAGTTGTATATGACATCTCAGGCCATAGCAAGGGTCTCAGGTTTGGTATAAGCATTGAGATATCACATCTCTGCTATCGGAAGGGTCTCGGGATTGGAATGGGAAGGAGTTGGATATCCCATCTCATGTTATAGGAAGAGTCACAGGTTTGGTATTAGAAGCATTGAGATATCACATATCATGCTATCGGAAGGGTATCAGGATTGGATTTGGAAGGAGTTGAATATCCCATCTCATGCTATAGGAAGGGTCTCAGGTTGGAATGGGAAGGAGTTGGATATCACATCTGATGTTATAGGAAGGGTCTCAGGATTGGAATGGGAAGGACTTGGATATCACATCTCATACTATAGGAAGGCTCTCAGGTTTGGAAGGGGAAGGAGTTGGATATCACATTTCATGTTAGAGGTAGGATCTCAGGTTTGGTAAAGAGGCATTGAGATATCACATCTCATGCTATAGGAAGGGTCTCAGGATTGGAATGGGAAGGAGTTGGATATCACATCTCATGTTATAGGAAAGATCTCAGGTTTGGTATTAGAATCATTGAGATATCATATTGCATGCTGTAGGAAGGGTCTAAGGATTGGAATGTGAAGGACTTGGATATCACATCTCATGCTATAGGTAGGCTCTCAGGTTTGGAAAGGGAAGGAGTTGGATATCACATTTCATGTTAGATGAAGGATCTCAGGTTTGGTATTAGAGGCATTGAGATATCACATCTAATGCTATAGGAAGGGTCTCAGGATTGGAATGGGAAGGAGTTGGATATCACATCTCATGCTATAGGAAGGGATTCAGGTTTGGTATAAGCATTGAGATATCACATCTTATGTTATAGGAAGGGTCTCAGGATTGGAATGGGAAGGACTTGGATATCACATCTCATGCTATAGGAAGGCTCTCAGGTTTGGAACTGGAAGGAGTTGGATATCCCATCTCATGTTATAGGACGGGTCTCAGGTTTGGTATTAGAAGCATTGAGATATCACATCGCATGCTGAAGGAAGGGTCTCAGGATTGGAATGGGAAGGAGTTGGATATTACATTCTTGCTATAGGAAGGGTCTCATGTTTGGAATGGGAAGGAGTTGGATATCACATATGCTATAGGAAGGGTCTCAGGTTTGGAACGGGAAAGAATTGGATATCACATCTCATGCTATAGGAAGGGTCTCAGGTTTGGTATAAGCATTGAGATATCACATCTCTGCTATCGGAAGTGTCTCAGGATTGGAATGGGAAGGAGTTGGATATCCCATCTCATGTTATAGGACGGGTCTCAGGTTTGTAATTAGAATCATTGAGATATCATATTGCATGCTGTAGGAAGGGTCTAAGGATTGGAATGGGAAGGACTTGGATATCACATCTCATGCTATAGGTAGGCTCTCAGGTTTGGAAAGGGAAGGAGTTGGATATCACATTTCATGCTATAGGAAGGGATTCAGGTTTGGTATAAGCATTGAGATATCACATCTCATGCTATGGGAAGGGTCTCAGGATTGGAATGGGAAGGAGTTGGATATCACATCTCATGCTATAGGAAGGGTCTCAGGTTTGGTATAAACATTGAGATATCACATCTCATGCTATAGGAAGGGTCTCAGGCTTGGAATGGGAAGGAGTTGTATATGACATCTCATGCCATAGGAAGGGTCTCAGGTTTGGTATAAGCATTGAGATATCACATCTCTGCTATCGGAAGGGTCTCAGGATTGGAATGGGAAGGAGTTTGATATCACATCTCATGCCATGTATGGGTCTCAGGTTTTGTAGAAGCATTGGGATATCACATCTCATGCTATCGGAAGGGTATCAGGATTGGATTTGGAAGGAGTTGGATATCCCATCTCATGCTATAGGAAGGGTCTCAGGTTGGAATGGGAAGGAGTTGGATATCACATCTGATGTTATAGGAAGGGTCTCAGGATTGGAATGGGAAGGACTTGGATATCACATCTCATGCTATAGGAAGGCTCTCAGGTTTGGAAGGGGAAGGAGTTGGATATCACATTTCATGTTAGAGGTAGGATATCAGGTTTGGTAAAGAGGCATTGAGATATCACATCTCTTGCTATAGGAAGGGTCTCAGAATTGGAATGGGAAGGAGTTGGATATCACATCTCATGTTATAGGAAAGATCTCAGGTTTGGTATTAGAAGCATTGAGACATCACATCTCATGTTATAGGAAGGGTCTCAGGATTGGAATGGGAAGAAGTTGGATATCACATCTCATGCTATAGGAAGGGTTTCAGGTTTGGTATAAGCATTGAGATATCACATCTCATGCTATAGGAAGGGTCTCGGGATTGGAATGGGAAGGAGTTGTATATGACATCTCATGCCATAGGAAGGGTCTCAGGTTTGGTATAAGCATTGAGATATCACATCTCATGCTATAGGAAGGGCCTCAGGATTGGAATGGGAAGGACTTGGATATCACATCTCATGCTATAGGCAGGGTCTCAGGTTTGGAAAGGGAAGGAGTTGGATATCACATCTCATGTTATAGGAAGAGTCTCAGGTTTGGTATAAGCATTGAGATATCACATCTCTGCTATCGGAAGGGTCTCAGGATTGGAATGGGAAGGAGTTGGATATCACATCTCATGCTATAGGAAGGGTCTCAGGTTTGGAACGGGAAGGAGTTGGACATCACATCTCATGTTATAGGAAGAGTCTCAGGTTTGGTATAAGCATTGAGATATCACATCTCTGCTATCGGAGGTGTCTCAGGATTGGGATGGGAAGGAATTGGATATCACATCTCATGCTATAGGAAGGGTCTCAGGTTTGGAACGGGAAGGAGTTGGATATCCCATCTCATGTTATAGGACGGGTCTCAGGTTTGATATTAGAAGCATTGAGATATCACATCGCATGCTGTAGGAAGGGTCTCAGGTTTGGAATGGGAAGGATTTGGATATCACATTTCATGTCATAGGAAGGATCTCAGGTTTGGTATTAGAAGCATTGATATATCACATCTCATGCTATAGGAATGGTCTCAGGATTGGAATGGGTAGGAGTTGGATATTACATTCTTGCTATAGGAAGGGTCTCATGTTTGAAATGGGAAGGACTTGGATATCACATATGCTATAGGAAGTGTCTCAGGTTTGGAACGGGAATGAGTTGGATATCACATCTCATGTTATAGGAAGGGTCTAAGGTTTGGTATAAGCATTGAGATATCACATCTCTGCTATCGGAAGTGGCTCAGGATTGGAATGGGAAGGATTTGGATATCACATCTCATGCTATAGGAAGGGTTTCAGGTTTGGTATACGCATGGAGATACTTCTCATGCTATAGGAAGGGTCTCAGGATTGGAATGGGAAGGAGTTGGATATTACATCTCATGCTATAGGAAGGGTCTCAGGTTTGGTATAAGCATGGAGATATCACTTCTCATGCTATAGGAAGGGTCTCAGGATTGGAATGGGAAGGAGTTGGATATCACATCTCATGTTATAGCAAGGGTCTCAGGTTTGGTATTAGAAGCATTGAGACATCACATCTCATGCTATGGGAAGGGTCTCAGGATTGGAATGGGAAGGAGTTGGATATCACATCTCATGCTATAGGAAGGGTCTCAGGTTTGGTATAAGCATTGAGATATCACATCTCATGCTATAGGAAGGGTCTCAGGATTGGAATGGGAAGGAGTTGTATATGACATCTCAGGCCATAGCAAGGGTCTCAGGTTTGGTATAAGCATTGAGATATCACATCTCTGCTATCGGAAGGGTCTCAGGATTGGAATGGGAAGGAGTTGGATATCCCATCTCATGTTATAGGAAGGGTCTCAGGTTTGGTATTAGAAGCATTGAGATATCACATCTCATGCTATAGGAAGGGTCTCAGGATTGGAATGGGAAGGACTTGGATGTCAGATCTCATGCTATAGGGAGGGTCTCAAGTTTGATATTAGAAGCATTGAGATAACAAATCTCATGATATCGGAAGGGTGTCAGGATTGGAATGGGAAGGAGTTGGAAATCACATCTCATGATAAAGGAAGGGTCTAAGGTTTGGAAGGGGAAGGATTTGGATATCACATCTCATGTTATAGGACGGGTCTCAGGTTTGGTATTAGAAGCATTGAGATATCAAGTCTCATGGTATAGGAAGGGTCTCAGAATTGGAATGGGAAGGAGTTGGATATCACATCTCAAGCTATAGGAAGGGTCTCAGGATTGGAATGGGAAGGAGTTTGATATCACATCTCATGCCATAGTATGGGTCTCAGGTTTGGTAGAAGCATTGGGATATCACATCTCATGCTATCGGAAGGGTATCAGGATTGGATTTGGAAGGAGTTGGATATCCCATCTCATGCTATACGAAGGGTCTCAGGTTGGAATTGGAAGGAGTTGGATATCACATCTCATGTTATAGGAAGGGTCTCAGGATTGGAATGGGAAGGAGTTGGATATCCCATCTCATGTTATAGGACGGGTCTCTGGTTTGGTATAAGCATTGAGATATCACATCTCATGCTATAGGAAGGGTCTCAGGATTGGAATGGGAAGGATTTGGATATCACATCTCATGCTATAGGAAGGGTCTCAGGTTTGGTATACGCATGGAGATATCACTTCTCATGCTATAGGAAGGGTCTCAGGATTGGAATGGGAAGGAGTTGGATATCACATCTCATGCTATAGGAAGGGTCTCGGGTTTGGTATAAGCATGGAGATATCACTTCTCATGCTATAGGAAGGGTCTCAGGATTGGAATGGGAAGGAGTTGGATATCACATCTCATGTTATAGGAAGGATCTCAGGTTTGGTATTAGAAGCATTGAGACATCACATCTCACGCTATGGGAAGGGTCTCAGGATTAGAATGGGAAGGACTTGGATATCCCATCTCATGTTATAGGAAGGGTCTCAGGTTTGGTATTAGAAGCATTGAGATATCACATCTCATGCTATAGGAAGGGTCTCAGGATTGGAATGGGAAGGACTTGGATGTCAGATCTCATGCTATAGGGAGGGTCTCAAGTTTGATATTAGAAGCATTGAGATAACAAATCTCATGATATCGGAAGGGTGTCAGGATTGGAATGGGAAGGAGTTGGATATCACATCTCATGATAAAGGAAGGGTCTAAGGTTTGGAAGGGGAAGGATTTGGATATCACATCTCATGTTATAGGACGGGTCTCAGGTTTGGTATTAGAAGCATTGAGATATCAAGTCTCATGGTATAGGAAGGGTCTCAGAATTGGAATGGGAAGGAGTTGGATATCACATCTCAAGCTATAGGAAGGGTCTCAGGATTGGAATGGGAAGGAGTTTGATATCACATCTCATGCCATAGTATGGGTCTCAGGTTTGGTAGAAGCATTGGGATATCACATCTCATGCTATCGGAAGGGTATCAGGACTGGATTTGGAAGGAGTTGGATATCCCATCTCATGCTATAGGAAGGGTCTCAGGTTGGAATGGGAAGGAGTTGAATATCACATCTCATGTTATAGGAAGGGTCTCAGGATTGGAATGGGAAGGACTTGGATATCATATCTCATGCTATAGGAAGGCTCTCAGGTTTGGAAGGGGAAGGAGTTGGATATAACATTTCATGTTAGAGGAAGGATCTCAGGTTTGGTATTAGAGGCATTGAGATATCACATCTCATGCTATAAAAAGGTTCTCAGGATTGGAATGGGAAGGAGTTGGATATCACATCTCAAGCTATAGGAAGGGTCTCAGGTTTGGTATAAGCATTGAGATATCACATCTCATGCTCTAGGAAGGGTCTCAGGATTGGAATGGGAAGGAGTTGGATATCACATCTCATGTTATAGGAAAGATATCAGGTTTGGTATTAGAAGCATTGAGACATCACATCTCATGTTATAGGAAGGGTCTCAGGATTGGAATGGGAAGAAGTTGGATATCACATCTCATGCTATAGGAAGGGTCTCAGGTTTGGTATAAGCATTGAGATATCACATCTCATGCTATAGGGAGGGTCTCAGGATTGGAATGGGAAGGAGTTGTATATGACATCTCATGCCATAGGAAGGGTCGCAGGTTTGGTATAAGCATTGAGATATCACATCTCATGCTATAGGAAGTGTCTCAGGATTGGAATTGAAAGGAGTTGGATATCCCATCTCATGTTATAGGATGGGTCTCAGGTTTGTTATTAGAATCATTGAGATATCATATTGCATGCTGTAGGAAGGGTCTAAGGATTGGAATGGGAAGGACTTGGATATCACATCTCATGCTATAGGTAGGCTCTCAGGTTTGGAAAGGGACGGAGTTGGATATCACATTTCATGTTAGAGGAAGGATCTCAGGTTTGGTATTAGAGGCATTGAGATATCACATCTCATGCTATAGGAAGGGTCTCAGGATTGGAATGGGAAGGAGTTGGATATCACATCTCATGCTATAGGAAGGGTCTCAGGTTTGGTATAAGCATTGAGATATCACATCTCTTGCTATAGGAAGGGTCTCAGGATTGGAATGGGAAGGAGTTGGATATCACATTTGATGTTATAGGAAGGATCTCAGGTTTGGTATTAGAAGCATTGAGACATCACATCTCATGCTATGGGAAGGGTCTCAGGATTGGAATGGGAAGGAGTTGGATATCACATCTCATGCTATAGGAAGGGTCTCAGGTTTGGTATAAGCATTGAGATATCACATCTCATACTATAGGAAGGGTCTCAGGATTGGAATGGGAAGGAGTTGTATGTGACATCTCATGCCATAGGAAGGGTCTCAGGTTTGGTATAAGCATTGAGATATCACATCTCTGCTATCGGAAGGGTCTCAGGATTGGAATGGGAAGGAGTTGGATATCCCATCTCATGTTATGGGAAGAGTCACAGGTTTGGTATTAGAAGCATTGAGATATCACATCTCAAGCTATCGGAAGGGTATCAGGATTGGATTTGGAAGGAGTTGAATATCCCATCTCATGCTATAGGAAGGGTCTCAGGTTGGAATGGGAAGGAGTTGGATATCACATCTGATGTTATAGGAAGGGTCTCAGGATTGGAATGGGAAGGACTTGGATATCACATCTCATACTATAGGAAGGCTTTCAGGTTTGAAGGGGAAGGAGTTGGATATCACATTTCATGTTAGAGGTAGGATCTCAGGTTTGGTAAAGAGGCATTGAGATATCACATCTTATGCTATAGGAAGGGTCTCAGGATTTGAATGGGAAGGAGTTGGATATCACATCTCATGTTATAGGAAAGATCTCAGGTTTGGTATTAGAAGCATTGAGACATCACATCTCATGTTATAGGAAGGGTCTCAGGATTGGAATGGGAAGGACTTGGATATCACATCTCATGCTATAGGAAGGCTCTCAGGTTTGGAAGGGGAAGGAGTTGGATATCACATTTCATGTTAGAGGTAGGATCTCAGGTTTGGTAAAGAGGCATTGAGATAACACATCTCATGCTATCGGAAGGGTCTCAGGATTGGAATGGGAAGGAGTTTGATATCACATCTCATGCTATAGGAAGGGTCTCAGGTTTGGAACTGGAAGGAGTTGGATATCCCATCTCATGTTATAGGACGGGTCTCAGGTTTGGTATTAGAAGCATTGAGATATCACATCGCATGCTGTAGGAAGGGTCTCAGGATTGGAATGGGAAGGAGTTGGATATTACATTCTTGCTATAGGAAGGGTCTCATGTTTGGAATGGGAAGGAGTTGGATATCACATCTCATGCTATAGGTAGGCTCTCAGGTTTGGAAAGGGACGGAGTTGGATATCACATTTCATGTTAGAGGAAGGATCTCAGGTTTGGTATTAGAGGCATTGAGATATCACATCTCATGCTATAGGAAGGGTCTCAGGATTGGAATGGGAAGGAGTTGGATATCACATCTCATGCTATAGGAAGGGTCTCAGGTTTGGTATAAGCATTGAGACATCACATCTCATGCTATGGGAAGGGTCTCAGGATTGGAATGGGAAGGAGTTGGATATCACATCTCATGCTATAGGAAGGGTCTCAGCTTTGGTATAAGCATTGAGATATCACATCTCATACTATAGGAAGGGTCTCAGGATTGGAATGGGAAGGAGTTGTATGTGACATCTCATGCCATAGGAAGGGTCTCAGGTTTGGTATAAGCATTGAGATATCACATCTCTGCTATCGGAAGTTTCTCAGGATTGGAATAGGAAGGAGTTGGATATCCCATCTCATGTTATCGGAAGAGTCACAGGTTTGGTATTAGAAGCATTGAGATATCACATATCATGCTATCGGAAGGGTATCAGGATTGGATTTGGAAGGAGTTGAATATCCCATCTCATGCTATAGGAAGGGTCTCAGGTTGGAATGGGAAGGAGTTGGATATCACATCTGATGTTATAGGAAGGGTCTCAGGATTGGAATGGGAAGGACTTGGATATCACATCTCATACTATAGGAAGGCTCTCAGGTTTGGAAGGGGAAGGAGTTGGATATCACATTTCATGTTAGAGGTAGGATCTCAGGTTTGGTAAAGAGGCATTGAGATATCACATCTCATGCTATAGGAAGGGTCTCAGGATTGGAATGGGAAGGAGTTGGATATCACATCTCATGTTATAGGAAAGATCTCAGGTTTGGTATTAGAATAATTAAGATATCATATTGCATGCTGTAGGAAGGGTCTAAGGATTGGAATGGGAAGGACTTGGATATCACATCTCATGCTATAGGTAGGCTCTCAGGTTTGGAAAGGGAAGGAGTTGGATATCACATTTCATGTTAGAGGAAGGATCTCAGGTTTGGTATTAGAGGCATTGAGATATCACATCTAATGCTATAGGAAGGGTCTCAGGATTGGAATGGGAAGGAGTTGGATATCACATCTCATGCTATAGGAAGGGATTCAGGTTTGGTATAAGCATTGAGATATCACATCTCATGTTATAGGAAGGGTCTCAGGATTGGAATGGGAAGGACTTGGATATCACATCTCATGCTATAGGAAGGCTCTCAGATTTGGAACTGGAAGGAGTTGGATATCCCATCTCATGTTATAGGACGGGTCTCAGGTTTGGTATTAGAAGCATTGAGATATCACATTGCATGCTGAAGGAAGGGTCTCAGGATTGGAATGGGAAGGAGTTGGATATTACATTCTTGCTATAGGAAGGGTCTCATGTTTGGAATGGGAAGGAGTTGGATATCACATATGCTATAGGAAGGGTCTCAGGTTTGGAACGGGAAAGAATTGGATATCACATCTCATGCTATAGGAAGGGTCTCAGGTTTGGTATAAGCATTGAGATATCACATCTCTGCTATCGGAAGTGTCTCAGGATTGGAATGGGAAGGAGTTGGATATCCCATCTCATGTTATAGGACGGGTCTCAGGTTTGTTATTAGAATCATTGAGATATCATATTGCATGCTGTAGGAAGGGTCTAAGGATTGGAATGGGAAGGACTTGGATATCACATCTCATGCTATAGGTAGGCTCTCAGGTTTGGAAAGGGAAGGAGTTGGATATCACATTTCATGCTATAGGAAGGGATTCAGGTTTGGTATAAGCATTGAGATATCACATCTCATGCTATAGGAAGGGTCTCAGGATTGGAATGGGAAGGAGTTGGATATCACATCTCATGCTATAGGAAGGGTCTCAGGTTTGGTATAAACATTGAGATATCACATCTCATGCTATAGGAAGGGTCTCAGGCTTGGAATGGGAAGGAGTTGTATATGACATCTCATGCCATAGGAAGGGTCTCAGGTTTGGTATAAGCATTGAGATATCACATCTCTGCTATCGGAAGGGTCTCAGGATTGGAATGGGAAGGAGTTTGATATCACATCTCATGCCATGTATGGGTCTCAGGTTTTGTAGAAGCATTGGGATATCACATCTCATGCTATCGGAAGGGTATCAGGATTGGATTTGGAAGGAGTTGGATATCCCATCTCATGCTATAGGAAGGGTCTCAGGTTGGAATGGGAAGGAGTTGGATATCACATCTGATGTTATAGGAAGGGTCTCAGGATTGGAATGGGAAGGACTTGGATATCACATCTCATGCTATAGGAAGGCTCTCAGGTTTGGAAGGGGAAGGAGTTGGATATCACATTTCATGTTAGAGGTAGGATATCAGGTTTGGTAAAGAGGCATTGAGATATCACATCTCTTGCTATAGGAAGGGTCTCAAGATTGGAATGGGAAGAAGTTGGATATCACATCTCATGCTATAGGAAGGGTTTCAGGTTTGGTATAAGCATTGAGATATCACATCTCATGCTATAGGAAGGGTCTCGGGATTGGAATGGGAAGGAGTTGTATATGACATCTCATGCCATAGGAAGGGTCTCAGGTTTGGTATAAGCATTGAGATATCACATCTCATGCTATAGGAAGGGTCTCAGGATTGGAATGGGAAGGACTTGGATATCACATCTCATGCTATAGGCAGGGTCTCAGGTTTGGAAAGGGAAGGAGTTGGATATCACATTTCATGTTAAAGGTAGGATCTCAGGTTTGGTATTAGAGGCATTGAGATATCACATCTCATGCTATCAGAAGGGTCTCAGGATTGGAATGGGAAGGCGTTGGATATAACATCTCATGCTAAAGGGAGGGTCTCAGGTTTGGAAGGGGAAGGATTTGGATATCACATCTCATGTTATAGGAAGGATCTCAGGTTTGGTATTAGAAGCATTGAGATATCACATCTCATGCTATCGGAAGTATCTCAGGTTTGGTATTAGAGGCATTGAGATATCACATCTCATGCTATCATAAGGGTCTCAGGATTGGAATGGGAAGGAGTTGGATATCACATCTCATGCTAAAGGGAGGGTCTCAGGTTTGGAAGGGGAAGGATTTGGATATCACATCACATGTTATAAGAAGGATCTCAGGTTTGGTATTAGAAGCATTGAGATAACACATCTCATGCTATCGGAAGGGTCTCAGGATTGGAATGGGAAGGAGCTGGATATCACATCTCATGCTATAGGAAGGGTCTCAGGTTTGGAACGGGAAGGAGTTGTTTATCACATCTCATGTTATAGGAAGAGTCTCAGGTTTGGTATAAACATTGAGATATCACATCTCTGCAATCGGAAGTGTCTCAGGATTGGGATGGGAAGGAGTTGGATATCACATCTCATGCTATAGGGAGGTTCTCAGGTTTGATATTAGAAGCATTGAGATATCACATATGCTATTGGAAGGGTCTCAGTATTGGAATTCAAAGGAGTTGGATATCACATCTCATGCTATCGGAAGGGTCTCATGTTTGGAATGGGAAGGAGTTGGATATCACATATGCTATAGGAAGTGTCTCAGGTTTGGAATGGGAATGAGTTGGATATAACATTTCATGTTATAGGAAGGGTCTCAGGTTTGGTATAAGCATTGAGATATCACATCTCTGCTATCGGAAGTGGCCCAGGATTGGAATGGGAAGGAGTTGGATATCCCATCTCATGTTATAGGACGGGTCTCTGGTTTGGTATAAGCATTGAGATATCACATCTCATGCTATAGGAAGGGTCTCGGGATTGGAATGGGAAGGATTTGGATATCACATCTCATGCTATAGGAAGGGTCTCAGGTTTGGTATACGCATGGAGATATCACTTCTCATGCTATAGGAAGGGTCTCAGGATTGGAAAAGGAAGGAGTTGGATATCACATCTCATGTTATAGGAAGGATCTCAGGTTTGGTATTAGAAGCATTGAGATATCACATCTCATGCTATCAGAAGGATCTCAGGATTGGAATGGGAAGGAGTTGGATATCACATCTCATGCTAAAGGGAGGGTCTCAGGTTTGGAAGGGGAAGGATTTGGATATCACATCTCATGTTATCAGAAGGATCTCAGGTTTGGTATTAGAAGTATTGAGATATCATATCTCATGCTATAGGAAGGGTCTCAGGACTGGAATGGGAAGGAGTTGGATATCACATCTCATGCTAAAGGAAGGGTCTCAGGTTTGGTAGAAGCATTGAGATATCACATCTCCTGCTATAGGAAGGGTTCTAGGATTGGAACGGGAAGGACTTAGATATCACATATCATGCTATAGGGAGGGTCTCAGTTTTGATATTAGAAGCATTGAGATATCACATCTTATGCTATCGGAAGTGTCTCAGGATTGGAATGGGAAGGAGCTGGATATCACATCTCATGCTAAAGGAAGGGTCTCAGGTTTGGAACGGGAAGGAGTTGGATATCCCATCTCATGCTATAGATATGCTCTCAGGTTTGGAAAGGGAAGGAGTTGGATATCACATCTCATGCTATAGGAAATTTCTCAGGATTGGAATGGGAAGTAGTTGGATATCACATCTCATGCTATAGGAAGGGTCTCAGGTTTGGTATAAGCATTGAGATATCACATCTCATGCTATAGGATGGGTCTCAGGATTGGAATGGAAGGAGTTGGATATCACATCTCATGCTATAAGAAGGGTCTCAGGATTGGAATGGGAAGTAGTTGGATATCACATCTCATGCTACAGGAAGGGTCTCAGGTTTGGTATTAGAAGCATTGAGATATCACATCTCATGCTATAGGAAGGGTCTCAGGATTGGAATGGGAAGGAATTGGATATCACATCTCATGCTATAGATAGGCTCTCAGGTTTGGAAAGGGAAGGAGTTGGATATCACATCTCATGCTATAGGAAGGGTCTCAGGATTGGAATGGGAAGTAGTTGGATATCACATCTCATGCTATAGGAAGGGTCTCAGGTTTGGTATAAGCATTGAGATAACATCTCATGCTATAGGAAGGGTCTCAGGATTGGAATGGGAAGGAGTTGTATATGACATCTCATGCTGTAGGAAGGGTCTCAGGTTTGGTATAAGCATTGAGATATCACTTCTCATGCTATAGGAAGTGTCTCAGGATTGGAATGGGAAGGAGTTGGATATCACATCTCATGTTATAGGAAGGATCTCAGGTTTGGTATTAGAAGCATTGAGAAATCACATCTCATGCTATAGGAAGGGTCTCAGGATTGGAATGGGAAGGAGTTGGATATCACATCTCATGCTATAGGAAGGGTCTCAGGATTGGAATGGGAAGGAGTTGTATATGACATCTCATGCCACAGGAAGGGTCTCAGGTTTGGTATAGGCATTGAGATATCACATCTCTGCTATCGGAAGGGTCTCAGGAGTGGAATGGGAAGGAGTTGGATATCCCATCTTATGTTATAAGAAGGGTCTCAGGTTTGGTATTAGAAGCATTGGGATATCACATCTCATGCTATAGGAAGGGTCTCAGGATTGGAATGGGAAGGACTTGGATATCACATCTGATGCTATAGGGAGGGTCTCACGTTTGGAAAGGGAAGGGGTTGGATATCACATTTCATGTTAGAGGTAGGAATCAGGTTTGGTATTAGAGGCATTGAGATATCACATCTCATGCTATCAGAAGGGTCTCAGGATTGGAATGGGAAGGAGTTGGATATCACATCTCATGCTAAAGGGAGGGTCTCAGGTTTGGAAGGGGAAGGATTTGGATATCACATCTCATGTTAAAGTAAGGGACTCAAGTTTGATAGAAGCATTGAGATATCACATCTCATGCTATAGGAAGGGTCTCAGGATTGGAATGGGAAGGATTTGGATATCACATTTCATGTCATAGGAAGGATCTCAGGTTTGGTATTAGAAGCATTGATATATCACATCTCATGCTATAGGAATGGTCTCAGGATTGGAATGGGTAGGAGTTGGATATTACATTCTTGCTATAGGAAGGGTCTCATGTTTGGAATGGGAAGGAGTTGGATATCACATATGCTATAGGAAGTGTCTCAGGTTTGGAACGGGAATGAGTTGCATATCACATCTCATGTTATAGGAAGGGTCTCAGGTTTGGTATAAGCATTGAGATATCACATCTCTGCTATCGGAAGTGGCTCAGGATTGGAATGGGAAGGAGTTGGATATCCCATCTCATGTTATAGGACGGGTCTCTGGTTTGGTATAAGCATTGAGATATCACATCTCATGCTATAGGAAGGGTCTCAGGATTGGAATGGGAAGGATTTGGATATCACATCTCATGCTATAGGAAGGGTCTCAGGTTTGGTATACGTATGGAGATATCACTTCTCATGCTATAGGAAGGGTCTCAGGATTGGAATGGGAAGGAGTTGGATATTACATCTCATGCTATAGGAAGGGTCTCAGATTTGGTATAAGCATGGAGATATCACTTCTCATGCTATAGGAAGGGTCTCAGGATTGGAATGGGAAGGAGTTGGATATCACATCTCACGTTATAGGAAGGATCTCAGGTTTGGTATTAGAAGCATTGAGACATCACATCTCATGCTATGGGAAGGGTCTCAGGATTGGAATGGGAAGGAGTTGGATATCACATCTCATGCTATAGGAAGGGTCTCAGGTTTGGTATAAGCATTGAGATATCACATCTCATGCTATAGGAAGGGTCTCAGGATTGGAAAGGGAAGGAGTTGTATATGACATCTCAGGCCATAGCAAGGGTCTCAGGTTTGGTATAAGCATTGAGATATCACATCTCTGCTATCGGAAGGGTCTCAGGATTGGAATGGGAAGGAGTTGGATATCCCATCTCATGTTATAGGAAGGGTCTCAGGTTTGGTATTAGAAGCATTGAGATATCACATCTCATGCTATAGGAAGGGTCTCAGGATTGGAATGGGAAGGACTTGGATGTCAGATCTCATGCTATAGGGAGGGTCTCAAGTTTGATATTAGAAGCATTGAGATAACAAATCTCATGATATCGGAAGGGTGTCAGGATTGGAATGGGAAGGAGTTGGAAATCACATCTCATAATAAAGGAAGGGTCTAAGGTTTGGAAGGGGAAGGATTTGGATATCACATCTCATGTTATAGGACGGGTCTCAGGTTTGGTATTAGAAGCATTGAGATATCAAGTCTCATGGTATAGGAAGGGTCTCAGAATTGGAATGGGAAGGAGTTGGATATCACATCTCAAGCTATAGGAAGGGTCTCAGGATTGGAATGGGAAGGAGTTTGATATCACATCTCATGCCATAGTATGGGTCTCAGGTTTGGTAGAAGCATTGGGATATCACATCTCATGCTATCGGAAGGGTATCAGGATTGGATTTGGAAGGAGTTGGATATCCCATCTCATGCTATAGGAAGGGTCTCAGGTTGGAATGGGAAGGAGTTGGATATCACATCTCATGTTATAGGAAGGGTCTCAGGATTGGAATGGGAAGGAGTTGGATATCCCATCTCATGTTATAGGACGGGTCTCTGGTTTGGTATAAGCATTGAGATATCACATCTCATGTTATAGGAAGGGTCTCAGGATTGGAATGGGAAGGATTTGGATATCACATCTCATGCTATAGGAAGGGTCTCAGGTTTGGTATACGCATGGAGATATCACTTCTCATGCTATAGGAAGGGTCTCAGGATTGGAATGGGAAGGAGTTGGATATCACATCTCATGCTATAGGAAGGGTCTCGGGTTTGGTATAAGCATGGAGATATCACTTCTCATGCTATAGGAAGGGTCTCAGGATTGGAATGGGAAGGAGTTGGATATCACATCTCATGTTATAGGAAGGATCTCAGGTTTGGTATTAGAAGCATTGAGACATCACATCTCATGCTATGGGAAGGGTCTCAGGATTAGAATGGGAAGGACTTGGATATCCCATCTCATGTTATAGGAAGGGTCTCAGGTTTGGTATTAGAAGCATTGAGATATCACATCTCATGCTATAGGAAGGGTCTCAGGATTGGAATGGGAAGGACTTGGATGTCAGATCTCATGCTATAGGGAGGGTCTCAAGTTTGATATTAGAAGCATTGAGATAACAAATCTCATGATATCGGAAGGGTGTCAGGATTGGAATGGGAAGGAGTTGGATATCACATCTCATGATAAAGGAAGGGTCTAAGGTTTGGAAGGGGAAGGATTTGGATATCACATCTCATGTTATAGGACGGATCTCAGGTTTGGTATTAGAAGCATTGAGATATCAAGTCTCATGGTATAGGAAGGGTCTCAGAATTGGAATGGGAAGGAGTTGGATATCACATCTCAAGCTATAGGAAGGGTCTCAGGATTGGAATGGGAAGGAGTTTGATATCACATCTCATGCCATAGTATGACTCTCAGGTTTGGTAGAAGCATTGGGATATCACATCTCATGCTATCGGAAGGGTATCAGGATTGGATTTGGAAGGAGTTGGATATCCCATCTCATGCTATAGGAAGGGTCTCAGGTTGGAATGGGAAGGAGTTGGATATCACATCTCATGTTATAGGAAGGGTCTCAGGATTGGAATGGGAAGGACTTGGATATCATATCTCATGCTATAGGAAGGCTCTCAGGTTTGGAAGGGGAAGGAGTTGGATATCACATTTCATGTTAGAGGAAGGATCTCAGGTTTGGTATTAGAGGCATTGAGATATCACATCTCATGCTATAGGAAGGTTCTCAGGATTGGAATGGGAAGGAGTTGGACATCACATCTCAAGCTATAGGAAGGGTCTCAGGTTTGGTATAAGCATTGAGATATCACATCTCATGCTATAGGAAGGGTCTCAGGATTGGAATGGGAAGGAGTTGGATATCACATCTCATGTTATAGGAAAGATATCAGGTTTGGTATTAGAAGCATTCAGACATCACATCTCATGTTATAGGAAGGGTCTCAGGATTGGAATGGGAAGAAGTTGGATATCACATCTCATGCTATAGGAAGGGTCTCAGGTTTGGTATAAGCATTGAGATATCACATCACATGCTATAGGAAGGGTCTCAGGATTGGAATGGGAAGGAGTTGTATATGACATCTCATGCCATAGGAAGGGTCTCAGGTTTGGTATAAGCATTGAGATATCACATCGCATGCTATAGGAAGTGTCTCAGGATTGGAATTGAAAGGAGTTGGATATCCCATCTCATGTTATAGGACGGTCTCAGGTTTGTTATTAGAATCATTGAGATATCATATTGCATGCTGTAGGAAGGGTCTAAGGATTGGAATGGGAAGGACTTGGATATCACATCTCATGCTATAGGTAGGCTCTCAGGTTTGGAAAGGGAAGGAGTTGGATATCACATTTCATGTTAGAGAAAGGATCTCAGGTTTGGTATTAGAGGCATTGAGATATCACATCTCATGCTATAGGAAGGGTCTCAGGATTGGAATGGGAAGGAGTTGGATATCACATCTCATGCTATAGGAAGGGTCTCAAGTTTGGTATAAGCATTGAGATATCACATCTCATGCTATAGGAAGGGTCTCAGGATTGGAATGGGAAGGAGTTGGATATCACATTTGATGTTATAGGAAGGATCTCAGGTTTGGTATTAGAAGCATTGAGACATCACATCTCATGCTATGGGAAGGGTCTCAGGATTGGAATGGGAAGGAGTTGGATATCACATCTCATGCTATAGGAAGGGTCTCAGGTTTGGTATAAACATTGAGATATCACATCTCATACTATAGGAAGGGTCTCAGGATTGGAATGGGAAGGAGTTGTATGTGACATCTCATGCCATAGGAAGGGTCTCAGGTTTAGTATAAGCATTGAGATATCACATCTCTGCTATCGGAAGGGTCTCAGGATTGGAATGGGAAGGGGTTGGATATCCCATCTCATCTTATAGGAAGAGTCACAGGTTTGGTATTAGAAGCATTGAGATATCACATCTCATGCTATCGGAAGGGTATCAGGATTGGATTTGGAAGGAGTTGAATATCCCATCTCATGCTATAGGAAGGGTCTCAGGTTGGAATGGGAAGGAGTTGGATATCACATCTGATGTTATAGGAAGGGTCTCAGGATTGGAATGGGAAGGACTTGGATATCACATCTCATGCTATAGGAAGGCTCACAGGTTTGGAAGGGGAAGGAGTTGGATATCACATTTCATGTTAGAGGTAGGATCTCAGGTTTGGTAAAGAGGCATTGAGATATCACATCTCATGCTATAGGAAGGGTCTCAGGATTTGAATGGGAAGGAGTTGGATATCACATCTCATGTTATAGGAAAGATCTCAGGTTTGGTATTAGGAGTATTGAGACATCACATCTCATGTTATAGGAAGGGTCTCAGGATTGGAATGGGAAGAACTTGGATATCACATCTCATGCTATAGGAAGGCTCTCAGGTTTGGAAGGGGAAGGAGTTGGATATCACATTTCATGTTAGAGGTAGGATCTCAGGTTTGGTAAAGAGGCATTGAGATAACACATCTCATGCTATCGGAAGGGTCTCAGGATTGGAATGGGAAGGAGTTTGATATCACATCTCATGCTATAGGAAGGGTCTCAGGTTTGGAACTGGAAGGAGTTGGATATCCCATCTCATGTTATAGGACGGGTCTCAGGTTTGGTATTAGAAGCATTGAGATATCACATCGCATGCTGTAGGAAGGGTCTCAGGATTGGAATGGGAAGGAATTGGATATTACATTCTTGCTATAGGAAGGGTCTCATGTTTGGAATGGGAAGGAGTTGGATATCACATATGCTATAGGAAGGGTCTCAGGTTTGGTATAAGCATTGAGATATCACATCTCTGCTATCGGAAGTGTCTCAGGATTGGAATGGGAAGGAGTTGGATATCCCATCTCATGTTATAGGACGGGTCTCAGGTTTGTTATTAGAATCATTGAGATATCATATTGCATGCTGTAGGAAGGGTCTAAGGATTGGAATGGGAAGGACTTGGATATCACATCTCATGCTATAGGTAGGCTCTCAGGTTTGGAAAGGGAAGGAGTTGGATATCACATTTCGTGTTAGAGGAAGGATCTCAGGTTTGGTATTAGAGGCATTGAGATATCACATCTAATGCTATAGGAAGGGTCTAAGGATTGGAATGGGAAGGAGTTGGATATCACATCTCATGCTATAGGAAGGGATTCAGGTTTGGTATAAGCATTGAGATATCACATCTCATGCTATAGGAAGGGTCTCAGGATTGGAATGGGAAGGAGTTGGATATCACACCTCATGCTATAGGAAGGGTCTCAGGTTTGGTATAAACATTGAGATATCACATCTCATGCTATAGGAAGGGTCTCAGGATTGGAATGGGAAGGAGTTGTATATGACATCTCATGCCATAGGAAGGGTCTCAGGTTTGGTATAAGCATTGAGATATCACATCTCTGCTATCGGAAGGGTCTCAGGATTGGAATGGGAAGGAGTTTGATATCACATCTCATGCCATGTATGGGTCTCAGGTTTTGTAGAAGCATTGGGATATCACATCTCATGCTATCGGAAGGGTATCAGGATTGGATTTGGAAGGAGTTGGATATCCCATCTCATGCTATAGGAAGGGTCTCAGGTTGGAATGGGAAGGAGTTGGATATCACATCTGATGTTATAGGAAGGGTCTCAGGATTGGAATGGGAAGGACTTGGATATCACATCTCATGCTATAGGAAGGCTCTCAGGTTTGGAAGGGGAAGGAGTTGGATATCACATTTCATGTTAGAGGTAGGATATCAGGTTTGGTAAAGAGGCATTGAGATATCACATCTCTTGCTATAGGAAGGGTCTCAGAATTGGAATGGGAAGGAGTTGGATATCACATCTCATGTTATAGGAAAGATCTCAGGTTTGGTATTAGAAGCATTGAGACATCACATCTCATGTTATAGGAAGGATCTCAGGATTGGAATGGGAAGAAGTTGGATATCACATCTCATGCTATAGGAAGGGTCTCAGGTTTGGTATAAGCATTGAGATATCACATCTCATGCTATAGGAAGGGTCTCAGGATTGGAATGGGAAGGAGTTGTATATGACATCTCATGCCATAGGAAGGGTCTCAGGTTTGGTATAAGCATTGAGATATCACATCTCATGCTATAGGAAGGGTCTCAGGATTGGAATGGGAAGGACTTGGATATCATATCTCATGCTATAGGCAGGGTCTCAGGTTTGGAAAGGGAAGGAGTTGGATATCAAATTTCATGTTAGAGGTAGGATCTCAGGTTTGGTATTAGAGGAATTGATATATCACATCTCATGCTATCAGAAGGGTCTCAGGATTGGAATGGGAAGGAGTTGGATATCACATCTCATGCTAAAGGGAGGGTCTCAGGTTTGGAAGGGGAAGGATTTGGATATCACATCTCATGTTATAGGAAGGATCTCAGGTTTGGTATTAGAAGCATTGAGATATCACATCTCATGCTATCGGAAGTATCTCAGGTTTGGTATTAGAGGCATTGAGATATCACATCTCATGCTATCATAAGGGTCTCAGGATTGGAATGGGAAGGAGTTGGATATCACATCTCATGCTAAAGGGAGGGTCTCAGGTTTGGAAGGGGAAGGATTTGGATATCACATCACATGTTATAAGAAGGATCTCAGGTTTGGTATTAGAAGCATTGAGATAACACATCTCATGTTATCAGAAGGGTCTCAGGATTGGAATGGGAAGGAGCTGGATATCACATCTCATGCTATAGGAAGGGTCTCAGGTTTGGAACGGGAAGGAGTTGAGTATCACATCTCATGTTATAGGAAGAGTCTCAGGTTTGGTATAAACATTGAGATATCACATCTCTGCAATCGGAAGTGTCTCAGGATTGGGATGGGAAGGAGTTGGATATCACATCTCATGCTATAGGGAGGTTCTCAGGTTTGATATTAGAAGCATTGAGATATCACATATGCTATTGGAAGGGTCTCAGTATTGGAATTGGAAGGAGTTGGATATCACATCTCATGCTATCGGAAGGGTCTCATGTTTGGAATGGGAAGCAGTTGGATATCACATATGCTATAGGAAGTGTCTCAGGTTTGGAATGGGAATGAGTTGGATATCACATCTCATGTTATAGGAAGGGTCTCAGGTTTGGTATAAGCATTGAGATATCACATCTCTGCTATCGGAAGTGGCTCAGGATTGGAATGGGAAGGAGTTGGATATCCCATCTCAAGTTATAGGACGGGTCTCTGGTTTGGTATAAGCATTGAAATATCACATCTCATGCTATAGGAAGGGTCTCAGGATTGGAATGGGAAGGATTTGGATATCACATCTCATGCTATAGGAAGGGTCTCAGGTTTGGTATACGCATGGAGATATCACTTCTCATGCTATAGGAAGGGTCTCAGGATTGGAAAAGGAAGGAGTTGGATATCACATCTCATGTTTTAGGAAGGATCTCAGGTTTGGTATTAGAAGCATTGAGATATCACAATCATGCTATCAGAAGGGTCTCAGGATTGGAATGGGAAGGAGTTGGATATCACATCTCATGCTAAAGGGAGGGTCTCAGGTTTGGAAGGGGAAGGATTTGGATATCACATCTCATGTTATCAGAAGCGTCTCAGGTTTGGTATTAGAAGTATTGAGATATCATATCTCATGCTATACGAAGGGTCTCAGGACTGGAATGGGAAGGAGTTGGATATCACATCTCATGCTAAAGGAAGGGTCTCAGGTTTGGTAGAAGCATTGAGATATCACATTTCCTGCTATAGGAAGGGTCTTAGGATTGGAATGGGAAGGATTTGGATATCACATCTCATGTTATAGGAAAGATCTCAGGTTTGGTATTAGAAGCATTGAGACATCACATCTCATGTTATAGGAAGGGTCTCAGGATTGGAATGGGAAGAACTTGGATATCACATCTCATGCTATAGGAAGGCTCTCAGGTTTGGAAGGGGAAGGAGTTGGATATCACATTTCATGTTAGAGGTAGGATCTCAGGTTTGGTAAAGAGGCATTGAGATAACACATCTCATGCTATCGGAAGGGTCTCAGGATTGGAATGGGAAGGAGTTTGATATCACATCTCATGCTATAGGAAGGGTGTCAGGTTTGGAACTGGAAGGAGTTGGATATCCCATCTCATGTTATAGGACGGGTCTCAGGTTTGGTATTAGAAGCATTGAGATATCACATCGCATGCTGTAGGAAGGGTCTCAGGATTGGAATGGGAATGAGTTGGATATTACATTCTTGCTATAGGAAGGGTCTCATGTTTGGAATGGGAAGGAGGTGGATATCACATATGCTATAGGAAGGGTCTCAGGTTTGGAACGGGAAAGAATTGGATATCACATCTCATGCTATAGGAAGGGTCTCAGGTTTGGTATAAGCATTGAGATATCACATCTCTGCTATCGGAAGTGTCTCGGGATTGGAATGGGAAGGAGTTGGATATCCCATCTCATGTTATAGGACGGGTCTCAGGTTTGTTATTAGAATCATTGAGATATCATATTGCATGCTGTAGGAAGGGTCTAAGGATTGGAATGGGAAGGACTTGGATATCACATCTCATGCTATAGGTAGGCTCTCAGGTTTGGAAAGGGAAGGAGTTGGATATCACATTTCATGTTAGAGGAAGGATCTCAGGTTTGGTATTAGAGGCATTGCATGAGATGTGATATCTCAATGCTTATACCAAACCTGAGACCCTTCCTATAGCTTGAGATTTCATATACAACTCCTTCCCATTCCAATCCTGAGACCCTTCCTATAGCATGAGATGTGATATCTCAATGCTTATACCAAACCTGAGACCCTTCCTATAGCATGAGATGTGATATCCAACTTCTTCCCATTCCAATCCTGAGACCCTTCCTATAACATGAGATGTGATGTCTCAATGCTTCTAATACCAAACCTGATATCTTTCCTATAACATGAGATGTGATATCCAACTCCTTCCCATTCCAATCCTGAGACCCTTCCTATAGCATGAGATGTGATATCTCAATGCTTATACCAAACCTGAGACCCTTCCTATAGCTTGAGATGTGATATCCAACTCCTTCCCCTTCCAAACCTGAGAGCCTTCCTATAGCATGAGATATGATATCCACGTCCTTCCCATTCCAATCCTGAGACCCTTCCTATAACATGAGATGTGATATTCAACTCCTTCCCATTCCAACCTGAGACCCTTCCTATAGCATGAGATGGGATATCCAACTCCTTCCAAATCCAATCCTAATACCCTTCCAATAGCATGAGATGTGATATCCCAATGCTTCTACCAAACCTGAGACCCATACTATGGCATGAGATGTGATATCAAACTCCTTCCCATTCCAATCCTGAGACCCTTCCTATAGCTTGAGATGTGATATCCAACTCCTTCCCATTCCAATTCTGAGACCCTTCCTATACCATGAGACGTGATATCTCAATGCTTCTAATACCAAACCTGAGACCCGTCCTATAACATGAGATGTGATATCCAAATCCTTCCCCTTCCAAACCTTAGACCCTTCCTTTATCATGAGATGTGATATCCAACTCCTTCCCATTCCAATCCTGACACCCTTCCGATATCATGAGATTTGTTATCTCAATGCTTCTAATATCAAACTTGAGACCCTCCCTATAGCATGAGATCTGACATCCAAGTCCTTCCCATTCCAATCCTGAGACCCTTCCCATAGCATGAGATGTGATATCTCAATGCTTCTAATACCAAACCTGAGACCCTTCCTATAACATGAGATGGGATATCCAAGTCCTTCCCATTCTAATCCTGAGACCCTTCCCATAGCATGAGATGTGATGTCTCAATGCTTCTAATACCAAACCTGAGATCCTTCCTATAACATGAGATGTGATATCCAACTCCTTCCCATTCCAATCCTGAGACCCTTCCTATAGCATGAGAAGTGATATCTCCATGCTTATACCAAACCCGAGACCCTTCCTATAGCATGAGATGTGATATCCAACTCCTTCCCATTCCAATCCTAGACCCTTCCTATAGCATGAGAAGTGATATCTCCATGCGTATACCAAACCTGAGACCCTTCCTATAGCATGAGATGTGATATCCAACTCCTTCCCATTCCAATCCTGAGACCCTTCTGATGGCATGAGATGTGATATCTCAATGCCTCTAATACCAAACCTGAGATCCTACCTCTAACATGAAATGTGATATCCAACTCCTTCCCCTTCCAACCCTGAGAGCCTTCCTATAGAATGAGATGTGATATCCAAGTCCTTCCCATTCCAATCCTGAGACCCTTCTGATGGCATGAGATGTGATATCTCAATGCCTCTAATACCAAACCTGAGATCCTACCTCTAACATGAAATGTGATATCCAACTCCTTCCCCTTCCAACCCTGAGACCCTGCCTATAGCATGTGATGTGATATCCCAATGCTTCTACAAAACCTGAGACCCATACCATGGCATGAGATGTGATATCAAACTCCTTCCCATTCCAATCCTGAGACCCTTTCTATAGCTTGAGATGTGATATCCAACTCCTTCCCATTCCAATTCTGAGACCCGACCTATACCATGAGATTTGATATCTAAATGCTTCTAATACCAAACCTGAGACCGGTCCTATAACATGAGATGTGATACCCAAATCCTTCCCCTTTCCAAACCTTAGACCCTTCCTATAGCATGAGATGTGATATCTCAATGCTTCTAATACCAAACCTGAGACCCTTCCTATAACGAGATGGGATATCCAACTCCTTCCCATTCCAATCCTGAGACCCTTCCGATAGCAGAGATGTGATATCTCAATGCTTATACCAAACCTGATACCCTTCCTATGGCATGAGATGTCATATACAACTCCTTCCGATTCCAATCCTGAGACCCTTCCTATAGCATGAGATGTGATATCTCAATGCTTCTAATACCAAACCCGAGATCCTTCCTATAACATGAGATGTGATATCAAACTCCTTCCCATTCCTATCCTGAGACCCTTCCGATAGCAGAGATGTGATATCTCAATGCTTATACCAAACCTGATGACCCATCCTATGGCATGAGATGTGATATCCAACTCCTTCCCATTGCAATCCTGAGTTCCTTCCTATAGCATGAGATGTGATATCTCAATGCTTCTATCAAACCTGAGACCCTTCCTTTAGCATGAGATGTGATATCCAACTCCTTGCCATTCCAATTCTGAGACCCTTCCTATAACATGAGACATGATATCCAACTCCTTCCCATTCCAATCCTGAGACTCCTCCTATAGCATGAGATGTGATATCTCAATGCTTCTAATACCAAACATGGGACCCGCCCTATAACATGAGATATGATATCCAAATCCTTCCCATTCCAAACCTGAGACCCTTCCTACAGCATGCGATGTGATATCTCAATGCTTCTAATATCAAACCTGAGACCCGTCCTATAACATGAGATGGGATATCCAACTCCTTCCCGCTCCAAACCTGTGACCCTTCCTATAGCATGAGATGTGATATCCAATTCCTTCCCATCCCAATCCTGAGACACCTCCGATAGCAGAGATGTGATATCTCAATGCTTATACCAAACCTGAGACTCTTCCTATAACATGAGATGTGATATCCAACTCCTTCCCGTTCCAAACCTGAGACCCTTCCTATAGCATGAGATGTGATATCCAACTCCTTCCCATTCCAATCCTGAGACCCTTCCGATAGCAGAGATGTGATATCTCAATGCTTATACCAAACCTGAGACTCTTCCTATAACATGAGATGTGATATCCAACTCCTTCCCTTTCCAAACCTGAGACCCTGCCTATAGCATGAGATGTGATATCCAAGTCCTTCCCATTCCAATCCTGAGACACTTCCTATAGCATGGGATGTGATATCTCAATGCTTATACCAAACCTGAGACCCTTCCTATAGCATGAGATGTGATATCCAACTCCTTCCCATTCCAATCCTGAGACCCTTCCTATAGCATGAGATGTGATATCTCAATTCCTCTAATACCAAACCTGAGATCCTTCCTCTAACATGAAATGTGATATCCAACTCCGTCCCTTTCCAAACCTGAGAGCCTACCTATAGCATGAGATGTGATATCCAAGTCCTTCCCATTCCAATCCTTAGACCCTTCCTACAGCATGCAATATGATATCTCAATGATTCTAATAACAAACCTGAGACCCGTCCTATAACATGAGATGGGATATCCAACTCCTTTCAATTCCAATCCTGAGACACTTCCTATAGCATGAGATGTGATATCTCAATGCTTATACCAAACCTGAGACCCTTCCTATGGCATGAGATGTCATATACAACTCCTTCCCATTCCAATCCTGAGACCCTTCCTATAGCATGAGATGTGATATCTCAATGCTTATACCAAACCTGAGACCCTTCCTATAGCATGAGATGTGATATCCAACTTCTTCCCATTCCAATCCTGAGACCCTTCCTATAACATGAGATGTGATGTCTCAATGCTTCTAATACCAAACCTGATATCTTTCCTATAACATGAGATGTGATATCCAACTCCTTCCCATTCCAATCCTGAGACCCTTCCTATAGCATGAGATGTGATATCTCAATGCTTATACCAAACCTGAGACCCTTCCTATAGCTTGAGATGTGATATCCAACTTATTCCCATTCCAATCCTGAGAACCTTCCTATAGCATGAGATGTGATATCTCAATGCCTCTAATACCAAACCTGAGATCCTTCCTCTAACATGAGATGTGCTATCCAACTCCTTCCCATTCCAATCCTGAGACCCTTCCTATAGCATGAGATGTGATATCTCAATGCTTATACCAAACCTGAGACCCTTCCTATAGCTTGAGATGTCATATACAACTCCTTCCCATTCCAATCCTGAGACCCTTCCTATAGCATGAGATGTGATATCTCAATGCTTATACCAAACCTGAGACCCTTCCTATAGCATGAGATGTGATATCCAACTTCTTCCCATTCCAATCCTGAGACCCTTCCTATAACATGAGATGTGATGTCTCAATGCTTCTAATACCAAACCTGATATCTTTCCTATAACATGAGATGTGATATCTCAATGCTTATACCAAACCTGAGACCCTTCCTATAGCTTGAGATGTGATATCCAACTCCTTCCCCTTCCAAACCTGAGAGCCTTCCTATAGCATGAGATATGATATCCACGTCCTTCCCATTCCAATCCTGAGACCCTTCCTATAACATGAGATGTGATATTCAACTCCTTCCCATTCCAACCTGAGACCCTTCCTATAGCATGAGATGGGATATCCAACTCCTTCCAAATCCAATCCTAATACCCTTCCAATAGCATGAGATGTGATATCCCAATGCTTCTACCAAACCGGAGACCCATACTATGGCATGAGATGTGATATCAAACTCCTTCCCATTCCAATCCTGAGACCCTTCCTATAGCTTGAGATGTGATATCCAACTCCTTCCCATTCCAATCCTGACACCCTTCCGATATCATGAGATTTGTTATCTCAATGCTTCTAATATCAAACTTGAGACCCTCCCTATAGCATGAGATCTGACATCCAAGTCCTTCCCATTCCAATCCTGAGACCCTTCCCATAGCATGAGATGTGATATCTCAATGCTTCTAATACCAAACCTGAGACCCTTCCTATAACATGAGATGGGATATCCAAGTCCTTCCCATTCTAATCCTGAGACCCTTCCCATAGCATGAGATGTGATGTCTCAATGCTTCTAATACCAAACCTGAGATCCTTCCTATAACATGAGATGTGATATCCAACTCCTTCCCATTCCAATCCTGAGACCCTTCCTATAGCATGAGAAGTGATATCTCCATGCTTATACCAAACCCGAGACCCTTCCTATAGCATGAGATGTGATATCCAACTCCTTCCCATTCCAATCCTAGACCCTTCCTATAGCATGAGAAGTGATATCTCCATGCGTATACCAAACCTGAGACCCTTCCTATAGGAATGAGATGTGATATCCAAATCCTTCCCATTCCAATCCTGAGACCCTTCCTATAGCATGAGATGTGATATCTCAATGCTTATACCAAACCAGAGACCCGTCCTATAACATGAGATGGGATATTCAACTCCTTCCCATTCCAATCCAGAGACCCTTCCTATAACATGAGATGTGATATCCAACTCCTTCCCATTCCAACCTGAGACCCTTCCTATAGCATGAGATGGGATATCCAACTCCTTCCAAATCCAATCCTGATACCCTTCCGATAGCATGAGATGTGATATCCCAATGCTTCTACCAAACCTGAGACCCATACTATGGCATGAGATGTGATATCAAACTCCTTCCCATTCCAATCCTGAGACCCTTCCTATAGCTTGAGATGCGATATCCAACTCCTTCCCATTCCAATTCTGAGACCCTTCCTATACCATGAGACTTGATATCTCAATGCTTCTAATACCAAACCTGAGACCCGTCCTATAACATGAGATGTGATATCCAAATCCTTCCCCTTCCAAACCTTAGACCCTTCCTTTATCATGAGATGTAATTTCCAACTCCTACCCATTCCAATCCTGACACCCTTCCGATATCATGAGATTTGTTATCTCAATGCTTCTAATATCAAACTTGAGACCCTCCCTATAGCATGAGATCTGACATCCAAGTCCTTCCCATTCCAATCCTGAGACCCTTCCTATAGCATGAGATGTGATATCTCAATGCTTCTAATACCAAACCTGAGACCCTTCCTATAACATGAGATGGGATATCCAACTCCTTCCCATTCCAATCCTGAGACCCTTCCGATAGCAGAGATGTGATATCTCAATGCTTATACCAAACCTGAGACCCATACTATGGCATGGGATGTGATATCAAACTCCTTCCCATTCCAATCCTGAGACCCTTCCTATAGCTTGAGATGCAATATCCAACTCCTTCCCATTCCAATTCTGAGACCCTTCCTATACCATGAGACTTGATATCTCAATGCTTCTAATACCAAACCTGAGACCCGTCCTATAACATGAGATGTGATATCCAAATCCTTCCCCTTCCAAACCTTAGACCCTTCCTTTATCATGAGATGTAATTTCCAACTCCTTCCCATTCCAATCCTGACACCCTTCCGATATCATGAGATTTGTTATCTCAATGCTTCTAATATCAAACTTGAGACCCTCCCTATAGCATGAGATCTGACATCCAAGTCCTTCCCATTCCAATCCTGAGACCCTTCCTATAGCATGAGATGTGATATCTCAATGCTTCTAATACCAAACCTGAGACCCTTCCTATAACATGAGATGGGATATCCAACTCCTTCCCATTCCAATCCTGAGACCCTTCCGATAGCAGAGATGTGATATCTCAATGCTTATACCAAACCTGAGACCCTTGCTATGGCCTGAGATGTCATATACAACTCCTTCCCATTCAAATCCTGAGACCCTTCCTATAGCATGAGATGTGATATCTCAATGCTTATACCAAACCTGAGACCCTTCCTATAGCATGAGATGTGATATCCAACTCCTTCCCATTCCAATCCTGAGACCCTTCCCATAGCATGAGATGTGATGTCTCAATGCTTCTAATACCAAACCTGAGACCCTTCCTATAACATGAGATGTGATATCCAACTCCTTCCCATTCCAATCCTGAGACCCTTCCTATAGCATGAGAAGTGATATCTCCATGCTTATACCAAACCTGAGACCCTTCCTATAGCATGAGATGTAATATCCAACTCCTTCCCATTCCAATCCTGAGACCCTTCCTATAGCATGAGAAGTATCTCCATGCGTATCCCAAACCTGAGACCCTTCCTATAGCATGAGATGTGATATCCAAATCCTTCCCATTCCAATCCTGAGCCACTTCCGATAGCAGAGATGTGATATCTCAATGCTTATACCAAACCTGAGACCCTTCCTATAACATGAGATGTGATATCCAACTCATTCCCGTTCCAAACCTGAGACACTTCCTATAGCATATGTGATATCCAAGTCCTTCCCATTTCAAACATGAGACCCTTCCTATAGCAAGAATGTAATATCCAACTCCTACCCATTCCAATCCTGAGACCATTCCTATAGCATGAGATGTGATATATCAATGCTTCTAATACCAAACCTGAGATCCTTCCTATGACATGAAATGTGATATCCAAATCCTTCCCATTCCAAACCTGAGACCCTTCCTACAGCATGCGATGTGATATCTCAATGCTTCTAATATCAAACCTGAGACCCGTCCTATAACATGAGATGGGATATCCAACTCCTTCCCGTTCCAAACCTGAAACCCTTCCTATAGCATGAGATGTGATATCCAATTCCTTCCCATCCCAATCCTGAGACACCTCCGATAGCAGAGATGTGATATCTCAATGCTTATACCAAACCTGAGACTCTTCCTATAACATGAGATGTGATATCCAACTCCTTCCCGTTCCAAACCTGAGCCCCTTCCTATAGCATGAGATGTGATATCCAACTCCTTCCCATTCCAATCCTGAGACCCTTCCGATAGCATGAGATGTGATATCTCAATGCTTCTAATACCAAACCTGTGATCCTTCCTATAATAAGAGATGTGATATCCAAATCCTTCCCCTTCCAAACCTGAGACCCTCCCTTTAGCATGAGATGTGATATCTCAATGCCTCTAATACCAAACCTGAGATCCTTCCAATAGCATGAGATGTCATATCTCAATGCTTCTGATACCAAACCTGAGATCCTTCCTATAACATGAGATGTGATATCCAAATCCTTCCCCTTCCAAACCTGAGACCCTCCCTTTAGCATGAGATGTGATATCCAACTCCTTCCCATTCCAATCTTGAGACCCTTCTGATAGCATGAGATGTGATATCTCAATGCCTCTAATACCAAACCTGATTCCTACCTCTAACATGAAATGTGATATCCAACCCCTTCCCTTTCCAAACGTGAGACCCTCCCTATAGATTCAGATGTGATATCCAAGTCCTTCCCATTCCAATCCTGAGACCCTTCCTTTAGCATGAGATGTGATATCTCAATGCTTCTAATACCAAACCTGAGACCCTTCCTATAACATAAGATGGGATATCCAACTCCTTCCCATTCCAATCCTGAGACCCTTCCGATAGCAGAGATGTGATATCTCAATGCTTATACCAAACCTGAGACCCTTCCTGTGGCATGAGATGTCATATACAACTCCTTCCCATTCCAATCCTGAGACCCTTCCTATAGCATGAGATGTGATATCCAACTCCTTCCCATTCCAATCCTGAGACCCTTCCTATAGCATGAGATTTGATATCTCAATGTTTCTAACACCAAACCTGAGATCCTTCCGATAGCATGAGATGTGATATCTCAATGCTTCTAATACCAAACCTGAGATCATTCCTATAACACGAGATGTTATATCCAAATCCTTCCCCTTCCAAACCTGAGACCCTCCCTTTAGCATATGTGATATCCAACTCCTTCCCATTCCAATCCTGAGACCCTTCCTATAGCATGAGATGTGATTTCTCAATGCTTCTAATACCAAACCTGAGATCCTTCCTATAACATGAGATGTGATATCCAACTCCTTCCCATTCCAATCCTGAGACCCTTCCTATAGCATGAGATGTGATTTCTCAATGCTTCTAATACCAAACCTGAGATCCTTCCTATAGCATGAGATGTGATATCTCAATGCTTATACCAAACCTGAGACCCTTCCTATAGCATGAGATGTGATTTCCAACTACTTCCCATTCCAATCCTGAGACCCTTCCTATAGCATGAGATGTGATATCCAACTCCTTCCCTTTCCAAACCTGAGAGCCTATCTATAGCATGAGATGTGATATCCAATTCCTTCCCATTCCAATCCTGAGACCCTTCCTATAGCATGAGATGTGATATCTCAATGCTTATACCAAACCTGAGACCCTTCCTATAGCATGAGATGTGATATCCAACTACTTCCCATTCCAATCCTGAGACCCTTCCTATAGCATGAGATGTGATATCCAACTCCTTCCCTTTCCCAACCTGAGAGCCTTCCTATAGAATGAGATGTGATATCCAAGTCCTTCCCATTCCAATCCTGAGACCCTTCTGATGGCATGAGATGTGATATCTCAATGCCTCTAATACCAAACCTGAGATCCTACCTCTAACATGAAATGTGATATCCAACTCCTTCCCCTTCCAACCCTGAGACCCTGCCTATAGCATGTGATGTGATATCCCAATGCTTCTACAAAACCTGAGACCCATACCATGGCATGAGATGTGATATCAAACTCCTTCCCATTCCAATCCTGAGACCCTTTCTATAGCTTGAGATGTGATATCCAACTCCTTCCCATTCCAATTCTGAGACCCGACCTATACCATGAGATTTGATATCTAAATGCTTCTAATACCAAACCTGAGACCGGTCCTATAACATGAGATGTGATACCCAAATCCTTCCCCTTTCCAAACCTTAGACCCTTCCTATAGCATGAGATGTGATATCTCAATGCTTCTAATACCAAACCTGAGACCCTTCCTATAACGAGATGGGATATCCAACTCCTTCCCATTCCAATCCTGAGACCCTTCCGATAGCAGAGATGTGATATCTCAATGCTTATACCAAACCTGATACCCTTCCTATGGCATGAGATGTCATATACAACTCCTTCCGATTCCAATCCTGAGACCCTTCCTATAGCATGAGATGTGATATCTCAATGCTTCTAATACCAAACCCGAGATCCTTCCTATAACATGAGATGTGATATCAAACTCCTTCCCATTCCTATCCTGAGACCCTTCCGATAGCAGAGATGTGATATCTCAATGCTTATACCAAACCTGATGACCCATCCTATGGCATGAGATGTGATATCCAACTCCTTCCCATTGCAATCCTGAGTTCCTTCCTATAGCATGAGATGTGATATCTCAATGCTTCTATCAAACCTGAGACCCTTCCTTTAGCATGAGATGTGATATCCAACTCCTTGCCATTCCAATTCTGAGACCCTTCCTATAACATGAGACATGATATCCAACTCCTTCCCATTCCAATCCTGAGACTCCTCCTATAGCATGAGATGTGATATCTCAATGCTTCTAATACCAAACATGGGACCCGCCCTATAACATGAGATATGATATCCAAATCCTTCCCATTCCAAACCTGAGACCCTTCCTACAGCATGCGATGTGATATCTCAATGCTTCTAATATCAAACCTGAGACCCGTCCTATAACATGAGATGGGATATCCAACTCCTTCCCGCTCCAAACCTGTGACCCTTCCTATAGCATGAGATGTGATATCCAATTCCTTCCCATCCCAATCCTGAGACACCTCCGATAGCAGAGATGTGATATCTCAATGCTTATACCAAACCTGAGACTCTTCCTATAACATGAGATGTGATATCCAACTCCTTCCCGTTCCAAACCTGAGACCCTTCCTATAGCATGAGATGTGATATCCAACTCCTTCCCATTCCAATCCTGAGACCCTTCCGATAGCAGAGATGTGATATCTCAATGCTTATACCAAACCTGAGACTCTTCCTATAACATGAGATGTGATATCCAACTCCTTCCCTTTCCAAACCTGAGACCCTGCCTATAGCATGAGATGTGATATCCAAGTCCTTCCCATTCCAATCCTGAGACACTTCCTATAGCATGGGATGTGATATCTCAATGCTTATACCAAACCTGAGACCCTTCCTATAGCATGAGATGTGATATCCAACTCCTTCCCATTCCAATCCTGAGACCCTTCCTATAGCATGAGATGTGATATCTCAATTCCTCTAATACCAAACCTGAGATCCTTCCTCTAACATGAAATGTGATATCCAACTCCGTCCCTTTCCAAACCTGAGAGCCTACCTATAGCATGAGATGTGATATCCAAGTCCTTCCCATTCCAATCCTTAGACCCTTCCTACAGCATGCAATATGATATCTCAATGATTCTAATAACAAACCTGAGACCCGTCCTATAACATGAGATGGGATATCCAACTCCTTTCAATTCCAATCCTGAGACACTTCCTATAGCATGAGATGTGATATCTCAATGCTTATACCAAACCTGAGACCCTTCCTATGGCATGAGATGTCATATACAACTCCTTCCCATTCCAATCCTGAGACCCTTCCTATAGCATGAGATGTGATATCTCAATGCTTATACCAAACCTGAGACCCTTCCTATAGCATGAGATGTGATATCCAACTTCTTCCCATTCCAATCCTGAGACCCTTCCTATAACATGAGATGTGATGTCTCAATGCTTCTAATACCAAACCTGATATCTTTCCTATAACATGAGATGTGATATCCAACTCCTTCCCATTCCAATCCTGAGACCCTTCCTATAGTATGAGATGTGATATCTCAATGCTTATACCAAACCTGAGACCCTTCCTATAGCTTGAGATGTGATATCCAACTCCTTCCCATTCCAATCCTGAGAACCTTCCTATAGCATGAGATGTGATATCTCAATGCCTCTAATACCAAACCTGAGATCCTTCCTCTAACATGAGATGTGCTATCCAACTCCTTCCCATTCCAATCCTGAGACCCTTCCTATAGCATGAGATGTGATATCTCAATGCTTATACCAAACCTGAGACCCTTCCTATAGCTTGAGATGTCATATACAACTCCTTCCCATTCCAATCCTGAGACCCTTCCTATAGCATGAGATGTGATATCTCAATGCTTATACCAAACCTGAGACCCTTCCTATAGCATGAGATGTGATATCCAACTTCTTCCCATTCCAATCCTGAGACCCTTCCTATAACATGAGATGTGATGTCTCAATGCTTCTAATACCAAACCTGATATCTTTCCTATAACATGAGATGTGATATCTCAATGCTTATACCAAACCTGAGACCCTTCCTATAGCTTGAGATGTGATATCCAACTCCTTCCCCTTCCAAACCTGAGAGCCTTCCTATAGCATGAGATATGATATCCACGTCCTTCCCATTCCAATCCTGAGACCAATCCTATAACATGAGATGTGATATTCAACTCCTTCCCATTCCAACCTGAGACCCTTCCTATAGCATGAGATGGGATATCCAACTCCTTCCAAATCCAATCCTAATACCCTTCCAATAGCATGAGATGTGATATCCCAATGCTTCTACCAAACCTGAGACCCATACTATGGCATGAGATGTGATATCAAACTCCTTCCCATTCCAATCCTGAGACCCTTCCTATAGCTTGAGATGTGATATCCAACTCCTTCCCATTCCAATCCTGACACCCTTCCGATATCATGAGATTTGTTATCTCAATGCTTCTAATATCAAACTTGAGACCCTCCCTATAGCATGAGATCTGACATCCAAGTCCTTCCCATTCCAATCCTGAGACCCTTCCCATAGCATGAGATGTGATATCTCAATGCTTCTAATACCAAACCTGAGACCCTTCCTATAACATGAGATGGGATATCCAAGTCCTTCCCATTCTAATCCTGAGACCCTTCCCATAGCATGAGATGTGATGTCTCAATGCTTCTAATACCAAACCTGAGATCCTTCCTATAACATGAGATGTGATATCCAACTCCTTCCCATTCCAATCCTGAGACCCTTCCTATAGCATGAGAAGTGATATCTCCATGCTTATACCAAACCCGAGACCCTTCCTATAGCATGAGATGTGATATCCAACTCCTTCCCATTCCAATCCTAGACCCTTCCTATAGCATGAGAAGTGATATCTCCATGCGTATACCAAACCTGAGACCCTTCCTATAGGAATGAGATGTGATATCCAAATCCTTCCCATTCCAATCCTGAGACCCTTCCTATAGCATGAGATGTGATATCTCAATGCTTATACCAAACCAGAGACCCGTCCTATAACATGAGATGGGATATTCAACTCCTTCCCATTCCAATCCAGAGACCCTTCCTATAACATGAGATGTGATATCCAACTCCTTCCCATTCCAACCTGAGACCCTTCCTATAGCATGAGATGGGATATCCAACTCCTTCCAAATCCAATCCTGATACCCTTCCGATAGCATGAGATGTGATATCCCAATGCTTCTACCAAACCTGAGACCCATACTATGGCATGAGATGTGATATCAAACTCCTTCCCATTCCAATCCTGAGACCCTTCCTATAGCTTGAGATGCGATATCCAACTCCTTCCCATTCCAATTCTGAGACCCTTCCTATACCATGAGACTTGATATCTCAATGCTTCTAATACCAAACCTGAGACCCGTCCTATAACATGAGATGTGATATCCAAATCCTTCCCCTTCCAAACCTTAGACCCTTCCTTTATCATGAGATGTAATTTCCAACTCCTACCCATTCCAATCCTGACACCCTTCCGATATCATGAGATTTGTTATCTCAATGCTTCTAATATCAAACTTGAGACCCTCCCTATAGCATGAGATCTGACATCCAAGTCCTTCCCATTCCAATCCTGAGACCCTTCCTATAGCATGAGATGTGATATCTCAATGCTTCTAATACCAAACCTGAGACCCTTCCTATAACATGAGATGGGATATCCAACTCCTTCCCATTCCAATCCTGAGACCCTTCCGATAGCAGAGATGTGATATCTCAATGCTTATACCAAACCTGAGACCCATACTATGGCATGAGATGTGATATCAAACTCCTTCCCATTCCAATCCTGAGACCCTTCCTATAGCTTGAGATGCAATATCCAACTCCTTCCCATTCCAATTCTGAGACCCTTCCTATACCATGAGACTTGATATCTCAATGCTTCTAATACCAAACCTGAGACCCGTCCTATAACATGAGATGTGATATCCAAATCCTTCCCCTTCCAAACCTTAGACCCTTCCTTTATCATGAGATGTAATTTCCAACTCCTTCCCATTCCAATCCTGACACCCTTCCGATATCATGAGATTTGTTATCTCAATGCTTCTAATATCAAACTTGAGACCCTCCCTATAGCATGAGATCTGACATCCAAGTCCTTCCCATTCCAATCCTGAGACCCTTCCTATAGCATGAGATGTGATATCTCAATGCTTCTAATACCAAACCTGAGACCCTTCCTATAACATGAGATGGGATATCCAACTCCTTCCCATTCCAATCCTGAGACCCTTCCGATAGCAGAGATGTGATATCTCAATGCTTATACCAAACCTGAGACCCTTGCTATGGCCTGAGATGTCATATACAACTCCTTCCCATTCAAATCCTGAGACCCTTCCTATAGCATGAGATGTGATATCTCAATGCTTATACCAAACCTGAGACCCTTCCTATAGCATGAGATGTGATATCCAACTCCTTCCATTCCAATCCTGAGACCCTTCCTATAGCATGAGATGTGATATCTCAATGCTTATACCAAACCTGAGACCCTTCCTATAGCATGAGATGTGATATCCAACTACTTCCCATTCCAATCCTGAGACCCTTCCTATAGCATGAGATGTGATATCCAACTCCTTCCCTTTCCAAACCTGAGAGCCTTCCTATAGAATGAGATGTGATATCCAAGTCCTTCCCATTCCAATCCTGAGACCCTTCTGATGGCATGAGATGTGATATCTCAATGCCTCTAATACCAAACCTGAGATCCTACCTCTAACATGAAATGTGATATCCAACTCCTTCCCCTTCCAACCCTGAGACCCTGCCTATAGCATGTGATGTGATATCCCAATGCTTCTACAAAACCTGAGACCCATACCATGGCATGAGATGTGATATCAAACTCCTTCCCATTCCAATCCTGAGACCCTTTCTATAGCTTGAGATGTGATATCCAACTCCTTCCCATTCCAATTCTGAGACCCGACCTATACCATGAGATTTGATATCTAAATGCTTCTAATACCAAACCTGAGACCGGTCCTATAACATGAGATGTGATACCCAAATCCTTCCCCTTTCCAAACCTTAGACCCTTCCTATAGCATGAGATGTGATATCTCAATGCTTCTAATACCAAACCTGAGACCCTTCCTATAACGAGATGGGATATCCAACTCCTTCCCATTCCAATCCTGAGACCCTTCCGATAGCAGAGATGTGATATCTCAATGCTTATACCAAACCTGATACCCTTCCTATGGCATGAGATGTCATATACAACTCCTTCCGATTCCAATCCTGAGACCCTTCCTATAGCATGAGATGTGATATCTCAATGCTTCTAATACCAAACCCGAGATCCTTCCTATAACATGAAATGTGATATCAAACTCCTTCCCATTCCTATCCTGAGACCCTTCCGATAGCAGAGATGTGATATCTCAATGCTTATACCAAACCTGATGACCCATCCTATGGCATGAGATGTGATATCCAACTCCTTCCCATTGCAATCCTGAGTTCCTTCCTATAGCATGAGATGTGATATCTCAATGCTTCTATCAAACCTGAGACCCTTCCTTTAGCATGAGATGTGATATCCAACTCCTTGCCATTCCAATTCTGAGACCCTTCCTATAACATGAGACATGATATCCAACTCCTTCCCATTCCAATCCTGAGACTCCTCCTATAGCATGAGATGTGATATCTCAATGCTTCTAATACCAAACATGGGACCCGCCCTATAACATGAGATATGATATCCAAATCCTTCCCATTCCAAACCTGAGACCCTTCCTACAGCATGCGATGTGATATCTCAATGCTTCTAATATCAAACCTGAGACCCGTCCTATAACATGAGATGGGATATCCAACTCCTTCCCGCTCCAAACCTGTGACCCTTCCTATAGCATGAGATGTGATATCCAATTCCTTCCCATCCCAATCCTGAGACACCTCCGATAGCAGAGATGTGATATCTCAATGCTTATACCAAACCTGAGACTCTTCCTATAACATGAGATGTGATATCCAACTCCTTCCCGTTCCAAACCTGAGACCCTTCCTATAGCATGAGATGTGATATCCAAGTCCTTCCCATTCCAATCCTGAGACACTTCCTATAGCATGGGATGTGATATCTCAATGCTTATACCAAACCTGAGACCCTTCCTATAGCATGAGATGTGATATCTCAATTCCTCTAATACCAAACCTGAGATCCTTCATCTAACATGAAATGTGATATCCAACTCCGTCCCTTTCCAAACCTGAGAGCCTACCTATAGCATGAGATGTGATATCCAAGTCCTTCCCATTCCAATCCTTAGACCCTTCCTACAGCATGCAATATGATATCTCAATGATTCTAATAACAAACCTGAGACCCGTCCTATAACATGAGATGGGATATCCAACTCCTTTCAATTCCAATCCTGAGACACTTCCTATAGCATGAGATGTGATATCTCAATGCTTATACCAAACCTGAGACCCTTCCTATGGCATGAGATGTCATATACAACTCCTTCCCATTCCAATCCTGAGACCCTTCCTATAGCATGAGATGTGATATCTCAATGCTTATACCAAACCTGAGACCCTTCCTATAGCATGAGATGTGATATCCAACTTCTTCCCATTCCAATCCTGAGACCCTTCCTATAACATGAGATGTGATGTCTCAATGCTTCTAATACCAAACCTGATATCTTTCCTATAACATGAGATGTGATATCCAACTCCTTCCCATTCCAATCCTGAGACCCTTCCTATAGCATGAGATGTGATATCTCAATGCTTATACCAAACCTGAGACCCTTCCTATAGCTTGAGATGTGATATCCAACTCCTTCCCATTCCAATCCTGAGAACCTTCCTATAGCATGAGATGTGATATCTCAATGCCTCTAATACCAAACCTGAGATCCTTCCTCTAACATGAGATGTGCTATCCAACTCCTTCCCATTCCAATCCTGAGACCCTTCCTATAGCATGAGATGTGATATCTCAATGCTTATACCAAACCTGAGACCCTTCCTATAGCTTGAGATGTCATATACAACTCCTTCCCATTCCAATCCTGAGACCCTTCCTATAGCATGAGATGTGATATCTCAATGCTTATACCAAACCTGAGACCCTTCCTATAGCATGAGATGTGATATCCAACTTCTTCCCATTCCAATCCTGAGACCCTTCCTATAACATGAGATGTGATGTCTCAATGCTTCTAATACCAAACCTGATATCTTTCCTATAACATGAGATGTGATATCTCAATGCTTATACCAAACCTGAGACCCTTCCTATAGCTTGAGATGTGATATCCAACTCCTTCCCCTTCCAAACCTGAGAGCCTTCCTATAGCATGAGATATGATATCCACGTCCTTCCCATTCCAATCCTGAGACCCTTCCTATAACATGAGATGTGATATTCAACTCCTTCCCATTCCAACCTGAGACCCTTCCTATAGCATGAGATGGGATATCCAACTCCTTCCAAATCCAATCCTAATACCCTTCCAATAGCATGAGATGTGATATCCCAATGCTTCTACCAAACCTGAGACCCATACTATGGCATGAGATGTGATATCAAACTCCTTCCCATTCCAATCCTGAGACCCTTCCTATAGCTTGAGATGTGATATCCAACTCCTTCCCATTCCAATCCTGACACCCTTCCGATATCATGAGATTTGTTATCTCAATGCTTCTAATATCAAACTTGAGACCCTCCCTATAGCATGAGATCTGACATCCAAGTCCTTCCCATTCCAATCCTGAGACCCTTCCCATAGCATGAGATGTGATATCTCAATGCTTCTAATACCAAACCTGAGACCCTTCCTATAACATGAGATGGGATATCCAAGTCCTTCCCATTCTAATCCTGAGACCCTTCCCATAGCATGAGATGTGATGTCTCAATGCTTCTAATACCAAACCTGAGATCCTTCCTATAACATGAGATGTGATATCCAACTCCTTCCCATTCCAATCCTGAGACCCTTCCTATAGCATGAGAAGTGATATCTCCATGCTTATACCAAACCCGAGACGCTTCCTATAGCATGAGATGTGATATCCAACTCCTTCCCATTCCAATCCTAGACCCTTCCTATAGCATGAGAAGTGATATCTCCATGCGTATACCAAACCTGAGACCCTTCCTATAGGAATGAGATGTGATATCCAAATCCTTCCCATTCCAATCCTGAGACCCTTCCTATAGCATGAGATGTGATATCTCAATGCTTATACCAAACCAGAGACCCGTCCTATAACATGAGATGGGATATTCAACTCCTTCCCATTCCAATCCAGAGACCCTTCCTATAACATGAGATGTGATATCCAACTCCTTCCCATTCCAACCTGAGACCCTTCCTATAGCATGAGATGGGATATCCAACTCCTTCCAAATCCAATCCTGATACCCTTCCGATAGCATGAGATGTGATATCCCAATGCTTCTACCAAACCTGAGACCCATACTATGGCATGAGATGTGATATCAAACTCCTTCCCATTCCAATCCTGAGACCCTTCCTATAGCTTGAGATGCGATATCCAACTCCTTCCCATTCCAATTCTGAGACCCTTCCTATACCATGAGACTTGATATCTCAATGCTTCTAATACCAAACCTGAGACCCGTCCTATAACATGAGATGTGATATCCAAATCCTTCCCCTTCCAAACCTTAGACCCTTCCTTTATCATGAGATGTAATTTCCAACTCCTACCCATTCCAATCCTGACACCCTTCCGATATCATGAGATTTGTTATCTCAATGCTTCTAATATCAAACTTGAGACCCTCCCTATAGCATGAGATCTGACATCCAAGTCCTTCCCATTCCAATCCTGAGACCCTTCCTATAGCATGAGATGTGATATCTCAATGCTTCTAATACCAAACCTGAGACCCTTCCTATAACATGAGATGGGATATCCAACTCCTTCCCATTCCAATCCTGAGACCCTTCCGATAGCAGAGATGTGATATCTCAATGCTTATACCAAACCTGAGACCCATACTATGGCATGAGATGTGATATCAAACTCCTTCCCATTCCAATCCTGAGACCCTTCCTATAGCTTGAGATGCAATATCCAACTCCTTCCCATTCCAATTCTGAGACCCTTCCTATACCATGAGACTTGATATCTCAATGCTTCTAATACCAAACCTGAGACCCGTCCTATAACATGAGATGTGATATCCAAATCCTTCCCCTTCCAAACCTTAGACCCTTCCTTTATCATGAGATGTAATTTCCAACTCCTTCCCATTCCAATCCTGACACCCTTCCGATATCATGAGATTTGTTATCTCAATGCTTCTAATATCAAACTTGAGACCCTCCCTATAGCATGAGATCTGACATCCAAGTCCTTCCCATTCCAATCCTGAGACCCTTCCTATAGCATGAGATGTGATATCTCAATGCTTCTAATACCAAACCTGAGACCCTTCCTATAACATGAGATGGGATATCCAACTCCTTCCCATTCCAATCCTGAGACCCTTCCGATAGCAGAGATGTGATATCTCAATGCTTATACCAAACCTGAGACCCTTGCTATGGCCTGAGATGTCATATACAACTCCTTCCCATTCAAATCCTGAGACCCTTCCTATAGCATGAGATGTGATATCTCAATGCTTATACCAAACCTGAGACCCTTCCTATAGCATGAGATGTGATATCCAACTCCTTCCCATTCCAATCCTGAGACCCTTCCCATAGCATGAGATGTGATGTCTCAATGCTTCTAATACCAAACCTGAGACCCTTCCTATAACATGAGATGTGATATCCAACTCCTTCCCATTCCAATCCTGAGACCCTTCCTATAGCATGAGAAGTGATATCTCCATGCTTATACCAAACCTGAGACCCTTCCTATAGCATGAGATGTAATATCCAACTCCTTCCCATTCCAATCCTGAGACCCTTCCTATAGCATGAGAAGTATCTCCATGCGTATCCCAAACCTGAGACCCTTCCTATAGCATGAGATGTGATATCCAAATCCTTCCCATTCCAATCCTGAGCCACTTCCGATAGCAGAGATGTGATATCTCAATGCTTATACCAAACCTGAGACCCTTCCTATAACATGAGATGTGATATCCAACTCATTCCCGTTCCAAACCTGAGACACTTCCTATAGCATATGTGATATCCAAGTCCTTCCCATTTCAAACATGAGACCCTTCCTATAGCAAGAATGTAATATCCAACTCCTACCCATTCCAATCCTGAGACCATTCCTATAGCATGAGATGTGATATATCAATGCTTCTAATACCAAACCTGAGATCCTTCCTATGACATGAAATGTGATATCCAAATCCTTCCCATTCCAAACCTGAGACCCTTCCTACAGCATGCGATGTGATATCTCAATGCTTCTAATATCAAACCTGAGACCCGTCCTATAACATGAGATGGGATATCCAACTCCTTCCCGTTCCAAACCTGAAACCCTTCCTATAGCATGAGATGTGATATCCAATTCCTTCCCATCCCAATCCTGAGACACCTCCGATAGCAGAGATGTGATATCTCAATGCTTATACCAAACCTGAGACTCTTCCTATAACATGAGATGTGATATCCAACTCCTTCCCGTTCCAAACCTGAGCCCCTTCCTATAGCATGAGATGTGATATCCAACTCCTTCCCATTCCAATCCTGAGACCCTTCCGATAGCATGAGATGTGATATCTCAATGCTTCTAATACCAAACCTGTGATCCTTCCTATAATAAGAGATGTGATATCCAAATCCTTCCCCTTCCAAACCTGAGACCCTCCCTTTAGCATGAGATGTGATATCTCAATGCCTCTAATACCAAACCTGAGATCCTTCCAATAGCATGAGATGTCATATCTCAATGCTTCTGATACCAAACCTGAGATCCTTCCTATAACATGAGATGTGATATCCAAATCCTTCCCCTTCCAAACCTGAGACCCTCCCTTTAGCATGAGATGTGATATCCAACTCCTTCCCATTCCAATCTTGAGACCCTTCTGATAGCATGAGATGTGATATCTCAATGCCTCTAATACCAAACCTGATTCCTACCTCTAACATGAAATGTGATATCCAACCCCTTCCCTTTCCAAACGTGAGACCCTCCCTATAGATTCAGATGTGATATCCAAGTCCTTCCCATTCCAATCCTGAGACCCTTCCTTTAGCATGAGATGTGATATCTCAATGCTTCTAATACCAAACCTGAGACCCTTCCTATAACATAAGATGGGATATCCAACTCCTTCCCATTCCAATCCTGAGACCCTTCCGATAGCAGAGATGTGATATCTCAATGCTTATACCAAACCTGAGACCCTTCCTGTGGCATGAGATGTCATATACAACTCCTTCCCATTCCAATCCTGAGACCCTTCCTATAGCATGAGATGTGATATCCAACTCCTTCCCATTCCAATCCTGAGACCCTTCCTATAGCATGAGATTTGATATCTCAATGTTTCTAACACCAAACCTGAGATCCTTCCGATAGCATGAGATGTGATATCTCAATGCTTCTAATACCAAACCTGAGATCATTCCTATAACACGAGATGTTATATCCAAATCCTTCCCCTTCCAAACCTGAGACCCTCCCTTTAGCATATGTGATATCCAACTCCTTCCCATTCCAATCCTGAGACCCTTCCTATAGCATGAGATGTGATTTCTCAATGCTTCTAATACCAAACCTGAGATCCTTCCTATAACATGAGATGTGATATCCAACTCCTTCCCATTCCAATCCTGAGACCCTTCCTATAGCATGAGATGTGATTTCTCAATGCTTCTAATACCAAACCTGAGATCCTTCCTATAGCATGAGATGTGATATCTCAATGCTTATACCAAACCTGAGACCCTTCCTATAGCATGAGATGTGATTTCCAACTACTTCCCATTCCAATCCTGAGACCCTTCCTATAGCATGAGATGTGATATCCAACTCCTTCCCTTTCCAAACCTGAGAGCCTATCTATAGCATGAGATGTGATATCCAATTCCTTCCCATTCCAATCCTGAGACCCTTCCTATAGCATGAGATGTGATATCTCAATGCTTATACCAAACCTGAGACCCTTCCTATAGCATGAGATGTGATATCCAACTACTTCCCATTCCAATCCTGAGACCCTTCCTATAGCATGAGATGTGATATCCAACTCCTTCCCTTTACAAACCTGAGAGCCTTCCTATAGAATGAGATGTGATATCCAAGTCCTTCCCATTCCAATCCTGAGACCCTTCTGATGGCATGAGATGTGATATCTCAATGCCTCTAATACCAAACCTGAGATCCTACCTCTAACATGAAATGTGATATCCAACTCCTTCCCCTTCCAACCCTGAGACCCTGCCTATAGCATGTGATGTGATATCCCAATGCTTCTACAAAACCTGAGACCCATACCATGGCATGAGATGTGATATCAAACTCCTTCCCATTCCAATCCTGAGACCCTTTCTATAGCTTGAGATGTGATATCCAACTCCTTCCCATTCCAATTCTGAGACCCGACCTATACCATGAGATTTGATATCTAAATGCTTCTAATACCAAACCTGAGACCGGTCCTATAACATGAGATGTGATACCCAAATCCTTCCCCTTTCCAAACCTTAGACCCTTCCTATAGCATGAGATGTGATATCTCAATGCTTCTAATACCAAACCTGAGACCCTTCCTATAACGAGATGGGATATCCAACTCCTTCCCATTCCAATCCTGAGACCCTTCCGATAGCAGAGATGTGATATCTCAATGCTTATACCAAACCTGATACCCTTCCTATGGCATGAGATGTCATATACAACTCCTTCCGATTCCAATCCTGAGACCCTTCCTATAGCATGAGATGTGATATCTCAATGCTTCTAATACCAAACCCGAGATCCTTCCTATAACATGAGATGTGATATCAAACTCCTTCCCATTCCTATCCTGAGACCCTTCCGATAGCAGAGATGTGATATCTCAATGCTTATACCAAACCTGATGACCCATCCTATGGCATGAGATGTGATATCCAACTCCTTCCCATTGCAATCCTGAGTTCCTTCCTATAGCATGAGATGTGATATCTCAATGCTTCTATCAAACCTGAGACCCTTCCTTTAGCATGAGATGTGATATCCAACTCCTTGCCATTCCAATTCTGAGACCCTTCCTATAACATGAGACATGATATCCAACTCCTTCCCATTCCAATCCTGAGACTCCTCCTATAGCATGAGATGTGATATCTCAATGCTTCTAATACCAAACATGGGACCCGCCCTATAACATGAGATATGATATCCAAATCCTTCCCATTCCAAACCTGAGACCCTTCCTACAGCATGCGATGTGATATCTCAATGCTTCTAATATCAAACCTGAGACCCGTCCTATAACATGAGATGGGATATCCAACTCCTTCCCGCTCCAAACCTGTGACCCTTCCTATAGCATGAGATGTGATATCCAATTCCTTCCCATCCCAATCCTGAGACACCTCCGATAGCAGAGATGTGATATCTCAATGCTTATACCAAACCTGAGACTCTTCCTATAACATGAGATGTGATATCCAACTCCTTCCCGTTCCAAACCTGAGACCCTTCCTATAGCATGAGATGTGATATCCAACTCCTTCCCATTCCAATCCTGAGACCCTTCCGATAGCAGAGATGTGATATCTCAATGCTTATACCAAACCTGAGACTCTTCCTATAACATGAGATGTGATATCCAACTCCTTCCCTTTCCAAACCTGAGACCCTGCCTATAGCATGAGATGTGATATCCAAGTCCTTCCCATTCCAATCCTGAGACACTTCCTATAGCATGGGATGTGATATCTCAATGCTTATACCAAACCTGAGACCCTTCCTATAGCATGAGATGTGATATCCAACTCCTTCCCATTCCAATCCTGAGACCCTTCCTATAGCATGAGATGTGATATCTCAATTCCTCTAATACCAAACCTGAGATCCTTCCTCTAACATGAAATGTGATATCCAACTCCGTCCCTTTCCAAACCTGAGAGCCTACCTATAGCATGAGATGTGATATCCAAGTCCTTCCCATTCCAATCCTTAGACCCTTCCTACAGCATGCAATATGATATCTCAATGATTCTAATAACAAACCTGAGACCCGTCCTATAACATGAGATGGGATATCCAACTCCTTTCAATTCCAATCCTGAGACACTTCCTATAGCATGAGATGTGATATCTCAATGCTTATACCAAACCTGAGACCCTTCCTATGGCATGAGATGTCATATACAACTCCTTCCCATTCCAATCCTGAGACCCTTCCTATAGCATGAGATGTGATATCTCAATGCTTATACCAAACCTGAGACCCTTCCTATAGCATGAGATGTGATATCCAACTTCTTCCCATTCCAATCCTGAGACCCTTCCTATAACATGAGATGTGATGTCTCAATGCTTCTAATACCAAACCTGATATCTTTCCTATAACATGAGATGTGATATCCAACTCCTTCCCATTCCAATCCTGAGACCCTTCCTATAGCATGAGATGTGATATCTCAATGCTTATACCAAACCTGAGACCCTTCCTATAGCTTGAGATGTGATATCCAACTCCTTCCCATTCCAATCCTGAGAACCTTCCTATAGCATGAGATGTGATATCTCAATGCCTCTAATACCAAACCTGAGATCCTTCCTCTAACATGAGATGTGCTATCCAACTCCTTCCCATTCCAATCCTGAGACCCTTCCTATAGCATGAGATGTGATATCTCAATGCTTATACCAAACCTGAGACCCTTCCTATAGCTTGAGATGTCATATACAACTCCTTCCCATTCCAATCCTGAGACCCTTCCTATAGCATGAGATGTGATATCTCAATGCTTATACCAAACCTGAGACCCTTCCTATAGCATGAGATGTGATATCCAACTTCTTCCCATTCCAATCCTGAGACCCTTCCTATAACATGAGATGTGATGTCTCAATGCTTCTAATACCAAACCTGATATCTTTCCTATAACATGAGATGTGATATCTCAATGCTTATACCAAACCTGAGACCCTTCCTATAGCTTGAGATGTGATATCCAACTCCTTCCCCTTCCAAACCTGAGAGCCTTCCTATAGCATGAGATATGATATCCACGTCCTTCCCATTCCAATCCTGAGACCCTTCCTATAACATGAGATGTGATATTCAACTCCTTCCCATTCCAACCTGAGACCCTTCCTATAGCATGAGATGGGATATCCAACTCCTTCCAAATCCAATCCTAATACCCTTCCAATAGCATGAGATGTGATATCCCAATGCTTCTACCAAACCTGAGACCCATACTATGGCATGAGATGTGATATCAAACTCCTTCCCATTCCAATCCTGAGACCCTTCCTATAGCTTGAGATGTGATATCCAACTCCTTCCCATTCCAATCCTGACACCCTTCCGATAGCATGAGATGTGATATCCCAATGCTTCTACCAAACCTGAGACCCATACTATGGCATGAGATGTGATATCAAACTCCTTCCCATTCCAATCCTGAGACCCTTCCTATAGCTTGAGATGCGATATCCAACTCCTTCCCATTCCAATTCTGAGACCCTTCCTATACCATGAGACTTGATATCTCAATGCTTCTAATACCAAACCTGAGACCCGTCCTATAACATGAGATGTGATATCCAAATCCTTCCCATTCCAAACCTTAGACCCTTCCTTTATCATGAGATGTAATTTCCAACTCCTACCCATTCCAATTCTGACACCCTTCCGATATCATGAGATTTGTTATCTCAATGCTTCTAATATCAAACTTGAGACCCTCCCTATAGCATGAGATCTGACATCCAAGTCCTTCCCATTCCAATCCTGAGACCCTTCCTATAGCATGAGATGTGATATCTCAATGCTTCTAATACCAAACCTGAGACCCTTCCTATAACATGAGATGGGATATCCAACTCCTTCCCATTCCAATCCTGAGACCCTTCCGATAGCAGAGATGTGATATCTCAATGCTTATACCAAACCTGAGACCCATACTATGGCATGAGATGTGATATCAAACTCCTTCCCATTCCAATCCTGAGACCCTTCCTATAGCTTGAGATGCAATATCCAACTCCTTCCCATTCCAATTCTGAGACCCTTCCTATACCATGAGACTTGATATCTCAATGCTTCTAATACCAAACCTGAGACCCGTCCTATAACATGAGATGTGATATCCAAATCCTTCCCCTTCCAAACCTTAGACCCTTCCTTTATCATGAGATGTAATTTCCAACTCCTTCCCATTCCAATCCTGACACCCTTCCGATATCATGAGATTTGTTATCTCAATGCTTCTAATATCAAACTTGAGACCCTCCCTATAGCATGAGATCTGACATCCAAGTCCTTCCCATTCCAATCCTGAGACCCTTCCTATAGCATGAGATGTGATATCTCAATGCTTCTAATACCAAACCTGAGACCCTTCCTATAACATGAGATGGGATATCCAACTCCTTCCCATTCCAATCCTGAGACCCTTCCGATAGCAGAGATGTGATATCTCAATGCTTATACCAAACCTGAGACCCTTGCTATGGCCTGAGATGTCATATACAACTCCTTCCCATTCCAATCCTGAGACCCTTCCTATAGCATGAGATGTGATATCTCAATGCTTATACCAAACCTGAGACCCTTCCTATAGCATGAGATGTGATATCCAACTCCTTCCCATTCCAATCCTGAGACCCTTCCCATAGCATGAGATGTGATGTCTCAATGCTTCTAATACCAAACCTGAGACCCTTCCTATAACATGAGATGTGATATCCAACTCCTTCCCATTCCAATCCTGAGACCCTTCCTATAGCATGAGAAGTGATATCTCCATGCTTATACCAAACCTGAGACCCTTCCTATAGCATGAGATGTAATATCCAACTCCTTCCCATTCCAATCCTGAGACCCTTCCTATAGCATGAGAAGTATCTCCATGCGTATCCCAAACCTGAGACCCTTCCTATAGCATGAGATGTGATATCCAAATCCTTCCCATTCCAATCCTGAGCCACTTCCGATAGCAGAGATGTGATATCTCAATGCTTATACCAAACCTGAGACCCTTCCTATAACATGAGATGTGATATCCAACTCATTCCCGTTCCAAACCTGAGACACTTCCTATAGCATATGTGATATCCAAGTCCTTCCCATTTCAAACATGAGACCCTTCCTATAGCAAGAATGTAATATCCAACTCCTACCCATTCCAATCCTGAGACCATTCCTATAGCATGAGATGTGATATATCAATGCTTCTAATACCAAACCTGAGATCCTTCCTATGACATGAAATGTGATATCCAAATCCTTCCCATTCCAAACCTGAGACCCTTCCTACAGCATGCGATGTGATATCTCAATGCTTCTAATATCAAACCTGAGACCCGTCCTATAACATGAGATGGGATATCCAACTCCTTCCCGTTCCAAACCTGAAACCCTTCCTATAGCATGAGATGTGATATCCAATTCCTTCCCATCCCAATCCTGAGACACCTCCGATAGCAGAGATGTGATATCTCAATGCTTATACCAAACCTGAGACTCTTCCTATAACATGAGATGTGATATCCAACTCCTTCCCGTTCCAAACCTGAGCCCCTTCCTATAGCATGAGATGTGATATCCAACTCCTTCCCATTCCAATCCTGAGACCCTTCTGATGGCATGAGATGTGATATCTCAATGCCTCTAATACCAAACCTGAGATCCTACCTCTAACATGAAATGTGATATCCAACTCCTTCCCCTTCCAACCCTGAGACCCTGCCTATAGCATGTGATGTGATATCCCAATGCTTCTACAAAACCTGAGACCCATACCATGGCATGAGATGTGATATCAAACTCCTTCCCATTCCAATCCTGAGACCCTTTCTATAGCTTGAGATGTGATATCCAACTCCTTCCCATTCCAATTCTGAGACCCGACCTATACCATGAGATTTGATATCTAAATGCTTCTAATACCAAACCTGAGACCGGTCCTATAACATGAGATGTGATACCCAAATCCTTCCCCTTTCCAAACCTTAGACCCTTCCTATAGCATGAGATGTGATATCTCAATGCTTCTAATACCAAACCTGAGACCCTTCCTATAACGAGATGGGATATCCAACTCCTTCCCATTCCAATCCTGAGACCCTTCCGATAGCAGAGATGTGATATCTCAATGCTTATACCAAACCTGATACCCTTCCTATGGCATGAGATGTCATATACAACTCCTTCCGATTCCAATCCTGAGACCCTTCCTATAGCATGAGATGTGATATCTCAATGCTTCTAATACCAAACCCGAGATCCTTCCTATAACATGAGATGTGATATCAAACTCCTTCCCATTCCTATCCTGAGACCCTTCCGATAGCAGAGATGTGATATCTCAATGCTTATACCAAACCTGATGACCCATCCTATGGCATGAGATGTGATATCCAACTCCTTCCCATTGCAATCCTGAGTTCCTTCCTATAGCATGAGATGTGATATCTCAATGCTTCTATCAAACCTGAGACCCTTCCTTTAGCATGAGATGTGATATCCAACTCCTTGCCATTCCAATTCTGAGACCCTTCCTATAACATGAGACATGATATCCAACTCCTTCCCATTCCAATCCTGAGACTCCTCCTATAGCATGAGATGTGATATCTCAATGCTTCTAATACCAAACATGGGACCCGCCCTATAACATGAGATATGATATCCAAATCCTTCCCATTCCAAACCTGAGACCCTTCCTACAGCATGCGATGTGATATCTCAATGCTTCTAATATCAAACCTGAGACCCGTCCTATAACATGAGATGGGATATCCAACTCCTTCCCGCTCCAAACCTGTGACCCTTCCTATAGCATGAGATGTGATATCCAATTCCTTCCCATCCCAATCCTGAGACACCTCCGATAGCAGAGATGTGATATCTCAATGCTTATACCAAACCTGAGACTCTTCCTATAACATGAGATGTGATATCCAACTCCTTCCCGTTCCAAACCTGAGACCCTTCCTATAGCATGAGATGTGATATCCAACTCCTTCCCATTCCAATCCTGAGACCCTTCCGATAGCAGAGATGTGATATCTCAATGCTTATACCAAACCTGAGACTCTTCCTATAACATGAGATGTGATATCCAACTCCTTCCCTTTCCAAACCTGAGACCCTGCCTATAGCATGAGATGTGATATCCAAGTCCTTCCCATTCCAATCCTGAGACACTTCCTATAGCATGGGATGTGATATCTCAATGCTTATACCAAACCTGAGACCCTTCCTATAGCATGAGATGTGATATCCAACTCCTTCCCATTCCAATCCTGAGACCCTTCCTATAGCATGAGATGTGATATCTCAATTCCTCTAATACCAAACCTGAGATCCTTCCTCTAACATGAAATGTGATATCCAACTCCGTCCCTTTCCAAACCTGAGAGCCTACCTATAGCATGAGATGTGATATCCAAGTCCTTCCCATTCCAATCCTTAGACCCTTCCTACAGCATGCAATATGATATCTCAATGATTCTAATAACAAACCTGAGACCCGTCCTATAACATGAGATGGGATATCCAACTCCTTTCAATTCCAATCCTGAGACACTTCCTATAGCATGAGATGTGATATCTCAATGCTTATACCAAACCTGAGACCCTTCCTATGGCATGAGATGTCATATACAACTCCTTCCCATTCCAATCCTGAGACCCTTCCTATAGCATGAGATGTGATATCTCAATGCTTATACCAAACCTGAGACCCTTCCTATAGCATGAGATGTGATATCCAACTTCTTCCCATTCCAATCCTGAGACCCTTCCTATAACATGAGATGTGATGTCTCAATGCTTCTAATACCAAACCTGATATCTTTCCTATAACATGAGATGTGATATCCAACTCCTTCCCATTCCAATCCTGAGACCCTTCCTATAGCATGAGATGTGATATCTCAATGCTTATACCAAACCTGAGACCCTTCCTATAGCTTGAGATGTGATATCCAACTCCTTCCCATTCCAATCCTGAGAACCTTCCTATAGCATGAGATGTGATATCTCAATGCCTCTAATACCAAACCTGAGATCCTTCCTCTAACATGAGATGTGCTATCCAACTCCTTCCCATTCCAATCCTGAGACCCTTCCTATAGCATGAGATGTGATATCTCAATGCTTATACCAAACCTGAGACCCTTCCTATAGCTTGAGATGTCATATACAACTCCTTCCCATTCCAATCCTGAGACCCTTCCTATAGCATGAGATGTGATATCTCAATGCTTATACCAAACCTGAGACCCTTCCTATAGCATGAGATGTGATATCCAACTTCTTCCCATTCCAATCCTGAGACCCTTCCTATAACATGAGATGTGATGTCTCAATGCTTCTAATACCAAACCTGATATCTTTCCTATAACATGAGATGTGATATCTCAATGCTTATACCAAACCTGAGACCCTTCCTATAGCTTGAGATGTGATATCCAACTCCTTCCCCTTCCAAACCTGAGAGCCTTCCTATAGCATGAGATATGATATCCACGTCCTTCCCATTCCAATCCTGAGACCCTTCCTATAACATGAGATGTGATATTCAACTCCTTCCCATTCCAACCTGAGACCCTTCCTATAGCATGAGATGGGATATCCAACTCCTTCCAAATCCAATCCTAATACCCTTCCAATAGCATGAGATGTGATATCCCAATGCTTCTACCAAACCTGAGACCCATACTATGGCATGAGATGTGATATCAAACTCCTTCCCATTCCAATCCTGAGACCCTTCCTATAGCTTGAGATGTGATATCCAACTCCTTCCCATTCCAATCCTGACACCCTTCCGATAGCATGAGATGTGATATCCCAATGCTTCTACCAAACCTGAGACCCATACTATGGCATGAGATGTGATATCAAACTCCTTCCCATTCCAATCCTGAGACCCTTCCTATAGCTTGAGATGCGATATCCAACTCCTTCCCATTCCAATTCTGAGACCCTTCCTATACCATGAGACTTGATATCTCAATGCTTCTAATACCAAACCTGAGACCCGTCCTATAACATGAGATGTGATATCCAAATCCTTCCCATTCCAAACCTTAGACCCTTCCTTTATCATGAGATGTAATTTCCAACTCCTACCCATTCCAATTCTGACACCCTTCCGATATCATGAGATTTGTTATCTCAATGCTTCTAATATCAAACTTGAGACCCTCCCTATAGCATGAGATCTGACATCCAAGTCCTTCCCATTCCAATCCTGAGACCCTTCCTATAGCATGAGATGTGATATCTCAATGCTTCTAATACCAAACCTGAGACCCTTCCTATAACATGAGATGGGATATCCAACTCCTTCCCATTCCAATCCTGAGACCCTTCCGATAGCAGAGATGTGATATCTCAATGCTTATACCAAACCTGAGACCCATACTATGGCATGAGATGTGATATCAAACTCCTTCCCATTCCAATCCTGAGACCCTTCCTATAGCTTGAGATGCAATATCCAACTCCTTCCCATTCCAATTCTGAGACCCTTCCTATACCATGAGACTTGATATCTCAATGCTTCTAATACCAAACCTGAGACCCGTCCTATAACATGAGATGTGATATCCAAATCCTTCCCCTTCCAAACCTTAGACCCTTCCTTTATCATGAGATGTAATTTCCAACTCCTTCCCATTCCAATCCTGACACCCTTCCGATATCATGAGATTTGTTATCTCAATGCTTCTAATATCAAACTTGAGACCCTCCCTATAGCATGAGATCTGACATCCAAGTCCTTCCCATTCCAATCCTGAGACCCTTCCTATAGCATGAGATGTGATATCTCAATGCTTCTAATACCAAACCTGAGACCCTTCCTATAACATGAGATGGGATATCCAACTCCTTCCCATTCCAATCCTGAGACCCTTCCGATAGCAGAGATGTGATATCTCAATGCTTATACCAAACCTGAGACCCTTGCTATGGCCTGAGATGTCATATACAACTCCTTCCCATTCCAATCCTGAGACCCTTCCTATAGCATGAGATGTGATATCTCAATGCTTATACCAAACCTGAGACCCTTCCTATAGCATGAGATGTGATATCCAACTCCTTCCCATTCCAATCCTGAGACCCTTCCCATAGCATGAGATGTGATGTCTCAATGCTTCTAATACCAAACCTGAGACCCTTCCTATAACATGAGATGTGATATCCAACTCCTTCCCATTCCAATCCTGAGACCCTTCCTATAGCATGAGAAGTGATATCTCCATGCTTATACCAAACCTGAGACCCTTCCTATAGCATGAGATGTAATATCCAACTCCTTCCCATTCCAATCCTGAGACCCTTCCTATAGCATGAGAAGTATCTCCATGCGTATCCCAAACCTGAGACCCTTCCTATAGCATGAGATGTGATATCCAAATCCTTCCCATTCCAATCCTGAGCCACTTCCGATAGCAGAGATGTGATATCTCAATGCTTATACCAAACCTGAGACCCTTCCTATAACATGAGATGTGATATCCAACTCATTCCCGTTCCAAACCTGAGACACTTCCTATAGCATATGTGATATCCAAGTCCTTCCCATTTCAAACATGAGACCCTTCCTATAGCAAGAATGTAATATCCAACTCCTACCCATTCCAATCCTGAGACCATTCCTATAGCATGAGATGTGATATATCAATGCTTCTAATACCAAACCTGAGATCCTTCCTATGACATGAAATGTGATATCCAAATCCTTCCCATTCCAAACCTGAGACCCTTCCTACAGCATGCGATGTGATATCTCAATGCTTCTAATATCAAACCTGAGACCCGTCCTATAACATGAGATGGGATATCCAACTCCTTCCCGTTCCAAACCTGAAACCCTTCCTATAGCATGAGATGTGATATCCAATTCCTTCCCATCCCAATCCTGAGACACCTCCGATAGCAGAGATGTGATATCTCAATGCTTATACCAAACCTGAGACTCTTCCTATAACATGAGATGTGATATCCAACTCCTTCCCGTTCCAAACCTGAGCCCCTTCCTATAGCATGAGATGTGATATCCAACTCCTTCCCATTCCAATCCTGAGACCCTTCCGATAGCATGAGATGTGATATCTCAATGCTTCTAATACCAAACCTGTGATCCTTCCTATAATAAGAGATGTGATATCCAAATCCTTCCCCTTCCAAACCTGAGACCCTCCCTTTAGCATGAGATGTGATATCTCAATGCCTCTAATACCAAACCTGAGATCCTTCCAATAGCATGAGATGTCATATCTCAATGCTTCTGATACCAAACCTGAGATCCTTCCTATAACATGAGATGTGATATCCAAATCCTTCCCCTTCCAAACCTGAGACCCTCCCTTTAGCATGAGATGTGATATCCAACTCCTTCCCATTCCAATCTTGAGACCCTTCTGATAGCATGAGATGTGATATCTCAATGCCTCTAATACCAAACCTGATTCCTACCTCTAACATGAAATGTGATATCCAACCCCTTCCCTTTCCAAACGTGAGACCCTCCCTATAGATTCAGATGTGATATCCAAGTCCTTCCCATTCCAATCCTGAGACCCTTCCTTTAGCATGAGATGTGATATCTCAATGCTTCTAATACCAAACCTGAGACCCTTCCTATAACATAAGATGGGATATCCAACTCCTTCCCATTCCAATCCTGAGACCCTTCCGATAGCAGAGATGTGATATCTCAATGCTTATACCAAACCTGAGACCCTTCCTGTGGCATGAGATGTCATATACAACTCCTTCCCATTCCAATCCTGAGACCCTTCCTATAGCATGAGATGTGATATCCAACTCCTTCCCATTCCAATCCTGAGACCCTTCCTATAGCATGAGATTTGATATCTCAATGTTTCTAACACCAAACCTGAGATCCTTCCGATAGCATGAGATGTGATATCTCAATGCTTCTAATACCAAACCTGAGATCATTCCTATAACACGAGATGTTATATCCAAATCCTTCCCCTTCCAAACCTGAGACCCTCCCTTTAGCATATGTGATATCCAACTCCTTCCCATTCCAATCCTGAGACCCTTCCTATAGCATGAGATGTGATTTCTCAATGCTTCTAATACCAAACCTGAGATCCTTCCTATAACATGAGATGTGATATCCAACTCCTTCCCATTCCAATCCTGAGACCCTTCCTATAGCATGAGATGTGATTTCTCAATGCTTCTAATACCAAACCTGAGATCCTTCCTATAGCATGAGATGTGATATCTCAATGCTTATACCAAACCTGAGACCCTTCCTATAGCATGAGATGTGATTTCCAACTACTTCCCATTCCAATCCTGAGACCCTTCCTATAGCATGAGATGTGATATCCAACTCCTTCCCTTTCCAAACCTGAGAGCCTATCTATAGCATGAGATGTGATATCCAATTCCTTCCCATTCCAATCCTGAGACCCTTCCTATAGCATGAGATGTGATATCTCAATGCTTATACCAAACCTGAGACCCTTCCTATAGCATGAGATGTGATATCCAACTACTTCCCATTCCAATCCTGAGACCCTTCCTATAGCATGAGATGTGATATCCAACTCCTTCCCTTTCCAAACCTGAGAGCCTATCTATAGCATGATGTGATATCCAATTCCTTCCCATTCCAATCCTGAGACCCTTCCTATAGCATGAGATGTGATATCTCAATGCTTCTAATACCAAACCTGAGACCCTTCCTATTGCATGAGATGTGATATCCAACTACTTCCCATTCCAATCCTGAGACCCTTCTTATAGCATGAGATGTGATATCCAACTCCTTCCATTCCAATCCTGAGACCCATCCTATAGCATGAGATGTGATATCCAACTACTTCCCATTCCAATCCTGAGAAATTTCCTATCGCATGAGATGTGATATCCAACTCCTTCCCCTTCCAAACCTGAGAGCATATCTATAGCATGAGATGGGATATCCAACTCCTTCCCATTCCAATCCTGAGAAATTTCCTATCGCATGAGATGTGATATCCAACTCCTTCCCTTTCCAAACCTGAGAGCATATCTATAGCATGAGATGGGATATCCAACTCCTTCCCATTCCAATCCTGAGACACTTCCGATAGCAGAGATGTGATATCTCAATGCTTATACCAAACCTGAGACCCTTCCTATAACATGAGATGTGATTTCCAACTCCTTCCCGTTCCAAACCTGAGACCCTTCCTTTAGCATGAGATGTGATATCCAGCTCCTTCCCATTCCAATCCTGAGACACTTCCGATAGCATAAGATGTGATATCTCAATGCTTCTAATATCAAAACTGAGACCCTCCCAATAGCATGATATGTGATATCTAAGTCCTTCCCATTCCAATCCTAAGACCCTTCCTATAGCAGGAGATGTGATATCTCAATGCTTCTACCAAACCTGAGACCCTTCCTTTAGCATGAGATGTGATATCCAACTCCTTCCCATTCCAGTCCTGAGACCCTTCCTATAGCATGAGATATGATATCTCAATACTTCTAATACCAAACCTGAGATCCTTCTGATAACGAGATGTGATATCCAAATCCTTCCCCTCCCAAACCTGAGACCCTCCCTTTAGCATGAGATGTGATATCCAACTCCTTCCCATTCCAATCCTGAGACCCTTCCTATAGCATGAGAAGTGATATCTCCATGCTTATACCAAACCCGAGACCCTTCCTATAGCATGAGATGTGATATCCAACTCCTTCCCATTCCAATCCTGAGACCCTTCCTATAGCATGAGAAGTGATATCTCCATGCGTATACCAAACCTGAGACCCTTCCTATAGCATGAGATGTGATATCCAAATCCTTCCCATTCCAATCCTGAGACCCTTCCTATAGCATGAGATGTGATATCTCAATGCTTATACCAAACCAGAGACCCGTCCTATAACATGAGATGGGATATCCAACTCCTTCCCATTCCAAACCTGAGACCCTTCCTATAACATGAGATGTGATATCCAACTCCTTCCCATTCCAACCTGAGACCCTTCCTATAGCATGAGATGGGATATCCAACTCCTTCCAAATCCAATCCTGATACCCTTCCGATAGCATGAGATGTGATATCCCAATGCTTCTACCAAACCAGAGACCCGTCCTATAACATGAGATGGGATATCCAACTCCTTCCCATTCCAAACCTGAGACCCTTCCTATAACATGAGATGTGATATCAAACTCCTTCCCATTCCAATCCTGAGACCCTTCCTATAGCTTGAGATGTGATATCCAACTCCTTCCCATTCCAATTCTGAGACCCTTCCTATACCATGAGACTTGATATCTCAATGCTTCTAATACCAAACCTGAGACCCGTCCTATAACATGAGATGTGATATCCAAATCCTTCCCCTTCCAAACCTTAGACCCTTCCTTTATCATGAGATGTGATTTCCAACTCCTTCCCATTCCAATCCTGACACCCTTCCGATATCATGAGATTTGTTATCTCAATGCTTCTAATATCAAACTTGAGACCCTCCCTATAGCATGAGATCTGACATCCAAGTCCTTCCCATTCCAATCCTGAGACCCTTCCTATAGCATGAGATGTGATATCTCAATGCTTCTAATACCAAACCTGAGACCCTTCCTATAACATGAGATGGCATATCCAACTCCTTCCCATTCCAATCCTGAGACCCTTCCGATAGCAGAGATGTGATATCTCAATGCTTATACCAAACCTGAGACCCTTGCTATGGCCTGAGATGTCATATACAACTCCTTCCCATTCCAATCCTGAGACCCTTCCTATAGCATGAGATGTGATATCTCAATGCTTATACCAAACCTGAGACCCTTCCTATAGCATGAGATGTGATATCCAACTCCTTCCCATTCCAATCCTGAGACCCTTCCCATAGCATGAGATGTGATGTCTCAATGCTTCTAATACCAAACCTGAGACCCTTCCTATAACATGAGATGTAATATCCAACTCCTTCCCATTCCAATCCTGAGACCCTTCCTATAGCATGAGAAGTATCTCCATGCGTATACCAAACCTGAGACCCTTCCTATAGCATGAGATGTGATATCCAAATCCTTCCCATTCCAATTCTGAGCCACTTCCGATAGCAGAGATGTGATATCTCCATGCTTATACCAAACCTGAGACCCTTCCTATAGCATGAGATGTAATATCCAACTCCTTCCCATTCCAATCCTGAGACCCTTCCTATAGCATGAGAAGTATCTCCATGCGTATACCAAACCTGAGACCCTTCCTATAGCATGAGATGTGATATCCAAATCCTTCCCATTCCAATCCTGAGCCACTTCCGATAGCAGAGATGTGATATCTCAATGCTTATACCAAACCCGAGACCCTTCCTATAACATGAGATGTGATATCCAACTCATTCCCGTTCCAAACCTGAGACACTTCCTATAGCATATGTGATATCCAAGTCCTTCCCATTCCAAACATGAGACCCTTCCTATAGCAAGAATGTAATATCCAACTCCTACCCATTCCAATCCTGAGACCATTCCTATAGCATGAGATGTGATGTATCAATGCTTCTAATACCAAACCTGAGATCCTTCCTATGACATGAAATGTGATATCCAAATCCTTCCCATTCCAAACCTGAGACCCTTCCTACAGCATGCGATCTGATATCTCAATGCTTCTAATATCAAACCTGAGACCCGTCCTATAACATGAGATGGGATATCCAACTCCTTCCCGTTCCAAACCTGTGACCCTTCCTATAGCATGAGATGTGATATCCAATTCCTTCAAATCCCAATCCTGAGACACCTCCGATAGCAGAGATGTGATATCTCAATGCTTATACCAAACCTGAGACCCTTCCTATAGCATGAGATGTGATATCCAACTTCTTCCCATTCCAATCCTGAGACCCTTCCTATAACATGAGATGTGATGTCTCAATGCTTCTAATACCAAACCTGATATCTTTCCTATAACATGAGATGTGATATCCAACTCCTTCCCATTCCAATCCTGAGACCCTTCCTATAGCATGAGATGTGATATCTCAATGCTTATACCAAACCTGAGACCCTTCCTATAGCTTGAGATGTGTTATCCAACTCCTTCCCATTCCAATCCTGAGAACCTTCCTATAGCATGAGATGTGATATCTCAATGCCTCTAATACCAAACCTGAGATCCTTCCTCTAACATGAGATGTGCTATCCAACTCCTTCCCATTCCAATCCTGAGACCCTTCCTATAGCATGAGATGTGATATCTCAATGCTTATACCAAACCTGAGACCCTTCCTATAGCTTGAGATGTCATATACAACTCCTTCCCATTCCAATCCTGAGACCCTTCCTATAGCATGAGATGTGATATCTCAATGCTTATACCAAACCTGAGACCCTTCCTATAGCATGAGATGTGATATCCAACTTCTTCCCATTCCAATCCTGAGACCCTTCCTATAACATGAGATGTGATGTCTCAATGCTTCTAATACCAAACCTGATATCTTTCCTATAACATGAGATGTGATATCCAACTCCTTCCCATTCCAATCCTGAGACCCTTCCTATAGCATGAGATGTGATATCTCAATGCTTATACCAAACCTGAGACCCTTCCTATAGCTTGAGATGTGATATCCAACTCCTTCCCCTTCCAAACCTGAGAGCCTTCCTATAGCATGAGATATGATATCCACGTCCTTCCCATTCCAATCCTGAGACCCTTCCTATAACATGAGATGTGATATTCAACTCCTTCCCATTCCAACCTGAGACCCTTCCTATAGCATGAGATGGGATATCCAACTCCTTCCAAATCCAATCCTAATACCCTTCCAATAGCATGAGATGTGATATCCCAATGCTTCTACCAAACCTGAGACCCATACTATGGCATGAGATGTGATATCAAACTCCTTCCCATTCCAATCCTGAGACCCTTCCTATAGCTTGAGATGTGATATCCAACTCCTTCCCATTCCAATTCTGAGACCCTTCCTATACCATGAGACGTGATATCTCAATGCTTCTAATACCAAACCTGAGACCCGTCCTATAACATGAGATGTGATATCCAAATCCTTCCCCTTCCAAACCTTAGACCCTTCCTTTATCATGAGATGTGATATCCAACTCCTTCCCATTCCAATCCTGACACCCTTCCGATATCATGAGATTTGTTATCTCAATGCTTCTAATATCAAACTTGAGACCCTCCCTATAGCATGAGATCTGACATCCAAGTCCTTCCCATTCCAATCCTGAGACCCTTCCCATAGCATGAGATGTGATATCTCAATGCTTCTAATACCAAACCTGAGACCCTTCCTATAACATGAGATGGGATATCCAAGTCCTTCCCATTCTAATCCTGAGACCCTTCCCATAGCATGAGATGTGATGTCTCAATGCTTCTAATACCAAACCTGAGATCCTTCCTATAACATGAGATGTGATATCCAACTCCTTCCCATTCCAATCCTGAGACCCTTCCTATAGCATGAGAAGTGATATCTCCATGCTTATACCAAACCCGAGACCCTTCCTATAGCATGAGATGTGATATCCAACTCCTTCCCATTCCAATCCTAGACCCTTCCTATAGCATGAGAAGTGATATCTCCATGCGTATACCAAACCTGAGACCCTTCCTATAGCATGAGATGTGATATCCAACTCCTTCCCATTCCAATCCTGAGACCCTTCTGATGGCATGAGATGTGATATCTCAATGCCTCTAATACCAAACCTGAGATCCTACCTCTAACATGAAATGTGATATCCAACTCCTTCCCCTTCCAACCCTGAGAGCCTTCCTATAGAATGAGATGTGATATCCAAGTCCTTCCCATTCCAATCCTGAGACCCTTCTGATGGCATGAGATGTGATATCTCAATGCCTCTAATACCAAACCTGAGATCCTACCTCTAACATGAAATGTGATATCCAACTCCTTCCCCTTCCAACCCTGAGACCCTGCCTATAGCATGTGATGTGATATCCCAATGCTTCTACAAAACCTGAGACCCATACCATGGCATGAGATGTGATATCAAACTCCTTCCAATTCCAATCCTGAGACCCTTTCTATAGCTTGAGATGTGATATCCAACTCCTTCCCATTCCAATTCTGAGACCCGACCTATACCATGAGATTTGATATCTAAATGCTTCTAATACCAAACCTGAGACCGGTCCTATAACATGAGATGTGATACCCAAATCCTTCCCCTTTCCAAACCTTAGACCCTTCCTATAGCATGAGATGTGATATCTCAATGCTTCTAATACCAAACCTGAGACCCTTCCTATAACGAGATGGGATATCCAACTCCTTCCCATTCCAATCCTGAGACCCTTCCGATAGCAGAGATGTGATATCTCAATGCTTATACCAAACCTGATACCCTTCCTATGGCATGAGATGTCATATACAACTCCTTCCGATTCCAATCCTGAGACCCTTCCTCTAGCATGAGATGTGATATCTCAATGCTTCTAATACCAAACCCGAGATCCTTCCTATAACATGAGATGTGATATCAAACTCCTTCCCATTCCTATCCTGAGACCCTTCCGATAGCAGAGATGTGATATCTCAATGCTTATACCAAACCTGATGACCCATCCTATGGCATGAGATGTGATATCCAACTCCTTCCCATTGCAATCCTGAGTTCCTTCCTATAGCATGAGATGTGATATCTCAATGCTTCTATCAAACCTGAGACCCTTCCTTTAGCATGAGATGTGATATCCAACTCCTTGCCATTCCAATTCTGAGACCCTTCCTATAACATGAGACATGATATCCAACTCCTTCCCATTCCAATCCTGAGACTCCTCCTATAGCATGAGATGTGATATCTCAATGCTTCTAATACCAAACATGGGACCCGCCCTATAACATGAGATATGATATCCAAATCCTTCCCATTCCAAACCTGAGACCCTTCCTACAGCATGCGATGTGATATCTCAATGCTTCTAATATCAAACCTGAGACCCGTCCTATAACATGAGATGGGATATCCAACTCCTTCCCGCTCCAAACCTGTGACCCTTCCTATAGCATGAGATGTGATATCCAATTCCTTCCCATCCCAATCCTGAGACACCTCCGATAGCAGAGATGTGATATCTCAATGCTTATACCAAACCTGAGACTCTTCCTATAACATGAGATGTGATATCCAACTCCTTCCCGTTCCAAACCTGAGACCCTTCCTATAGCATGAGATGTGATATCCAACTCCTTCCCATTCCAATCCTGAGACCCTTCCGATAGCAGAGATGTGATATCTCAATGCTTATACCAAACCTGAGACTCTTCCTATAACATGAGATGTGATATCCAACTCCTTCCCTTTCCAAACCTGAGACCCTGCCTATAGCATGAGATGTGATATCCAAGTCCTTCCCATTCCAATCCTGAGACACTTCCTATAGCATGGGATGTGATATCTCAATGCTTATACCAAACCTGAGACCCTTCCTATAGCATGAGATGTGATATCCAACTCCTTCCCATTCCAATCCTGAGACCCTTCCTATAGCATGAGATGTGATATCTCAATTCCTCTAATACCAAACCTGAGATCCTTCCTCTAACATGAAATGTGATATCCAACTCCGTCCCTTTCCAAACCTGAGAGCCTACCTATAGCATGAGATGTGATATCCAAGTCCTTCCCATTCCAATCCTTAGACCCTTCCTACAGCATGCAATATGATATCTCAATGATTCTAATAACAAACCTGAGACCCGTCCTATAACATGAGATGGGATATCCAACTCCTTTCAATTCCAATCCTGAGACACTTCCTATAGCATGAGATGTGATATCTCAATGCTTATACCAAACCTGAGACCCTTCCTATGGCATGAGATGTCATATACAACTCCTTCCCATTCCAATCCTGAGACCCTTCCTATAGCATGAGATGTGATATCTCAATGCTTATACCAAACCTGAGACCCTTCCTATAGCATGAGATGTGATATCCAACTTCTTCCCATTCCAATCCTGAGACCCTTCCTATAACATGAGATGTGATGTCTCAATGCTTCTAATACCAAACCTGATATCTTTCCTATAACATGAGATGTGATATCCAACTCCTTCCCATTCCAATCCTGAGACCCTTCCTATAGCATGAGATGTGATATCTCAATGCTTATACCAAACCTGAGACCCTTCCTATAGCTTGAGATGTGATATCCAACTCCTTCCCATTCCAATCCTGAGAACCTTCCTATAGCATGAGATGTGATATCTCAATGCCTCTAATACCAAACCTGAGATCCTTCCTCTAACATGAGATGTGCTATCCAACTCCTTCCCATTCCAATCCTGAGACCCTTCCTATAGCATGAGATGTGATATCTCAATGCTTATACCAAACCTGAGACCCTTCCTATAGCTTGAGATGTCATATACAACTCCTTCCCATTCCAATCCTGAGACCCTTCCTATAGCATGAGATGTGATATCTCAATGCTTATACCAAACCTGAGACCCTTCCTATAGCATGAGATGTGATATCCAACTTCTTCCCATTCCAATCCTGAGACCCTTATTATAACATGAGATGTGATGTCTCAATGCTTCTAATACCAAACCTGATATCTTTCCTATAACATGAGATGTGATATCCAACTCCTTCCCATTCCAAACCTGAGACCCTTCCTATAGCATGAGATGTGATATCTCAATGCTTATACCAAACCTGAGACCCTTCCTATAGCTTGAGATGTGATATCCAACTCCTTCCCCTTCCAAACCTGAGAGCCTTCCTATAGCATGAGATATGATATCCACGTCCTTCCCATTCCAATCCTGAGACCCTTCCTATAACATGAGATGTGATATTCAACTCCTTCCCATTCCAACCTGAGACCCTTCCTATAGCATGAGATGGGATATCCAACTCCTTCCAAATCCAATCCTAATACCCTTCCAATAGCATGAGATGTGATATCCCAATGCTTCTACCAAACCTGAGACCCATACTATGGCATGAGATGTGATATCAAACTCCTTCCCATTCCAATCCTGAGACCCTTCCTATAGCTTGAGATGTGATATCCAACTCCTTCCCATTCCAATCCTGACACCCTTCCGATATCATGAGATTTGTTATCTCAATGCTTCTAATATCAAACTTGAGACCCTCCCTATAGCATGAGATCTGACATCCAAGTCCTTCCCATTCCAATCCTGAGACCCTTCCCATAGCATGAGATGTGATATCTCAATGCTTCTAATACCAAACCTGAGACCCTTCCTATAACATGAGATGGGATATCCAAGTCCTTCCCATTCTAATCCTGAGACCCTTCCCATAGCATGAGATGTGATGTCTCAATGCTTCTAATACCAAACCTGAGATCCTTCCTATAACATGAGATGTGATATCCAACTCCTTCCCATTCCAATCCTGAGACCCTTCCTATAGCATGAGAAGTGATATCTCCATGCTTATACCAAACCCGAGACCCTTCCTATAGCATGAGATGTGATATCCAACTCCTTCCCATTCCAATCCTAGACCCTTCCTATAGCATGAGAAGTGATATCTCCATGCGTATACCAAACCTGAGACCCTTCCTATAGGAATGAGATGTGATATCCAAATCCTTCCCATTCCAATCCTGAGACCCTTCCTATAGCATGAGATGTGATATCTCAATGCTTATACCAAACCAGAGACCCGTCCTATAACATGAGATGGGATATTCAACTCCTTCCCATTCCAATCCAGAGACCCTTCCTATAACATGAGATGTGATATCCAACTCCTTCCCATTCCAACCTGAGACCCTTCCTATAGCATGAGATGGGATATCCAACTCCTTCCAAATCCAATCCTGATACCCTTCCGATAGCATGAGATGTGATATCCCAATGCTTCTACCAAACCTGAGACCCATACTATGGCATGAGATGTGATATCAAACTCCTTCCCATTCCAATCCTGAGACCCTTCCTATAGCTTGAGATGCGATATCCAACTCCTTCCCATTCCAATTCTGAGACCCTTCCTATACCATGAGACTTGATATCTCAATGCTTCTAATACCAAACCTGAGACCCGTCCTATAACATGAGATGTGATATCCAAATCCTTCCCCTTCCAAACCTTAGACCCTTCCTTTATCATGAGATGTAATTTCCAACTCCTACCCATTCCAATCCTGACACCCTTCCGATATCATGAGATTTGTTATCTCAATGCTTCTAATATCAAACTTGAGACCCTCCCTATAGCATGAGATCTGACATCCAAGTCCTTCCCATTCCAATCCTGAGACCCTTCCTATAGCATGAGATGTGATATCTCAATGCTTCTAATACCAAACCTGAGACCCTTCCTATAACATGAGATGGGATATCCAACTCCTTCCCATTCCAATCCTGAGACCCTTCCGATAGCAGAGATGTGATATCTCAATGCTTATACCAAACCTGAGACCCATACTATGGCATGAGATGTGATATCAAACTCCTTCCCATTCCAATCCTGAGACCCTTCCTATAGCTTGAGATGCAATATCCAACTCCTTCCCATTCCAATTCTGAGACCCTTCCTATACCATGAGACTTGATATCTCAATGCTTCTAATACCAAACCTGAGACCCGTCCTATAACATGAGATGTGATATCCAAATCCTTCCCCTTCCAAACCTTAGACCCTTCCTTTATCATGAGATGTAATTTCCAACTCCTTCCCATTCCAATCCTGACACCCTTCCGATATCATGAGATTTGTTATCTCAATGCTTCTAATATCAAACTTGAGACCCTCCCTATAGCATGAGATCTGACATCCAAGTCCTTCCCATTCCAATCCTGAGACCCTTCCTATAGCATGAGATGTGATATCTCAATGCTTCTAATACCAAACCTGAGACCCTTCCTATAACATGAGATGGGATATCCAACTCCTTCCCATTCCAATCCTGAGACCCTTCCGATAGCAGAGATGTGATATCTCAATGCTTATACCAAACCTGAGACCCTTGCTATGGCCTGAGATGTCATATACAACTCCTTCCCATTCCAATCCTGAGACCCTTCCTATAGCATGAGATGTGATATCTCAATGCTTATACCAAACCTGAGACCCTTCCTATAGCATGAGATGTGATATCCAACTCCTTCCCATTCCAATCCTGAGACCCTTCCCATAGCATGAGATGTGATGTCTCAATGCTTCTAATACCAAACCTGAGACCCTTCCTATAACATGAGATGTGATATCCAACTCCTTCCCATTCCAATCCTGAGACCCTTCCTATAGCATGAGAAGTGATATCTCCATGCTTATACCAAACCTGAGACCCTTCCTATAGCATGAGATGTAATATCCAACTCCTTCCCATTCCAATCCTGAGACCCTTCCTATAGCATGAGAAGTATCTCCATGCGTATCCCAAACCTGAGACCCTTCCTATAGCATGAGATGTGATATCCAAATCCTTCCCATTCCAATCCTGAGCCACTTCCGATAGCAGAGATGTGATTTCTCAATGCTTATACCAAACCTGAGACCCTTCCTATAACATGAGATGTGATATCCAACTCATTCCCGTTCCAAACCTGAGACACTTCCTATAGCATATGTGATATCCAAGTCCTTCCCATTTCAAACATGAGACCCTTCCTATAGCAAGAATGTAACATCCAACTCCTACCCATTCCAATCCTGAGACCATTCCTATAGCATGAGATGTGATATATCAATGCTTCTAATACCAAACCTGAGATCCTTCCTATGACATGAAATGTGATATCCAAATCCTTCCCATTCCAAACCTGAGACCCTTCCTACAGCATGCGATGTGATATCCAATTCCTTCCCATCCCAATCCTGAGACACCTCCGATAGCAGAGATGTGATATCTCAATGCTTATACCAAACCTGAGACTCTTCCTATAACATGAGATGTGATATCCAACTCCTTCCCGTTCCAAACCTGAGCCCCTTCCTATAGCATGAGATGTGATATCCAACTCCTTCCCATTCCAATCCTGAGACCCTTCCGATAGCATGAGATGTGATATCTCAATGCTTCTAATACCAAACCTGTGATCCTTCCTATAATAAGAGATGTGATATCCAAATCCTTCCCCTTCCAAACCTGAGACCCTCCCTTTAGCATGAGATGTGATATCTCAATGCCTCTAATACCAAACCTGAGATCCTTCCAATAGCATGAGATGTCATATCTCAATGCTTCTGATACCAAACCTGAGATCCTTCCTATAACATGAGATGTGATATCCAAATCCTTCCCCTTCCAAACCTGAGACCCTCCCTTTAGCATGAGATGTGATATCCAACTCCTTCCCATTCCAATCTTGAGACCCTTCTGATAGCATGAGATGTGATATCTCAATGCCTCTAATACCAAACCTGATTCCTACCTCTAACATGAAATGTGATATCCAACCCCTTCCCTTTCCAAACGTGAGACCCTCCCTATAGATTCAGATGTGATATCCAAGTCCTTCCCATTCCAATCCTGAGACCCTTCCTTTAGCATGAGATGTGATATCTCAATGCTTCTAATACCAAACCTGAGACCCTTCCTATAACATAAGATGGGATATCCAACTCCTTCCCATTCCAATCCTGAGACCCTTCCGATAGCAGAGATGTGATATCTCAATGCTTATACCAAACCTGAGACCCTTCCTGTGGCATGAGATGTCATATACAACTCCTTCCCATTCCAATCCTGAGACCCTTCCTATAGCATGAGATGTGATATCCAACTCCTTCCCATTCCAATCCTGAGACCCTTCCTATAGCATGAGATTTGATATCTCAATGTTTCTAACACCAAACCTGAGATCCTTCCGATAGCATGAGATGTGATATCTCAATGCTTCTAATACCAAACCTGAGATCATTCCTATAACACGAGATGTTATATCCAAATCCTTCCCCTTCCAAACCTGAGACCCTCCCTTTAGCATATGTGATATCCAACTCCTTCCCATTCCAATCCTGAGACCCTTCCTATAGCATGAGATGTGATTTCTCAATGCTTCTAATACCAAACCTGAGATCCTTCCTATAACATGAGATGTGATATCCAACTCCTTCCCATTCCAATCCTGAGACCCTTCCTATAGCATGAGATGTGATTTCTCAATGCTTCTAATACCAAACCTGAGATCCTTCCTATAGCATGAGATGTGATATCTCAATGCTTATACCAAACCTGAGACCCTTCCTATAGCATGAGATGTGATTTCCAACTACTTCCCATTCCAATCCTGAGACCCTTCCTATAGCATGAGATGTGATATCCAACTCCTTCCCTTTCCAAACCTGAGAGCCTATCTATAGCATGAGATGTGATATCCAATTCCTTCCCATTCCAATCCTGAGACCCTTCCTATAGCATGAGATGTGATATCTCAATGCTTATACCAAACCTGAGACCCTTCCTATAGCATGAGATGTGATATCCAACTACTTCCCATTCCAATCCTGAGACCCTTCCTATAGCATGAGATGTGATATCCAACTCCTTCCCTTTCCAAACCTGAGAGCCTATCTATAGCATGATGTGATATCCAATTCCTTCCCATTCCAATCCTGAGACCCTTCCTATAGCATGAGATGTGATATCTCAATGCTTCTAATACCAAACCTGAGACCCTTCCTATTGCATGAGATGTGATATCCAACTACTTCCCATTCCAATCCTGAGACCCTTCTTATAGCATGAGATGTGATATCCAACTCCTTCCATTCCAATCCTGAGACCCATCCTATAGCATGAGATGTGATATCCAACTACTTCCCATTCCAATCCTGAGAAATTTCCTATCGCATGAGATGTGATATCCAACTCCTTCCCTTTCCAAACCTGAGAGCATATCTATAGCATGAGATGGGATATCCAACTCCTTCCCATTCCAATCCTGAGAAATTTCCTATCGCATGAGATGTGATATCCAACTCCTTCCCTTTCCAAACCTGAGAGCATATCTATAGCATGAGATGGGATATCCAACTCCTTCCCATTCCAATCCTGAGACACTTCCGATAGCAGAGATGTGATATCTCAATGCTTATACCAAACCTGAGACCCTTCCTATAACATGAGATGTGATTTCCAACTCCTTCCCGTTCCAAACCTGAGACCCTTCCTTTAGCATGAGATGTGATATCCAGCTCCTTCCCATTCCAATCCTGAGACACTTCCGATAGCATAAGATGTGATATCTCAATGCTTCTAATATCAAAACTGAGACCCTCCCAATAGCATGATATGTGATATCTAAGTCCTTCCCATTCCAATCCTAAGACCCTTCCTATAGCAGGAGATGTGATATCTCAATGCTTCTACCAAACCTGAGACCCTTCCTTTAGCATGAGATGTGATATCCAACTCCTTCCCATTCCAGTCCTGAGACCCTTCCTATAGCATGAGATATGATATCTCAATACTTCTAATACCAAACCTGAGATCCTTCTGATAACGAGATGTGATATCCAAATCCTTCCCCTTCCAAACCTGAGACCCTCCCTTTAGCATGAGATGTGATATCCAACTCCTTCCCATTCCAATCCTGAGACCCTTCCTATAGCATGAGAAGTGATATCTCCATGCTTATACCAAACCCGAGACCCTTCCTATAGCATGAGATGTGATATCCAACTCCTTCCCATTCCAATCCTGAGACCCTTCCTATAGCATGAGAAGTGATATCTCCATGCGTATACCAAACCTGAGACCCTTCCTATAGCATGAGATGTGATATCCAAATCCTTCCCATTCCAATCCTGAGACCCTTCCTATAGCATGAGATGTGATATCTCAATGCTTATACCAAACCAGAGACCCGTCCTATAACATGAGATGGGATATCCAACTCCTTCCCATTCCAAACCTGAGACCCTTCCTATAACATGAGATGTGATATCCAACTCCTTCCCATTCCAACCTGAGACCCTTCCTATAGCATGAGATGGGATATCCAACTCCTTCCAAATCCAATCCTGATACCCTTCCGATAGCATGAGATGTGATATCCCAATGCTTCTACCAAACCAGAGACCCGTCCTATAACATGAGATGGGATATCCAACTCCTTCCCATTCCAAACCTGAGACCCTTCCTATAACATGAGATGTGATATCAAACTCCTTCCCATTCCAATCCTGAGACCCTTCCTATAGCTTGAGATGTGATATCCAACTCCTTCCCATTCCAATTCTGAGACCCTTCCTATACCATGAGACTTGATATCTCAATGCTTCTAATACCAAACCTGAGACCCGTCCTATAACATGAGATGTGATATCCAAATCCTTCCCCTTCCAAACCTTAGACCCTTCCTTTATCATGAGATGTGATTTCCAACTCCTTCCCATTCCAATCCTGAGACCCTTCCTATAACATGAGATGTGATATCAAACTCCTTCCCATTCCAATCCTGAGACCCTTCCTATAGCTTGAGATGTGATATCCAACTCCTTCCCATTCCAATTCTGAGACCCTTCCTATACCATGAGACTTGATATCTCAATGCTTCTAATATCAAACTTGAGACCCTCCCTATAGCATGAGATCTGACATCCAAGTCCTTCCCATTCCAATCCTGAGACCCTTCCTATAGCATGAGATGTGATATCTCAATGCTTCTAATACCAAACCTGAGACCCTTCCTATAACATGAGATGGCATATCCAACTCCTTCCCATTCCAATCCTGAGACCCTTCCGATAGCAGAGATGTGATATCTCAATGCTTATACCAAACCTGAGACCCTTGCTATGGCCTGAGATGTCATATACAACTCCTTCCCATTCCAATCCTGAGACCCTTCCTATAGCATGAGATGTGATATCTCAATGCTTATACCAAACCTGAGACCCTTCCTATAGCATGAGATGTGATATCCAACTCCTTCCCATTCCAATCCTGAGACCCTTCCCATAGCATGAGATGTGATGTCTCAATGCTTCTAATACCAAACCTGAGACCCTTCCTATAACATGAGATGTAATATCCAACTCCTTCCCATTCCAATCCTGAGACCCTTCCTATAGCATGAGAAGTATCTCCATGCGTATACCAAACCTGAGACCCTTCCTATAGCATGAGATGTGATATCCAAATCCTTCCCATTCCAATCCTGAGCCACTTCCGATAGCAGAGATGTGATATCTCCATGCTTATACCAAACCTGAGACCCTTCCTATAGCATGAGATGTAATATCCAACTCCTTCCCATTCCAATCCTGAGACCCTTCCTATAGCATGAGAAGTATCTCCATGCGTATACCAAACCTGAGACCCTTCCTATAGCATGAGATGTGATATCCAAATCCTTCCCATTCCAATCCTGAGCCACTTCCGATAGCAGAGATGTGATATCTCAATGCTTATACCAAACCCGAGACCCTTCCTATAACATGAGATGTGATATCCAACTCATTCCCGTTCCAAACCTGAGACACTTCCTATAGCATATGTGATATCCAAGTCCTTCCCATTCCAAACATGAGACCCTTCCTATAGCAAGAATGTAATATCCAACTCCTACCCATTCCAATCCTGAGACCATTCCTATAGCATGAGATGTGATGTATCAATGCTTCTAATACCAAACATGGGACCCGCCCTATAACATGAGATATGATATCCAAATCCTTCCCATTCCAAACCTGAGACCCTTCCTACAGCATGCGATGTGATATCTCAATGCTTCTAATATCAAACCTGAGACCCGTCCTATAACATGAGATGGGATATCCAACTCCTTCCCGCTCCAAACCTGTGACCCTTCCTATAGCATGAGATGTGATATCCAATTCCTTCCCATCCCAATCCTGAGACACCTCCGATAGCAGAGATGTGATATCTCAATGCTTATACCAAACCTGAGACTCTTCCTATAACATGAGATGTGATATCCAACTCCTTCCCTTTCCAAACCTGAGACCCTGCCTATAGCATGAGATGTGATATCCAAGTCCTTCCCATTCCAATCCTGAGACACTTCCTATAGCATGGGATGTGATATCTCAATGCTTATACCAAACCTGAGACCCTTCCTATAGCATGAGATGTGATATCCAACTCCTTCCCATTCCAATCCTGAGACCCTTCCTATAGCATGAGATGTGATATCTCAATTCCTCTAATACCAAACCTGAGATCCTTCCTCTAACATGAAATGTGATATCCAACTCCGTCCCTTTCCAAACCTGAGAGCCTACCTATAGCATGAGATGTGATATCCAAGTCCTTCCCATTCCAATCCTTAGACCCTTCCTACAGCATGCAATATGATATCTCAATGATTCTAATAACAAACCTGAGACCCGTCCTATAACATGAGATGGGATATCCAACTCCTTTCAATTCCAATCCTGAGACACTTCCTATAGCATGAGATGTGATATCTCAATGCTTATACCAAACCTGAGACCCTTCCTATGGCATGAGATGTCATATACAACTCCTTCCCATTCCAATCCTGAGACCCTTCCTATAGCATGAGATGTGATATCTCAATGCTTATACCAAACCTGAGACCCTTCCTATAGCATGAGATGTGATATCCAACTTCTTTCCATTCCAATCCTGAGACCCTTCCTATAACATGAGATGTGATGTCTCAATGCTTCTAATACCAAACCTGATATCTTTCCTATAACATGAGATGTGATATCCAACTCCTTCCCATTCCAATCCTGAGACCCTTCCTATAGCATGAGATGTGATATCTCAATTCCTCTAATACCAAACCTGAGATCCTTCCTCTAACATGAAATGTGATATCCAACTCCGTCCCTTTCCAAACCTGAGAGCCTACCTATAGCATGAGATGTGATATCCAAGTCCTTCCCATTCCAATCCTTAGACCCTTCCTACAGCATGCAATATGATATCTCAATGATTCTAATAACAAACCTGAGACCCGTCCTATAACATGAGATGGGATATCCAACTCCTTTCAATTCCAATCCTGAGACACTTCCTATAGCATGAGATGTGATATCTCAATGCTTATACCAAACCTGAGACCCTTCCTATGGCATGAGATGTCATATACAACTCCTTCCCATTCCAATCCTGAGACCCTTCCTATAGCATGAGATGTGATATCTCAATGCTTATACCAAACCTGAGACCCTTCCTATAGCATGAGATGTGATATCCAACTTCTTTCCATTCCAATCCTGAGACCCTTCCTATAACATGAGATGTGATGTCTCAATGCTTCTAATACCAAACCTGATATCTTTCCTATAACATGAGATGTGATATCCAACTCCTTCCCATTCCAATCCTGAGACCCTTCCTATAGCATGAGATGTGATATCTCAATGCTTATACCAAACCTGAGACCCTTCCTATAGCTTGAGATGTGATATCCAACTCCTTCCCATTCCAATCCTGAGAACCTTCCTATAGCATGAGATGTGATATCTCAATGCCTCTAATACCAAACCTGAGATCCTTCCTCTAACATGAGATGTGCTATCCAACTCCTTCCCATTCCAATCCTGAGACCCTTCCTATAGCATGAGATGTGATATCTCAATGCTTATACCAAACCTGAGACCCTTCCTATAGCTTGAGATGTCATATACAACTCCTTCCCATTCCAATCCTGAGACCCTTCCTATAGCATGAGATGTGATATCTCAATGCTTATACCAAACCTGAGACCCTTCCTATAGCATGAGATGTGATATACAACTCCTTCCCATTCCAATCCTGAGACCCTTCCTATAGCATGAGATGTGATATCTCAATGCTTATACCAAACCTGAGACCCTTCCTATAGCATGAGATGTGATATCCAACTTCTTCCCATTCCAATCCTGAGACCCTTCCTATAGCATGAGATGTGATATCTCAATGCTTATACCAAACCTGAGACCCTTCCTATAGCTTGAGATGTGATATCCAACTCCTTCCCCTTCCAAACCTGAGAGCCTTCCTATAGCATGAGATATGATATCCACGTCCTTCCCATTCCAATCCTGAGACCCTTCCTATAACATGAGATGTGATATTCAACTCCTTCCCATTCCAACCTGAGACCCTTCCTATAGCATGAGATGGGATATCCAACTCCTTCCAAATCCAATCCTAATACCCTTCCAATAGCATGAGATGTGATATCCCAATGCTTCTACCAAACCTGAGACCCATACTATGGCATGAGATGTGATATCAAACTCCTTCCCATTCCAATCCTGAGACCCTTCCTATAGCTTGAGATGTGATATCCAACTCCTTCCCATTCCAATCCTGACACCCTTCCGATATCATGAGATTTGTTATCTCAATGCTTCTAATATCAAACTTGAGACCCTCCCTATAGCATGAGATCTGACATCCAAGTCCTTCCCATTCCAATCCTGAGACCCTTCCCATAGCATGAGATGTGATATCTCAATGCTTCTAATACCAAACCTGAGACCCTTCCTATAACATGAGATGGGATATCCAAGTCCTTCCCATTCTAATCCTGAGACCCTTCCCATAGCATGAGATGTGATGTCTCAATGCTTCTAATACCAAACCTGAGATCCTTCCTATAACATGAGATGTGATATCCAACTCCTTCCCATTCCAATCCTGAGACCCTTCCTATAGCATGAGAAGTGATATCTCCATGCTTATACCAAACCCGAGACCCTTCCTATAGCATGAGATGTGATATCCAACTCCTTCCCATTCCAATCCTAGACCCTTCCTATAGCATGAGAAGTGATATCTCCATGCGTATACCAAACCTGAGACCCTTCCTATAGGAATGAGATGTGATATCCAAATCCTTCCCATTCCAATCCTGAGACCCTTCCTATAGCATGAGATGTGATATCTCAATGCTTATACCAAACCAGAGACCCGTCCTATAACATGAGATGGGATATTCAACTCCTTCCCATTCCAATCCAGAGACCCTTCCTATAACATGAGATGTGATATCCAACTCCTTCCCATTCCAACCTGAGACCCTTCCTATAGCATGAGATGGGATATCCAACTCCTTCCAAATCCAATCCTGATACCCTTCCGATAGCATGAGATGTGATATCCCAATGCTTCTACCAAACCTGAGACCCATACTATGGCATGAGATGTGATATCAAACTCCTTCCCATTCCAATCCTGAGACCCTTCCTATAGCTTGAGATGCGATATCCAACTCCTTCCCATTCCAATTCTGAGACCCTTCCTATACCATGAGACTTGATATCTCAATGCTTCTAATACCAAACCTGAGACCCGTCCTATAACATGAGATGTGATATCCAAATCCTTCCCCTTCCAAACCTTAGACCCTTCCTTTATCATGAGATGTAATTTCCAACTCCTACCCATTCCAATCCTGAAACCCTTCCGATATCATGAGATTTGTTATCTCAATGCTTCTAATATCAAACTTGAGACCCTCCCTATAGCATGAGATCTGACATCCAAGTCCTTCCCATTCCAATCCTGAGACCCTTCCTATAGCATGAGATGTGATATCTCAATGCTTCTAATACCAAACCTGAGACCCTTCCTATAACATGAGATGGGATATCCAACTCCTTCCCATTCCAATCCTGAGACCCTTCCGATAGCAGAGATGTGATATCTCAATGCTTATACCAAACCTGAGACCCATACTATGGCATGAGATGTGATATCAAACTCCTTCCCATTCCAATCCTGAGACCCTTCCTATTGCTTGAGATGCAATATCCAACTCCTTCCCATTCCAATTCTGAGACCCTTCCTATACCATGAGACTTGATATCTCAATGCTTCTAATACCAAACCTGAGACCCGTCCTATAACATGAGATGTGATATCCAAATCCTTCCCCTTCCAAACCTTAGACCCTTCCTTTATCATGAGATGTAATTTCCAACTCCTTCCCATTCCAATCCTGACACCCTTCCGATATCATGAGATTTGTTATCTCAATGCTTCTAATATCAAACTTGAGACCCTCCCTATAGCATGAGATCTGACATCCAAGTCCTTCCCATTCCAATCCTGAGACCCTTCCTATAGCATGAGATGTGATATCTCAATGCTTCTAATACCAAACCTGAGACCCTTCCTATAACATGAGATGGGATATCCAACTCCTTCCCATTCCAATCCTGAGACCCTTCCGATAGCAGAGATGTGATATCTCAATGCTTATACCAAACCTGAGACCCTTGCTATGGCCTGAGATGTCATATACAACTCCTTCCCATTCAAATCCTGAGACCCTTCCTATAGCATGAGATGTGATATCTCAATGCTTATACCAAACCTGAGACCCTTCCTATAGCATGAGATGTGATATCCAACTCCTTCCCATTCCAATCCTGAGACCCTTCCCATAGCATGAGATGTGATGTCTCAATGCTTCTAATACCAAACCTGAGACCCTTCCTATAACATGAGATGTGATATCCAACTCCTTCCCATTCCAATCCTGAGACCCTTCCTATAGCATGAGAAGTGATATCTCCATGCTTATACCAAACCTGAGACCCTTCCTATAGCATGAGATGTAATATCCAACTCCTTCCCATTCCAATCCTGAGACCCTTCCTATAGCATGAGAAGTATCTCCATGCGTATCCCAAACCTGAGACCCTTCCTATAGCATGAGATGTGATATCCAAATTCTTCCCATTCCAATCCTGAGCCACTTCCGATAGCAGAGATGTGATATCTCAATGCTTATACCAAACCTGAGACCCTTCCTATAACATGAGATGTGATATCCCACTCATTCCCGTTCCAAACCTGACACTTCCTATAGCATATGTGATATCCAAGTCCTTCCCATTTCAAACATGAGACCCTTCCTATAGCAAGAATGTAATATCCAACTCCTACCCATTCCAATCCTGAGACCATTCCTATAGCATGAGATGTGATATATCAATGCTTCTAATACCAAACCTGAGATCCTTCCTATGACATGAAATGTGATATCCAAATCCTTCCCATTCCAAACCTGAGACCCTTCCTACAGCATGCGATGTGATATCTCAATGCTTCTAATATCAAACCTGAGACCCGTCCTATAACATGAGATGGGATATCCAACTCCTTCCCGTTCCAAACCTGAGACCCTTCCTATAGCATGAGATGTGATATCCAATTCCTTCCCATCCCAATCCTGAGACACCTCCGATAGCAAAGATGTGATATCTCAATGCTTATACCAAACCTGAGACTCTTCCTATAACATGAGATGTGATATCCAACTCCTTCCCGTTCCAAACCTGAGCCCCTTCCTATAGCATGAGATATGATATCCAACTCCTTCCCATTCCAATCCTGAGACCCTTCCGATAGCATGAGATGTGATATCTCAATGCTTCTAATACCAAACCTGTGATCCTTCCTATAATAAGAGATGTGATATCCAAATCCTTCCCCTTCCAAACCTGAGACCCTCCCTTTAGCATGAGATGTGATATCTCAATGCCTCTAATACCAAACCTGAGATCCTTCCAATAGCATGAGATGTCATATCTCAATGCTTCTGATACCAAACCTGAGATCCTTCCTATAACATGAGATGTGATATCCAAATCCTTCCCCTTCCAAACCTGAGACCCTCCCTTTAGCATGAGATGTGATATCCAACTCCTTCCCATTCCAATCTTGAGACCCTTCTGATAGCATGAGATGTGATATCTCAATGCCTCTAATACCAAACCTGATTCCTACCTCTAACATGAAATGTGATATCCAACCCCTTCCCTTTCCAAACGTGAGACCCTCCCTATAGATTCAGATGTGATATCCAAGTCCTTCCCATTCCAATCCTGAGACCCTTCCTTTAGCATGAGATGTGATATCTCAATGCTTCTAATACCAAACCTGAGACCCTTCCTATAACATAAGATGGGATATCCAACTCCTTCCCATTCCAATCCTGAGACCCTTCCGATAGCAGAGATGTGATATCTCAATGCTTATACCAAACCTGAGACCCTTCCTGTGGCATGAGATGTCATATACAACTCCTTCCCATTCCAATCCTGAGACCCTTCCTATAGCATGAGATGTGATATCCAACTCCTTCCCATTCCAATCCTGAGACCCTTCCTATAGCATGAGATTTGATATCTCAATGTTTCTAACACCAAACCTGAGATCCTTCCGATAGCATGAGATGTGATATCTCAATGCTTCTAATACCAAACCTGAGATCATTCCTATAACACGAGATGTTATATCCAAATCCTTCCCCTTCCAAACCTGAGACCCTCCCTTTAGCATATGTGATATCCAACTCCTTCCCATTCCAATCCTGAGACCCTTCCTATAGCATGAGATGTGATTTCTCAATGCTTCTAATACCAAACCTGAGATCCTTCCTATAACATGAGATGTGATATCCAACTCCTTCCCATTCCAATCCTGAGACCCTTCCTATAGCATGAGATGTGATTTCTCAATGCTTCTAATACCAAACCTGAGATCCTTCCTATAGCATGAGATGTGATATCTCAATGCTTATACCAAACCTGAGACCCTTCCTATAGCATGAGATGTGATTTCCAACTACTTCCCATTCCAATCCTGAGACCCTTCCTATAGCATGAGATGTGATATCCAACTCCTTCCCTTTCCAAACCTGAGAGCCTATCTATAGCATGAGATGTGATATCCAATTCCTTCCCATTCCAATCCTGAGACCCTTCCTATAGCATGAGATGTGATATCTCAATGCTTATACCAAACCTGAGACCCTTCCTATAGCATGAGATGTGATATCCAACTACTTCCCATTCCAATCCTGAGACCCTTCCTATAGCATGAGATGTGATATCCAACTCCTTCCCTTTCCAAACCTGAGAGCCTATCTATAGCATGATGTGATATCCAATTCCTTCCCATTCCAATCCTGAGACCCTTCCTATAGCATGAGATGTGATATCTCAATGCTTCTAATACCAAACCTGAGACCCTTCCTATTGCATGAGATGTGATATCCAACTACTTCCCATTCCAATCCTGAGACCCTTCTTATAGCATGAGATGTGATATCCAACTCCTTCCATTCCAATCCTGAGACCCATCCTATAGCATGAGATGTGATATCCAACTACTTCCCATTCCAATCCTGAGAAATTTCCTATCGCATGAGATGTGATATCCAACTCCTTCCCTTTCCAAACCTGAGAGCATATCTATAGCATGAGATGGGATATCCAACTCCTTCCCATTCCAATCCTGAGAAATTTCCTATCGCATGAGATGTGATATCCAACTCCTTCCCTTTCCAAACCTGAGAGCATATCTATAGCATGAGATGGGATATCCAACTCCTTCCCATTCCAATCCTGAGACACTTCCGATAGCAGAGATGTGATATCTCAATGCTTATACCAAACCTGAGACCCTTCCTATAACATGAGATGTGATATCCAACTCCTTCCCGTTCCAAACCTGAGACCCTTCCTTTAGCATGAGATGTGATATCCAGCTCCTTCCCATTCCAATCCTGAGACACTTCCGATAGCATAAGATGTGATATCTCAATGCTTCTAATATCAAAACTGAGACCCTCCCAATAGCATGATATGTGATATCTAAGTCCTTCCCATTCCAATCCTAAGACCCTTCCTATAGCAGGAGATGTGATATCTCAATGCTTCTACCAAACCTGAGACCCTTCCTTTAGCATGAGATGTGATATCCAACTCCTTCCCATTCCAGTCCTGAGACCCTTCCTATAGCATGAGATATGATATCTCAATACTTCTAATACCAAACCTGAGATCCTTCTGATAACGAGATGTGATATCCAAATCCTTCCCCTTCCAAACCTGAGACCCTCCCTTTAGCATGAGATGTGATATCCAACTCCTTCCCATTCCAATCCTGAGACCCTTCTGATAGCATGAGATGTGATATCTCAATGCTTCTAATACCAAACCTGAGATCCTTCCTATAACATGAGATGTGATATCCAACTCCTTCCCTTTCCAAACCTGAGAGCCTATCTATAGCATGAGATGTGATATCCAATTCCTTCCCATTCCAATCCTGAGACCCTTCCTATAGCATGAGATGTGATATCTCAATGCTTATACCAAACCTGAGACCCTTCCTATAGCATGAGATGTGATATCCAACTACTTCCCATTCCAATCCTGAGACCCTTCCTATAGCATGAGATGTGATATCTCAATGCTTCTAATACCAAACCTGAGACCCTTCCTATAGCATGAGATGTGATATCCAACTACTTCCCATTCCAATCCTGAGACCCTTCCTATAGCATGAGATGTGATATCTCAATGCTTCTAATACCAAACCTGAGACCCTTCCTATAACATGAGATGTGATATCCAACTCCTTCCCGTTCCAAACCTGAGCCCCTTCCTATAGCATGAGATGTGATATCCAACTCCTTCCCATTCCAATCCTGAGACCCTTCCGATAGCATGAGATGTGATATCTCAATGCTTCTAATACCAAACCTGTGATCCTTCCTATAATAAGAGATGTGATATCCAAATCCTTCCCCTTCCAAACCTGAGACCCTCCCTTTAGCATGAGATGTGATATCTCAATGCCTCTAATACCAAACCTGAGATCCTTCCAATAGCATGAGATGTCATATCTCAATGCTTCTGATACCAAACCTGAGATCCTTCCTATAACATGAGATGTGATATCCAAATCCTTCCCCTTCCAAACCTGAGACCCTCCCTTTAGCATGAGATGTGATATCCAACTCCTTCCCATTCCAATCTTGAGACCCTTCTGATAGCATGAGATGTGATATCTCAATGCCTCTAATACCAAACCTGATTCCTACCTCTAACATGAAATGTGATATCCAACCCCTTCCCTTTCCAAACGTGAGACCCTCCCTATAGATTCAGATGTGATATCCAAGTCCTTCCCATTCCAATCCTGAGACCCTTCCTTTAGCATGAGATGTGATATCTCAATGCTTCTAATACCAAACCTGAGACCCTTCCTATAACATAATATGGGATATCCAACTCCTTCCCATTCCAATCCTGAGACCCTTCCGATAGCAGAGATGTGATATCTCAATGCTTATACCAAACCTGAGACCCTTCCTGTGGCATGAGATGTCATATACAACTCCTTCCCATTCCAATCCTGAGACCCTTCCTATAGCATGAGATGTGATATCCAACTCCTTCCCATTCCAATCCTGAGACCCTTCCTATAGCATGAGATTTGATATCTCAATGTTTCTAACACCAAACCTGAGATCCTTCCGATAGCATGAGATGTGATATCTCAATGCTTCTAATACCAAACCTGAGATCATTCCTATAACACGAGATGTTATATCCAAATCCTTCCCCTTCCAAACCTGAGACCCTCCCTTTAGCATATGTGATATCCAACTCCTTCCCATTCCAATCCTGAGACCCTTCCTATAGCATGAGATGTGATTTCTCAATGCTTCTAATACCAAACCTGAGATCCTTCCTATAACATGAGATGTGATATCCAACTCCTTCCCATTCCAATCCTGAGACCCTTCCTATAGCATGAGATGTGATTTCTCAATGCTTCTAATACCAAACCTGAGATCCTTCCTATAGCATGAGATGTGATATCTCAATGCTTATACCAAACCTGAGACCCTTCCTATAGCATGAGATGTGATTTCCAACTACTTCCCATTCCAATCCTGAGACCCTTCCTATAGCATGAGATGTGATATCCAACTCCTTCCCTTTCCAAACCTGAGAGCCTATCTATAGCATGAGATGTGATATCCAATTCCTTCCCATTCCAATCCTGAGACCCTTCCTATAGCATGAGATGTGATATCTCAATGCTTATACCAAACCTGAGACCCTTCCTATAGCATGAGATGTGATATCCAACTACTTCCCATTCCAATCCTGAGACCCTTCCTATAGCATGAGATGTGATATCCAACTCCTTCCCTTTCCAAACCTGAGAGCCTATCTATAGCATGATGTGATATCCAATTCCTTCCCATTCCAATCCTGAGACCCTTCCTATAGCATGAGATGTGATATCTCAATGCTTCTAATACCAAACCTGAGACCCTTCCTATTGCATGAGATGTGATATCCAACTACTTCCCATTCCAATCCTGAGACCCTTCTTATAGCATGAGATGTGATATCCAACTCCTTCCATTCCAATCCTGAGACCCATCCTATAGCATGAGATGTGATATCCAACTACTTCCCATTCCAATCCTGAGAAATTTCCTATCGCATGAGATGTGATATCCAACTCCTTCCCTTTCCAAACCTGAGAGCATATCTATAGCATGAGATGGGATATCCAACTCCTTCCCATTCCAATCCTGAGAAATTTCCTATCGCATGAGATGTGATATCCAACTCCTTCCCTTTCCAAACCTGAGAGCATATCTATAGCATGAGATGGGATATCCAACTCCTTCCCATTCCAATCCTGAGACACTTCCGATAGCAGAGATGTGATATCTCAATGCTTATACCAAACCTGAGACCCTTCCTATAACATGAGATGTGATATCCAACTCCTTCCCGTTCCAAACCTGAGACCCTTCCTTTAGCATGAGATGTGATATCCAGCTCCTTCCCATTCCAATCCTGAGACACTTCCGATAGCATAAGATGTGATATCTCAATGCTTCTAATATCAAAACTGAGACCCTCCCAATAGCATGATATGTGATATCTAAGTCCTTCCCATTCCAATCCTAAGACCCTTCCTATAGCAGGAGATGTGATATCTCAATGCTTCTACCAAACCTGAGACCCTTCCTTTAGCATGAGATGTGATATCCAACTCCTTCCCATTCCAGTCCTGAGACCCTTCCTATAGCATGAGATATGATATCTCAATACTTCTAATACCAAACCTGAGATCCTTCTGATAACGAGATGTGATATCCAAATCCTTCCCCTTCCAAACCTGAGACCCTCCCTTTAGCATGAGATGTGATATCCAACTCCTTCCCATTCCAATCCTGAGACCCTTCTGATAGCATGAGATGTGATATCTCAATGCTTCTAATACCAAACCTGAGATCCTTCCTATAACATGAGATGTGATATCCAACTCCTTCCCTTTCCAAACCTGAGAGCCTATCTATAGCATGAGATGTGATATCCAATTCCTTCCCATTCCAATCCTGAGACCCTTCCTATAGCATGAGATGTGATATCTCAATGCTTATACCAAACCTGAGACCCTTCCTATAGCATGAGATGTGATATCCAACTACTTCCCATTCCAATCCTGAGACCCTTCCTATAGCATGAGATGTGATATCTCAATGCTTCTAATACCAAACCTGAGACCCTTCCTATAGCATGAGATGTGATATCCAACTACTTCCCATTCCAATCCTGAGACCCTTCCTATAGCATGAGATGTGATATCTCAATGCTTCTAATACCAAACCTGAGACCCTTCCTATAGCATGAGATGTGATATCCAACTCCTTCCCTTTCCAAACCTGAGAGCCTATCTATAGCATGAGATGTGATATCCAATTCCTTCCCATTCCAATCCTGAGACCCTTCCTATAGCATGAGATGTGATATCTCAATGCTTCTAATACCAAACCTGAGACCCTTCCTATAGCATGAGATGTGATATCCAACTACTTCCCATTCCAATCCTGAGACCCTTCTTATAGCATGAGATGTGATATCCAACTCCTTCCATTCCAATCCTGAGACCCATCCTATAGCATGAGATGTGATATCTCAATGCTTATACCAAACCTGAGACCCTTCCTATAGCATGAGATGTGATATCCAACTACTTCCCATTCCAATCCTGAGAAATTTCCTATAGCATGACATGTGATATCCAACTCCTTCCCTTTCCAAACCTGAGAGCATATCTATAGCCTGAGATGGGATATCCAACTCCTTCCCATTCCAATCCTGAAACACTTCCGATAGCAGAGATGTGATATCTCAATGCTTATACCAAACCTGAGACCCTTCCTATAACATGAGATGTGATATCCAACTCCTTCCCGTTCCAAACCTGAGACCCTTCCTTTAGCATGAGATGTGATATCCAGCTCCTTCCCATTCCTGAGACACTTCCGATAGCATAAGATGTGATATCTCAATGCTTCTAATATCAAAACTGAGACCCTCCCAATAGCATGATATGTGATATCTAAGTCCTTCCCATTCCAATCCTAAGACCCTTCCTTTAGCAGGAGATGTGATATCTCAATGCTTCTACCAAACCTGAGACCCTTCCTTTAGCATGAGGTGTGATATCCAACTCCTTCCCATTCCAGTCCTGAGACCCTTCCTATAGCATGAGATATGATATCTCAATACTTCTAATACCAAACCTGAGATCCTTCTGATAACATGAGATGTGATATCCAAATCCTTCCCCTTCCAAACCTGAGACCCTCCCTTTAGCATGAGATGTGATATCCAACTCCTTCCCATTCCAATCCTGAGACCCTTCTGATAGCATGAGATGTGATATCTCAATGCTTCTAATACCAAACCTGAGATCCTTCCTATAACATGAGATGTGATATCCAACTCCTTCCTTTTCCAATCCTGAGACCCTTCCTATAGCATGAGAAGTGATATCTCCATGCGTATACCAAACCTGAGACCCTTCCTATAGCATGAGATGTGATATCCAAATCCTTCCCATTCCAATCCTGAGACCCTTCCTATAGCATGAGATGTGATATCTCAATGCTTATACCAAACCAGAGACCCGTCCTATAACATGAGATGGGATATCCAACTCCTTCCCATTCCAATCCTGAGCCACTTCCGATAGCATGAGATGTGATATCTCAATGCTTATACCAAACCAGAGACCCTTCCTATAACATGAGATGTGATATCCAACTCATTCCCATTCCAAACCTGAGACACTTCCTATAGCATATATGATATCCAACTCCTTCCCATTCCAAACATGAGACCCTTCCGATAGCATGTGATGTGATATCCAACTCCTTCCAATTCCCATACTGAGACCCTTCCAATAGCATATGTGATATTTCAATGCTTCTAATATCAAAACTGAGACCCTCCCTATAGCATGAGATGTGATTTCTCAATGCTTCTAATACCAAACCGGAGATCCTTCCTATAGCATGAGATGTGATTTCTCAATGCTTCTAATACCAAACCTGAGATCCTTCCTATAGCATGAGATGTGATATCTCAATGCTTATACCAAACCTGAGACCCTTCCTATAGCATGAGATGTGATTTCCAACTACTTCCCATTCCAATCCTGAGACCCTTCCTATAGCATGAGATGTGATATCCAACTCCTTCCCTTTCCAAACCTGAGAGCCTATCTATAGCATGAGATGTGATATCCAATTCCTTCCCATTCCAATCCTGAGACCCTTCCTATAGCATGAGATGTGATATCTCAATGCTTATACCAAACCTGAGACCCTTCCTATAGCATGAGATGTGATATCCAACTACTTCCCATTCCAATCCTGAGACCCTTCCTATAGCATGAGATGTGATATCCAACTCCTTCCCTTTCCAAACCTGAGAGCCTATCTATAGCATGATGTGATATCCAATTCCTTCCCATTCCGATCCTGAGACCCTTCCTATAGCATGAGATGTGATATCTCAATGCTTCTAATACCAAACCTGAGACCCTTCCTATTGCATGAGATGTGATATCCAACTACTTCCCATTCCAATCCTGAGACCCTTCTTATAGCATGAGATGTGATATCCAACTCCTTCCATTCCAATCCTGAGACCCATCCTATAGCATGAGATGTGATATCCAACTACTTCCCATTCCAATCCTGGTCTCAGGATTGGAATGGGAAGGAGTTGGATATCACATCTCATGCTAAAGGGAGGGTCTCAGGTTTGGAAGGGGAAGGATTTGGATATCACATCTCGTTATCAGAAGGATCTCAGGTTTGGTATTAGAAGTATTGAGATATCATATCTCATGCTATAGGAAGGGTCTCAGGACTGGAATGGGAAGGAGTTGGATATCACATCTCATGCTAAAGGAAGGGTCTCAGGTTTGGTAGAAGCATTGAGATATCACATCTCCTGCTATAGGAAGGGTCTTAGGATTGGAATGGGAAGGACTTAGATATCACATATCATGCTATTGGGAGGGTCTCAGTTTTGATATTAGAAGCATTGAGATATCACATCTTATGCTATCGGAAGTGTCTCAGGATTGGAATGGGAAGGAGCTGGATATCACATCTCATGCTAAAGGAAGGGTCTCAGGTTTGGAACGGGAAGGAGTTGGATATCACATCTCATGTTATAGGAAGGGTCTCAGGTTTGGTATAAGCATTGAGATATCACATCTCTGCTATCGGAAGTGTCTCAGGATTGGAATGGGAAGGAGTTGGATATCCCATCTCATGCTATAGATATGCTCTCAGGTTTGGAAAGGGAAGGAGTTGGATATCACATCTCATGCGATAGGAAATTTCTCAGGATTGGAATGGGAAGGAGTTGGATATCCCATCTCATGCTATAGATATGCTCTCAGGTTTGGAAAGGGAAGGAGTTGGATATCACATCTCATGCGATAGGAAATTTCTCAGGATTGGAATGGGAAGTAGTTGGATATCACATCTCATGCTATAGGATGGGTCTCAGGATTGGAATGGAAGGAGTTGGATATCACATCTCATGCTATAAGAAGGGTCTCAGGATTGGAATGGGAAGTAGTTGGATATCACATCTCATGCAATAGGAAGGGTCTCAGGTTTGGTATTAGAAGCATTGAGATATCACATCTCATGCTATAGGAAGGGTCTCAGGATTGGAATGGGAAGGAATTGGATATCACATCATGCTATAGATAGGCTCTCAGGTTTGGAAAGGGAAGGAGTTGGATATCACATCTCATGCTATAGGAAGGGTCTCAGGATTGGAATGGGAAGTAGTTGGATATCACATCTCATGCTATAGGAAGGGTCTCAGGTTTGGTATAAGCATTGAGATATCACATCTCATGCTATAGGAAGGGTCTCAGGATTGGAATGGGAAGGAATTGGATATCACATCTCATGCTATAGATAGGCTCTCAGGTTTGGAAAGGGAAGGAGTTGGATATCACATCTCATGCTATAGGAAGGGTCTCAGGATTGGAATGGGAAGTAGTTGGAAATCACATCTCATGCTATAGGAAGGGTCTCAGGTTTGGTATAAGCATTGAGATATCACATCTCATGCTATAGGAAGGATCTCAGGTTTGGTATTAGAAGCATTGAGAAATCACATCTCATGCTATAGGAAGGATCTCAGGTTTGGTATTAGAAGCATTGAGAAATCACATCTCATGCTATAGGGAGGGTCTCAGTTTTGATATTAGAAGCATTGAAATATCACATATGCTATTGGAAGGGTCTCAGTATGGGAATTGGAAGGAGTTGGATATCACATCTCATGCTATCGGAAGGGTCTCATGTTTGGAATGGGAAGGAGTTGGATATCACATATGCTATAGGAAGTGTCTCAGGTTTGGAATGGGAATGAGTTGGATATCACATCTCATGTTATAGGAAGGGTCTCTGGTTTGGTATAAGCATTGAGATATCACATCTCATGCTATCGGAAGTGGCTCAGGATTGGAATGGGAAGGAGTTGGATATCCCATCTCATGTTATAGGACGGGTCTCTGGTTTGGTATAAGCATTGAGATATCACATCTCATGCTATAGGAAGGGTCTCAGGATTGGAATGGGAAGGATTTGGATATCACATCTCATGCTATAGGAAGGGTCTCAGGTTTGGTATACGCATGGAGATATCACTTCTCATGCTATAGGAAGGGTCTCAGGATTGGAAAAGGAAGGAGTTGGATATCACATCTCATGTTATAGGAAGGATCTCAGGTTTGGTATTAGAAGCATTGAGATATCACATCTCATGCTATCAGAAGGGTCTCAGGATTGGAATGGGAAGGAGTTGGATATCACATCTCATGCTAAAGGGAGGGTCTCAGGTTTGGAAGGGGAAGGATTTGGATATCACATCTCATGTTATCAGAAGGATCTCAGGTTTGGTATTAGAAGTATTGAGATATCATATCTCATGCTATAGGAAGGGTCTCAGGACTGGAATTGGAAGGAGTTGGATATCACACCTCATGCTAAAGGAAGGGTCTCAGGTTTGGTAGAAGCATTGAGATATCACATCTCCTGCTAAAGGAAGGGTCTTAGGATTGGAATGGGAAGGACTTAGATATCACATATCATGCTATTGGGAGGGTCTCAGTTTTGATATTAGAAGCATTGAGATATCACATCTTATGCTATCGGAAGTGTCTCAGGAATGGGAAGGAGCTGGATATCACATCTCATGCTAAAGGAAGGGTCTCAGGTTTGGAACGGGAAGGAGTTGGATATCACATCTCATGTTATAGGAAGGGTCTCAGGTTTGGTATAAGCATTGAGATATCACATCTCTGCTATCGGAAGTGTTTCAGGATTGGAATGGGAAGGAGTTGGATATCCCATCTCAGGCTATAGATATGCTCTCAGGTTTGGAAAGGGAAGGAGTTGGATATCACATGTCATGCTATAGGAAATTTCTCAGGATTGGAATGGGAAGTAGTTGGATATCACATCTCATGCTATAGGAAGGGTCTCAGGTTTGGTATAAGCATTGAGATATCACATCTCATGCTATAGGATGGGTCTCAGGATTGGAATGGAAGGAGTTGGATATCACATCTCATGCTATAAGAAGGGTCTCAGGATTGGAATGGGAAGTAGTTGGATATCACATCTCATGCTATAGGAAGGGTCTCAGGTTTGGTATTAGAAGCATTGAGATATCACATCTCATGCTATAGGAAGGGTCTCAGGATTGGAATGGGAAGGAATTGGATATCACATCTCATGCTATAGATAGGCTCTCAGGTTTGGAAAGGGAAGGAGTTGGATATCACATCTCATGCTATAGGAAGGGTCTCAGGTTTGGTATTAGAAGCATTGAGATATCACATCTCATGCTATAGGAAGGGTCTCAGGATTGGAATGGGAAGTAGTTGGATATCACATCTCATGCTATAGGAAGGGTCTCAGGTTTGGTATTAGAAGCATTGAGATATCACATCTCATGCTATAGGAAGGGTCTCAGGATTGGAATGGGAAGTAGTTGGATATCACATCTCATGCTATAGGAAGGGTCTCAGGTTTGGTATAAGCATTGAGATATCACATCTCATGCTATAGGAAGGGTCTCAGGATTGGAATGGGAAGGAATTGGATATCACATCTCATGCTATAGATAGGCTCTCAGGTTTGGAAAGGGAAGGAGTTGGATATCACATCTCATGTTATAGGAAGGATCTCAGGTTTGGTATTAGAAGCATTGAGATATCACATCTCATGCTATCAGAAGGGTCTCAGGATTGGAATGGGAAGGAGTTGGATATCACATCTCATGCTAAAGGGAGGGTCTCAGGTTTAGAAGGGAAAGGATTTGGATATCACATCTCGTTATCAGAAGGATCTCAGGTTTGGTATTAGAAGTATTGAGATATCATATCTCATGCTATAGGAAGGGTCTCAGGACTGGAATGGGAAGGAGTTGGATATCACATCTCATGCTAAAGGAAGGGTCTCAGGTTCGGTAGAAGCATTGAGATATCACATCTCCTGCTATAGGAAGGGTCTTAGGATTGGAATGGGAAGGACTTAGATATCACATATCATGCTATTGGGAGGGTCTCAGTTTTGATATTAGAAGCATTGAGATATCACATCTTATGCTATCGGAAGTGTCTCAGGATTGGAATGGGAAGGAGCTGGATATCACATCTCATGCTAAAGGAAGGGTCTCAGGTTTGGAACGGGAAGGAGTTGGATATCACATCTCATGTTATAGGAAGGGTCTCAGGTTTGGTATAAGCATTGAGATATCACATCTCTGCTATCGGAAGTGTCTCAGGATTGGAATGGGAAGGAGTTGGATATCCCATCTCATGCTATAGATATGCTCTCAGGTTTGGAAAGGGAAGGAGTTGGATATCACATCTCATGCGATAGGAAATTTCTCAGGATTGGAATGGGAAGGAGTTGGATATCCCATCTCATGCTATAGATATGCTCTCAGGTTTGGAAAGGGAAGGAGTTGGATATCACATCTCATGCGATAGGAAATTTCTCAGGATTGGAATGGGAAGTAGTTGGATATCACATCTCATGCTATAGGATGGGTCTCAGGATTGGAATGGAAGGAGTTGGATATCACATCTCATGCTATAAGAAGGGTCTCAGGATTGGAATGGGAAGTAGTTGGATATCACATCTCATGCAATAGGAAGGGTCTCAGGTTTGGTATTAGAAGCATTGAGATATCACATCTCATGCTATAGGAAGGGTCTCAGGATTGGAATGGGAAGGAATTGGATATCACATCATGCTATAGATAGGCTCTCAGGTTTGGAAAGGGAAGGAGTTGGATATCACATCTCATGCTATAGGAAGGGTCTCAGGATTGGAATGGGAAGTAGTTGGATATCACATCTCATGCTATAGGAAGGGTCTCAGGTTTGGTATAAGCATTGAGATATCACATCTCATGCTATAGGAAGGGTCTCAGGATTGGAATGGGAAGGAATTGGATATCACATCTCATGCTATAGATAGGCTCTCAGGTTTGGAAAGGGAAGGAGTTGGATATCACATCTCATGCTATAGGAAGGGTCTCAGGATTGGAATGGGAAGTAGTTGGAAATCACATCTCATGCTATAGGAAGGGTCTCAGGTTTGGTATAAGCATTGAGATATCACATCTCATGCTATAGGAAGGATCTCAGGTTTGGTATTAGAAGCATTGAGAAATCACATCTCATGCTATAGGAAGGGTCTCAGGATTGGAATGGGAAGGAGTTGGATATCACATCTCATGTTATAGGAAGGATCTCAGGTTTGGTATTAGAAGCATTGAGAAATCACATCTCATGCTATAGGAAGGGTCTCAGGATCGGAATGGGAAGGAGTTGGATATCACATATGCTAAAGGGAGGGTCTCAGGTTTGGAAGGGGAAGGATTTGGATATAACATCTCGTGTTATAGGAATGATCTCAGGTTTGGTATTAGAAGCATTGAGATATCACATCTCATGCTATCGGAAGGATCTCAGGTTTGGTGTTAGAAACATTGAGATATCAAATCTCATGCTATAGGAAGGGTCTCAGGATTGGAATGGGAAGGAGTTGGATATCACATCTCATGCTATAGGAAGGGTCTCAGGATTGGAATGGGAAGGAGTTGTATATGACATCTCATGCCACAGGAAGGGTCTCAGGTTTGGTATAAGCATTGAGATATCACATCTCTGCTATCGGAAGGGTCTCAGGATTGGAATGGGAAGGAGTTGGATATCCCATCTTATGTTATAGGAAGGGTCTCAGGTTTGGTATTAGAAGCATTGAGATATCACATCTCATGCTAAAGGAAGGGTCTCAGGATTGGAATGGGAAGGACTTGGATATCACATCTGAATCTATAGGGAGGGTCTCACGTTTGGAAAGGGAAGGGGTTGGATATCACATTTCATGTTAGAGGTAGGAATCAGGTTTGGTATTAGAGGCATTGAGATATCACATCTCATGCTATCAGAAGGGTCTCAAGATTGGAATGGGAAGGAGTTGGATATCACATCTCATGCTAAAGGGAGGGTCTCAGGTTTGGAAGGGGAAGGATTTGGATATCACATCTCATGTTATAGGAAGGATCTCAGGTTTGGTATCAGAAGCATTGAGATATGACATCTCATGCTATTGGAAGGATCTCAGGTTTGGTATTAGAGGCATTGAGATATCACATCTCATGCTAAAGGGAGGGTCTCAGGTTTGGAAGGGGAAGGATTTGGATATCACATCTCTTATTATAGGAAGGATCACAGGTTTGGTATTAGAAGCATTGAGATATCACATCTCATGCTATCGGAAGGGTCTCAGGATTGGAATGGGAAGGAGTTGGATATCACATCTCATGCTATAGGAAACGGCTCAGGTTTGGAACGGGAAGGAGTTGGATATCACATCTCATGTTATAGGAAGAGTCTCAGGTTTGGTATAAGCATTGAGAGATCACATCTCTGCTATCGGAGGTGTCTCAGGATTGGGATGGGAAGGAATTGGATATCACATCTCATGCTATAGGAAGGGTCTCAGGTTTGGAACGGGAAGGAGTTGGATATCCCATCTCATGTTATAGGACGGGTCTCAGGTTTGATATTAGAAGCATTGAGATATCACATCGCATGCTGTAGGAAGGGTCTCAGGTTTGGAATGGGAAGGATTTGGATATCACATTTCATGTCATAGGAAGGATCTCAGGTTTGGTATTAGAAGCATTGATATATCACATCTCATGCTATAGGAATGGTCTCAGGATTGGAATGGGTAGGAGTTGGATATTACATTCTTGCTATAGGAAGGGTCTCATGTTTGAAATGGGAAGGACTTGGATATCACATATGCTATAGGAAGTGTCAGGTTTGGAACGGGAATGAGTTGGATATCACATCTCATGTTATAGGAAGGGTCTCAGGTTTGGTATAAGCATTGAGATATCACATCTCTGCTATCGGAAGTGGCTCAGGATTGGAATGGGAAGGATTTGGATATCACATCTCATGCTATAGGAAGGGTCTCAGGTTTGGGATACGCATGGAGATACTTCTCATGCTATAGGAAGGGTCTCAGGATTGGAATGGGAAGGAGTTGGATATTACATCTCATGCTATAGGAAGGGTCTCAGGTTTGGTATAAGCATGGCGATATCACTTCTCATGCTATAGGAAGGGTCTCAGGATTGGAATGGGAAGGAGTTGGATATCACATCTCATGTTATAGGAAGGGTCTCAGGTTTGGTATTAGAAGCATTGAGACATCACATCTCATGCTATGGGAAGGGTCTCAGGATTGGAATGGGAAGGAGTTGGATATCACATCTCATGCTATAGGAAGGGTCTCAGGTTTGGTATAAGCATTGAGATATCACATCTCATGCTATAGGAAGGGTCTCAGGATTTGAATGGGAAGGAGTTGTATATGACATCTCAGGCCATAGCAAGGGTCTCAGGTTTGGTATAAGCATTGAGATATCACATCTCTGCTATCGGAAGGGTCTCAGGATTGGAATGGGAAGGAGTTGGATATCCCATCTCATGTTATAGGAAGGGTCTCAGGTTTGGTATTAGAAGCATTGAGATATCACATCTCATGCTATAGGAAGGGTCTCAGGATTGGAATGGGAAGGACTTGGATGTCAGATCTCATGCTATAGGGAGGGTCTCAAGTTTGATATTAGAAGCATTGAGATAACAAATCTCATGATATCGGAAGGGTGTCAGGATTGGAATGGGAAGGAGTTGGAAATTACATCTCATGATAAAGGAAGGGTCTAAGGTTTGGAAGGGGAAGGATTTGGATATCACATCTCATGTTATAGGACGGGTCTCAGGTTTGGTATTAGAAGCATTGAGATATCAAGTCTCATGGTATAGGAAGGGTCTCAGAATTGGAATGGGAAGGAGTTGGATATTGCATCTCAAGCTATAGGAAGGGTCTCAGGATTGGAATGGGAAGGAGTTTGATATCACATCTCATGCCATAGTATGGGTCTCAGGTTTGGTATAAGCATTGAGATATCACATCTCTGCTATCGGAAGGGTCTCAGGATTGGAATGGGAAGGAGTTGGATATCCCATCTCATGTTATAGGAAGGGTCTCAGGTTTGGTATTAGAAGCATTGAGATATCACATCTCATGCTATAGGAAGGGTCTCAGGATTGGAATGGGAAGGACTTGGATGTCAGATCTCATGCTATAGGGAGGGTCTCAAGTTTGATATTAGAAGCATTGAGATAACAAATCTCATGATATCGGAAGGGTTTCAGGATTGGAATGGGTAGGAGTTGGAAATTACATCTCATGATAAAGGAAGGGTCTAAGGTTTGGAAGGGGAAGGATTTGGATATCACATCTCATGTTATAGGACGGGTCTCAGGTTTGGTATTAGAAGCATTGAGATATCAAGTCTCATGGTATAGGAAGGGACTCAGAATTGGAATGGGAAGGAGTTGGATATCGCATCTCAAGCTATAGGAAGGGTCTCAGGATTGGAATGGGAAGGAGTTTGATATCACATCTCATGCCATAGTATGGGTCTCAGGTTTGGTAGAAGCATTGGGATATCACATCTCATGCTATCGGAAGGGTATCAGGATTGGATTTGGAAGGAGTTGGATATCCCATCTCATGTTATAGGAAGGGTCTCTGGATTGGAATGGGAAGGAGTTGAATATCCCATCTCATGTTATAGGACGGGTCTCTGGTTTGGTATAAGCATTGAGATATCACATCTCATGCTATAGGAAGGGTCTCAGGATTGGAATGGGAAGGATTTGGATATCACATCTCATTCCTATAGGAAGGGTCTCAGGTTTGGTATACGCATGGAGATATCACTTCTCATGCTATAGGAAGGGTCTAGGATTGGAATGGGAAGGAGTTGGATATCACATCTCATGCTATAGGAAGGGTCTCGGGTTTGGTATAAGCATGGAGATATCACTTCTCATGCTATAGGAAGGGTCTCAGGATTGGAATGGGAAGGAGTTGGATATCACATCTCATGTTATAGGAAGGGTCTCTGGATTGGAATGGGAAGGAGTTGAATATCCCATCTCATGTTATAGGACGGGTCTCTGGTTTGGTATAAGCATTGAGATATCACATCTCATGCTATAGGAAGGGTCTCAGGATTGGAATGGGAAGGATTTGGATATCACATCTCATTCCTATAGGAAGGGTCTCAGGTTTGGTATACGCATGGAGATATCACTTCTCATGCTATAGGAAGGTTCTAGGATTGGAATGGGAAGGAGTTGGATATCACATCTCATGCTATAGGAAGGGTCTCGGGTTTGGTATAAGCATGGAGATATCACTTCTCATGCTATAGGAAGGGTCTCAGGATTAGAATGGGAAGGAGTTGGATATCACATCTCATGTTATAGGAAGGATCTCAGGTTTGGTATTAGAAGCATTGAGACATCACATCTCATGCTATGGGAAGGGTCTCAGGATTATCAAACTCCTTCCCATTCCAATCCTGAGACCCTTCCTATAGCTTGAGATATGATATCCAACTCCTTCCCATTCCAATTCTGAGACCCTTCCTATACCATGAGACTTGATATCTCAATGCTTCTAATACCAAACCTGAGACCCGTCCTATAACATGAGATGTGATATCCAACTCCTTCCCCTTCAAAACCTGAGAGCCTTCCTATAGCATGAGATGTGATATCCAAGTCCTTCCCATTCCAATCCTGAGACCCTTCCTATAACATCAGATGTGATATCCAACTCCTTCCCATTCCAACCTGAGACCCTTCCTATAGCATGAGATGGGATATCCAACTCCTTCCAAATCCAATCCTGATACCCTTCCGATAGCATGAGATGTGATATCCCAATGCTTCTACAAAACCTGAGACCCATTCATGGCATGAGATGTGATATCAAACTCCTTCCCATTCCAATCCTGAGACACTTCCTATAGCATGAGATGTGATATCTCAATGCTTCTAATACCAAACCTGAGACTCTTCCTATAACATGAGATGGGATATCCAACTCCTTCCCATTCCAATCCTGAGACCCTTCCGATAGCAGAGATGTGATATCTCAATGCTTATACCAAACCTGAGACCCTTCCTATGGCATGAGATGTCATATACAACTCCTTCCCATTCCAATCCTGAGACCCTTCCTATAGCATGAGATGTGATATCTCAATGCTTATACCAAACCTGAGACCCTTCCTATAGCATGAGATGTGATATCCAACTCCTTCCCATTCCAATCCTGAGGCCCTTCCCATAGCATGAGATGTGATGTCTCAATGCTTCTAATACCAAACCTGAGATCCTTCCTATAACATCAGATGTGATATCCAACTCCTTCCCATTCCAATCCTGAGACCCTTCCTATAGCATGAGATGTGATATCTCAATGCTTATACCAAACCTGAGACCCTTCCTATAGCATGTGATGTGATATCCAACTCCTTCCCATTCCAATCCTGAGACCCTTCCTATAGCATGAGATGTGATATCTCAATGCCTCTAACACCAAACCTGAGATCCTTCCTCTAACATGAAATGTGATATCCAACTCCTTCCCATTCCAATCCTGAGACCCTTCCCATAGCATGCAATATGATATCTCAATGATTCTAATAACAAACCTGAGACCCTTCCTATAGCATGAGATGTGATATCCAACTACTTCCCATTCCAATCCTGAGACCCTTCCTATAGCATGAGATGTGATATCCAACTCCTTCCCTTTCCAAACCTGAGAGCATATCTATAGCATGAGATGTGATATCCAAGTCCTTCCCATTCCAATCCTGAGACCCTCCCTATAGCATGAGATGTGATATCTCAATGCTTCTAATACCAAACCTGAGACCCTTCCTATAGCATGAGATGTGATATCCAACTACTTCCCATTCCAATCCTGAGATCCTTCCTATAGCATGAGATGTGATATCCAACTCCTTCCATTCCAATCCTGAGACCCGTCCTATAGCATGAGATGTGATATCTCAATGCTTATACCAAACCTGAGACCCTTCCTATAGCTTGAGATGTGATATCCAACTCCTTCCCATTCCAATTCTGAGACCCTTCCTATACCATGAGACGTGATATCTCAATGCTTCTAATACCAAACCTGAGACCCGTCCTATAACATGAGATGTGATATCCAAATCCTTCCCCTTCCAAACCTTAGACCCTTTCTTTATCATGAGATGTGATTTCCAACTCCTTCCCATTCCAATCCTGACACCCTTCCGATATCATGAGATTTGTTATCTCAATGCTTCTAATATCAAACTTGAGACCCTCCCTATAGCATGAGATCTGACATCCAAGTCCTTCCCATTCCAATCCTGAGACCCTTCCTATAGCATGAGATGTGATATCTCAATGCTTCTAATACCAAACCTGAGACCCTTCCTATAACATGAGATGGGATATCCAACTCCTTCCCATTCCAATCCTGAGACCCTTCCGATAGCAGAGATGTGATATCTCAATGCTTATACCAAACCTGAGACCCTTGCTATGGCCTGAGATGTCATATACAACTCCTTCCCATTCCAATCCTGAGACCCTTCCTATAGCATGAGATGTGATATCTCAATGCTTATACCAAACCTGAGACCCTTCCTATAGCATGAGATGTGATATCCAACTCCTTCCCATTCCAATCCTGAGACCCTTCCCATAGCATGAGATGTGATGTCTCAATGCTTCTAATACCAAACCTGAGATCCTTCCTATAACATGAGATGTGATATCCAACTCCTTCCCATTCCAATCCTGAGACCCTTCCTATAGAATGAGAAGTGATATCTCAATGCTTATACCAAACCTGAGACCCTTCCTATAGCATGAGCTGTAATATCCAACTCCTTCCCATTCCAATCCTGAGACCCTTCCTATAGCATGAGAAGTGATATCTCCATGCGTATACCAAACCTGAGACCCTTCCTATAGCATGAGATGTGATATCCAACTCCTTCCCATTCCAATCCTGAGACCCTTCCGATAGCATGAGATGTGATATCTCAATGCTTATACCAAACCAGAGACCCGTCCTATAACATGAGATGGGATATCCAACTCCTTCCCATTCCAATCCTGAGCCACTTCCGATAGTAGAGATGTGATATCTCATTGCTTATACCAAACCTGAGACCCTTCCTATAACATGAGATGTGATATCCAACTCATTCCCGTTCCAAACCTGAGACACTTCCTATAGCATATGTGATATCCAACTCCTTCCCATTCCAAACATGAGACCCTTCCTATAGCAAGAATGTAATATCCAACTCCTACCCATTCCAATCCTGAGACCATTCCTATAGCATGAGATGTGATATATCAATGCTTCTAATACCAAACCTGCGATCCTTCCTATGACATGAAATGTGATATCCAAATCCTTCCCATTCCAAACCTGAGACCCTTCCTACAGCATGCGATGTGATATCTCAATGCTTCTAATATCAAACCTGAGACCCATCCTATAACATGAGATGGGATATCCAACTCCTTCCTGTTCCAAACCTGAGACCCTTCCTATAGCATGAGATGTGATATCCAATTCCTTCCCATCCCAATCCTGAGACACCTTCGATAGCAGAGATGTGATATCTCAATGCTTATACCAAACCTGAGACTCTTCCTATAACATGAGATGTGATATCCAACTCCTTCCCGTTCCAAACCTGAGACCCTTCCTATAGCATGAGATGTGATATCCAACTCTTTCCCATTCCAATCCTGAGACCCTTCCGATAGCATGAGATGTGATATCTCAATGCTTCTAATACCAAACCTGTGATCCTTCCTATAATAAGAGATGTGATATCCAAATCCTTCCCCTTCCAAACCTGAGACCCTCCCTTTAGCATGAGATGTGATATCTCAATGCCTCTAATACCAAACCTGAGATCGTTCCAATAGCATGAGATGTCATATCTCAATGCTTCTGATACAAAACCTGAGATCCTTCCTATAACATGAGATGTGATATTCAAATCCTTCCCCTTCCAAACCTGAGACCTTCCCTTTAGCATGAGATGTGATATCCAACTCCTTCCTATTCCAATCCTGAGACCCTTCTGATAGCATGAGATGTGATATCTCAATGCCTCTAATACCAAACCTGATTCCTACCTCTAACATGAAATGTGATATCCAACCCCTTCCCTTTCCAAACGTGAGACCCTCCCTATAGCATGAGATGTGATATCCAAGTCCTTCCCATTCCAATCCTGAGACCCTTCCTATAGCATGAGATGTGATATCTCAATGCTTCTAATACCAAACCTGAGACCCTTCCTATAACATAAGATGGGATATCCAACTCCTTCCCATTCCAATCCTGAGACCCTTCCGATAGCAGAGATGTGATATCTCAATGCTTATACCAAACCTGAGACCCTTCCTGTGGCATGAGATGTCATATACAACTCCTTCCCATTCCAATACTGAGACCCTTCCTATAGCATGAGATGTGATATCCAACTCCTTCCCATTCCAATCCTGAGACCCTTCCGATAGCATGAGATGTGATATCTCAATGCTTCTAATACCAAACCTGAGATCATTCCTATAACACGAGATGTTATATCCAAATCCATCCCCTTCCAAACCTGAGACCCTCCCTTTAGCATGAGATGTGATATCCAACTCCTTCCCATTCCAATCCTGAGACCCTTCCTATAGCATGAGATGTGATTTCTCAATGCTTCTAATACCAAACCTGAGATCCTTCCTATAACATGAGATGTGATATCCAACTCCTTCCCATTCTAATCCTGAGACACTTCCTATAGCATGAGATGTGATATCCAAGTCCTTCCCATTCCAATCCTGAGACCCTTCCTATAGCATGAGATGTGATATCTCAATGCTTATACCAAACCTGAGACCCTTCCTATGGCATGAGATGTCATATACAACTCCTTCCCATTCCAATCCTGAGACCCTTCCTATAGCATGAGATGTGATATCTCAATGCTTATACCAAACCTGAGACCCTTCCTATAGCATGAGATGTGATATCCAACTTCTTCCCATTCCAATCCTGAGACCCTTCCTATAACATGAGATGTGATGTCTCAATGCTTCTAATACCAAACCTGAGATCTTTCCTATAACATGAGATGTGATATCCAACTCCTTCCCATTCCAATTCTGAGACCCTTCCTATAGCAAGAGATGTGATATCTTAATGCCTCTTTACCAAACCTGATATCCTACCTCTAACATGAAATGTGATATCCAACTCCTTCCCCTTCCAAACCTGAGAGCCTTCCTATAGCATGAGATGTGATATCCAAGTCCTTCCCATTCCAATCCTGAGACCCTTCCTATAATATCAGATGTGATATCCAACTCCTTCCCATTCCAACCTGAGACCCTTCCTATAGCATGAGATGGGATATCCAACTCCTTCCAAATCCAATCCTGATACCCTTCCGATAGCATAAGATGTGATATCCCAATGCTTCTACAAAACCTGAGACCCATACACGGCATGAGATGTGATATCAAACTCCTTCCCATTCCAATCCTGAGACCATTCCGATAGCAGAGATGTGATATCTCAATGCTTATACCAAACCTGAGACCCTTCCTATGGCATGAGATGTCATATACAACTCCTTCCCATTCCAATCCTGAGACCCTTCCTATAGCATGAGATGTGATATCTCAATGTTTATACCAAACCTGAGACCCTTCCTATAGCATGAGATGTGATATCAAATTCTTTCCCGTTCCAATTCTGAGACCCTTCCTATAGCAAGAGATGTGATATCTTAATGCCTCTTTACCAAACCTGATATCCTACCTCTAACATGAAATGTGATATCCAACTCCTTCCCCTTCCAAACCTGAGAGCCTTCCTATAGCATGAGATGTGATATCCAACTCCTTCCCATTCCAATCCTGAGACCCTTCCTATAGCATGAGATGTGATATCTCAATGCTTATACCAAACCTGAATCCCTTCCTATAGCATGAGATGTGATATCCAACTCCTTCCCATTCCAATCCTGAGACCCTTCCTATAGCATTAGATGTGATATCTCAATGCCTCTAATACCAAACCTGAGATCCTTCCTCTAACATGAAATGTGATATCCAACTCCTTCCCTTTCCAAACCTGAGAGCCTACCTATAGCATGAGATGTGATATCCAAGTCCTTCCCATTCCAATCCTTAGACCCTTCCTACAGCATTCAATATGATATCTCAATGATTCTAATAACAAACCTGAGACCCGTCCTATAACATGAGATGGGATATCCAACTCCTTCCCATTCCAATCCCGAGACACTTCCGATAGCAGAGATGTGATATCTCAATGCTTATACCAAACCTGAGACCCTTCCTATAGCATGAGATGTGATATCCAATTCTTTCCCGTTCCAAACCTGAGACCCTTCCTATAGCATATGTGATATCCAACTCCTTCCCATTCCAAACATGAGACCCTTCCTATAGCAAGAATGTAATATCCAACTCATTCCCATTCCAATCCTGAGACCCTTCCTACAGCATGCGATGTGATATCTCAATGCTTCTAATACCAAACCTGAGACCCGTCCTATAACATGAGATGGGATATCCAACTCCTTCCAGTTCCAAACCTGACACCCTTCCTATAGCATGAGATGTGATATCAAACTCCTTCCCATTCCAATCCTGAGACCCTTCCGATAGCATGAGATGTGTTATCTCAATGCCTCTTTACCAAACCTGAGATCCTACCTCTAACATGAAATGTGATATCCAACTCCTTCCCCTTCCAAACCTGAGAGCCTTCCTATAGCATGAGATGTGATATCCAAGTTCTTCCCATTCCAATCCTGAGACCCTTCCTATAACATGAGATGTGATGTCTCAATGCTTCTAATACCAAACCTGAGATCTTTCCTATAACATGAGATGTGATATCCAAATCCTTCCCATTCCAATCCTAAGACCCTTCCTATAGCAGGAAATGTGATATCTCAATGCTTCTACCAAACCTGAGACCCTTCCTTTAGCATGAGATGTGATATCCAACTCCTTCCCATTCCAGTCCTGAGACCCTTCGTATAGCATGAGATATGATATCTCAATACTTCTAATACCAAACCTGAGACCCTTCTGATAACATGAGATGTGATATCCAAATCCTTCCCCTTCCAAACCTGAGACCCTCCCTTTAGCATGAGATGTGATATCCAACTCCTTCCCATTCCAATCCTGAGACCCTTCTGATAGCATGATTGTGATATCTCAATGCTTCTAATACCAAACCTGAGATCCTTCCTAAAACATGAGATGTGATATCCAACTCCTTCCTTTTCCAATCCTGAGACCCTTCCTATAGCATGAGAAGTGATATCTCCATGCGTATACCAAACCTGAGACCCTTCCTATAGCATGAGATGTGATATCCAAATCCTTCCCATTCCAATCCTGAGACCCTTCCTATAGCATGAGATGTGATATTTCAATGCTTATACCAAACCAGAGACCCGTCCTATAACATGAGATGGGATATCCAACTCCTTCCCATTCCAATCCTGAGCCACTTCCGATAGCAGAGATGTGATATCTCAATGCTTATACCAAACCTGAGACCCTTCCTATAGCATATGTGATATCCAACTGCTTCTCATTCCAAACATGAGACACTTCCTATAGCATATGTGATATCCAACTGCTTCCCATTCCAAACATGAGACCCTTCCGATAGCATGAGATGTGATATCCAACTCCTTCCAATTCCAATACTGAGACCCTTCCAATAGCATATGTGATATCTCAATGCTTCTAATATCAAACCTGAGAACCTCCCTATAGCATGAGATGTGATATCCAACTCCTTCCCATCCCAATCCTGAGACACTTCCGATTGCAGAGATGTGATATCTCAATGTTTATACCAAACCTGAGACTCTTCCTATAACATGAGATGTGATATTCAACTCCTTCCCGTTCCAAACTTGAGACCCTTCCTATAGCATGAGATGTGATATCCAGCTCCTTCCCATTCCAATCCTGAGACCCTTCTGATACCATGAGATGTGTTATCTCAATGCTTCTAATACCAAACCTGAGATCCTTCTTATAACATGTGATGTGATATCCAAATCCTTCCCCTTCCAAACCTGAGACCCTCCCTTTAGCATGAGATGTGATATCCAACTCCTTCCCATTCCAATCCTGAGACCCTTATTATAGCATGAGATGTGATATCTCAATGCTTCTAATACCAAACCTGAGATACTTCCGATAGCATGAGATGTGATATCTCAATGCTTCTAATACCAAACCTGAGATCCTTCCTATAACATGAGATGTGATATCCAAATCCTTCCCCTTCCAAACCTGAGACCCTCCCTTTAGCATGAGATGTGATATCCAACTCCTTCCCATTCCAATCCTGAGACCCTTCCTATAGCATGAGATGTGATTTCTCAATGCTTCTAATACCAAACCTGAGATCCTTCCTATAACATGAGATGTGATATTCAACTCCTTCCCATTCTAATCCTGAGACACTTCCTATAGCATGAGATGTGATATCCAAGTCCTTCCCATTCCAATCCTGAGACCCTTCCTATAGCATGAGATGTGATATCTCAATGCTTATACCAAACCTGAGACCCTTCCTATGGCATGAGATGTCATATACAACTCCTTCCCATTCCAATCCTGAGACCCTTCCTATAGCATGAGATGTGATATCTCAATGCTTATACCAAACCTGAGACCCTTCCTATAGCATGAGATGTGATATCCAACTTCTTCCCATTCCAATCCTGAGACCCTTCCTATAACATGAGATGTGATGTCTCAATGCTTCTAATACCAAACCTGAGATCTTTCCTATAACATGAGATGTGATATCCAACTCCTTCCCATTCCAATTCTGAAACCCTTCCTATAGCAAGAGATGTGATATCTTAATGCCTCTTTACCAAACCTGATATCCTACCTCTAACATGAAATGTGATATCCAACTCCTTCCCCTTCCAAACCTGAGAGCCTTCCTATAGCATGAGATGTGATATCCAAGTCCTTCCCATTCCAATCCTGAGACCCTTCCTATAACATCAGATGTGATATCCAACTCCTTCCCATTCCAACCTGAGACCCTTCCTATAGCATGAGATGGGATATCCAACTCCTTCCAAATCCAATCCTGATACCCTTCCGATAGCATAAGATGTGATATCCCAATGCTTCTACAAAACCTGAGACCCATACATGGCATGAGATGTGATATCAAACTCCTTCCCATTCCAATCCTGAGACCCTTCCGATAGCAGAGATGTGATATCTCAATGCTTATACCAAACCTGAGACCCTTCCTATGGCATGAGATGTCATATACAACTCCTTCCCATTCCAATCCTGAGACCCTTCCTATAGCATGAGATGTGATATCTCAATGTTTATACCAAACCTGAGACCCTTCCTATAGCATGAGATGTGATATCCAATTCTTTCCCGTTCCAATTCTGAGACCCTTCCTATAGCAAGAGATGTGATATCTTAATGCCTCTTTACCAAACCTGATATCCTACCTCTAACATGAAATGTGATATCCAACTCCTTCCCCTTCCAAACCTGAGAGCCTTCCTATAGCATGAGATGTGATATCCAACTCCTTCCCATTCCAATCCTGAGACCCTTCCTATAGCATGAGATGTGATATCTCAATGCTTATACCAAACCTGAATCCCTTCCTATAGCATGAGATGTGATATCCAACTCCTTCCCATTCCAATCCTGAGACCCTTCCTATAGCATTAGATGTGATATCTCAATGCCTCTAATACCAAACCTGAGATCCTTCCTCTAACATGAAATGTGATATCCAACTCCTTCCCTTTCCAAACCTGAGAGCCTACCTATAGCATGAGATGTGATATCCAAGTCCTTCCCATTCCAATCCTTAGACCCTTCCTACAGCATGCAATATGATATCTCAATGATTCTAATAACAAACCTGAGACCCGTCCTATAACATGAGATGGGATATCCAACTCCTTCCCATTCCAATCCCGAGACACTTCCGATAGCAGAGATGTGATATCTCAATGCTTTTACCAAACCTGAGACCCTTCCTATAGCATGAGATGTGATATCCAATTCTTTCCCGTTCCAAACCTGAGACGCTTCCTATAGCATATGTGATATCCAACTCCTTCCCATTCCAAACATGAGACCCTTCCTATAGCAAGAATGTAATATCCAACTCATTCCCATTCCAATCCTGAGACCCTTCCTACAGCATGCGATGTGATATCTCAATGCTTCTAATACCAAACCTGAGACCCGTCCTATAACATGAGATGGGATATCCAACTCCTTCCAGTTCCAAACCTGACACCCTTCCTATAGCATGAGATGTGATATCAAACTCCTTCCCATTCCAATCCTGAGACATTTCCGATAGCATGAGATGTGTTATCTCAATGCCTCTTTACCAAACCTGAGATCCTACCTCTAACATGAAATGTGATATCCAACTCCTTCCCCTTCCAAACCTGAGAGCCTTCCTATAGCATGAGATGTGATATCCAAGTTCTTCCCATTCCAATCCTGAGACCCTTCCTATAACATGAGATGTGATGTCTCAATGCTTCTAATACCAAACCTGAGATCTTTCCTATAACATGAGATGTGATATCCAAATCCTTCCCATTCCAATCCTAAGACCCTTCCTATAGCAGGAAATGTGATATCTCAATGCTTCTACCAAACCTGAGACCCTTCCTTTAGCATGAGATGTGATATCCAACTCCTTCCCATTCCAGTCCTGAGACCCTTCGTATAGCATGAGATATGATATCTCAATACTTCTAATACCAAACCTGAGACCCTTCTGATAACATGAGATGTGATATCCAAATCCTTCCCCTTCCAAACCTGAGACCCTCCCTTTAGCATGAGATGTGATATCCAACTCCTTCCCATTCCAATCCTGAGACCCTTCTGATAGCATGATTGTGATATCTCAATGCTTCTAATACCAAACCTGAGATCCTTCCTAAAACATGAGATGTGATATCCAACTCCTTCCTTTTCCAATCCTGAGACCCTTCCTATAGCATGAGAAGTGATATCTCCATGCGTATACCAAACCTGAGACCCTTCCTATAGCATGAGATGTGATATCCAAATCCTTCCCATTCCAATCCTGAGACCCTTCCTATAGCATGAGATGTGATATTTCAATGCTTATACCAAACCAGAGACCCGTCCTATAACATGAGATGGGATATCCAACTCCTTCCCATTCCAATCCTGAGCCACTTCCGATAGCAGAGATGTGATATCTCAATGCTTATACCAAACCTGAGACCCTTCCTATAACATGAGATGTGATATCCAACTCATTCCCATTCCAAACCTGAGACACTTCCTATAGCATATGTGATATCCAACTGCTTCCCATTCCAAACATGAGACCCTTCCGATAGCATGAGATGTGATATCCAACTCCTTCCAATTCCAATACTGAGACCCTTCCAATAGCATATGTGATATCTCAATGCTTCTAATATCAAACCTGAGAACCTCCCTATAGCATGAGATGTGATATCCAACTCCTTCCCATCCCAATCCTGAGACACTTCCGATTGCAGAGATGTGATATCTCAATGTTTATACCAAACCTGAGACTCTTCCTATAACATGAGATGTGATATTCAACTCCTTCCCGTTCCAAACCTGAGACCCTTCCTATAGCATGAGATGTGATATCCAGCTCCTTCCCATTCCAGTCCTGAGACCCTTCTGATAGCATGAGATGTGTTATCTCAATGCTTCTAATACCAAACCTGAGATCCTTCTTATAACATGTGATGTGATATCCAAATCCTTCCCCTTCCAAACCTGAGACCCTCCCTTTAGCATGAGATGTGATATCCAACTCCTTCCCATTCCAATCCTGAGACCCTTATGATAGCATGAGATGTGATATCTCAATGCCTCTAATACCAAACCTGAGATACTTCCGATAGCATGAGATGTGATATCTCAATGCTTCTAATACCAAACCTGAGATCCTTCCTATAACATGAGATGTGATATCCAAATCCTTCCCCTTCCAAACCTGAGACCCTCCCTTTAGCATGAGATGTGATATCCAACTCCTTCCCATTCCAATCCTGAGACCCTTCTGATAGCATGAGATGTGATATCTCAATTCCTCTAATACCAAACCTGAGATCCTACCTCTAACATGACATTTGATATCCAACTCCTTCCCTTTCCAAACCTGAGACCCTGCCTATAGCATGAGATATGATATCCAAGTCCTTCCCATTCCAATCCTGAGACCCTTCCTATAGCATGAGATGTGATATCTCAATGCTTATACCAAACCTGAGACCCTTCCTATGGCATGAGATGTCATATACAACTCCTTCCCATTCCAATCCTGAGACCCTTCCGATAGCATGAGATGTGATATCTCAATGCTTATACCAAACCTGAGACCCTTCCTATGGCATGAGATGTCATATACAACTCCTTCCCATTCCAATCCTGAGACCCTTCCTATAGCTTGAGATGTGATATCCAACTCCTTCCCATTCCAATTCTGAGACCCTTCCTATACCATGAGACGTGATATCTCAATGCTTCTAATACCAAACCTGAGACCCGTCCTATAACATGAGATGTGATATCCAAATCCTTCCCCTTCCAAACCTTAGACCCTTTCTTTATCATGAGATGTGATTTCCAACTCCTTCCCATTCCAATCCTGACACCCTTCCGATATCATGAGATTTGTTATCTCAATGCTTCTAATATCAAACTTGAGACCCTCCCTATAGCATGAGATCTGACATCCAAGTCCTTCCCATTCCAATCCTGAGACCCTTCCTATAGCATGAGATGTGATATCTCAATGCTTCTAATACCAAACCTGAGACCCTTCCTATAACATGAGATGGGATATCCAACTCCTTCCCATTCCAATCCTGAGACCCTTCCGATAGCAGAGATGTGATATCTCAATGCTTATACCAAACCTGAGACCCTTGCTATGGCCTGAGATGTCATATACAACTCCTTCCCATTCCAATCCTGAGACCCTTCCTATAGCATGAGATGTGATATCTCAATGCTTATGCCAAACCTGAGACCCTTCCTATAGCATGAGATGTGATATCCAACTCCTTCCCATTCCAATCCTGAGACCCTTCCCATAGCATGAGATGTGATGTCTCAATGCTTCTAATACCAAACCTGAGATCCTTCCTATAACATGAGATGTGATATCCAACTCCTTCCCATTCCAATCCTGAGACCCTTCCTATAGAATGAGAAGTGATATCTCAATGCTTATACCAAACCTGAGACCCTTCCTATAGCATGAGCTGTAATATCCAACTCCTTCCCATTCCAATCCTGAGACCCTTCCTATAGCATGAGAAGTGATATCTCCATGCGTATACCAAACCTGAGACCCTTCCTATAGCATGAGATGTGATATCCAACTCCTTCCCATTCCAATCCTGAGACCCTTCCGATAGCATGAGATGTGATATCTCAATGCTTATACCAAACCAGAGACCCGTTCTATAACATGAGATGGGATATCCAACTCCTTCCCATTCCAATCCTGAGCCACTTCCGATAGTAGAGATGTGATATCTCAATGCTTATACCAAACCTGAGACCCTTCCTATAACATGAGATGTGATATCCAACTCATTCCCGTTCCAAACCTGAGACACTTCCTATAGCATATGTGATATCCAACTCCTTCCCATTCCAAACATGAGACCCTTCCTATAGCAAGAATGTAATATCCAACTCCTACCCATTCCAATCCTGAGACCATTCCTATAGCATGAGATGTGATATATCAATGCTTCTAATACCAAACCTGCGATCCTTCCTATGACATGAAATGTGATATCCAAATCCTTCCCATTCCAAACCTGAGACCCTTCCTACAGCATGCGATGTGATATCTCAATGCTTCTAATATCAAACCTGAGACCCATCCTATAACATGAGATGGGATATCCAACTCCTTCCTGTTCCAAACCTGAGACCCTTCCTATAGCATGAGATGTGATATCCAATTCCTTCACATCCCAATCCTGAGACACCTTCGATAGCAGAGATGTGATATCTCAATGCTTATACCAAACCTGAGACTCTTCCTATAACATGAGATGTGATATCCAACTCCTTCCCGTTCCAAACCTGAGACCCTTCCTATAGCATGAGATGTGATATCCAACTCTTTCCCATTCCAATCCTGAGACCCTTCCGATAGCATGAGATGTGATATCTCAATGCTTCTAATACCAAACCTGTGATCCTTCCTATAATAAGAGATGTGATATCCAAATCCTTCCCCTTCCAAACCTGAGACCCTCCCTTTAGCATGAGATGTGATATCTCAATGCCTCTAATACCAAACCTGAGATCGTTCCAATAGCATGAGATGTCATATCTCAATGCTTCTGATACAAAACCTGAGATCCTTCCTATAACATGAGATGTGATATCCAAATCCTTCCCCTTCCAAACCTGAGACCTTCCCTTTAGCATGAGATGTGATATCCTACTCCTTCCTATTCCAATCCTGAGACCCTTCTGATAGCATGAGATGTGATATCTCAATGCCTCTAATACCAAACCTGATTCCTACCTCTAACATGAAATGTGATATCCAACCCCTTCCCTTTCCAAACGTGAGACCCTCCCTATAGCATGAGATGTGATATACAAGTCCTTCCCATTCCAATCCTGAGACCCTTCCTATAGTATGAGATGTGATATCTCAATGCTTCTAATACCAAACCTGAGACCCTTCCTATAACATAAGATGGGATATCCAACTCCTTCCCATTCCAATCCTGAGACCCTTCCGATAGCAGAGATGTGATATCTCAATGCTTATACCAAACCTGAGACCCTTCCTGTGGCATGAGATGTCATATACAACTCCTTCCCATTCCAATCCTGAGACCCTTCCTATAGCATGAGATGTGATATCCAACTCCTTCCCATTCCAATCCTGAGACCCTTCCTATAGCATGAGATTTGATATCTCAATGCTTCTAACACCAAACCTGAGATCCTTCCGATAGCATGAGATGTGATATCTCAATGCTTCTAATACCAAACCTGAGATCATTCCTATAACACGAGATGTTATATCCAAATCCATCCCCTTCCAAACCTGAGACCCTCCCTTTAGCATGAGATGTGATATCCAACTCCTTCCCATTCCAATCCTGAGACCCTTCCTATAGCATGAGATGTGATTTCTCAATGCTTCTAATACCAAACCTGAGATCCTTCCTATAACATGAGATGTGATATCCAACTCCTTCCCATTCTAATCCTGAGACACTTCCTATAGCATGAGATGTGATATCCAAGTCCTTCCCATTCCAATCCTGAGACCCTTCCTATAGCATGAGATGTGATATCTCAATGCTTATACCAAACCTGAGACCCTTCCTATGGCATGAGATGTCATATACAACTCCTTCCCATTCCAATCCTGAGACCCTTCCTATAGCATGAGATGTGATATCTCAATGCTTATACCAAACCTGAGACCCTTCCTATAGCATGAGATGTGATATCCAACTTCTTCCCATTCCAATCCTGAGACCCTTCCTATAACATGAGATGTGATGTCTCAATGCTTCTAATACCAAACCTGAGATCTTTCCTATAACATGAGATGTGATATCCAACTCCTTCCCATTCCAATTCTGAGACCCTTCCTATAGCAAGAGATGTGATATCTTAATGCCTCTTTACCAAACCTGATATCCTACCTCTAACATGAAATGTGATATCCAACTCCTTCCCCTTCCAAACCTGAGAGCCTTCCTATAGCATGAGATGTGATATCCAAGTCCTTCCCATTCCAATCCTGAGACCCTTCCTATAACATCAGATGTGATATCCAAATCCTTCCCCTTCCAAACCTGAGACCTTCCCTTTAGCATGAGATGTGATATCCAACTCCTTCCTATTCCAATCCTGAGACCCTTCTGATAGCATGAGATGTGATATCTCAATGCCTCTAATACCAAACCTGATTCCTACCTCTAACATGAAATGTGATATCCAACCCCTTCCCTTTCCAAACGTGAGACCCTCCCTATAGCATGAGATGTGATATACAAGTCCTTCCCATTCCAATCCTGAGACCCTTCCTATAGCATGAGATGTGATATCTCAATGCTTCTAATACCAAACCTGAGACCCTTCCTATAACATAAGATGGGATATCCAACTCCTTCCCATTCCAATCCTGAGACCCTTCCGATAGCAGAGATGTGATATCTCAATGCTTATACCAAACCTGAGACCCTTCCTGTGGCATGAGATGTCATATACAACTCCTTCCCATTCCAATCCTGAGACCCTTCCTATAGCATGAGATGTGATATCCAACTCCTTCCCATTACAATCCTGAGACCCTTCCTATAGCATGAGATTTGATATCTCAATGCTTCTAACACCAAACCTGAGATCCTTCCGATAGCATGAGATGTGATATCTCAATGCTTCTAATACCAAACCTGAGATCATTCCTATAACACGAGATGTTATATCCAAATCCATCCCCTTCCAAACCTGAGACCCTCCCTTTAGCATGAGATGTGATATCCAACTCCTTCCCATTCCAATCCTGAGACCCTTCCTATAGCATGAGATGTGATTTCTCAATGCTTCTAATACCAAACCTGAGATCCTTCCTATAACATGAGATGTGATATCCAACTCCTTCCCATTCTAATCCTGAGACACTTCCTATAGCATGAGATGTGATATCCAAGTCCTTCCCATTCCAATCCTGAGACCCTTCCTATAGCATGAGATGTGATATCTCAATGCTTATACCAAACCTGAGACCCTTCCTATGGCATGAGATGTCATATACAACTCCTTCCCATTCCAATCCTGAGACCCTTCCTATAGCATGAGATGTGATATCTCAATGCTTATACCAAACCTGAGACCCTTCCTATAGCATGAGATGTGATATCCAACTTCTTCCCATTCCAATCCTGAGACCCTTCCTATAACATGAGATGTGATGTCTCAATGCTTCTAATACCAAACCTGAGATCTTTCCTATAACATGAGATGTGATATCCAACTCCTTCCCATTCCAATTCTGAGACCCTTCCTATAGCAAGAGATGTGATATCTTAATGCCTCTTTACCAAACCTGATATCCTACCTCTAACATGAAATGTGATATCCAACTCCTTCCCCTTCCAAACCTGAGAGCCTTCCTATAGCATGAGATGTGATATCCAAGTCCTTCCCATTCCAATCCTGAGACCCTTCCTATAACATCAGATGTGATATCCAACTCCTTCCCATTCCAACCTGAGACCCTTCCTATAGCATGAGATGGGATATCCAACTCCTTCCAAATACAATCCTGATACCCTTCCGATAGCATAAGATGTGATATCCCAATGCTTCTACAAAACCTGAGACCCATACATGGCATGAGATGTGATATCAAACTCCTTCCCATTCCAATCCTGAGACCCTTCCGATAGCAGAGATGTGATATCTCAATGCTTATACCAAACCTGAGACCCTTCCTATGGCATGAGATGTCATATACAACTCCTTCCCATTCCAATCCTGAGACCCTTCCTATAGCATGAGATGTGATATCTCAATGTTTATACCAAACCTAAGACCCTTCCTATAGCATGAGATGTGATATCCAATTCTTTCCCGTTCCAATTCTGAGACCCTTCCTATAGCAAGAGATGTGATATCTTAATGCCTCTTTACCAAACCTGATATCCTACCTCTAACATGAAATGTGATATCCAACTCCTTCCCCTTCCAAACCTGAGAGCCTTCCTATAGCATGAGATGTGATATCCAACTCCTTCCCATTCCAATCCTGAGACCCTTCCTATAGCATGAGATGTGATATCTCAATGCTTATACCAAACCTGAATCCCTTCCTATAGCATGAGATGTGATATCCAACTCCTTCCCATTCCAATCCTGAGACCCTTCCTATAGCATTAGATGTGATATCTCAATGCCTCTAATACCAAACCTGAGATCCTTCCTCTAACATGAAATGTGATATCCAACTCCTTCCCTTTCCAAACCTGAGAGCCTACCTATAGCATGAGATGTGATATCCAAGTCCTTCCCATTCCAATCCTTAGACCCTTCCTACAGCATGCAATATGATATCTCAATGATTCTAATAACAAACCTGAAACCCGTCCTATAACATGAGATGGGATATCCAACTCCTTCCCATTCCAATCCCGAGACACTTCCGATAGCAGAGATGTGATATCTCAATGCTTATACCAAACCTGAGACCCTTCCTATAGCATGAGATGTGATATCCAATTCTTTCCCGTTCCAAACCTGAGACCCTTCCTATAGCATATGTGATATCCAACTCCTTCCCATTCCAAACATGAGACCCTTCCTATAGCAAGAATGTAATATCCAACTCATTCCCATTCCAATCCTGAGACCCTTCCTACAGCATGCGATGTGATATCTCAATGCTTCTAATACCAAACCTGAGACCCGTCCTATAACATGAGATGGGATATCCAACTCCTTCCAGTTCCAAACCTGACACCCTTCCTATAGCATGAGATGTGATATCAAACTCCTTCCCATTCCAATCCTGAGACCCTTCCGATAGCATGAGATGTGTTATCTCAATGCCTCTTTACCAAACCTGAGATCCTACCTCTAACATGAAATGTGATATCCAACTCCGTCCCCTTCCAAACCTGAGAGCCTTCCTATAGCATGAGATGTGATATCCAAGTTCTTCCCATTCCAATCCTGAGACCCTTCCTATAACATGAGATGTGATGTCTCAATGCTTCTAATACCAAACCTGAGATCTTTCCTATAACATGAGATGTGATATCCAAATCCTTCCCATTCCAATCCTAAGACCCTTCCTATAGCAGGAAATGTGATATCTCAATGCTTCTACCAAACCTGAGACCCTTCCTTTAGCATGAGATGTGATATCCAACTCCTTCCCATTCCAGTCCTGAGACCCTTCGTATAGCATGAGATATGATATCTCAATACTTCTAATACCAAACCTGAGACCCTTCTGATAACATGAGATGTGATATCCAAATCCTTCCCCTTCCAAACCTGAGACCCTCCCTTTAGATGTGATATCCAACTCCTTCCCATTCCAATCCTGAGACCCTTCTGATAGCATGATTGTGATATCTCAATGCTTCTAATACCAAACCTGAGATCCTTCCTAAAACATGAGATGTGATATCCAACTCCTTCCTTTTCCAATCCTGAGACCCTTCCTATAGCATGAGAAGTGATATCTCCATGCGTATACCAAACCTGAGACCCTTCCTATAGCATGAGATGTGATATCCAAATCCTTCCCATTCCAATCCTGAGACCCTTCCTATAGCATGAGATGTGATATTTCAATGCTTATACCAAACCAGAGACCCGTCCTATAACATGAGATGGGATATCCAACTCCTTCCCATTCCAATCCTGAGCCACTTCCGATAGCAGAGATGTGATATCTCAATGCTTATACCAAACCTGAGACCCTTCCTATAACATGAGATGTGATATCCAACTCATTCCCATTCCAAACCTGAGACACTTCCTATAGCATATGTGATATCCAACTGCTTCCCATTCCAAACATGAGACCCTTCCGATAGCATGAGATGTGATATCCAACTCCTTCCAATTCCAATACTGAGACCCTTCCAATAGCATATGTGATATCTCAACGCTTCTAATATCAAACCTGAGAACCTCCCTATAGCATGAGATGTGATATCCAACTCCTTCCCATCCCAATCCTGAGACACTTCCGATTGCAGAGATGTGATATCTCAATGTTTATACCAAACCTGAGACTCTTCCTATAACATGAGATGTGATATTCAACTCCTTCCCGTTCCAAACCTGAGACCCTTCCTATAGCATGAGATGTGATATCCAGCTCCTTCCCATTCCAATCCTGAGACCCTTCTGATAGCATGAGATGTGTTATCTCAATGCTTCTAATACCAAACCTGAGATCCTTCTTATAACATGTGATGTGATATCCAAATCCTTCCCCTTCCAAACCTGAGACCCTCCCTTTAGCATGAGATGTGATATCCAACTCCTTCCCATTCCAATCCTGAGACCCTTATGATAGCATGAGATGTGATATCTCAATGCCTCTAATACCAAACCTGAGATACTTCCGATAGCATGAGATGTGATATCTCAATGCTTCTAATACCAAACCTGAGATCCTTCCTATAACATGAGATGTGATATCCAAATCCTTCCCCTTCCAAACCTGAGACCCTCCCTTTAGCATGAGATGTGATATCCAACTCCTTCCCATTCCAATCCTGAGACCCTTCTGATAGCATGAGATGTGATATCTCAATTCCTCTAATACCAAATCTGAGATCCTACCTCTAACATGAAATTTGATATCCAACTCCTTCCCTTTCCAAACCTAAGACCCTGCCTATAGCATGAGATATGATATCCAAGTCCTTCCCATTCCAATCCTGAGACCCTTCCTATAGCATGAGATGTGATATCTCAATGCTTATACCAAACCTGAGACCCTTCCTATGGCATGAGATGTCATATACAACTCCTTCCCATTCCAATCCTGAGACCCTTCCTATAGCATGAGATGTGATATCTCAATGCTTATACCAAACCTGAGACCCTTCCTATAGCATGAGATGTGATATCCAACTTCTTCCCATTCCAATCCTGAGATCCTTCCTATAACATGAGATGTGATGTCTCAATGCTTCTAATACCAAACCTGAGATCTTTCCTATAACATGAGATGTGATATCCAACTCCTTCCCATTCCAATTCTGAGACCCTTCCTATAGCAAGAGATGTGATATCTCAATGCCTCTTTACCAAACCTGATATCCTACCTCTAACATGAAATGTGATATCCAACTCCTTCCCCTTCCAAATCTGAGAGCCTTCCTATAGCATGAGATGTGATATCCAAGTCCTTCCCATTCCAATCCTGAGACCCTTCCTATAACATCAGATGTGATATCCAACTCCTTCCCATTCCAACCTGAGACCCTTCCTATAGCATGAGATGGGATATCCAACTCCTTCCAAATCCAATCCTGATACCCTTCCGATAGCATGAGATGTGATATCCCAATGCTTCTACAAAACCTGAGACCCATACATGGCATGAGATGTGATATCAAATTCCTTCCCATTCCAATCCTGAGACCCTTCCGATAGCAGAGATGTGATATCTCAATGCTTATACCAAACCTGAGACCCTTCCTATGGCATGAGATGTCATATACAACTCCTTCCCATTCCAATCCTGAGACCCTTCCTATAGCATGAGATGTGATATCTCAATGTTTATACCAAACCTGAGACCCTTCCTATAGCATGAGATGTGATATCCAACTCCTTCCCATTCCAATCCTGAGACCCTTCCTATAGCATGAGATGTGATATCTCAATGCTTATACCAAACCTGAATCCCTTCCTATAGCATGAGATGTGATATCCAACTCCTTCCCATTCCAATCCTTAGACCCTTCCTATAGCATTAGATGTGATATCTCAATGCCTCTAATACCAAACCTGAGATCCTTCCTCTAACACGAAATGTGATATCCAACTCCTTCCCTTTCCAAACCTGAGAGCCTACCTATAGCATGAGATGTGATATCCAAGTCCTTCCCATTCCAATCCTTAGACCCTTCCTACAGCATGCAATATGATATCTCAATGATTCTAATAACAAACCTGAGACCCGTCCTATAACATGAGATGGGATATCCAACTCCTTCCCATTCCAATCCTGAGACACTTCCGATAGCAGAGATGTGATATCTCAATGCTTATACCAAACCTGAGACCCTTCCTATAGCATATGTGATATCCAACTCCTTCCCATTCCAAACATGAGACCCTTCCTATAGCAAGAATGTAATATCCAACTCCTTCCCATTCCAATCCTGAGACCCTTCCTACAGCATGCGATGTGATATCTCAATGCTTCTAATACCAAACCTGAGACCCGTCCTATAACATGAGATGGGATATCCAACTCCTTCCAGTTCCAAACCTGAGACCCTTCCTATAGCATGAGATGTGATATCAAACTCCTTCCCATTCCAATCCTAAGACCCTTCCGATAGCATGAGATGTGTTATCTCAATGCCTCTTTACCAAACCTGAGATCCTACCTCTAACATGAAATGTGATATCCAACTCCTTCCCCTTCCAAACCTGAGAGCCTTCCTATAGCATGAGATGTGATATCCAAGTTCTTCCCATTCCAATCCTGAGACCCTTCCTATAACATGAGATGTGATGTCTCAATACTCCTAATACCAAACCTGAGATCTTTGCTATAACATGAGATGTGATATCCAACTCCTTCCCATTCCAATCCTGAGACCCTTCCTATAGCATGAGATGTGATATCTCAATGCCTCTTTACCAAACCTGAGATCCTACCTCTAACATGAAATGTGATATCCAACTCCTTCCCCTTCCAAACCTGTGAGCCTTCCTATAGCATGAGATGTGATATCCAAGTCCTTCCCATTCCAATCCTGAGACCCTTCCTATAACATCAGATGTGATATACAACTCCTTCCCATTCCAATCCTGAGACCCTTCCTATAGCTTGAGATGTGATATCCAACTCCTTCCCATTCCAATTCTGAGACCCTTCCTATACCATGAGACGTGATATCTCAATGCTTCTAATACCAAACCTGAGACCCGTCCTATAACATGAGATGTGATATCCAAATCCTTCCCCTTCCAAACCTTAGACCCTTTCTTTATCATGAGATGTGATTTCCAACTCCTTCCCATTCCAATCCTGACACCCTTCCGATATCATGAGATTTGTTATCTCAATGCTTCTAATATCAAACTTGAGACCCTCCCTATAGCATGAGATCTGACATCCAAGTCCTTCCCATTCCAATCCTGAGACCCTTCCTATAGCATGAGATGTGATATCTCAATGCTTCTAATACCAAACCTGAGACCCTTCCTATAACATGAGATGGGATATCCAACTCCTTCCCATTCCAATCCTGAGACCCTTCCGATAGCAGAGATGTGATATCTCAATGCTTATACCAAACCTGAGACCCTTGCTATGGCCTGAGATGTCATATACAACTCCTTCCCATTCCAATCCTGAGACCCTTCCTATAGCATGAGATGTGATATCTCAATGCTTATGCCAAACCTGAGACCCTTCCTATAGCATGAGATGTGATATCCAACTCCTTCCCATTCCAATCCTGAGACCCTTCCCATAGCATGAGATGTGATGTCTCAATGCTTCTAATACCAAACCTGAGATCCTTCCTATAACATGAGATGTGATATCCAACTCCTTCCCATTCCAATCCTGAGACCCTTCCTATAGAATGAGAAGTGATATCTCAATGCTTATACCAAACCTGAGACCCTTCCTATAGCATGAGCTGTAATATCCAACTCCTTCCCATTCCAATCCTGAGACCCTTCCTATAGCATGAGAAGTGATATCTCCATGCGTATACCAAACCTGAGACCCTTCCTATAGCATGAGATGTGATATCCAACTCCTTCCCATTCCAATCCTGAGACCCTTCCGATAGCATGAGATGTGATATCTCAATGCTTATACCAAACCAGAGACCCGTTCTATAACATGAGATGGGATATCCAACTCCTTCCCATTCCAATCCTGAGCCACTTCCGATAGTAGAGATGTGATATCTCAATGCTTATACCAAACCTGAGACCCTTCCTATAACATGAGATGTGATATCCAACTCATTCCCGTTCCAAACCTGAGACACTTCCTATAGCATATGTGATATCCAACTCCTTCCCATTCCAAACATGAGACCCTTCCTATAGCAAGAATGTAATATCCAACTCCTACCCATTCCAATCCTGAGACCATTCCTATAGCATGAGATGTGATATATCAATGCTTCTAATACCAAACCTGCGATCCTTCCTATGACATGAAATGTGATATCCAAATCCTTCCCATTCCAAACCTGAGACCCTTCCTACAGCATGCGATGTGATATCTCAATGCTTCTAATATCAAACCTGAGACCCATCCTATAACATGAGATGGGATATCCAACTCCTTCCTGTTCCAAACCTGAGACCCTTCCTATAGCATGAGATGTGATATCCAATTCCTTCACATCCCAATCCTGAGACACCTTCGATAGCAGAGATGTGATATCTCAATGCTTATACCAAACCTGAGACTCTTCCTATAACATGAGATGTGATATCCAACTCCTTCCCGTTCCAAACCTGAGACCCTTCCTATAGCATGAGATGTGATATCCAACTCTTTCCCATTCCAATCCTGAGACCCTTCCGATAGCATGAGATGTGATATCTCAATGCTTCTAATACCAAACCTGTGATCCTTCCTATAATAAGAGATGTGATATCCAAATCCTTCCCCTTCCAAACCTGAGACCCTCCCTTTAGCATGAGATGTGATATCTCAATGCCTCTAATACCAAACCTGAGATCGTTCCAATAGCATGAGATGTCATATCTCAATGCTTCTGATACAAAACCTGAGATCCTTCCTATAACATGAGATGTGATATCCAAATCCTTCCCCTTCCAAACCTGAGACCTTCCCTTTAGCATGAGATGTGATATCCTACTCCTTCCTATTCCAATCCTGAGACCCTTCTGATAGCATGAGATGTGATATCTCAATGCCTCTAATACCAAACCTGATTCCTACCTCTAACATGAAATGTGATATCCAACCCCTTCCCTTTCCAAACGTGAGACCCTCCCTATAGCATGAGATGTGATATACAAGTCCTTCCCATTCCAATCCTGAGACCCTTCCTATAGTATGAGATGTGATATCTCAATGCTTCTAATACCAAACCTGAGACCCTTCCTATAACATAAGATGGGATATCCAACTCCTTCCCATTCCAATCCTGAGACCCTTCCGATAGCAGAGATGTGATATCTCAATGCTTATACCAAACCTGAGACCCTTCCTGTGGCATGAGATGTCATATACAACTCCTTCCCATTCCAATCCTGAGACCCTTCCTATAGCATGAGATGTGATATCCAACTCCTTCCCATTCCAATCCTGAGACCCTTCCTATAGCATGAGATTTGATATCTCAATGCTTCTAACACCAAACCTGAGATCCTTCCGATAGCATGAGATGTGATATCTCAATGCTTCTAATACCAAACCTGAGATCATTCCTATAACACGAGATGTTATATCCAAATCCATCCCCTTCCAAACCTGAGACCCTCCCTTTAGCATGAGATGTGATATCCAACTCCTTCCCATTCCAATCCTGAGACCCTTCCTATAGCATGAGATGTGATTTCTCAATGCTTCTAATACCAAACCTGAGATCCTTCCTATAACATGAGATGTGATATCCAACTCCTTCCCATTCTAATCCTGAGACACTTCCTATAGCATGAGATGTGATATCCAAGTCCTTCCCATTCCAATCCTGAGACCCTTCCTATAGCATGAGATGTGATATCTCAATGCTTATACCAAACCTGAGACCCTTCCTATGGCATGAGATGTCATATACAACTCCTTCCCATTCCAATCCTGAGACCCTTCCTATAGCATGAGATGTGATATCTCAATGCTTATACCAAACCTGAGACCCTTCCTATAGCATGAGATGTGATATCCAACTTCTTCCCATTCCAATCCTGAGACCCTTCCTATAACATGAGATGTGATGTCTCAATGCTTCTAATACCAAACCTGAGATCTTTCCTATAACATGAGATGTGATATCCAACTCCTTCCCATTCCAATTCTGAGACCCTTCCTATAGCAAGAGATGTGATATCTTAATGCCTCTTTACCAAACCTGATATCCTACCTCTAACATGAAATGTGATATCCAACTCCTTCCCCTTCCAAACCTGAGAGCCTTCCTATAGCATGAGATGTGATATCCAACTCCTTCCCATTCCAATCCTGAGACCCTTCCTATAGCATGAGATGTGATTTCTCAATGCTTCTAATACCAAACCTGAGATCCTTCCTATAACATGAGATGTGATATCCAACTCCTTCCCATTCTAATCCTGAGACACTTCCTATAGCATGAGATGTGATATCCAAGTCCTTCCCATTCCAATCCTGAGACCCTTCCTATAGCATGAGATGTGATATCTCAATGCTTATACCAAACCTGAGACCCTTCCTATAACATGAGATGTGATATCCAACTCCTTCCCATTCTAATCCTGAGACACTTCCTATAGCATGAGATGTTATATCCAAATCCATCCCCTTCCAAACCTGAGACCCTCCCTTTAGCATGAGATGTGATATCCAACTCCTTCCCATTCCAATCCTGAGACCCTTCCTATAGCATGAGATGTGATTTCTCAATGCTTCTAATACCAAACCTGAGATCCTTCCTATAACATGAGATGTGATATCCAACTCCTTCCCATTCTAATCCTGAGACACTTCCTATAGCATGAGATGTGATATCCAAGTCCTTCCCATTCCAATCCTGAGACCCTTCCTATAGCATGAGATGTGATATCTCAATGCTTATACCAAACCTGAGACCCTTCCTATGGCATGAGATGTCATATACAACTCCTTCCCATTCCAATCCTGAGACCCTTCCTATAGCATGAGATGTGATATCTCAATGCTTATACCAAACCTGAGACCCTTCCTATAGCATGAGATGTGATATCCAACTTCTTCCCATTCCAATCCTGAGACCCTTCCTATAACATGAGATGTGATGTCTCAATGCTTCTAATACCAAACCTGAGATCTTTCCTATAACATGAGATGTGATATCCAACTCCTTCCCATTCCAATTCTGAGACCCTTCCTATAGCAAGAGATGTGATATCTTAATGCCTCTTTACCAAACCTGATATCCTACCTCTAACATGAAATGTGATATCCAAGTCCTTCCCATTCCAATCCTGAGACCCTTCCTATAACATCAGATGTGATATCCAAATCCTTCCCCTTCCAAACCTGAGACCTTCCCTTTAGCATGAGATGTGATATCCAACTCCTTCCTATTCCAATCCTGAGACCCTTCTGATAGCATGAGATGTGATATCTCAATGCCTCTAATACCAAACCTGATTCCTACCTCTAACATGAAATGTGATATCCAACCCCTTCCCTTTCCAAACGTGAGACCCTCCCTATAGCATGAGATGTGATATACAAGTCCTTCCCATTCCAATCCTGAGACCCTTCCTATAGCATGAGATGTGATATCTCAATGCTTCTAATACCAAACCTGAGACCCTTCCTATAACATAAGATGGGATATCCAACTCCTTCCCATTCCAATCCTGAGACCCTTCCGATAGCAGAGATGTGATATCTCAATGCTTATACCAAACCTGAGACCCTTCCTGTGGCATGAGATGTCATATACAACTCCTTCCCATTCCAATCCTGAGACCCTTCCTATAGCATGAGATGTGATATCCAACTCCTTCCCATTACAATCCTGAGACCCTTCCTATAGCATGAGATTTGATATCTCAATGCTTCTAACACCAAACCTGAGATCCTTCCGATAGCATGAGATGTGATATCTCAATGCTTCTAATACCAAACCTGAGATCATTCCTATAACACGAGATGTTATATCCAAATCCATCCCCTTCCAAACCTGAGACCCTCCCTTTAGCATGAGATGTGATATCCAACTCCTTCCCATTCCAATCCTGAGACCCTTCCTATAGCATGAGATGTGATTTCTCAATGCTTCTAATACCAAACCTGAGATCCTTCCTATAACATGAGATGTGATATCCAACTCCTTCCCATTCTAATCCTGAGACACTTCCTATAGCATGAGATGTGATATCCAAGTCCTTCCCATTCCAATCCTGAGACCCTTCCTATAGCATGAGATGTGATATCTCAATGCTTATACCAAACCTGAGACCCTTCCTATGGCATGAGATGTCATATACAACTCCTTCCCATTCCAATCCTGAGACCCTTCCTATAGCATGAGATGTGATATCTCAATGCTTATACCAAACCTGAGACCCTTCCTATAGCATGAGATGTGATATCCAACTTCTTCCCATTCCAATCCTGAGACCCTTCCTATAACATGAGATGTGATGTCTCAATGCTTCTAATACCAAACCTGAGATCTTTCCTATAACATGAGATGTGATATCCAACTCCTTCCCATTCCAATTCTGAGACCCTTCCTATAGCAAGAGATGTGATATCTTAATGCCTCTTTACCAAACCTGATATCCTACCTCTAACATGAAATGTGATATCCAACTCCTTCCCCTTCCAAACCTGAGAGCCTTCCTATAGCATGAGATGTGATATCCAAGTCCTTCCCATTCCAATCCTGAGACCCTTCCTATAACATCAGATGTGATATCCAACTCCTTCCCATTCCAACCTGAGACCCTTCCTATAGCATGAGATGGGATATCCAACTCCTTCCAAATACAATCCTGATACCCTTCCGATAGCATAAGATGTGATATCCCAATGCTTCTACAAAACCTGAGACCCATACATGGCATGAGATGTGATATCAAACTCCTTCCCATTCCAATCCTGAGACCCTTCCGATAGCAGAGATGTGATATCTCAATGCTTATACCAAACCTGAGACCCTTCCTATGGCATGAGATGTCATATACAACTCCTTCCCATTCCAATCCTGAGACCCTTCCTATAGCATGAGATGTGATATCTCAATGTTTATACCAAACCTAAGACCCTTCCTATAGCATGAGATGTGATATCCAATTCTTTCCCGTTCCAATTCTGAGACCCTTCCTATAGCAAGAGATGTGATATCTTAATGCCTCTTTACCAAACCTGATATCCTACCTCTAACATGAAATGTGATATCCAACTCCTTCCCCTTCCAAACCTGAGAGCCTTCCTATAGCATGAGATGTGATATCCAACTCCTTCCCATTCCAATCCTGAGACCCTTCCTATAGCATGAGATGTGATATCTCAATGCTTATACCAAACCTGAATCCCTTCCTATAGCATGAGATGTGATATCCAACTCCTTCCCATTCCAATCCTGAGACCCTTCCTATAGCATTAGATGTGATATCTCAATGCCTCTAATACCAAACCTGAGATCCTTCCTCTAACATGAAATGTGATATCCAACTCCTTCCCTTTCCAAACCTGAGAGCCTACCTATAGCATGAGATGTGATATCCAAGTCCTTCCCATTCCAATCCTTAGACCCTTCCTACAGCATGCAATATGATATCTCAATGATTCTAATAACAAACCTGAAACCCGTCCTATAACATGAGATGGGATATCCAACTCCTTCCCATTCCAATCCCGAGACACTTCCGATAGCAGAGATGTGATATCTCAATGCTTATACCAAACCTGAGACCCTTCCTATAGCATGAGATGTGATATCCAATTCTTTCCCGTTCCAAACCTGAGACCCTTCCTATAGCATATGTGATATCCAACTCCTTCCCATTCCAAACATGAGACCCTTCCTATAGCAAGAATGTAATATCCAACTCATTCCCATTCCAATCCTGAGACCCTTCCTACAGCATGCGATGTGATATCTCAATGCTTCTAATACCAAACCTGAGACCCGTCCTATAACATGAGATGGGATATCCAACTCCTTCCAGTTCCAAACCTGACACCCTTCCTATAGCATGAGATGTGATATCAAACTCCTTCCCATTCCAATCCTGAGACCCTTCCGATAGCATGAGATGTGTTATCTCAATGCCTCTTTACCAAACCTGAGATCCTACCTCTAACATGAAATGTGATATCCAACTCCGTCCCCTTCCAAACCTGAGAGCCTTCCTATAGCATGAGATGTGATATCCAAGTTCTTCCCATTCCAATCCTGAGACCCTTCCTATAACATGAGATGTGATGTCTCAATGCTTCTAATACCAAACCTGAGATCTTTCCTATAACATGAGATGTGATATCCAAATCCTTCCCATTCCAATCCTAAGACCCTTCCTATAGCAGGAAATGTGATATCTCAATGCTTCTACCAAACCTGAGACCCTTCCTTTAGCATGAGATGTGATATCCAACTCCTTCCCATTCCAGTCCTGAGACCCTTCGTATAGCATGAGATATGATATCTCAATACTTCTAATACCAAACCTGAGACCCTTCTGATAACATGAGATGTGATATCCAAATCCTTCCCCTTCCAAACCTGAGACCCTCCCTTTAGATGTGATATCCAACTCCTTCCCATTCCAATCCTGAGACCCTTCTGATAGCATGATTGTGATATCTCAATGCTTCTAATACCAAACCTGAGATCCTTCCTAAAACATGAGATGTGATATCCAACTCCTTCCTTTTCCAATCCTGAGACCCTTCCTATAGCATGAGAAGTGATATCTCCATGCGTATACCAAACCTGAGACCCTTCCTATAGCATGAGATGTGATATCCAAATCCTTCCCATTCCAATCCTGAGACCCTTCCTATAGCATGAGATGTGATATTTCAATGCTTATACCAAACCAGAGACCCGTCCTATAACATGAGATGGGATATCCAACTCCTTCCCATTCCAATCCTGAGCCACTTCCGATAGCAGAGATGTGATATCTCAATGCTTATACCAAACCTGAGACCCTTCCTATAACATGAGATGTGATATCCAACTCATTCCCATTCCAAACCTGAGACACTTCCTATAGCATATGTGATATCCAACTGCTTCCCATTCCAAACATGAGACCCTTCCGATAGCATGAGATGTGATATCCAACTCCTTCCAATTCCAATACTGAGACCCTTCCAATAGCATATGTGATATCTCAACGCTTCTAATATCAAACCTGAGAACCTCCCTATAGCATGAGATGTGATATCCAACTCCTTCCCATCCCAATCCTGAGACACTTCCGATTGCAGAGATGTGATATCTCAATGTTTATACCAAACCTGAGACTCTTCCTATAACATGAGATGTGATATTCAACTCCTTCCCGTTCCAAACCTGAGACCCTTCCTATAGCATGAGATGTGATATCCAGCTCCTTCCCATTCCAATCCTGAGACCCTTCTGATAGCATGAGATGTGTTATCTCAATGCTTCTAATACCAAACCTGAGATCCTTCTTATAACATGTGATGTGATATCCAAATCCTTCCCCTTCCAAACCTGAGACCCTCCCTTTAGCATGAGATGTGATATCCAACTCCTTCCCATTCCAATCCTGAGACCCTTATGATAGCATGAGATGTGATATCTCAATGCCTCTAATACCAAACCTGAGATACTTCCGATAGCATGAGATGTGATATCTCAATGCTTCTAATACCAAACCTGAGATCCTTCCTATAACATGAGATGTGATATCCAAATCCTTCCCCTTCCAAACCTGAGACCCTCCCTTTAGCATGAGATGTGATATCCAACTCCTTCCCATTCCAATCCTGAGACCCTTCTGATAGCATGAGATGTGATATCTCAATTCCTCTAATACCAAATCTGAGATCCTACCTCTAACATGAAATTTGATATCCAACTCCTTCCCTTTCCAAACCTAAGACCCTGCCTATAGCATGAGATATGATATCCAAGTCCTTCCCATTCCAATCCTGAGACCCTTCCTATAGCATGAGATGTGATATCTCAATGCTTATACCAAACCTGAGACCCTTCCTATGGCATGAGATGTCATATACAACTCCTTCCCATTCCAATCCTGAGACCCTTCCTATAGCATGAGATGTGATATCTCAATGCTTATACCAAACCTGAGACCCTTCCTATAGCATGAGATGTGATATCCAACTTCTTCCCATTCCAATCCTGAGATCCTTCCTATAACATGAGATGTGATGTCTCAATGCTTCTAATACCAAACCTGAGATCTTTCCTATAACATGAGATGTGATATCCAACTCCTTCCCATTCCAATTCTGAGACCCTTCCTATAGCAAGAGATGTGATATCTCAATGCCTCTTTACCAAACCTGATATCCTACCTCTAACATGAAATGTGATATCCAACTCCTTCCCCTTCCAAATCTGAGAGCCTTCCTATAGCATGAGATGTGATATCCAAGTCCTTCCCATTCCAATCCTGAGACCCTTCCTATAACATCAGATGTGATATCCAACTCCTTCCCATTCCAACCTGAGACCCTTCCTATAGCATGAGATGGGATATCCAACTCCTTCCAAATCCAATCCTGATACCCTTCCGATAGCATGAGATGTGATATCCCAATGCTTCTACAAAACCTGAGACCCATACATGGCATGAGATGTGATATCAAATTCCTTCCCATTCCAATCCTGAGACCCTTCCGATAGCAGAGATGTGATATCTCAATGCTTATACCAAACCTGAGACCCTTCCTATGGCATGAGATGTCATATACAACTCCTTCCCATTCCAATCCTGAGACCCTTCCTATAGCATGAGATGTGATATCTCAATGTTTATACCAAACCTGAGACCCTTCCTATAGCATGAGATGTGATATCCAACTCCTTCCCATTCCAATCCTGAGACCCTTCCTATAGCATGAGATGTGATATCTCAATGCTTATACCAAACCTGAATCCCTTCCTATAGCATGAGATGTGATATCCAACTCCTTCCCATTCCAATCCTTAGACCCTTCCTATAGCATTAGATGTGATATCTCAATGCCTCTAATACCAAACCTGAGATCCTTCCTCTAACACGAAATGTGATATCCAACTCCTTCCCTTTCCAAACCTGAGAGCCTACCTATAGCATGAGATGTGATATCCAAGTCCTTCCCATTCCAATCCTTAGACCCTTCCTACAGCATGCAATATGATATCTCAATGATTCTAATAACAAACCTGAGACCCGTCCTATAACATGAGATGGGATATCCAACTCCTTCCCATTCCAATCCTGAGACACTTCCGATAGCAGAGATGTGATATCTCAATGCTTATACCAAACCTGAGACCCTTCCTATAGCATATGTGATATCCAACTCCTTCCCATTCCAAACATGAGACCCTTCCTATAGCAAGAATGTAATATCCAACTCCTTCCCATTCCAATCCTGAGACCCTTCCTACAGCATGCGATGTGATATCTCAATGCTTCTAATACCAAACCTGAGACCCGTCCTATAACATGAGATGGGATATCCAACTCCTTCCAGTTCCAAACCTGAGACCCTTCCTATAGCATGAGATGTGATATCAAACTCCTTCCCATTCCAATCCTAAGACCCTTCCGATAGCATGAGATGTGTTATCTCAATGCCTCTTTACCAAACCTGAGATCCTACCTCTAACATGAAATGTGATATCCAACTCCTTCCCCTTCCAAACCTGAGAGCCTTCCTATAGCATGAGATGTGATATCCAAGTTCTTCCCATTCCAATCCTGAGACCCTTCCTATAACATGAGATGTGATGTCTCAATACTCCTAATACCAAACCTGAGATCTTTGCTATAACATGAGATGTGATATCCAACTCCTTCCCATTCCAATCCTGAGACCCTTCCTATAGCATGAGATGTGATATCTCAATGCCTCTTTACCAAACCTGAGATCCTACCTCTAACATGAAATGTGATATCCAACTCCTTCCCCTTCCAAACCTGTGAGCCTTCCTATAGCATGAGATGTGATATCCAAGTCCTTCCCATTCCAATCCTGAGACCCTTCCTATAACATCAGATGTGATATCCAACTCCTTCCCATTCCAACCTGAGACCCTTCCTATAGCAAGAGATGGGATATTCAACTCCTTCCAAATCCAATCCTGATACCCTTCCGATAGCATGAGATGTGATATCTCAATGCTTCTAATACCAAACCTGTGACTCTTCCTATAAGATGAGATGGGATATCCAACTCCTTCCCATTCCAATCCTGAGACCCTTCCGATAGCAGAGATGTGATATCTCAATGCTTATACTAAACCTGAGACCCTTCCTATGGCATGAGATGTCACATACAACTCCTTCCCATTCCAATCCTGAGACCCTTCCTATAGTATGAGATGTGATATCTCAATGCTTATACCAAACCTGAGACCCTTCCTATAGCATGAGATGTGATATCCAACTCCTTCCCATTCCAATCCTGAGACCCTTCCCATAGCATGAGATGTGATGTCTCAATGCTTCTAATACCAAACCTGAGATCCTTCCTATAACATCAAATGTGATATCCAACTCCTTCCCATTCCAATCCTGAGACCCTTCCTATAGCATGAGATGTGATATCTCAATGCTTATACCAAACCTGAGACCCTTCCTATAGCATGAGATGTGATATCCAACTCCTTCCCATTCCAATCCTGAGACCCTTCCTATAGCATGAGATGTGATATCTCAATGCCTCTAATACCAAACCTGAGATCCTTTCTCTAACATGAAATGTGATATCCAACTCCTTCCCTTTCCAAACCTGAGAGCCTACCTATAGCATGAGATGTGATATCCAAGTCCTTTCAATTCCAATCCTGAGACACTTCCTATAGCATGCGATGTGATATCTCAATGCTTATACCAAACCTGAGACCCTTCCTATGGCATGAGATGTCATATACAACTCCTTCCCATTCCAATCCTGAGACCCTTCCTATAGCATGTGATGTGATATCTCAATGCTTATACCAAACCTGAGACCCTTCCTATAGCATGAGATGTGATATCCAACTTCTTCCCATTCCAATCCTGAGACCCTTCCTATAACATGAGATGTGATGTCTGAATGCTTCTAATACCAAACCTGATATCTTTCCTATAACATGAGATGTGATATCCAACTCCTTCCCATTCCAATCCTGAGACCCTTCCTATAGCATGAGATGTGATATCTCAATGCTTATACCAAACCTGAGACCCTTCCTATAGCTTGAGATGTGATGTCCAACTCCTTCCCATTCCAATCCTGAGAACCTTCCTATAGCATGAGATGTGATATCTCAATGCCTCTAATACCAAACCTGAGATCCTTCCTCTAACATGAAATGTGATATCCAACTCCTTCCCCTTCCAAACCTGAGAGCCTTCCTATAGCATGAGATATGATATCCAAGTCCTTCCCATTCCAATCCTGAGACCCTTCCTATAACATGAGATGTGATATCCAACTCCTTCCCATTCCAACCTGAGACCCTTCCTATAGCATGAGATGGGATATCCAACTCCTTCCAAATCCAATCCTGATACCCTTCCGATAGCATGAGATGTGATATCCCAATGCTTCTACCAAACCTGAGAGCCATACTATGGCATGAGATGTGATATCAAACTCCTTCCCATTCCAATCCTGAGACCCTTCCTATAGCTTGAGATGTGATATCCAACTCCTTCCCATTCCAATTCTGAGACCCTTCCTATACCATGAACTTGATATCTCAATGCTTCTAATACCAAACCTGAGATCCGTCCTATAACATGAGATGTGATATCCAAATCCTTCCCCTTCCAAACCTTAGACCCTTCCTTTATCATGAGATGTGATATCCAACTCCTTCCCATTCCAATCCTGACACCCTTCCGATATCATGAGATTTGTTATCTCAATGCTTCTAATATCAAACTTGAGACCCTCCCTATAGCATGAGATCTGACATCCAAGTCCTTCCCATTCCAATCCTGAGACCCTTCCTATAGCATGAGATGTGATATCTCAATGCTTCTAATACCAAACCTGAGACCCTTCCTATAACATGAGATGGGATATCCAAGTCCTTCCCATTCTAATCCTGAGACCCTTCCCATAGCATGAGATGTGATGTCTCAATGCTTCTAATACCAAACCTGAGATCCTTCATATAACATGAGATGTGATATCCAACTCCTTCCCATTCCAATCCTGAGACCCTTCCTATAGCATGAGAAGTGATATCTCCATGCTTATACCAAACCCGAGACCCTTCCTATAGCATGAGATGTGATATCCAACTCCTTCCCATTCCAATCCTGAGACCCTTCCTATAGCATGAGAAGTGATATCTCCATGCGTATACCAAACCTGAGACCCTTCCTATAGCATGAGATGTGATATCCAAATCCTTCCCATTCCAATCCTGAGACCCTTCCTATAGCATGAGATGTGATATCTCAATGCTTATACCAAACCAGAGACCCGTCCTATAACATGAGATGGGATATCCAACTCCTTCCCATTCCAATCCTGAGACCCTTCCTATAACATGAGATGTGATATCCAACTCCTTCCCATTCCAACCTGAGACCCTTCCTATAGCATGAGATGGGATATCCAATTCCTTCCAAATCCAATCCTGATACCCTTCCGATAGCATGAGATGTGATATCCCAATGCTTCTACCAAACCTGAGACCCATACTATGGCATGAGATGTGATATCAAACTCCTTCCCATTCCAATCCTGAGACCCTTCCTATAGCTTGAGATGTGATATCCAACTCCTTCCCATTCCAATTCTGAGACCCTTCCTATACCATGAGACTTGATATCTCAATGCTTCTAATACCAAACCTGAGACCCGTCCTTTAACATGAGATGTGATATCCAAATCCTTCCCCTTCCAAACCTTAGACCCTTCCTTTATTATGAGATGTGATTTCCAACTCCTTCCCATTCCAATCCTGACACCCTTCCGATATCATGAGATTTGTTATCTCAATGCTTCTAATATCAATCTTGAGACCCTCCCTATAGCATGAGATCTGACATCCAAGTCCTTCCCATTCCAATCCTGAGACCCTTCCTATAGCATGAGATGTGATATCTCAATGCTTCTAATACCAAACCTGAGACCCTTCCTATAACATGAGATGGGATATCCAACTCCTTCCCATTCCAATCCTGAGACCCTTCCGATAGCAGAGATGTGATATCTCAATGCTTATACCAAACCTGAGACCCTTGCTATGGCCTGAGATGTCATATACAACTCCTTCCCTTTCCAATCCTGAGACCCTTCCTATAGCATGAGATGTGATATCTCAATGCTTATACCAAACCTGAGACCCTTCCTATAGCATGAGATGTGATATCCAACTCCTTCCCATTCCAATCCTGAGACCCTTCCCATAGCATGAGATGTGATGTCTCAATGCTTCTAATACCAAACCTGAGATCCTTCCTATAACGTGAGATGTGATATCCAACTCCTTCCCATTCCAATCCTGAGACCCTTCCCATAGCATGAGATGTGATGTCTCAATGCTTCTAATACCAAACCTGAGATCCTTCCTATAACGTGAGATGTGATATCCAACTCCTTCCCATTCCAATCCTTAGACCCTTCCTACAGCATGCAATATGATATCTCAATGATTCTAATAACAAACCTGAGACCCGTCCTATAACATGAGATGGGATATCCAACTCCTTCCCATTCCAATCCTGAGACACTTCCGATAGCAGAGATGTGATATCTCAATGCTTATACCAAACCTGAGACCCTTCCTATAGCATATGTGATATCCAACTCCTTCCCATTCCAAACATGAGACCCTTCCTATAGCAAGAATGTAATATCCAACTCCTTCCCATTCCAATCCTGAGACCCTTCCTACAGCATGCGATGTGATATCTCAATGCTTCTAATACCAAACCTGAGACCCGTCCTATAACATGAGATGGGATATCCAACTCCTTCCAGTTCCAAACCTGAGACCCTTCCTATAGCATGAGATGTGATATCAAACTCCTTCCCATTCCAATCCTGAGACCCTTCCGATAGCATGAGATGTGTTATCTCAATGCCTCTTTACCAAACCTGAGATCCTACCTCTAACATGAAATGTGATATCCAACTCCTTCCCCTTCCAAACCTGAGAGCCTTCCTATAGCATGAGATGTGATATCCAAGTTCTTCCCATTCCAATCCTGAGACCCTTCCTATAACATGAGATGTGATGTCTCAATACTCCTAATACCAAACCTGAGATCTTTGCTATAACATGAGATGTGATATCCAACTCCTTCCCATTCCAATCCTGAGACCCTTCCTATAGCATGAGATGTGATATCTCAATGCCTCTTTACCAAACCTGAGATCCTACCTCTAACATGAAATGTGATATCCAACTCCTTCCCCTTCCAAACCTGTGAGCCTTCCTATAGCATGAGATGTGATATCCAAGTCCTTCCCATTCCAATCCTGAGACCCTTCCTATAACATCAGATGTGATATCCAACTCCTTCCCATTCCAACCTGAGACCCTTCCTATAGCATGAGATGGGATATTCAACTCCTTCCAAATCCAATCCTGATACCCTTCCGATAGCATGAGATGTGATATCTCAATGCTTCTAATACCAAACCTGTGACTCTTCCTATAAGATGAGATGGGATATCCAACTCCTTCCCATTCCAATCCTGAGACCCTTCCGATAGCAGAGATGTGATATCTCAATGCTTATACTAAACCTGAGACCCTTCCTATGGCATGAGATGTCACATACAACTCCTTCCCATTCCAATCCTGAGACCCTTCCTATAGTATGAGATGTGATATCTCAATGCTTATACCAAACCTGAGACCCTTCCTATAGCATGAGATGTGATATCCAACTCCTTCCCATTCCAATCCTGAGACCCTTCCCATAGCATGAGATGTGATGTCTCAATGCTTCTAATACCAAACCTGAGATCCTTCCTATAACATCAAATGTGATATCCAACTCCTTCCCATTCCAATCCTGAGACCCTTCCTATAGCATGAGATGTGATATCTCAATGCTTATACCAAACCTGAGACCCTTCCTATAGCATGAGATGTGATATCCAACTCCTTCCCATTCCAATCCTGAGACCCTTCCTATAGCATGAGATGTGATATCTCAATGCCTCTAATACCAAACCTGAGATCCTTTCTCTAACATGAAATGTGATATCCAACTCCTTCCCTTTCCAAACCTGAGAGCCTACCTATAGCATGAGATGTGATATCCAAGTCCTTTCAATTCCAATCCTGAGACACTTCCTATAGCATGCGATGTGATATCTCAATGCTTATACCAAACCTGAGACCCTTCCTATGGCATGAGATGTCATATACAACTCCTTCCCATTCCAATCCTGAGACCCTTCCTATAGCATGTGATGTGATATCTCAATGCTTATACCAAACCTGAGACCCTTCCTATAGCATGAGATGTGATATCCAACTTCTTCCCATTCCAATCCTGAGACCCTTCCTATAACATGAGATGTGATGTCTGAATGCTTCTAATACCAAACCTGATATCTTTCCTATAACATGAGATGTGATATCCAACTCCTTCCCATTCCAATCCTGAGACCCTTCCTATAGCATGAGATGTGATATCTCAATGCTTATACCAAACCTGAGACCCTTCCTATAGCTTGAGATGTGATGTCCAACTCCTTCCCATTCCAATCCTGAGAACCTTCCTATAGCATGAGATGTGATATCTCAATGCCTCTAATACCAAACCTGAGATCCTTCCTCTAACATGAAATGTGATATCCAACTCCTTCCCCTTCCAAACCTGAGAGCCTTCCTATAGCATGAGATATGATATCCAAGTCCTTCCCATTCCAATTCCGAGACCCTTCCTATAACATGAGATGTGATATCCAACTCCTTCCCATTCCAACCTGAGACCCTTCCTATAGCATGAGATGGGATATCCAACTCCTTCCAAATCCAATCCTGATACCCTTCCGATAGCATGAGATGTGATATCCCAATGCTTCTACCAAACCTGAGAGCCATACTATGGCATGAGATGTGATATCAAACTCCTTCCCATTCCAATCCTGAGACCCTTCCTATAGCTTGAGATGTGATATCCAACTCCTTCCCATTCCAATTCTGAGACCCTTCCTATACCATGAACTTGATATCTCAATGCTTCTAATACCAAACCTGAGATCCGTCCTATAACATGAGATGTGATATCCAAATCCTTCCCCTTCCAAACCTTAGACCCTTCCTTTATCATGAGATGTGATATCCAACTCCTTCCCATTCCAATCCTGACACCCTTCCGATATCATGAGATTTGTTATCTCAATGCTTCTAATATCAAACTTGAGACCCTCCCTATAGCATGAGATCTGACATCCAAGTCCTTCCCATTCCAATTCTGAGACCCTTCCTATAGCATGAGATGTGATATCTCAATGCTTCTAATACCAAACCTGAGACCCTTCCTATAACATGAGATGGGATATCCAAGTCCTTCCCATTCTAATCCTGAGACCCTTCCCATAGCATGAGATGTGATGTCTCAATGCTTCTAATACCAAACCTGAGATCCTTCCTATAACATGAGATGTGATATCCAACTCCTTCCCATTCCAATCCTGAGACCCTTCCTATAGCATGAGAAGTGATAACTCCATGCTTATACCAAACCCGAGACCCTTCCTATAGCATGAGATGTGATATCCAACTCCTTCCCATTCCAATCCTGAGACCCTTCCTATAGCATGAGAAGTGATATCTCCATGCGTATACCAAACCTGAGACCCTTCCTATAGCATGAGATGTGATATCCAAATCCTTCCCATTCCAATCCTGAGACCCTTCCTATAGCATGAGATGTGATATCTCAATGCTTATACCAAACCAGAGACCCGTCCTATAACATGAGATGGGATATCCAACTCCTTCCCATTCCAATCCTGAGACCCTTCCTATAACATGAGATGTGATATCCAACTCCTTCCCATTCCAACCTGAGACCCTTCCTATAGCATGAGATGGGATATCCAATTCCTTCCAAATCCAATCCTGATACCCTTCCGATAGCATGAGATGTGATATCCCAATGCTTCTACCAAACCTGAGACCCATACTATGGCATGAGATGTGATATCAAACTCCTTCCCATTCCAATCCTGAGACCCTTCCTATAGCTTGAGATGTGATATCCAACTCCTTCCCATTCCAATTCTGAGACCCTTCCTATACCATGAGACTTGATATCTCAATGCTTCTAATACCAAACCTGAGACCCGTCCTATGACATGAGATGTGATATCCAAATCCTTCCCCTTCCAAACCTTAGACCCTTCCTTTATTATGAGATGTGATTTCCAACTCCTTCCCATTCCAATCCTGACACCCTTCCGATATCATGAGATTTGTTATCTCAATGCTTCTAATATCAAACTTGAGACCCTCCCTATAGCATGAGATCTGACATCCAAGTCCTTCCCATTCCAATCCTGAGACCCTTCCTATAGCATGAGATGTGATATCTCAATGCTTCTAATACCAAACCTGAGACCCTTCCTATAACATGAGATGGGATATCCAACTCCTTCCCATTCCAATCCTGAGACCCTTCCGATAGCAGAGATGTGATATCTCAATGCTTATACCAAACCTGAGACCCTTGCTATGGCCTGAGATGTCATATACAACTCCTTCCCTTTCCAATCCTGAGACCCTTCCTATAGCATGAGATGTGATATCTCAATGCTTATACCAAACCTGAGACCCTTCCTATAGCATGAGATGTGATATCCAACTCCTTCCCATTCCAATCCTGAGACCCTTCCCATAGCATGAGATGTGATGTCTCAATGCTTCTAATACCAAACCTGAGATCCTTCCTATAACGTGAGATGTGATATCCAACTCCTTCCCATTCCAATCCTGAGACCCTTCCTATAGCATGAGAAGTGATATCTCCATGCTTATACCAAATCTGAGACCCTTCCTATAGCATGAGATGTAATATCCAACTCCTTCCCATTCCAATCCTGAGACCCTTCCTATAGCATGAGAAGTGATATCTCCATGCGTATACCAAACCTGAGACCCTTCCTATAGCATGAGATGTGATATCCAAATCCTTCCCATTCCAATCCTTAGACCCTTCCTATAGCATGAGATGTGATATCTCAATGCTTATACCAAACCAGAGACCCGTCCTATAACATGAGATGGGATATCCAACTCCTTCCCATTCCAATCCTGAGCCACTTCCGATAGCAGAGATGTGATATCTCAATGCTTATACCAAACCTGAGACCCTTCCTATAACATGAGATGTGATATGCAACTCATTCCCGTTCCAAACCTGAGACACTTCCTATAGCATATGTGATATCCAACTCCTTCCCATTCCAAACATGAGACCCTTCCTATAGCAAGAATGTAATATCCAACTCCTACCCATTCCAATCCTGAGACCATTCCTATAGCATGAGATGTGATATCTCAATGCTTCTATCAAACTTGAGTCCCTTACTTTAACATGAGATGTGATATCCAAATCCTTCCCCTTCCAAACCTGAGACCCTCCCTTTAGCATGAGATGTGATATCCAACTCCTTCCCATTCCAATCCTGAGACCCTTCTGATAGCATGAGATGTGATATCTCAATGCCTCTAATACCAAACCTGATTCCTACCTCTAACATGAAATGTGATATCCAACCCCTTCCCTTTCCAAACGTGAGACCCTCCCTATAGCATCAGATGTGATATCCAAGTCCTTCCCATTCCAATCCTGAGACCCTTCCTATAACATGAGATGTGATATCCCAATGCTTCTAATACCAAACCTGAGACCCTTCTTATAACATAAGATGGGATATCCAACTCCTTCCCATTCCACTCCTGAGACCCTTCCGATAGCAGAGATGTGATATCTCAATGCCTATACCAAACCTGAGACCCTTCCTGTGGCATGAGATGTCATATACAACTCCTTCCCATTCCAATCCTGAGACCCTTCCTATAGCATGAGATGTGATATCCAACTCCTTCCCATTCCAATCCTGAGACCCTTCCTATAGCATGAGATGTGATTTCTCAATGCTTCTAATACCAAACCTGAGATCCTTCCTATAACATGAGATGTGATATCCAACTCCTTCCCTTTCCAAACCTGAGAGCCTATCTATAGCATGAGATGTGATATCCAATTCCTTCCCATTCCAATCCTGAGACACTTCCTATAGCATGAGAAGTGATATCTCAATGCTTATACCAAACCTGAGACCCTTCCTACAGCATGAGATGTCATATACAACTCCTTCCCATTCCAATCCTGAGACCCTTCCTATAGCATGAGATGTTATCTCAATGCTTATACCAAACCTGAGACCCTTCTTATAACATAAGATGGGATATCCAACTCCTTCCCATTCCAATCCTGAGACACTTCCTATAGCATGAGAAGTGATATCTCAATGCTTATACCAAACCTGAGACCCTTCCTACAGCATGAGATGTCATATACAACTCCTTCCCATTCCAATCCTGAGACCCTTCCTATAGCATGAGATGTTATCTCAATGCTTATACCAAACCTGAGACCCTTCCTATAGCATGAGATGTGATATCCAACTACTTCCCATTCCAATCCTGAGACCCTTCCTATAGCATGAGATGTGATATCCAACTCCTTCCCTTTCCAAACCTGAGAGCCTATCTATAGCATGAGATGTGATATCCAATTCCTTCCCATTCCAATCCTGAGACCCTTCCTATAGCATGAGATGTGATATCTCAATGCTTCTAATACCAAACCTGAGACCCTTCCTATAGCATGAGATGTGATATCCAACTACTTCCCATTCCAATCCTGAGACCCTTCTTATAGCATGAGATGTGATATCCAACTCCTTCCATTCCAATCCTGAGACCCATCCTATAGCATGAGATGTGATATCTCAATGCTTATACCAAACCTGAGACCCTTCCTATAGCATGAGATGTGATATCCAACTACTTCCCATTCCAATCCTGAGAGCATATCTATAGCATGAGATGGGATATCCAACTCCTTCCCATTCCAATCCTGAGACACTTCCGATAGCAGAGATGTGATATCTCAATGCTTATACCAAACCTGAGACCCTTCCTATAACATGAGATGTGATATCCAACTCCTTCCCGTTCCAAACCTGAGACCCTTCCTTTAGCATGAGATGTGATATCCAGCTCCTTCCCATTCCAATCCTGAGACACTTCCGATAGCATAAGATGTGATATCTCAATGCTTCTAATATCAAAACTGAGACCCTCCCTATAGCATGATATGTGATATCTAAGTCCTTCCCATTCCAATCCTAGAACGCTTCCTATAGCAGGAGATGTGATATCTCAATGCTTCTACCAAACCTGAGACCCTTCCTTTAGCATGAGATGTGATATCCAACTCCTTCCCATTCCAGTCCTGAGACCCTTCCTATAGCATGAGATATGATATCTCAATACTTCTAATACCAAACCTGAGATCCTTCTGATAACATGAGATGTGATATCCAAATCCTTCCCCTTCCAAACCTGAGACCCTCCCTTTAGCATGAGATGTGATATCCAACTCCTTCCCATTCCAATCCTGAGACCCTTCTGATAGCATGAGATGTGATATCTCAATGCTTCTAATACCAAACCTGAGATCCTTCCTATAACATGAGATGTGATATCCAACTCCTTCCTTTTCCAATCCTGAGACCCTTCCTATAGCATGAGAAGTGATATCTCCATGCGTATACCAAACCTGAGACCCTTCCTATAGCATGAGATGTGATATCCAAATCCTTCCCATTCCAATCCTGAGACCCTTCCTATAGCATGAGATGTGATATCTCAATGCTTATACCAAACCAGACACCCGTCCTATAACATGAGATGGGATATCCAACTCCTTCCCATTCCAATCCTGAGCCACTTCCGATAGCAGAGATGTGATATCTCAATGCTTATACCAAACCTGAGACCCTTCCTATAACATGAGATGTGATATCCAACTCATTCCCATTCCAAACCTGAGACACTTCCTATAGCATATGTGATATCCAACTCCTTCCCATTCCAAACATGAGACCCTTCCGATAGCATGAGATGTGATATCCAACTCCTTCCAATTCCAATACTGAGACCCTTCCAATAGCATATGTGATATCTCAATGCTTCTAATATCAAACCTGAGAACCTCCCTATAGCATGAGATGTGATATCCAACTCATTCCCATCCCAATCCTGAGACACTTCCGATTGCAGAGATGTGATATCTCAATGTTTATACCAAACCTGAGACTCTTCCTATAACATGAGATGTGATAAACAACTCCTTCCCGTTCCAAACCTGAGACCCTTCCTATAGCATGAGATGTGATATCCAGCTCCTTCCCATTCCAATCCTGAGACCCTTCCGATAGCATGAGATGTGTTATCTCAATGCTTCTAATACCAAACCTGAGATCCTTCTTATAACATGTGATGTGATATCCAAATCCTTCCCCTTCCAAACCTGAGACCCTCCCTTTAGCATGAGATGTGATATCCAACTCCTTCCCATTCCAATCCTGAGACCCTTTTGATAGCATGAGATGTGATATCTCAATGCCTCTAATACCAAACCTGAGATACTTCCGATAGCATGAGATGTGATATCTCAATGCTTCTAATACCAAACCTGAGATCCTTCCTATAACATGAGATGTGATATCCAAATCCTTCCCCTTCCAAACCTGAGACCCTCCCTTTAGCATGAGATGTGATATCCAACGCCTTCCCATTCCAATCCTGAGACCCTTCTGATAGCATGAGATGTGATATCTCAATGCCTCTAATACCAAACCTGAGATCCTACCTCTAACATGAAATGTGATATCCAACTCCTTCCCTTTCCAAACCTGAGACCCTGCCTATAGCATGAGATGTGATATCCAAGTCCTTCCCATTCCAATCCTGAGACCCTTCCTATAGCATGAGATGTGATATCTCAATGCTTATACCAAACCTGAGACCCTTCCTATGGCATGAGATGTCATATACAACTCCTTCCCATTCCAATCCCGAGACCCTTCCTATAGCATGAGATGTGATATCTCAATGCTTATACCAAACCTGAAACCCTTCCTATAGCATGAGATGTGATATCCAACTTCTTCCCATTCCAATCCTGAGACCCTTCCTATAACATGAGATGTGATGTCTCAATGCTTCTAATACCAAACCTGAGATCTTTCCTATAACATGAGATGTGATATCCAACTCCTTCCCATTCCAATTCTGAGACCCTTCCTATAGCAAGAGATGTGATATCTCAATGCCTCTTTACCAAACCTGATATCCTACCTCTAACATGAAATGTGATATCCAACTCCTTCCCCTTCCAAACCTGAGAGCCTTCCTATAGCATGAGATGTAATATCCAAGTCCTTCCCATTCCAATCCTGAGACCCTTCCTATAACATCAGATGTGATATCCAACTCCTTCCCATTCCAACCTGAGACCCTTCCTATAGCATGAGATGGGATATCCAACTCCTTCCAAATCCAATCCTGATACCCTTCCGATAGCATGAGATGTGATATCCCAATGCTTCTACAAAACCTGAGACCCATACATGGCATGAGATGTGATATCAAACTCCTTCCCATTCCAATCCTGAGACCCTTCCGATAGCAGAGATGTGATATCTCAATGCTTATACCAAACCTGAGACCCTTCCTATGGCATGAGATGTCAAATACAACTACTTCCCATTCCAATCCTGAGACCCTTCCTATAGCATGAGATGTGATATCTCAATGTTTATACCAAACCTGAGACCCTTCCTATAGCATGAGATGTGATATCCAACTCCTTCCCATTCCAATCCTGAGACCCTTCCTATAGCATGAGATGTGATATCTCAATGCTTATACCAAACCTGAATCCCTTCCTATAGCATGAGATGTGATATCCAACTCCTTCCCATTCCAATCCTGAGACCCTTCCTATAGCATTAGATGTGATATCTCAATGCCTCTAATACCAAACCTGAGATCCTTCCTCTAACATGAAATGTGATATCCAACTCCTTCCCTTTCCAAACCTGAGAGCCTACCTATAGCATGAGATGTGATATCCAAGTCCTTCCCATTCCAATCCTTAGACCCTTCCTACAGCATGCAATATGATATCTCAATGATTCTAATAACAAACCTGAGACCCGTCCTATAACATGAGATGGGATATCCAACTCCTTCCCATTCCAATCCTGAGACACTTCCGATAGCAGAGATGTGATATCTCAATGCTTATACCAAACCTGAGACCCTTCCTATAGCATGAGATGTGATATCCAATTCTTTCCCGTTCCAAACCTGAGACCCTTCCTATAGCATATGTGATATCCAACTCCTTCCCATTCCAAACATGAGACCCTTCCTATAGCAAGAATGTAATATCCAACTCCTTCCCATTCCAATCCTGAGACCCTTCCGATAGCATGAGATGTGTTATCTCAATGCCTCTTTACCAAACCTGCGATCCTACCTCTAACATGAAATGTGATATCCAACTCCTTCCCCTTCCAAACCTGAGAGCCTTCCTATAGCATGAGATGTGATATCCAAGTTCTTCCCATTCCAATCTTGAGACCCTTCCTATAACATGAGATGTGATGTCTCAATGCTTCTAATACCAAACCTGAGATCTTTCCTATAACATGAGATATGATATCCAACTCCTTCCCATTTCAATCCTAAGACCCTTCCTATAGCAGGAGATGTGATATCTCAATGCTTCTACCAAACCTGAGACCCTTCCTTTAGCATGAGATGTGATATCCAACTCCTTCCCATTCCAGTCCTGAGACCCTTCGTATAGCATGAGATATGATATCTCAATACTTCTAATACCAAACCTGAGATCCTTCTGATAACATGAGATGTGATATCCAAATCCTTCCCCTTCCAAACCTGAGACCCTCCCTTTAGCATGAGATGTGATATCCAACTCCTTCCCATTCCAATCCTGAGACCCTTCTGATAGCATGATTGTGATATCTCAATGCTTCTAATACCAAACCTGAGATTCTTCCTAAAACATGAGATGTGATATCCAACTCCTTCCTTTTCCAATCCTGAGACCCTTCCTATAGCATGAGAAGTGATATCTCCATGCGTATACCAAACCTGAGACCCTTCCTATAGCATGAGATGTGATATCCAAATCCTTCCCATTCCAATCCTGAGACCCTTCCTATAGCATGAGATGTGATATTTCAATGCTTATACCAAACCAGAGACCCGTCCTATAACATGAGATGGGATATCCAACTCCTTCCCATTCCAATCCTGAGCCACTTCCGATAGCAGAGATGTGATATCTCAATGCTTATACCAAACCTGAGACCCTTCCTATAACATGAGATGTGATATCCAACTCATTCCCATTCCAAACCTGAGACACTTCCTATAGCATATGTGATATCCAACTCCTTCCCATTCCAAACATGAGACCCTTCCGATAGCATGAGATGTGATATCCAACTCCTTCCAATTCCAATACTGAGACCCTTCCAATAGCATATGTGATATCTCAATGCTTCTAATATCAAACCTGAGAACCTCCCTATAGCATGAGATGTGATATCCAACTCCTTCCCATCCCAATCCTGAGACACTTCCGATTGCAGAGATGTGATATCTCAATGTTTATACCAAACCTGAGACTCTTCCTATAACATGAGATGTGATATTCAACTCCTTCCCTTTCCAAACCTGAGACCCTTCCTATAGCATGAGATGTGATATCCAGCTCCTTCCCATTCCAATCCTGAGACCCTTCCGATAGCATGAGATGTGTTATCTCAATCCTTCTAATACCAAACCTGAGATCCTTCTTATAACATGTGATGTGATATCCAAATCCTTCCCCTTCCAAACCTGAGACCCTCCCTTTAGCATGAGATGTGATATCCAACTCCTTCCCATTCCAATCCTGAGACCCTTATGATAGCATGAGATGTGATATCTCAATGCCTCTAATACCAAACCTGAGATACTTCCGATAGCATGAGATGTGATATCTCAATGCTTCTAATACCAAACCTGAGATCCTTCCTATAACATGAGATGTGATATCCAGCTCCTTCCCATTCCAATCCTGAGACCCTTCCGATAGCATGAGATGTGTTATCTCAATCCTTCTAATACCAAACCTGAGATCCTTCTTATAACATGTGATGTGATATCCAAATCCTTCCCCTTCCAAACCTGAGACCCTCCCTTTAGCATGAGATGTGATATCCAACTCCTTCCCATTCCAATCCTGAGACCCTTCTGATAGCATGAGATGTGATATCTCAATGCCTCTAATACCAAACCTGAGATCCTACCTCTAACATGAAATTTGATATCCAACTCCTTCCCTTTCCAAACCTAAGACCCTGCCTATAGCATGAGATGTGATATCCAAGTCCTTCCCATTCCAATCCCGAGACCCTTCCTATAGCATGAGATGTGATATCTCAATGCTTATACCAAACCTGAGACCCTTCCTATGGCATGAGATGTCATATACAACTCCTTCCCATTCCAATCCTGAGACCCTTCCTATAGCATGAGATGTGATATCTCAATGCTTATACCAAACCTGAGACCCTTCCTATAGCATGAGATGTGATATCCAACTTCTTCCCATTCCAATCCTGAGACCCTTCCTATAACATGAGATGCGATGTCTCAATGCTTCTAATACCAAACCTGAGATCTTTCCTATAACATGAGATGTGATATCCAACTCCTTCCCATTCCAATTCTGAGACCCTTCCTATAGCAAGAGATGTGATATCTCAATGCCTCTTTACCAAACCTGATATCCTATCTCTAACATGAAATGTGATATCCAACTCCTTCCCCTTCCAAACCTGAGAGCCTTCCTATAGCATGAGATGTGATATCCAAGTCCTTCCCATTCCAATCCTGAGACCCTTCCTATAACATCAGATGTGATATCCAACTCCTTCCCATTCCAACCTGAGACCCTTCCTATAGCATGAGATGGGATATCCAACTCCTTCCAAATCCAATCCTGATACCCTTCCGATAGCATGAGATGTGATATCCCAATGCTTCTACAAAACCTGAGACCCATACATGGCATGAGATGTGATATCAAACTCCTTCCCATTCCAATCCTGAGACCCTTCCGATAGCAGAGATGTGATATCTCAATGCTTATACCAAACCTGAGACCCTTCCTATGGCATGAGATGTCATATACAACTCCTTCCCATTCCAATCCTGAGACCCTTCCTATAGCATGAGATGTGATATCTCAATGTTTATACCAAACCTGAGACCCTTCCTATAGCATGAGATGTGATATCCAACTCCTTCCCATTCCAATCCTGAGACCCTTCCTATAGCATGAGATGTGATATCTCAATGCTTATACCAAACCTGAATCCCTTCCTATAGCATGAGATGTGATATCCAACTCCTTCCCATTCCAATCCTGAGACCCTTCCTATAGCATTAGATGTGATATCTCAATGCCTATAATACCAAACCTGAGATCCTTCCTCTAACACGAAATGTGATATCCAACTCCTTCCCTTTCCAAACCTGAGAGCCTACCTATAGCATGAGATGTGATATCCAAGTCCTTCCCATTCCAATCCTTAGACCCTTCCTACAGCATGCAATATGATATCTCAATGATTCTAATAACAAACCTGAGACCCGTCCTATAACATGAGATGGGATATCCAACTCCTTCCCATTCCAATCCTGAGACACTTCCGATAGCAGAGATGTGATATCTCAATGCTTATACCAAACCTGAGACCCTTCCTATAGCATATGTGATATCCAACTCCTTCCCATTCCAAACATGAGACCCTTCCTATAGCAAGAATGTAATATCCAACTCCTTCCGATTCCAATCCTGAGACCCTTCCTACAGCATGCGATGTGATATCTCAATGCTTCTAATACCAAACCTGAGACCCGTCCTATAACATGAGATGGGATATCCAACTCCTTCCAGTTCCAAACCTGAGACCCTTCCTATAGCATGAGATGTGATATCAAACTCCTTCCCATTCCAATCCTGAGACCCTTCCTATAACATGAGATGTGATGTCTCAATGCTTCTAATACCAAACCTGAGATCTTTCCTATAACATGAGATGTGATATCCAACTCCTTCCCATTCCAATCCTGAGACCCTTCCTATAGCATGAGATGTGATATCTCAATGCCTCTTTACCAAACCTGAGATCCTACCTCTAACATGAAATGTGATATCCAACTCCTTCCTCTTCCAAACCTGTGAGCCTTCCTATAGCATGAGATGTGATATCCAAGTCCTTCCCATTCCAATCCTGAGACCCTTCCTATAACATCAGATGTGATATCCAACTCCTTCCCATTCCAACCTGAGACCCTTCCTATAGCATGAGATGGGATATTCAACTCCTTCCAAATCCAATCCTGATACCCTTCCGATAGCATGAGATGTGATATCTCAATGCTTCAAATACCAAACCTGTGACTCTTCCTATAAGATGAGATGGGATATCCAACTCCTTCCCATTCCAATCCTGAGACCCTTCCGATAGCAGAGATGTGATATCCCAATGCTTATACTAAACCTGAGACCCTTCCTATGGCATGAGATGTCACATACAACTCCTTCCCATTCCAATCCTGAGACCCTTCCTATAGTATGAGATGTGATATCTCAATGCTTATACCAAACCTGAGACCCTTCCTATAGCATGAGATGTGATATCCAACTCCTTCCCATTCCAATCCTGAGACCCTTCCCATAGCATGAGATGTGATGTCTCAATGCTTCTAATACCAAACCTGAGATCCTTCCTATACCATCAAATGTGATATCCAACTCCTTCCCATTCCAATCCTGAGACCCTTCCTATAGCATGAGATGTGATATCTCAATGCTTATACCAAACCTGATACCCTTCCTATAGCATGAGATGTGATATCCAACTCGTTCCCATTCCAATCCTGAGACCCTTCCTATAGCATGAGATGTGATATCTCAATGCCTCTAATACCAAACCTGAGATCCTTTCTCTAACATGAAATGTGATATCCAACTCCTTCCCTTTCCAAACCTGAGAGCCTACCTATAGCATGAGATGTGATATCCAAGTCCTTCCCATTCCAATCCTTAGACCCTTCCTACAGCATGCAATATGATATCTCAATGATTCTAATAACAAACCTGAGACCCGTCCTATAACATGAGATGGGATATCCAACTCCTTTCAATTCCAATCCTGAGACACTTCCTATAGCATGCGATGTGATATCTCAATGCTTATACCAAACCTGAGACCCTTCCTATGGCATGAGATGTCATATACAACTCCTTCCCATTCCAATCCTGAGACCCTTCCTATAGCATGTGATGTGATATCTCAATGCTTATACCAAACCTGAGACCCTTCCTATAGCATGAGATGTGATATCCAACTTCTTCCCATTCCAATCCTGAGACCCTTCCTATAACATGAGATGTGATGTCTGAATGCTTCTAATACCAAACCTGATATCTTTCCTATAACATGAGATGTGATATCCAACTCCTTCCCATTCCAATCCTGAGACCCTTCCTATAGCATGAGATGTGATATCTCAATGCTTATACCAAACCTGAGACCCTTCCTATAGCTTGAGATGTGATGTCCAACTCCTTCCCATTCCAATCCTGAGAACCTTCCTATAGCATGAGATGTGATATCTCAATGCCTCTAATACCAAACCTGAGATCCTTCCTCTAACATGAAATGTGATATCCAACTCCTTCCCCTTCCAAACCTGAGAGCCTTCCTATAGCATGAGATATGATATCCAAGTCCTTCCCATTCCAATCCTGAGACCCTTCCTATAACATGAGATGTGATATCCAACTCCTTCCCATTCCAACCTGAGACCCTTCCTATAGCATGAGATGGGATATCCAACTCCTTCCAAATCCAATCCTGATACCCTTCCGATAGCATGAGATGTGATATCCCAATGCTTCTACCAAACCTGAGAGCCATACTATGGCATGAGATGTGATATCAAACTCCTTCCCATTCCAATACTGAGACCCTTCCTATAGCTTGAGATGTGATATCCAACTCCTTCCCATTCCAATTCTGAGACCCTTCCTATACCATGAGACTTGATATCTCAATGCTTCTAATACCAAACCTGAGATCCGTCCTATAACATGAGATGTGATATCCAAATCCTTCCCCTTCCAAACCTTAGACCCTTCCTTTATCATGAGATGTGATATCCAACTCCTTCCCATTCCAATCCTGACACCCTTCCGATATCATGAGATTTGTTATCTCAATGCTTCTAATATCAAACTTGAGACCCTCCCTATAGCATGAGATCTGACATCCAAGTCCTTCCCATTCCAATCCTGAGACCCTTCCTATAGCATGAGATGTGATATCTCAATGCTTCTAATACCAAACCTGAGACACTTCCTATAACATGAGATGGGATATCCAAGTCCTTCCCATTCTAATCCTGAGACCCTTCCCATAGCATGAGATGTGATGTCTCAATGCTTCTAATACCAAACCTGAGATCCTTCCTATAACATGAGATGTAACATCCAACTCCTTCCCATTCCAATCCTGAGACCCTTCCTATAGCATGAGAAGTGATATCTCCATGCTTATACCAAACCCGAGACCCTTCCTATAGCATGAGATGTGATATCCAACTCCTTCCCATTCCAATCCTGAGACCCTTCCTATAGCATGAGAAGTGATATCTCCATGCGTATACCAAACCTGAGACCCTTCCTATAGCATGAGATGTGATATCCAAATCCTTCCCATTCCAATCCTGAGACCCTTCCTATAGCATGAGATGTGATATCTCAATGCTTATACCAAACCGGAGACCCGTCCTATAACATGAGATGGGATATCCAACTCCTTCCCATTCCAATCCTGAGACCCTTCCTATAACATGAGATGTGATATCCAACTCCTTCCCATTCCAACCTGAGACCCTACCTATAGCATGAGATGGGATATCCAACTCCTTCCAAATCCAATCCTGATACCCTTCCGATAGCATGAGATGTGATATCCCAATGCTTCTACCAAACCTGAGACCCATACTATGGCATGAGATGTGATATCAAACTCCTTCCCATTCCAATTCTGAGACCCTTCCTATACCATGAGACTTGATATCTCAATGCTTCTAATACCAAACCTGAGACCCGTCCTATAACATGAGATGTGATATCCAAATCCTTCCCCTTCCAAACCTTAGACCCTTCCTTTATTATGAGATGTGATTTCCAACTCCTTCCCATTCCAATCCTGACACCCTTCCGATATCATGAGATTTGTTATCTCAATGCTTCTAATATCAAACTTGAGACCCTCCCTATAGCATGAGATCTGACATCCAAGTCCTTCCCATTCCAATCCTGAGACCCTTCCTATAGCATGAGATGTGATATCTCAATGCTTCTAATACCAAACCTGAGACCCTTCCTATAACATGAGATGGGATATCCAACTCCTTCCCATTCCAATCCTGAGACCCTTCCGATAGCAGAGATGTGATATCTCAATGCTTATACCAAACCTGAGACCCTTGCTATGGCCTGAGATGTCATATACAACTCCTTCCCTTTCCAATCCTGAAACCCTTCCTATAGCATGAGATGTGATATCTCAATGCTTATACCAAACCCGAGACCCTTCCTATAGCATGAGATGTGATATCCAACTCCTTCCCATTCCAATCCTGAGACCCTTCCCATAGCATGAGATGTGATGTCTCAATGCTTCTAATACCAAACCTGAGATCCTTCCTATAACGTGAGATGTGATATCCAACTCCTTCCCATTCCAATCCTGAGACCCTTCCTATAGCATGAGAAGTGATATCTCCATGCGTATACCAAACCTGAGACCCTTCCTATAGCATGAGATGTGATATCCAAATCCTTCCCATTCCAATCCTGAGACCCTTCCTATAGCATGAGAAGTGATATCTCCATGCTTATACCAAACCTGAGACCCTTCCTATAGCATGAGAAGTGATATCTCCATGCTTATACCAAACCTGAGACGCTTCCTATAGCATGAGATGGGATATCCAACTCCTTCCCATTCCAATCCTGAGCCACTTCCGGTAGCAGAGATGTGATATCTCAATGCTTATACCAAACCTGAGACCCTTCCTATAACATGAGATGTGATATCCAAATCCTTCCCCTTCCAAACCTGAGACCCTCCCTTTAGCATGAGATGTGATATCCAACTCCTTCCCATTCCAATCCTGAGACCCTTCTGATAGCATGAGATGTGATATCTCAATGCCTCTAATACCAAACCTGATTCCTACCTCTAACATGAAATGTGATATCCAACCCCTTCCCTTTCCAAACGTGAGACCCTCCCTATAGCATCAGATGTGATATCCAAGTCCTTCCCATTCCAATCCTGAGACCCTTCCTATAGCATGAGATGTGATATCCCAATGCTTCTAATACCAAACCTGAGACCCTTCCTATAACATAAGATGGGATATCCAACTCCTTCCCATTCCACTCCTGAGACCCTTCCGATAGCAGAGATGTGATATCTCAATGCTTATACCAAACCTGAGACCCTTCCTGTGGCATGAGATGTCATATACAACTCCTTCCCATTCCAATCCTGAGACCCTTCCTATAGCATGAGATGTGATATCCAACTCCTTCCCATTCCAATCCTGAGACCCTTCCTATAGCATGAGATGTGATTTCTCAATGCTTCTAATACCAAACCTGAGATCCTTCCTATAACATGAGATGTGATATCCAACTCCTTCCCATTCCAATCCTGAGACACTTCCTATAGCATGAGAAGTGATATCTCAATGCTTATACCAAACCTGAGACCCTTCCTACGGCATGAGATGTCATATACAACTCCTTCCCATTCCAATCCTGAGACCCTTCCTATAGCATGAGATGTTATCTCAATGCTTATACCAAACCTGAGACCCTTCCTATAGCATGAGATGTGATATCCAACTACTTCCGATTCCAATCCTGAGACCCTTCCTATAGCATGAGATGTGATATCCAACTCCTTCCCTTTCCAAACCTGAGAACCTATCTATAGCATGAGATGTGATATCCAATTCCTTCCCATTCCAATCCTGAGACCCTTCCTATAGCATGAGATGTGATATCTCAATGCTTCTAATACCAAACCTGAGACCCTTCCTGTAGCATGAGATGTGATATCCAACTACTTCCCATTCCAATCCTGAGACCCTTCTTATAGCATGAGATGTGATATCCAACTCCTTCCATTCCAATCCTGAGACCCATCCTATAGCATGAGATGTGATATCTCAATGCTTATACCAAACCTGAGACCCTTCCTATAGCATGAGATGTGATATCCAACTACTTCCCATTCCAATCCTGAGAAATTTCCTATAGCATGAGATGTGATATCCAACTCCTTCCCTTTCCAAACCTGAGAGCATATCTATAGCATGAGATGGGATATCCAACTCCTTCCCATTCCAATCCTGAGACACTTCCGATAGCAGAGATGTGATATCTCAATGCTTATACCAAACCTGAGACCCTTCCTATAACATGAGATGTGATATCCAACTCCTTCCCGTTCCAAACCTGAGACCCTTCCTTTAGCATGAGATGTGATATCCAGCTCCTTCCCATTCCAATCCTGAGACACTTCCGATAGCATAAGATGTGATATCTCAATGCTTCTAATATCAAAACTGAGACCCTCCCTATAGCATGATATGTGATATCTAAGTCCTTCCCATTCCAATCCTAGAACCCTTCCTATAGCAGGAGATGTGATATCTCAATGCTTCTACCAAACCTGAGACCCTTCCTTTAGCATGAGATGTGATATCCAACGCCTTCCCATTCCAGTCCTGAGACCCTTCCTATAGCATGAGATATGATATCTCAATACTTCTAATACCAAACCTGAGATCCTTCTGATAACATGAGATGTGATATCCAAATCCTTCCCCTTCCAAACCTGAGACCCTCCCTTTAGCATGAGATGTGATATCCAACTCCTTCCCATTCCAATCCTGAGATCCTTCTGATAGCATGAGATGTGATATCTCAATGCTTCTAATACCAAACCTGAGATCCTTCCTATAACATGAGATGTGATATCCAACTCCTTCCTTTTCCAATCCTGAGACCCTTCCTATAGCATGAGAAGTGATATCTCCATGCGTATACCAAACCTGAGACCCTTCCTATAGCATGAGATGTGATATCCAAATCCTTCCCATTCCAATCCTGAGACCCTTCCTATAGCATGAGATGTGATATCTCAATGCTTATACCAAACCAGAGACCCGTCCTATAACATGAGATGGGATATCCAACTCCTTCCCATTCCAATCCTGAGCCACTTCCGATAGCAGAGATGTGATATCTCAATGCTTATACCAAACCTGAGACCCTTCCTATAACATGAAATGTTATATCCAACTCATTCCCATTCCAAACCTGAGACACTTCCTATAGCATATGTGATATCCAACTCCTTCCCATTCCAAACATGAGACCCTTCCGATAGCATGAGATGTGATATCCAACTCCTTTGAATTCCAATACTGAGACCCTTCCAATAGCATATGTGATATCTCAATGCTTCTAATATCAAACCTGAGAACCTCCCTATAGCATGAGATGTGATATCCAACTCCTTCCCATCCCAATCCTGAGACACTTCCGATTGCAGAGATGTGATATCTCAATGTTTATACCAAACCTGAGACTCTTCCTATAACATGAGATGTGATAAACAACTCCTTCCCGTTCCAAACCTGAGACCCTTCCTATAGCATGAGATGTGATATCCAGCTCCTTCCCATTCCAATCCTGAGACCCTTCCGATAGCATGAGATGTGTTATCTCAATGCTTCTAATACCAAACCTGAGATCCTTCTTATAACATGTGATGTGATATCCAAATCCTTCCCCTTCCAAACCTGAGACCCTCCCTTTAGCATGAGATGTGATATCCAACTCCTTCCCATTCCAATCCTGAGACCCTTATGATAGCATGAGATGTGATATCTCAATGCCTCTAATACCAAACCTGAGATACTTCCGATAGCATGAGATGTGATATCTCAATGCTTCTAATATCAAACCTGAGATCCTTCCTATAATATGAGATGTGATATCCAACTCCTTCCCCTTCCAAACCTGAGAGCCTTCCTATAGCATGAGATATGATATCCAAGTCCTTCCCATTCCAATCCTGAGACCCTTCCTATAACATGAGATGTGATATCCAACTCCTTCCCATTCCAACCTGAGACCCTTCCTATAGCATGAGATGGGATATCCAACTCCTTCCAAATCCAATCCTGATACCCTTCCGATAGCATGAGATGTGATATCCCAATGCTTCTACCAAACCTGAGAGCCATACTATGGCATGAGATGTGATATCAAACTCCTTCCCATTCCAATACTGAGACCCTTCCTATAGCTTGAGATGTGATATCCAACTCCTTCCCATTCCAATTCTGAGACCCTTCCTATACCATGAGACTTGATATCTCAATGCTTCTAATACCAAACCTGAGATCCGTCCTATAACATGAGATGTGATATCCAAATCCTTCCCCTTCCAAACCTTAGACCCTTCCTTTATCATGAGATGTGATATCCAACTCCTTCCCATTCCAATCCTGACACCCTTCCGATATCATGAGATTTGTTATCTCAATGCTTCTAATATCAAACTTGAGACCCTCCCTATAGCATGAGATCTGACATCCAAGTCCTTCCCATTCCAATCCTGAGACCCTTCCTATAGCATGAGATGTGATATCTCAATGCTTCTAATACCAAACCTGAGACACTTCCTATAACATGAGATGGGATATCCAAGTCCTTCCCATTCTAATCCTGAGACCCTTCCCATAGCATGAGATGTGATGTCTCAATGCTTCTAATACCAAACCTGAGATCCTTCCTATAACATGAGATGTGATATCCAACTCCTTCCCATTCCAATCCTGAGACCCTTCCTATAGCATGAGAAGTGATATCTCCATGCTTATACCAAACCCGAGACCCTTCCTATAGCATGAGATGTGATATCCAACTCCTTCCCATTCCAATCCTGAGACCCTTCCTATAGCATGAGAAGTGATATCTCCATGCGTATACCAAACCTGAGACCCTTCCTATAGCATGAGATGTGATATCCAAATCCTTCCCATTCCAATCCTGAGACCCTTCCTATAGCATGAGATGTGATATCTCAATGCTTATACCAAACCAGAGACCCGTCCTATAACATGAGATGGGATATCCAACTCCTTCCCATTCCAATCCTGAGACCCTTCCTATAACATGAGATGTGATATCCAACTCCTTCCCATTCCAACCTGAGACCCTACCTATAGCATGAGATGGGATATCCAACTCCTTCCAAATCCAATCCTGATACCCTTCCGATAGCATGAGATGTGATATCCCAATGCTTCTACCAAACCTGAGACCCATACTATGGCATGAGATGTGATATCAAACTCCTTCCCATTCCAATTCTGAGACCCTTCCTATACCATGAGACTTGATATCTCAATGCTTCTAATACCAAACCTGAGACCCGTCCTATAACATGAGATGTGATATCCAAATCCTTCCCCTTCCAAACCTTAGACCCTTCCTTTATTATGAGATGTGATTTCCAACTCCTTCCCATTCCAATCCTGACACCCTTCCGATATCATGAGATTTGTTATCTCAATGCTTCTAATATCAAACTTGAGACCCATACTATGGCATGAGATGTGATATCCAAATCCTTCCCATTCCAATCCTGAGACCCTTCCTATAGCATGAGAAGTGATATCTCCATGCTTATACCAAACCTGAGACCCTTCCTATAGCATGAGAAGTGATATCTCCATGCTTATACCAAACCTGAGACGCTTCCTATAGCATGAGATGGGATATCCAACTCCTTCCCATTCCAATCCTGAGCCACTTCCGGTAGCAGAGATGTGATATCTCAATGCTTATACCAAACCTGAGACCCTTCCTATAACATGAGATGTGATATCCAAATCCTTCCCCTTCCAAACCTGAGACCCTCCCTTTAGCATGAGATGTGATATCCAACTCCTTCCCATTCCAATCCTGAGACCCTTCTGATAGCATGAGATGTGATATCTCAATGCCTCTAATACCAAACCTGATTCCTACCTCTAACATGAAATGTGATATCCAACCCCTTCCCTTTCCAAACGTGAGACCCTCCCTATAGCATCAGATGTGATATCCAAGTCCTTCCCATTCCAATCCTGAGACCCTTCCTATAGCATGAGATGTGATATCCCAATGCTTCTAATACCAAACCTGAGACCCTTCCTATAACATAAGATGGGATATCCAACTCCTTCCCATTCCACTCCTGAGACCCTTCCGATAGCAGAGATGTGATATCTCAATGCTTATACCAAACCTGAGACCCTTCCTGTGGCATGAGATGTCATATACAACTCCTTCCCATTCCAATCCTGAGACCCTTCCTATAGCATGAGATGTGATATCCAACTCCTTCCCATTCCAATCCTGAGACCCTTCCTATAGCATGAGATGTGATTTCTCAATGCTTCTAATACCAAACCTGAGATCCTTCCTATAACATGAGATGTGATATCCAACTCCTTCCCATTCCAATCCTGAGACACTTCCTATAGCATGAGAAGTGATATCTCAATGCTTATACCAAACCTGAGACCCTTCCTACGGCATGAGATGTCATATACAACTCCTTCCCATTCCAATCCTGAGACCCTTCCTATAGCATGAGATGTTATCTCAATGCTTATACCAAACCTGAGACCCTTCCTATAGCATGAGATGTGATATCCAACTACTTCCGATTCCAATCCTGAGACCCTTCCTATAGCATGAGATGTGATATCCAACTCCTTCCCTTTCCAAACCTGAGAACCTATCTATAGCATGAGATGTGATATCCAATTCCTTCCCATTCCAATCCTGAGACCCTTCCTATAGCATGAGATGTGATATCTCAATGCTTCTAATACCAAACCTGAGACCCTTCCTGTAGCATGAGATGTGATATCCAACTACTTCCCATTCCAATCCTGAGACCCTTCTTATAGCATGAGATGTGATATCCAACTCCTTCCATTCCAATCCTGAGACCCATCCTATAGCATGAGATGTGATATCTCAATGCTTATACCAAACCTGAGACCCTTCCTATAGCATGAGATGTGATATCCAACTACTTCCCATTCCAATCCTGAGAAATTTCCTATAGCATGAGATGTGATATCCAACTCCTTCCCTTTCCAAACCTGAGAGCATATCTATAGCATGAGATGGGATATCCAACTCCTTCCCATTCCAATCCTGAGACACTTCCGATAGCAGAGATGTGATATCTCAATGCTTATACCAAACCTGAGACCCTTCCTATAACATGAGATGTGATATCCAACTCCTTCCCGTTCCAAACCTGAGACCCTTCCTTTAGCATGAGATGTGATATCCAGCTCCTTCCCATTCCAATCCTGAGACACTTCCGATAGCATAAGATGTGATATCTCAATGCTTCTAATATCAAAACTGAGACCCTCCCTATAGCATGATATGTGATATCTAAGTCCTTCCCATTCCAATCCTAGAACCCTTCCTATAGCAGGAGATGTGATATCTCAATGCTTCTACCAAACCTGAGACCCTTCCTTTAGCATGAGATGTGATATCCAACGCCTTCCCATTCCAGTCCTGAGACCCTTCCTATAGCATGAGATATGATATCTCAATACTTCTAATACCAAACCTGAGATCCTTCTGATAACATGAGATGTGATATCCAAATCCTTCCCCTTCCAAACCTGAGACCCTCCCTTTAGCATGAGATGTGATATCCAACTCCTTCCCATTCCAATCCTGAGATCCTTCTGATAGCATGAGATGTGATATCTCAATGCTTCTAATACCAAACCTGAGATCCTTCCTATAACATGAGATGTGATATCCAACTCCTTCCTTTTCCAATCCTGAGACCCTTCCTATAGCATGAGAAGTGATATCTCCATGCGTATACCAAACCTGAGACCCTTCCTATAGCATGAGATGTGATATCCAAATCCTTCCCATTCCAATCCTGAGACCCTTCCTATAGCATGAGATGTGATATCTCAATGCTTATACCAAACCAGAGACCCGTCCTATAACATGAGATGGGATATCCAACTCCTTCCCATTCCAATCCTGAGCCACTTCCGATAGCAGAGATGTGATATCTCAATGCTTATACCAAACCTGAGACCCTTCCTATAACATGAAATGTTATATCCAACTCATTCCCATTCCAAACCTGAGACACTTCCTATAGCATATGTGATATCCAACTCCTTCCCATTCCAAACATGAGACCCTTCCGATAGCATGAGATGTGATATCCAACTCCTTTGAATTCCAATACTGAGACCCTTCCAATAGCATATGTGATATCTCAATGCTTCTAATATCAAACCTGAGAACCTCCCTATAGCATGAGATGTGATATCCAACTCCTTCCCATCCCAATCCTGAGACACTTCCGATTGCAGAGATGTGATATCTCAATGTTTATACCAAACCTGAGACTCTTCCTATAACATGAGATGTGATAAACAACTCCTTCCCGTTCCAAACCTGAGACCCTTCCTATAGCATGAGATGTGTTATCCAGCTCCTTCCCATTCCAATCCTGAGACCCTTCCGATAGCATGAGATGTGTTATCTCAATGCTTCTAATACCAAACCTGAGATCCTTCTTATAACATGTGATGTGATATCCAAATCCTTCCCCTTCCAAACCTGAGACCCTCCCTTTAGCATGAGATGTGATATCCAACTCCTTCCCATTCCAATCCTGAGACCCTTATGATAGCATGAGATGTGATATCTCAATGCCTCTAATACCAAACCTGAGATACTTCCGATAGCATGAGATGTGATATCTCAATGCTTCTAATACCAAACCTGAGATCCTTCCTATAATATGAGATGTGATATCCAAATCCTTCCCCTTCCAAACCTGAGACCCTCCCTTTAGCATGAGATGTGATATCCAACGCCTTCCCATTCCAATCCTGAGACCCTTCTGATAGCATGAGATGTGATATCTCAATGCCTCTAATACCAAACCTGAGATCCTACCTCTAACATGAAATGTGATATCCAACTCCTTCCCTTTCCAAACCTGAGACCCTGCCCATAGCATGAGATGTGATATCCAAGTCCTTCCCATTCCAATCCTGAGACCCTTCCTATAGCATGAGATGTGATATCTCAATGCTTATACCAAACCTGAGACCCTTCCTATGGCATGAGATGTCATATACAACTCCTTCCCATTCCAATCCCGAGACCCTTCCTATAGCATGAGATGTGATATCTCAATGCTTATACCAAACCTGAAACCCTTCCTATAGCATGAGATGTGATATCCAACTTCTTCCCATTCCAATCTTGAGACCCTTCCTATAACATGAGATGTGATGTCTCAATGCTTCTAATACCAAACCTGAGATCTTTCCTATAACATGAGATGTGATATCCAACTCCTTCCCATTCCAATTCTGAGACCCTTCCTATAGCAAGAGATGTGATATCTCAATGCCTCTTTACCAAACCTGATATCCTACCTCTAACATGAAATGTGATATCCAACTCCTTCCCCTTCCAAACCTGAGAGCCTTCCTATAGCATGAGATGTGATATCCAAGTCCTTCCCATTCCAATCCTGAGACCCTTCCTATAACATCAGATGTGATATCCAACTCCTTCCCATTCCAACCTGAGACCCTTCCTATAGCATGAGATGGGATATCCAACTCCTTCCAAATCCAATCCTGATACCCTTCCGATAGCATGAGATGTGATATCAAACTCCTTCCCATTCCAATCCTGAGACCCTTCCGATAGCAGAGATGTGATATCTCAATGCTTATACCAAACCTGAGACCCTTGCTATGGCCTGAGATGTCATATACAACTCCTTCCCATTCCAATCCTGAGACCCTTCCTATAGCATGAGATGTGATATCTCAATGCTTATACCAAACCTGAGACCCTTCCTATAGCATGAGATGTGATATCCAACTCCTTCCCATTCCAATCCTGAGACCCTTCCCATAGCATGAGATGTGATGTCTCAATGCTTCTAATACCAAACCTGAATCCCTTCCTATAGCATGAAATGTGATATTCAACTCCGTCCCTTTCCAAACCTGAGAGCCTACCTATAGCATGAGATGTGATATCCAAGTCCTTCCCATTCCAATCCTTAGACCCTTCCTACAGCATGCAATATGATATCTCAATGATTCTAATAACAAACCTGAGACCCGTCCTATAACATGAGATGGGATATCCAACTCCTTCCCATTCCAATCCTGAGACACTTCCGATAGCAGAGATGTGATATCTCAATGCTTATACCAAACCTGAGACCCTTCCTATAGCATGAGATGTGATATCCAATTCTTTCCCGTTCCAAACCTGAGACCCTTCCTATAGCATATGTGATATCCAACTCCTTCCCATTCCAAACATGAGACCCTTCCTATAGCAAGAATGTAATATCCAACTCCTTCCCATTCCAATCCTGAGACCCTTCCTTCAGCATGCGATGTGATATCTCAATGCTTCTAATACCAAACCTGAGACCCGTCCTATAACATGAGATGGGATATCCAACTCCTTCCAGTTCCAAACCTGAGAGCCTTCCTATAGCATGAGATGTGATATCCAAGTCCTTTCCATTCCAATCCTGAGACCCTTCCTATAACATGAGATGTGATATCTCAATGCTTATACCAAACCTGAATCCCTTCCTATAGCATGAGATGTGATATCCAACTCCTTCCCATTCCAATCCTGAGACCCTTCCTATAGCATTAGATGTGATATCTCAATGCCTCTAATACCAAACCTGAGATCCTTCCTCTAACATGAAATGTGATATCCAACTCCTTCCCTTTCCAAACCTGAGAGCCTACCTATAGCATGAGATGTGATATCCAAGTCCTTCCCATTCCAATCCTTAGACCCTTCCTACAGCGTGCAATATGATATCTCAATGATTCTCATTCCAATCCTGAGACCCTTCCTATAGCATGAGATGTGATATCAAACTCCTTCCCATTCCAATCCTGAGACCCTTCCGATAGCATGAGATGTGTTATCTCAATGCCTCTTTACCAAACCTGAGATCCTACCTCTAACATGAAATGTGATATCCAACTCCTTCCCCTTCCAAACCTGAGAGCCTTCCTATAGTATGAGATGTGATATCCAAGTCCTTCCCATTCCAATCCTGAGACCCTTCCTATAACATCAGATGTGATATCCAACTCCTTCCCATTCCAACCTGAGACCCTTCCTATAGCATGAGATGGGATATTCAACTCCTTCCAAATCCAATCCTGATACCCTTCCGATAGCATGATATGTGATATCTCAATGCTTCTAATACCAAACCTGTGACTCTTCCGATAACATGAGATGTGATATCCAACTCCTTCCCATTCCAATCCTGAGACCCTTCCTATAGAATGAGAAGTGATATCTCAATGCTTATACCAAACCTGAGACCCTTCCTATAGCATGAGCTGTAATATCCAACTCCTTCCCATTCCAATCCTGAGACCCTTCCTATAGAATGAGAAGTGATATCTCAATGCTTATACCAAACCTGAGACCCTTCCTATAACATGAGATGTGATATCCAACTCATTCCCGTTCCAAACCTGAGACACTTCCTATAGCATATGTGATATCCAACTCCTTCCCATTCCAAACATGAGACCCTTCCTATAGCAAGAATGTAATATCCAACTCCTACCCATTCCAATCCTGAGACCATTCCTATAGCATGAGATGTGATATATCAATGCTTCTAATACCAAACCTGCGATCCTTCCTATGACATGAAATGTGATATCCAAATCCTTCCCATTCCAAACCTGAGACCCTTCCTACAGCATGCGATGTGATATCTCAATGCTTCTAATATCAAACCTGAGACCCATCCTATAACATGAGATGGGATATCCAACTCCTTCCTGTTCCAAACCTGAGACCCTTCCTATAGCATGAGATGTGATATCCAATTCCTTCCCATCCCAATCCTGAGACACCTTCGATAGCAGAGATGTGATATCTCAATGCTTATACCAAACCTGAGACTCTTCCTATAACATGAGATGTGATATCCAACTCCTTCCCGTTCCAAACCTGAGACCCTTCCTATAGCATGAGATGTGATATCCAACTCTTTCCCATTCCAATCCTGAGACCCTTCCGATAGCATGAGATGTGATATCTCAATGCTTCTAATACCAAACCTGTGATCCTTCCTATAATAAGAGATGTGATATCCAAATCCTTCCCCTTCCAAACCTGAGACCCTCCCTTTAGCATGAGATGTGATATCTCAATGCCTCTAATACCAAACCTGAGATCGTTCCAATAGCATGAGATGTCATATCTCAATGCTTCTGATACAAAACCTGAGATCCTTCCTATAACATGAGATGTGATATCCAAATCCTTCCCCTTCCAAACCTGAGACCTTCCCTTTAGCATGAGATGTGATATCCAACTCCTTCCTATTCCAATCCTGAGACCCTTCTGATAGCATGAGATGTGATATCTCAATGCCTCTAATACCAAACCTGATTCCTACCTCTAACATGAAATGTGATATCCAACTCCTTCCCTTTCCAAACGTGAGACCCTCCCTATAGCATGAGATGTGATATCCAAGTCCTTCCCATTCCAATCCTGAGACCCTTCCTATAGCATGAGATGTGATATCTCAATGCTTCTAATACCAAACCTGAGACCCTTCCTATAACATAAGATGGGATATCCAACTCCTTCCCATTCCAATCCTGAGACCCTTCCGATAGCAGAGATGTGATATCTCAATGCTTATACCAAACCTGAGACCCTTCCTGTGGCATGAGATGTCATATACAACTCCTTCCCATTCCAATCCTGAGACCCTTCCTATAGCATGAGATGTGATATCCAACTCCTTCCCATTCCAATCCTGAGACCCTTCCTATAGCATGAGATTTGATATCTCAATGCTTCTAACACCAAACCTGAGATCCTTCCGATAGCATGAGATGTGATATCTCAATGCTTCTAATACCAAACCTGAGATCATTCCTATAACACGAGATGTTATATCCAAATCCATCCCCTTCCAAACCTGAGACCCTCCCTTTAGCATGAGATGTGATATCCAACTCCTTCCCATTCCAATCCTGAGACCCTTCCTATAGCATGAGATGTGATTTCTCAATGCTTCTAATACCAAACCTGAGATCCTTCCTATAACATGAGATGTGATATCCAACTCCTTCCCATTCTAATCCTGAGACACTTCCTATAGCATGAGATGTGATATCCAAGTCCTTCCCATTCCAATCCTGAGACCCTTCCTATAGCATGAGATGTGATATCTCAATGCTTATACCAAACCTGAGACCCTTCCTATGGCATGAGATGTCATATACAACTCCTTCCCATTCCAATCCTGAGACCCTTCCTATAGCATGAGATGTGATATCTCAATGCTTATACCAAACCTGAGACCCTTCCTATAGCATGAGATGTGATATCCAACTTCTTCCCATTCCAATCCTGAGACCCTTCCTACAACATGAGATGTGATGTCTCAATGCTTCTAATACCAAACCTGAGATCTTTCCTATAACATGAGATGTGATATCCAACTCCTTCCCATTCCAATTCTGAGACCCTTCCTATAGCAAGAGATGTGATATCTTAATGTCTCTTTACCAAACCTGATATCCTACCTCTAACATGAAATGTGATATCCAACTCCTTCCCCTTCCAAACCTGAGAGCCTTCCTATAGCATGAGATGTGATATCCAAGTCCTTCCCATTCCAATCCTGAGACCCTTCCTATAACATCAGATGTGATATCCAACTCCTTCCCATTCCAACCTGAGACCCTTCCTATAGCATGAGATGGGATATCCAACTCCTTCCAAATCCAATCCTGATACCCTTCCGATAGCATAAGATGTGATATCCCACTGCTTCTACAAAACCTGAGACCCATACAGGGCATGAGATGTGATATCAAACTCCTTCCCATTCCAATCCTGAGACCCTTCCGATAGCAGAGATGTGATATCTCAATGCTTATACCAAACCTGAGACCCTTCCTATGGCATGAGATGTCATATACAACTCCTTCCCATTCCAATCCTGAGACCCTTCCTATAGCATGAGATGTGATATCTCAATGTTTATACCAAACCTGAGACCCTTCCTATAGCATGAGATGTGATATCCAATTCTTTCCCGTTCCAATTCTGAGACCCTTCCTATAGCAAGAGATGTGATATCTTAATGCCTCTTTACCAAACCTGATATCCTACCTCTAACATGAAATGTGATATCCAACTCCTTCCCCTTCCAAACCTGAGAGCCTTCCTATAGCATGAGATGTGATATCCAACTCCTTCCCATTCCAATCCTGAGACCCTTCCTATAGCATGAGATGTGATATCTCAATGCTTATACCAAACCTGAATCCCTTCCTATAGCATGAGATGTGATATCCAACTCCTGAGACTTGATATCTCAATGCTTCTAATACCAAACCTGAGACCCGTCCTATAACATGAGATGTGATATCCAAATCCTTCCCCTTCCAAACCTTAGACCCTTCCTTTATTATGAGATGTGATTTCCAACTCCTTCCCATTCCAATCCTGACACCCTTCCGATATCATGAGATTTGTTATCTCAATGCTTCTAATATCAAACTTGAGACCCTCCCTATAGCATGAGATCTGACATCCAAGTCCTTCCCATTCCAATCCTGAGACCCTTCCTATAGCATGAGATGTGATATCTCAATGCTTCTAATACCAAACCTGAGACCCTTCCTATAACATGAGATGGGATATCCAACTCCTTCCCATTCCAATCCTGAGACCCTTCCGATAGCAGAGATGTGATATCTCAATGCTTATACCAAACCTGAGACCCTTGCTATGGCCTGAGATGTCATATACAACTCCTTCCCTTTCCAATCCTGAGACCCTTCCTATAGCATGAGATGTGATATCTCAATGCTTATACCAAACCTGAGACCCTTCCTATAGCATGAGATGTGATATCCAACTCCTTCCCATTCCAATCCTGAGACCCTTCCCATAGCATGAGATGTGATGTCTCAATGCTTCTAATACCAAACCTGAGATCCTTCCTATAACGTGAGATGTGATATCCAACTCCTTCCCATTCCAATCCTGAGACCCTTCCTATAGCATGAGAAGTGATATCTCCATGCTTATACCAAATCTGAGACCCTTCCTATAGCATGAGATGTAATATCCAACTCCTTCCCATTCCAATCCTGAGACCCTTCCTATAGCATGAGAAGTGATATCTCCATGCGTATACCAAACCTGAGACCCTTCCTATAGCATGAGATGTGATATCCAAATCCTTCCCATTCCAATCCTTAGACCCTTCCTATAGCATGAGATGTGATATCTCAATGCTTATACCAAACCAGAGACCCGTCCTATAACATGAGATGGGATATCCAACTCCTTCCCATTCCAATCCTGAGCCACTTCCGATAGCAGAGATGTGATATCTCAATGCTTATACCAAACCTGAGACCCTTCCTATAACATGAGATGTGATATGCAACTCATTCCCGTTCCAAACCTGAGACACTTCCTATAGCATATGTGATATCCAACTCCTTCCCATTCCAAACATGAGACCCTTCCTATAGCAAGAATGTAATATCCAACTCCTACCCATTCCAATCCTGAGACCATTCCTATAGCATGAGATGTGATATATCAATGCTTCTAATACCAAACCTGAGATCCTTCCTATGACATGAAATGTGATATCCAAATCCTTCCCATTCCAATCCTGAGACCCTTCCTATAGCATGAGATGTGATATCTCAATGCTTCTATCAAACTTGAGTCCCTTACTTTAACATGAGATGTGATATCCAAATCCTTCCCCTTCCAAACCTGAGACCCTCCCTTTAGCATGAGATGTGATATCCAACTCCTTCCCATTCCAATCCTGAGACCCTTCTGATAGCATGAGATGTGATATCTCAATGCCTCTAATACCAAACCTGATTCCTACCTCTAACATGAAATGTGATATCCAACCCCTTCCCTTTCCAAACGTGAGACCCTCCCTATAGCATCAGATGTGATATCCAAGTCCTTCCCATTCCAATCCTGAGACCCTTCCTATAGCATGAGATGTGATATCCCAATGCTTCTAATACCAAACCTGAGACCCTTCTTATAACATAAGATGGGATATCCAACTCCTTCCCATTCCACTCCTGAGACCCTTCCGATAGCAGAGATGTGATATCTCAATGCCTATACCAAACCTGAGACCCTTCCTGTGGCATGAGATGTCATATACAACTCCTTCCCATTCCAATCCTGAGACCCTTCCTATAGCATGAGATGTGATATCCAACTCCTTCCCATTCCAATCCTGAGACCCTTCCTATAGCATGAGATGTGATTTCTCAATGCTTCTAATACCAAACCTGAGATCCTTCCTATAACATGAGATGTGATATCCAACTCCTTCCCATTCCAATCCTGAGACACTTCCTATAGCATGAGAAGTGATATCTCAATGCTTATACCAAACCTGAGACCCTTCCTACAGCATGAGATGTCATATACAACTCCTTCCCATTCCAATCCTGAGACCCTTCCTATAGCATGAGATGTTATCTCAATGCTTATACCAAACCTGAGACCCTTCCTATAGCATGAGATGTGATATCCAACTACTTCCCATTCCAATCCTGAGACCCTTCCTATAGCATGAGATGTGATATCCAACTCCTTCCCTTTCCAAACCTGAGAGCCTATCTATAGCATGAGATGTGATATCCAATTCCTTCCCATTCCAATCCTGAGACCCTTCCTATAGCATGAGATGTGATATCTCAATGCTTCTAATACCAAACCTGAGACCCTTCCTATAGCATGAGATGTGATATCCAACTACTTCCCATTCCAATCCTGAGACCCTTCTTATAGCATGAGATGTGATATCCAACTCCTTCCATTCCAATCCTGAGACCCATCCTATAGCATGAGATGTGATATCTCAATGCTTATACCAAACCTGAGACCCTTCCTATAGCATGAGATGTGATATCCAACTACTTCCCATTCCAATCCTGAGAAATTTCCTATAGCATGAGATGTGATATCCAACTCCTTCCCTTTCCAAACCTGAGAGCATATCTATAGCATGAGATGGGATATCCAACTCCTTCCCATTCCAATCCTGAGACACTTCCGATAGCAGAGATGTGATATCTCAATGCTTATACCAAACCTGAGACCCTTCCTATAACATGAGATGTGATATCCAACTCCTTCCCGTTCCAAACCTGAGACCCTTCCTTTAGCATGAGATGTGATATCCAGCTCCTTCCCATTCCAATCCTGAGACACTTCCGATAGCATAAGATGTGATATCTCAATGCTTCTAATATCAAAACTGAGACCCTCCCTATAGCATGATATGTGATATCTAAGTCCTTCCCATTCCAATCCTAGAACCCTTCCTATAGCAGGAGATGTGATATCTCAATGCTTCTACCAAACCTGAGACCCTTCCTTTAGCATGAGATGTGATATCCAACTCCTTCCCATTCCAGTCCTGAGACCCTTCCTATAGCATGAGATATGATATCTCAATACTTCTAATACCAAACCTGAGATCCTTCTGATAACATGAGATGTGATATCCAAATCCTTCCCCTTCCAAACCTGAGACCCTCCCTTTAGCATGAGATGTGATATCCAACTCCTTCCCATTCCAATCCTGAGACCCTTCTGATAGCATGAGATGTGATATCTCAATGCTTCTAATACCAAACCTGAGATCCTTCCTATAACATGAGATGTGATATCCAACTCCTTCCTTTTCCAATCCTGAGACCCTTCCTATAGCATGAGAAGTGATATCTCCATGCGTATACCAAACCTGAGACCCTTCCTATAGCATGAGATGTGATATCCAAATCCTTCCCATTCCAATCCTGAGACCCTTCCTATAGCATGAGATGTGATATCTCAATGCTTATACCAAACCAGACACCCGTCCTATAACATGAGATGGGATATCCAACTCCTTCCCATTCCAATCCTGAGCCACTTCCGATAGCAGAGATGTGATATCTCAATGCTTATACCAAACCTGAGACCCTTCCTATAACATGAGATGTGATATCCAACTCATTCCCATTCCACACCTGAGACACTTCCTATAGCATATGTGATATCCAACTCCTTCCCATTCCAAACATGAGACCCTTCCGATAGCATGAGATGTGATATCCAACTCCTTCCAATTCCAATACTGAGACCCTTCCAATAGCATATGTGATATCTCAATGCTTCTAATATCAAACCTGAGAACCTCCCTATAGCATGATATGTGATATCCAACTCCTTCCCATCCCAATCCTGAGACACTTCCGATTGCAGAGATGTGATATCTCAATGTTTATACCAAACCTGAGACTCTTCCTATAACATGAGATGTGATAAACAACTCCTTCCCGTTCCAAACCTGAGACCCTTCCTATAGCATGAGATGTGATATCCAGCTCCTTCCCATTCCAATCCTGAGACCCTTCCGATAGCATGAGATGTGTTATCTCAATGCTTCTAATACCAAACCTGAGATCCTTCTTATAACATGTGATGTGATATCCAAATCCTTCCCCTTCCAAACCTGAGACCCTCCCTTTAGCATGAGATGTGATATCCAACTCCTTCCCATTCCAATCCTGAGACCCTTTTGATAGCATGAGATGTGATATCTCAATGCCTCTAATACCAAACCTGAGATACTTCCGATAGCATGAGATGTGATATCTCAATGCTTCTAATACCAAACCTGAGATCCTTCCTATAACATGAGATGTGATATCCAAATCCTTCCCCTTCCAAACCTGAGACCCTCCCTTTAGCATGAGATGTGATATCCAACGCCTTCCCATTCCAATCCTGAGACCCTTCTGATAGCATGAGATGTGATATCTCAATGCCTCTAATACCAAACCTGAGATCCTACCTCTAACATGAAATGTGATATCCAACTCCTTCCCTTTCCAAACCTGAGACCCTGCCTATAGCATGAGATGTGATATCCAAGTCCTTCCCATTCCAATCCTGAGACCCTTCCTATAGCATGAGATGTGATATCTCAATGCTTATACCAAACCTGAGACCCTTCCTATGGCATGAGATGTCATATACAACTCCTTCCCATTCCAATCCCGAGACCCTTCCTATAGCATGAGATGTGATATCTCAATGCTTATACCAAACCTGAAACCCTTCCTATAGCATGAGATGTGATATCCAACTTCTTCCCATTCCAATCCTGAGACCCTTCCTATAACATGAGATGTGATGTCTCAATGCTTCTAATACCAAACCTGAGATCTTTCCTATAACATGAGATGTGATATCCAACTCCTTCCCATTCCAATTCTGAGACCCTTCCTATAGCAAGAGATGTGATATCTCAATGCCTCTTTACCAAACCTGATATCCTACCTCTAACATGAAATGTGATATCCAACTCCTTCCCCTTCCAAACCTGAGAGCCTTCCTATAGCATGAGATGTAATATCCAAGTCCTTCCCATTCCAATCCTGAGACCCTTCCTATAACATCAGATGTGATATCCAACTCCTTCCCATTCCAACCTGAGACCCTTCCTATAGCATGAGATGGGATATCCAACTCCTTCCAAATCCAATCCTGATACCCTTCCGATAGCATGAGATGTGATATCCCAATGCTTCTACAAAACCTGAGACCCATACATGGCATGAGATGTGATATCAAACTCCTTCCCATTCCAATCCTGAGACCCTTCCGATAGCAGAGATGTGATATCTCAATGCTTATACCAAACCTGAGACCCTTCCTATGGCATGAGATGTCAAATACAACTACTTCCCATTCCAATCCTGAGACCCTTCCTATAGCATGAGATGTGATATCTCAATGTTTATACCAAACCTGAGACCCTTCCTATAGCATGAGATGTGATATCCAACTCCTTCCCATTCCAATCCTGAGACCCTTCCTATAGCATGAGATGTGATATCTCAATGCTTATACCAAACCTGAATCCCTTCCTATAGCATGAGATGTGATATCCAACTCCTTCCCATTCCAATCCTGAGACCCTTCCTATAGCATTAGATGTGATATCTCAATGCCTCTAAAACCAAACCTGAGATCCTTCCTCTAACATGAAATGTGATATCCAACTCCTTCCCTTTCCAAACCTGAGAGCCTACCTATAGCATGAGATGTGATATCCAAGTCCTTCCCATTCCAATCCTTAGACCCTTCCTACAGCATGCAATATGATATCTCAATGATTCTAATAACAAACCTGAGACCCGTCCTATAACATGAGATGTGATATCCAACTCCTTCCCATTCTAATCCTGAGACACTTCCTATAGCATGAGATGTGATATCCAAGTCCTTCCCATTCCAATCCTGAGACCCTTCCTATAGCATGAGATGTGATATCTCAATGCTTATACCAAACCTGAGACCCTTCCTATGGCATGAGATGTCATATACAACTCCTTCCCATTCCAATCCTGAGACCCTTCCTATAGCATGAGATGTGATATCTCAATGCTTATACCAAACCTGAGACCCTTCCTATAGCATGAGATGTGATATCCAACTTCTTCCCATTCCAATCCTGAGACCCTTCCTATAACATGAGATGTGATGTCTCAATGCTTCTAATACCAAACCTGAGATCTTTCCTATAACATGAGATGTGATATCCAACTCCTTCCCATTCCAATTCTGAGACCCTTCCTATAGCAAGAGATGTGATATCTTAATGTCTCTTTACCAAACCTGATATCCTACCTCTAACATGAAATGTGATATCCAACTCCTTCCCCTTCCAAACCTGAGAGCCTTCCTATAGCATGAGATGTGATATCCAAGTCCTTCCCATTCCAATCCTGAGACCCTTCCTATAACATCAGATGTGATATCCAACTCCTTCCCATTCCAACCTGAGACCCTTCCTATAGCATGAGATGGGATATCCAACTCCTTCCAAATCCAATCCTGATACCCTTCCGATAGCATAAGATGTGATATCCCACTGCTTCTACAAAACCTGAGACCCATACATGGCATGAGATGTGATATCAAACTCCTTCCCATTCCAATCCTGAGACCCTTCCGATAGCAGAGATGTGATATCTCAATGCTTATACCAAACCTGAGACCCTTCCTATGGCATGAGATGTCATATACAACTCCTTCCCATTCCAATCCTGAGACCCTTCCTATAGCATGAGATGTGATATCTCAATGTTTATACCAAACCTGAGACCCTTCCTATAGCATGAGATGTGATATCCAATTCTTTCCCGTTCCAATTCTGAGACCCTTCCTATAGCAAGAGATGTGATATCTTAATGCCTCTTTACCAAACCTGATTTCCTACCTCTAACATGAAATGTGATATCCAACTCCTTCCCCTTCCAAACCTGAGAGCCTTCCTATAGCATGAGATGTGATATCCAACTCCTTCCCATTCCAATCCTGAGACCCTTCCTATAGCATGAGATGTGATATCTCAATGCTTATACCAAACCTGAATCCCTTCCTATAGCATGAGATGTGATATCCAACTCCTGAGACTTGATATCTCAATGCTTCTAATACCAAACCTGAGACCCGTCCTATAACATGAGATGTGATATCCAAATCCTTCCCCTTCCAAACCTTAGACCCTTCCTTTATTATGAGATGTGATTTCCAAATCCTTCCCATTCCAATCCTGACACCCTTCCGATATCATGAGATTTGTTATCTCAATGCTTCTAATATCAAACTTGAGACCCTCCCTATAGCATGAGATCTGACATCCAAGTCCTTCCCATTCCAATCCTGAGACCCTTCCTATAGCATGAGATGTGATATCTCAATGCTTCTAATACCAAACCTGAGACCCTTCCTATAACATGAGATGGGATATCCAACTCCGTCCCATTCCAATCCTGAGACCCTTCCGATAGCAGAGATGTGATATCTCAATGCTTATACCAAACCTGAGACCCTTGCTATGGCCTGAGATGTCATATACAACTCCTTCCCTTTCCAATCCTGAGACCCTTCCTATAGCATGAGATGTGATATCTCAATGCTTATACCAAACCTGAGACCCTTCCTATAGCATGAGATGTGATATCCAACTCCTTCCCATTCCAATCCTGAGACCCTTCCCATAGCATGAGATGTGATGTCTCAATGCTTCTAATACCAAACCTGAGATCCTTCCTATAACGTGAGATGTGATATCCAACTCCTTCCCATTCCAATCCTGAGACCCTTCCTATAGCATGAGAAGTGATATCTCCATGCTTATACCAAATCTGAGACCCTTCCTATAGCATGAAATGTAATATCCAACTCCTTCCCATTCCAATCCTGAGACCCTTCCTATAGCATGAGAAGTGATATCTCCATGCGTATACCAAACCTGAGACCCTTCCTATAGCATGAGATGTGATATCCAAATCCTTCCCATTCCAATCCTTAGACCCTTCCTATAGCATGAGATGTGATATCTCAATGCTTATACCAAACCAGAGACCGTCCTATAACATGAGATGGGATATCCAACTCCTTCCCATTCCAATCCTGAGCCACTTCCGATAGCAGAGATGTGATATCTCAATGCTTATACCAAACCTGAGACCCTTCCTATAACATGAGATGTGACATGCAACTCATTCCCGTTCCAAACCTGAGACACTTCCTATAGCATATGTGATATCCAACTCCTTCCCATTCCAAACATGAGACCCTTCCTATAGCAAGAATGTAATATCCAACTCCTACCCATTCCAATCCTGAGACCATTCCTATAGCATGAGATGTGATATATCAATGCTTCTAATACCAAACCTGAGATCCTTCCTATGACATGAAATGTGATATCCAAATCCTTCCCATTCCAATCCTGAGACCCTTCCTATAGCATGAGATGTGATATCTCAATGCTTCTATCAAACTTGAGTCCCTTACTTTAACATGAGATGTGATATCCAAATCCTTCCCCTTCCAAACCTGAGACCCTCCCTTTAGCATGAGATGTGATATCCAACTCCTTCCCATTCCAATCCTGAGACCCTTCTGATAGCATGAGATGTGATATCTCAATGCCTCTAATACCAAACCTGATTCCTACCTCTAACATGAAATGTGATATCCAACCCCTTCCCTTTCCAAACGTGAGACCCTCCCTATAGCATCAGATGTGATATCCAAGTCCTTCCCATTCCAATCCTGAGACCCTTCCTATAGCATGAGATGTGATATCCCAATGCTTCTAATACCAAACCTGAGACCCTTCTTATAACATAAGATGGGATATCCAACTCCTTCCCATTCCACTCCTGAGACCCTTCCGATAGCAGAGATGTGATATCTCAATGCCTATACCAAACCTGAGACCCTTCCTGTGGCATGAGATGTCATATACAACTCCTTCCCATTCCAATCCTGAGACCCTTCCTATAGCATGAGATGTGATATCCAACTCCTTCCCATTCCAATCCTGAGACCCTTCCTATAGCATGAGATGTGATTTCTCAATGCTTCTAATACCAAACCTGAGATCCTTCCTATAACATGAGATGTGATATCCAACTCCTTCCCATTCCAATCCTGAGACACTTCCTATAGCATGAGAAGTGATATCTCAATGCTTATACCAAACCTGAGACCCTTCCTACAGCATGAGATGTCATATACAACTCCTTCCCATTCCAATCCTGAGACCCTTCCTATAGCATGAGATGTTATCTCAATGCTTATACCAAACCTGAGACCCTTCCTATAGCATGAGATGTGATATCCAACTACTTCCCATTCCAATCCTGAGACCCTTCCTATAGCATGAGATGTGATATCCAACTCCTTCCCTTTCCAAACCTGAGAGCCTATCTATAGCATGAGATGTGATATCCAATTCCTTCCCATTCCAATCCTGAGACCCTTCCTATAGCATGAGATGTGATATCTCAATGCTTCTAATACCAAACCTGAGACCCTTCCTATAGCATGAGATGTGATATCCAACTACTTCCCATTCCAATCCTGAGACCCTTCTTATAGCATGAGATGTGATATCCAACTCCTTCCATTCAAATCCTGAGACCCATCCTATGGCATGAGATGTGATATCTCAATGCTTATACCAAACCTGAGACCCTTCCTATAGCATGAGATGTGATATCCAACTACTTCCCATTCCAATCCTGAGAAATTTCCTATAGCATGAGATGTGATATCCAACTCCTTCCCTTTCCAAACCTGAGAGCATATCTATAGCATGAGATGGGATATCCAACTCCTTCCCATTCCAATCCTGAGACACTTCCGATAGCAGAGATGTGATATCTCAATGCTTATACCAAACCTGAGACCCTTCCTATAACATGAGATGTGATATCCAACTCCTTCCCGTTCCAAACCTGAGACCCTTCCTTTAGCATGAGATGTGATATCCAGCTCCTTCCCATTCCAATCCTGAGACACTTCCGATAGCATAAGATGTGATATCTCAATGCTTCTAATATCAAAACTGAGACCCTCCCTATAGCATGATATGTGATATCTAAGTCCTTCCCATTCCAATCCTAGAACCCTTCCTATAGCAGGAGATGTGATATCTCAATGCTTCTACCAAACCTGAGACCCTTCCTTTAGCATGAGATGTGATATCCAACTCCTTCCCATTCCAGTCCTGAGACCCTTCCTATAGCATGAGATATGATATCTCAATACTTCTAATACCAAACCTGAGATCCTTCTGATAACATGAGATGTGATATCCAAATCCTTCCCCTTCCAAACCTGAGACCCTCCCTTTAGCATGAGATGTGATATCCAACTCCTTCCCATTCCAATCCTGAGACCCTTCTGATAGCATGAGATGTGATATCTCAATGCTTCTAATACCAAACCTGAGATCCTTCCTATAACATGAGATGTGATATCCAACTCCTTCCTTTTCCAATCCTGAGACCCTTCCTATAGCATGAGAAGTGATATCTCCATGCGTATACCAAACCTGAGACCCTTCCTATAGCATGAGATGTGATATCCAAATCCTTCCCATTCCAATCCTGAGACCCTTCCTATAGCATGAGATGTGATATCTCAATGCTTATACCAAACCAGACACCCGTCCTATAACATGAGATGGGATATCCAACTCCTTCCCATTCCAATCCTGAGCCACTTCCGATAGCAGAGATGTGATATCTCAATGCTTATACCAAACCTGAGACCCTTCCTATAACATGAGATGTGATATCCAACTCATTCCCATTCCAAACCTGAGACACTTCCTATAGCATATGTGATATCCAACTCCTTCCCATTCCAAACATGAGACCCTTCCGATAGCATGAGATGTGATATCCAACTCCTTCCAATTCCAATACTGAGACCCTTCCAATAGCATATGTGATATCTCAATGCTTCTAATATCAAACCTGAGAACCTCCCTATAGCATGAGATGTGATATCCAACTCCTTCCCATCCCAATCCTGAGACACTTCCGATTGCAGAGATGTGATATCTCAATGTTTATACCAAACCTGAGACTCTTCCTATAACATGAGATGTGATAAACAACTCCTTCCCGTTCCAAACCTGAGACCCTTCCTATAGCATGAGATGTGATATCCAGCTCCTTCCCATTCCAATCCTGAGACCCTTCCGATAGCATGAGATGTGTTATCTCAATGCTTCTAATACCAAACCTGAGATCCTTCTTATAACATGTGATGTGATATCCAAATCCTTCCCCTTCCAAACCTGAGACCCTCCCTTTAGCATGAGATGTGATATCCAACTCCTTCCCATTCCAATCCTGAGACCCTTTTGATAGCATGAGATGTGATATCTCAATGCCTCTAATACCAAACCTGAGATACTTCCGATAGCATGAGATGTGATATCTCAATGCTTCTAATACCAAACCTGAGATCCTTCCTATAACATGAGATGTGATATCCAAATCCTTCCCCTTCCAAACCTGAGACCCTCCCTTTAGCATGAGATGTGATATCCAACGCCTTCCCATTCCAATCCTGAGACCCTTCTGATAGCATGAGATGTGATATCTCAATGCCTCTAATACCAAACCTGAGATCCTACCTCTAACATGAAATGTGATATCCAACTCCTTCCCTTTCCAAACCTGAGACCCTGCCTATAGCATGAGATGTGATATCCAAGTCCTTCCCATTCCAATCCTGAGACCCTTCCTATAGCATGAGATGTGATATCTCAATGCTTATACCAAACCTGAGACCCTTCCTATGGCATGAGATGTCATATACAACTCCTTCCCATTCCAATCCCGAGACCCTTCCTATAGCATGAGATGTGATATCTCAATGCTTATACCAAACCTGAAACCCTTCCTATAGCATGAGATGTGATATCCAACTTCTTCCCATTCCAATCCTGAGACCCTTCCTATAACATGAGATGTGATGTCTCAATGCTTCTAATACCAAACCTGAGATCTTTCCTATAACATGAGATGTGATATCCAACTCCTTCCCATTCCAATTCTGAGACCCTTCCTATAGCAAGAGATGTGATATCTCAATGCCTCTTTACCAAACCTGATATCCTACCTCTAACATGAAATGTGATATCCAACTCCTTCCCCTTCCAAACCTGAGAGCCTTCCTATAGCATGAGATGTAATATCCAAGTCCTTCCCATTCCAATCCTGAGACCCTTCCTATAACATCAGATGTGATATCCAACTCCTTCCCATTCCAACCTGAGACCCTTCCTATAGCATGAGATGGGATATCCAACTCCTTCCAAATCCAATCCTGATACCCTTCCGATAGCATGAGATGTGATATCCCAATGCTTCTACAAAACCTGAGACCCATACATGGCATGAGATGTGATATCAAACTCCTTCCCATTCCAATCCTGAGACCCTTCCGATAGCAGAGATGTGATATCTCAATGCTTATACCAAACCTGAGACCCTTCCTATGGCATGAGATGTCAAATACAACTACTTCCCATTCCAATCCTGAGACCCTTCCTATAGCATGAGATGTGATATCTCAATGTTTATACCAAACCTGAGACCCTTCCTATAGCATGAGATGTGATATCCAACTCCTTCCCATTCCAATCCTGAGACCCTTCCTATAGCATGAGATGTGATATCTCAATGCTTATACCAAACCTGAATCCCTTCCTATAGCATGAGATGTGATATCCAACTCCTTCCCATTCCAATCCTGAGACCCTTCCTATAGCATTAGATGTGATATCTCAATGCCTCTAAAACCAAACCTGAGATCCTTCCTCTAACATGAAATGTGATATCCAACTCCTTCCCTTTCCAAACCTGAGAGCCTACCTATAGCATGAGATGTGATATCCAAGTCCTTCCCATTCCAATCCTTAGACCCTTCCTACAGCATGCAATATGATATCTCAATGATTCTAATAACAAACCTGAGACCCGTCCTATAACATGAGATGTGATATCCAACTCCTTCCCATTCTAATCCTGAGACACTTCCTATAGCATGAGATGTGATATCCAAGTCCTTCCCATTCCAATCCTGAGACCCTTCCTATAGCATGAGATGTGATATCTCAATGCTTATACCAAACCTGAGACCCTTCCTATGGCATGAGATGTCATATACAACTCCTTCCCATTCCAATCCTGAGACCCTTCCTATAGCATGAGATGTGATATCTCAATGCTTATACCAAACCTGAGACCCTTCCTATAGCATGAGATGTGATATCCAACTTCTTCCCATTCCAATCCTGAGACCCTTCCTATAACATGAGATGTGATGTCTCAATGCTTCTAATACCAAACCTGAGATCTTTCCTATAACATGAGATGTGATATCCAACTCCTTCCCATTCCAATTCTGAGACCCTTCCTATAGCAAGAGATGTGATATCTTAATGTCTCTTTACCAAACCTGATATCCTACCTCTAACATGAAATGTGATATCCAACTCCTTCCCCTTCCAAACCTGAGAGCCTTCCTATAGCATGAGATGTGATATCCAAGTCCTTCCCATTCCAATCCTGAGACCCTTCCTATAACATCAGATGTGATATCCAACTCCTTCCCATTCCAACCTGAGACCCTTCCTATAGCATGAGATGGGATATCCAACTCCTTCCAAATCCAATCCTGATACCCTTCCGATAGCATAAGATGTGATATCCCACTGCTTCTACAAAACCTGAGACCCATACATGGCATGAGATGTGATATCAAACTCCTTCCCATTCCAATCCTGAGACCCTTCCGATAGCAGAGATGTGATATCTCAATGCTTATACCAAACCTGAGACCCTTCCTATGGCATGAGATGTCATATACAACTCCTTCCCATTCCAATCCTGAGACCCTTCCTATAGCATGAGATGTGATATCTCAATGTTTATACCAAACCTGAGACCCTTCCTATAGCATGAGATGTGATATCCAATTCTTTCCCGTTCCAATTCTGAGACCCTTCCTATAGCAAGAGATGTGATATCTTAATGCCTCTTTACCAAACCTGATATCCTACCTCTAACATGAAATGTGATATCCAACTCCTTCCCCTTCCAAACCTGAGAGCCTTCCTATAGCATGAGATGTGATATCCAACTCCTTCCCATTCCAATCCTGAGACCCTTCCTATAGCATGAGATGTGATATCTCAATGCTTATACCAAACCTGAATCCCTTCCTATAGCATGAGATGTGATATCCAACTCCTGAGACTTGATATCTCAATGCTTCTAATACCAAACCTGAGACCCGTCCTATAACATGAGATGTGATATCCAAATCCTTCCCCTTCCAAACCTTAGACCCTTCCTTTATTATGAGATGTGATTTCCAACTCCTTCCCATTCCAATCCTGACACCCTTCCGATATCATGAGATTTGTTATCTCAATGCTTCTAATATCAAACTTGAGACCCTCCCTATAGCATGAGATCTGACATCCAAGTCCTTCCCATTCCAATCCTGAGACCCTTCCTATAGCATGAGATGTGATATCTCAATGCTTCTAATACCAAACCTGAGACCCTTCCTATAACATGAGATGGGATATCCAACTCCTTCCCATTCCAATCCTGAGACCCTTCCGATAGCAGAGATGTGATATCTCAATGCTTATACCAAACCTGAGACCCTTGCTATGGCCTGAGATGTCATATACAACTCCTTCCCTTTCCAATCCTGAGACCCTTCCTATAGCATGAGATGTGATATCTCAATGCTTATACCAAACCTGAGACCCTTCCTATAGCATGAGATGTGATATCCAACTCCTTCCCATTCCAATCCTGAGACCCTTCCCATAGCATGAGATGTGATGTCTCAATGCTTCTAATACCAAACCTGAGATCCTTCCTATAACGTGAGATGTGATATCCAACTCCTTCCCATTCCAATCCTGAGACCCTTCCTATAGCATGAGAAGTGATATCTCCATGCTTATACCAAATCTGAGACCCTTCCTATAGCATGAGATGTAATATCCAACTCCTTCCCATTCCAATCCTGAGACCCTTCCTATAGCATGAGAAGTGATATCTCCATGCGTATACCAAACCTGAGACCCTTCCTATAGCATGAGATGTGATATCCAAATCCTTCCCATTCCAATCCTTAGACCCTTCCTATAGCATGAGATGTGATATCTCAATGCTTATACCAAACCAGAGACCCGTCCTATAACATGAGATGGGATATCCAACTCCTTCCCATTCCAATCCTGAGCCACTTCCGATAGCAGAGATGTGATATCTCAATGCTTATACCAAACCTGAGACCCTTCCTATAACATGAGATGTGATATGCAACTCATTCCCGTTCCAAACCTGAGACACTTCCTATAGCATATGTGATATCCAACTCCTTCCCATTCCAAACATGAGACCCTTCCTATAGCAAGAATGTAATATCCAACTCCTACCCATTCCAATCCTGAGACCATTCCTATAGCATGAGATGTGATATATCAATGCTTCTAATACCAAACCTGAGATCCTTCCTATGACATGAAATGTGATATCCAAATCCTTCCCATTCCAATCCTGAGACCCTTCCTATAGCATGAGATGTGATATCTCAATGCTTCTATCAAACTTGAGTCCCTTACTTTAACATGAGATGTGATATCCAAATCCTTCCCCTTCCAAACCTGAGACCCTCCCTTTAGCATGAGATGTGATATCCAACTCCTTCCCATTCCAATCCTGAGACCCTTCTGATAGCATGAGATGTGATATCTCAATGCCTCTAATACCAAACCTGATTCCTACCTCTAACATGAAATGTGATATCCAACCCCTTCCCTTTCCAAACGTGAGACCCTCCCTATAGCATCAGATGTGATATCCAAGTCCTTCCCATTCCAATCCTGAGACCCTTCCTATAGCATGAGATGTGATATCCCAATGCTTCTAATACCAAACCTGAGACCCTTCTTATAACATAAGATGGGATATCCAACTCCTTCCCATTCCACTCCTGAGACCCTTCCGATAGCAGAGATGTGATATCTCAATGCCTATACCAAACCTGAGACCCTTCCTATAGCATGAGATGTGATATCCAACTCCTTCCCATTCCAATCCTGAGACACTTCCTATAGCATGAGAAGTGATATCTCAATGCTTATACCAAACCTGAGACCCTTCCTACAGCATGAGATGTCATATACAACTCCTTCCCATTCCAATCCTGAGACCCTTCCTATAGCATGAGATGTTATCTCAATGCTTATACCAAACCTGAGACCCTTCCTATAGCATGAGATGTGATATCCAACTACTTCCCATTCCAATCCTGAGACCCTTCCTATAGCATGAGATGTGATATCCAACTCCTTCCCTTTCCAAACCTGAGAGCCTATCTATAGCATGAGATGTGATATCCAATTCCTTCCCATTCCAATCCTGAGACCCTTCCTATAGCATGAGATGTGATATCTCAATGCTTCTAATACCAAACCTGAGACCCTTCCTATAGCATGAGATGTGATATCCAACTACTTCCCATTCCAATCCTGAGACCCTTCTTATAGCATGAGATGTGATATCCAACTCCTTCCATTCCAATCCTGAGACCCATCCTATAGCATGAGATGTGATATCTCAATGCTTATACCAAACCTGAGACCCTTCCTATAGCATGAGATGTGATATCCAACTACTTCCCATTCCAATCCTGAGAAATTTCCTATAGCATGAGATGTGATATCCAACTCCTTCCCTTTCCAAACCTGAGAGCATATCTATAGCATGAGATGGGATATCCAACTCCTTCCCATTCCAATCCTGAGACACTTCCGATAGCAGAGATGTGATATCTCAATGCTTATACCAAACCTGAGACCCTTCCTATAACATGAGATGTGATATCCAACTCCTTCCCGTTCCAAACCTGAGACCCTTCCTTTAGCATGAGATGTGATATCCAGCTCCTTCCCATTCCAATCCTGAGACACTTCCGATAGCATAAGATGTGATATCTCAATGCTTCTAATATCAAAACTGAGACCCTCCCTATAGCATGATATGTGATATCTAAGTCCTTCCCATTCCAATCCTAGAACCCTTCCTATAGCAGGAGATGTGATATCTCAATGCTTCTACCAAACCTGAGACCCTTCCTTTAGCATGAGATGTGATATCCAACTCCTTCCCATTCCAGTCCTGAGACCCTTCCTATAGCATGAGATATGATATCTCAATACTTCTAATACCAAACCTGAGATCCTTCTGATAACATGAGATGTGATATCCAAATCCTTCCCCTTCCAAACCTGAGACCCTCCCTTTAGCATGAGATGTGATATCCAACTCCTTCCCATTCCAATCCTGAGACCCTTCTGATAGCATGAGATGTGATATCTCAATGCTTCTAATACCAAACCTGAGATCCTTCCTATAACATGAGATGTGATATCCAACTCCTTCCTTTTCCAATCCTGAGACCCTTCCTATAGCATGAGAAGTGATATCTCCATGCGTATACCAAACCTGAGACCCTTCCTATAGCATGAGATGTGATATCCAAATCCTTCCCATTCCAATCCTGAGACCCTTCCTATAGCATGAGATGTGATATCTCAATGCTTATACCAAACCAGACACCCGTCCTATAACATGAGATGGGATATCCAACTCCTTCCCATTCCAATCCTGAGCCACTTCCGATAGCAGAGATGTGATATCTCAATGCTTATACCAAACCTGAGACCCTTCCTATAACATGAGATGTGATATCCAACTCATTCCCATTCCAAACCTGAGACACTTCCTATAGCATATGTGATATCCAACTCCTTCCCATTCCAAACATGAGACCCTTCCGATAGCATGAGATGTGATATCCAACTCCTTCCAATTCCAATACTGAGACCCTTCCAATAGCATATGTGATATCTCAATGCTTCTAATATCAAACCTGAGAACCTCCCTATAGCATGAGATGTGATATCCAACTCCTTCCCATCCCAATCCTGAGACACTTCCGATTGCAGAGATGTGATATCTCAATGTTTATACCAAACCTGAGACTCTTCCTATAACATGAGATGTGATAAACAACTCCTTCCCGTTCCAAACCTGAGACCCTTCCTATAGCATGAGATGTGATATCCAGCTCCTTCCCATTCCAATCCTGAGACCCTTCCGATAGCATGAGATGTGTTATCTCAATGCTTCTAATACCAAACCTGAGATCCTTCTTATAACATGTGATGTGATATCCAAATCCTTCCCCTTCCAAACCTGAGACCCTCCCTTTAGCATGAGATGTGATATCCAACTCCTTCCCATTCCAATCCTGAGACCCTTTTGATAGCATGAGATGTGATATCTCAATGCCTCTAATACCAAACCTGAGATACTTCCGATAGCATGAGATGTGATATCTCAATGCTTCTAATACCAAACCTGAGATCCTTCCTATAACATGAGATGTGATATCCAAATCCTTCCCCTTCCAAACCTGAGACCCTCCCTTTAGCATGAGATGTGATATCCAACGCCTTCCCATTCCAATCCTGAGACCCTTCTGATAGCATGAGATGTGATATCTCAATGCCTCTAATACCAAACCTGAGATCCTACCTCTAACATGAAATGTGATATCCAACTCCTTCCCTTTCCAAACCTGAGACCCTGCCTATAGCATGAGATGTGATATCCAAGTCCTTCCCATTCCAATCCTGAGACCCTTCCTATAGCATGAGATGTGATATCTCAATGCTTATACCAAACCTGAGACCCTTCCTATGGCATGAGATGTCATATACAACTCCTTCCCATTCCAATCCCGAGACCCTTCCTATAGCATGAGATGTGATATCTCAATGCTTATACCAAACCTGAAACCCTTCCTATAGCATGAGATGTGATATCCAACTTCTTCCCATTCCAATCCTGAGACCCTTCCTATAACATGAGATGTGATGTCTCAATGCTTCTAATACCAAACCTGAGATCTTTCCTATAACATGAGATGTGATATCCAACTCCTTCCCATTCCAATTCTGAGACCCTTCCTATAGCAAGAGATGTGATATCTCAATGCCTCTTTACCAAACCTGATATCCTACCTCTAACATGAAATGTGATATCCAACTCCTTCCCCTTCCAAACCTGAGAGCCTTCCTATAGCATGAGATGTAATATCCAAGTCCTTCCCATTCCAATCCTGAGACCCTTCCTATAACATCAGATGTGATATCCAACTCCTTCCCATTCCAACCTGAGACCCTTCCTATAGCATGAGATGGGATATCCAACTCCTTCCAAATCCAATCCTGATACCCTTCCGATAGCATGAGATGTGATATCCCAATGCTTCTACAAAACCTGAGACCCATACATGGCATGAGATGTGATATCAAACTCCTTCCCATTCCAATCCTGAGACCCTTCCGATAGCAGAGATGTGATATCTCAATGCTTATACCAAACCTGAGACCCTTCCTATGGCATGAGATGTCAAATACAACTACTTCCCATTCCAATCCTGAGACCCTTCCTATAGCATGAGATGTGATATCTCAATGTTTATACCAAACCTGAGACCCTTCCTATAGCATGAGATGTGATATCCAACTCCTTCCCATTCCAATCCTGAGACCCTTCCTATAGCATGAGATGTGATATCTCAATGCTTATACCAAACCTGAATCCCTTCCTATAGCATGAGATGTGATATCCAACTCCTTCCCATTCCAATCCTGAGACCCTTCCTATAGCATTAGATGTGATATCTCAATGCCTCTAAAACCAAACCTGAGATCCTTCCTCTAACATGAAATGTGATATCCAACTCCTTCCCTTTCCAAACCTGAGAGCCTACCTATATCATGAGATGTGATATCCAAGTCCTTCCCATTCCAATCCTTAGACCCTTCCTACAGCATGCAATATGATATCTCAATGATTCTAATAACAAACCTGAGACCCGTCCTATAACATGAGATGGGATATCCAACTCCTTCCCATTCCAATCCTGAGACACTTCCGATAGCAGAGATGTGATATCTCAATGCTTATACCAAACCTGAGACCCTTCCTATAGCATGAGATGTGATATCCAATTCTTTCCCGTTCCAAACCTGAGACCCTTCCTATAGCATATGTGATATCCAACTCCTTCCCATTCCAAACATGAGACCCTTCCTATAGCAAGAATGTAATATCCAACTCCTTCCCATTCCAATCCTGAGACCCTTCCGATAGCATGAGATGTGTTATCTCAATGCCTCTTTACCAAACCTGCGATCCTACCTCTAACATGAAATGTGATATCCAACTCCTTCCCCTTCCAAACCTGAGAGCCTTCCTATAGCATGAGATGTGATATCCAAGTTCTTCCCATTCCAATCTTGAGACCCTTCCTATAACATGAGATGTGATGTCTCAATGCTTCTAATACCAAACCTGAGATCTTTCCTATAACATGAGATATGATATCCAACTCCTTCCCATTTAAATCCTAAGACCCTTCCTATAGCAGGAGATGTGATATCTCAATGCTTCTACCAAACCTGAGACCCTTCCTTTAGCATGAGATGTGATATCCAACTCCTTCCCATTCCAGTCCTGAGACCCTTCGTATAGCATGAGATATGATATCTCAATACTTCTAATACCAAACCTGAGATCCTTCTGATAACATGAGATGTGATATCCAAATCCTTCCCCTTCCAAACCTGAGACCCTCCCTTTAGCATGAGATGTGATATCCAACTCCTTCCCATTCCAATCCTGAGACCCTTCTGATAGCATGATTGTGATATCTCAATGCTTCTAATACCAAACCTGAGATTCTTCCTAAAACATGAGATGTGATATCCAACTCCTTCCTTTTCCAATCCTGAGACCCTTCCTATAGCATGAGAAGTGATATCTCCATGCGTATACCAAACCTGAGACCCTTCCTATAGCATGAGATGTGATATCCAAATCCTTCCCATTCCAATCCTGAGACCCTTCCTATAGCATGAGATGTGATATTTCAATGCTTATACCAAACCAGAGACCCGTCCTATAACATGAGATGGGATATCCAACTCCTTCCCATTCCAATCCTGAGCCACTTCCGATAGCAGAGATGTGATATCTCAATGCTTATACCAAACCTGAGACCCTTCCTATAACATGAGATGTGATATCCAACTCATTCCCATTCCAAACCTGAGACACTTCCTATAGCATATGTGATATCCAACTCCTTCCCATTCCAAACATGAGACCCTTCCGATAGCATGAGATGTGATATCCAACTCCTTCCAATTCCAATACTGAGACCCTTCCAATAGCATATGTGATATCTCAATGCTTCTAATATCAAACCTGAGAACCTCCCTATAGCATGAAATGTGATATCCAACTCCTTCCCATCCCAATCCTGAGACACTTCCGATTGCAGAGATGTGATATCTCAATGTTTATACCAAACCTGAGACTCTTCCTATAACATGAGATGTGATATTCAACTCCTTCCCTTTCCAAACCTGAGACCCTTCCTATAGCATGAGATGTGATATCCAGCTCCTTCCCATTCCAATCCTGAGACCCTTCCGATAGCATGAGATGTGTTATCTCAATGCTTCTAATACCAAACCTGAGATCCTTCTTATAACATGTGATGTGATATCCAAATCCTTCCCCTTCCAAACCTGAGACCCTCCCTTTAGCATGAGATATGATATCCAACTCCTTCCCATTCCAATCCTGAGACCCTTATGATAGCATGAGATGTGATATCTCAATGCCTCTAATACCAAACCTGAGATACTTCCGATAGCATGAGATGTGATATCTCAATGCTTCTAATACCAAACCTGAGATCCTTCCTATAACATGAGATGTGATATCCAAATCCTTCCCCTTCCAAACCTGAGACCCTCCCTTTAGCATGAGATGTGATATCCAACTCCTTCCCATTCCAATCCTGAGACCCTTCTGATAGCATGAGATGTGATATCTCAATGCCTCTAATACCAAACCTGAGATCCTACCTCTAACATGAAATTTGATATCCAACTCCTTCCCTTTCCAAACCTGAGACCCTGCCTATAGCATGAGATGTGATATCCAAGTCCTTCCCATTCCAATCCCGAGACCCTTCCTATAGCATGAGATGTGATATCTCAATGCTTATACCAAACCTGAGACCCTTCCTATGGCATGAGATGTCATATACAACTCCTTCCCATTCCAATCCTGAGACCCTTCCTATAGCATGAGATGTGATATCTCAATGCTTATACCAAACCTGAGACCCTTCCTATAGCATGAGATGTGATATCCAACTTCTTCCCATTCCAATCCTGAGACCCTTCCTATGACATGAGATGCGATGTCTCAATGCTTCTAATACCAAACCTGAGATCTTTCCTATAACATGAGATGTGATATCCAACTCCTTCCCATTCCAATTCTGAGACCCTTCCTATAGCAAGAGATGTGATATCTCAATGCCTCTTTACCAAACCTGATATCCTATCTCTAACATGAAATGTGATATCCAACTCCTTCCCCTTCCAAACCTGAGAGCCTTCCTATAGCATGAGATGTGATATCCAAGTCCTTCCCATTCCAATCCTGAGACCCTTCCTATAACATCAGATGTGATATCCAACTCCTTCCCATTCCAACCTGAGACACTTCCTATAGCATGAGATGGGATATCCAACTCCTTCCAAATCCAATCCTGATACCCTTCCGATAGCATGAGATGTGATATCCCAATGCTTCTACAAAACCTGAGACCCATACATGGCATGAGATGTGATATCAAACTCCTTCCCATTCCAATCCTGAGACCCTTCCGATAGCAGAGATGTGATATCTCAAAGCTTATACCAAACCTGAGACCCTTCCTATGGCATGAGATGTCATATACAACTCCTTCCCATTCCAATCCTGAGACCCTTCCTATAGCATGAGATGTGATATCTCAATGTTTATACCAAACCTGAGACCCTTCCTATAGCATGAGATGTGATATCCAACTCCTTCCCATTCCAATCCTGAGACCCTTCCTATAGCATGAGATGTGATATCTCAATGCTTATACCAAACCTGAATCCCTTCCTATAGCATGAGATGTGATATCCAACTCCTTCCCATTCCAATCCTGAGACCCTTCCTATAGCATTAGATGTGATATCTCAATGCCTATAATACCAAACCTGAGATCCTTCCTCTAACACGAAATGTGATATCCAACTCCTTCCCTTTCCAAACCTGAGAGCCTACCTATAGCATGAGATGTGATATCCAAGTCCTTCCCATTCCAATCCTTAGACCCTTCCTACAGCATGCAATATGATATCTCAATGATTCTAATAACAAACCTGAGACCCGTCCTATAACATGAGATGGGATATCCAACTCCTTCCCATTCCAATCCTGAGACACTTCCGATAGCAGAGATGTGATATCTCAATGCTTATACCAAACCTGAGACCCTTCCTATAGCATATGTGATATCCAACTCCTTCCCATTCCAAACATGAGACCCTTCCTATAGCAAGAATGTAATATCCAACTCCTTCCGATTCCAATCCTGAGACCCTTCCTACAGCATGCGATGTGATATCTCAATGCTTCTAATACCAAACCTGAGACCCGTCCTATAACATGAGATGGGATATCCAACTCCTTCCAGTTCCAAACCTGAGACCCTTCCTATAGCATGAGATGTGATATCAAACTCCTTCCCATTCCAATCCTGAGACCCTTCCTATAACATGAGATGTGATGTCTCAATGCTTCTAATACCAAACCTGAGATCTTTCCTATAACATGAGATGTGATATCCAACTCCTTCCCATTCCAATCCTGAGACCCTTCCTATAGCATGAGATGTGATATCTCAATGGCTCTTTACCAAACCTGAGATCCTACCTCTAACATGAAATGTGATATCCAACTCCTTCCTCTTCCAAACCTGTGAGCCTTCCTATAGCATGAGATGTGATATCCAAGTCCTTCCCATTCCAATCCTGAGACCCTTCCTATAACATCAGATGTGATATCCAACTCCTTCCCATTCCAACCTGAGACCCTTCCTATAGCATGAGATGGGATATTCAACTCCTTCCAAATCCAATCCTGATACCCTTCCGATAGCATGAGATGTGATATCTCAATGCTTCAAATACCAAACCTGTGACTCTTCCTATAAGATGAGATGGGATATCCAACTCCTTCCCATTCCAATCCTGAGACCCTTCCGATAGCAGAGATGTGATATCCCAATGCTTATACTAAACCTGAGACCCTTCCAATGGCATGAGATGTCACATACAACTCCTTCCCATTCCAATCCTGAGACCCTTCCTATAGTATGAGCTGTGATATCTCAATGCTTATACCAAACCTGAGACCCTTCCTATAGCATGAGATGTGATATCCAACTCCTTCCCATTCCAATCCTGAGACCCTTCCCATAGCATGAGATGTGATGTCTCAATGCTTCTAATACCAAACCTGAGATCCTTCCTATACCATCAAATGTGATATCCAACTCCTTCCCATTCCAATCCTGAGACCCTTCCTATAGCATGAGATGTGATATCTCAATGCTTATACCAAACCTGAGACCCTTCCTATAGCATGAGATGTGATATCCAACTCGTTCCCATTCCAATCCTGAGACCCTTCCTATAGCATGAGATGTGATATCTCAATGCCTCTAATACCAAACCTGAGATCCTTTCTCTAACATGAAATGTGATATCCAACTCCTTCCCTTTCCAAACCTGAGAGCCTACCTATAGCATGAGATGTGATATCCAAGTCCTTCCCATTCCAATCCTTAGACCCTTCCTACAGCATGCAATATGATATCTCAATGATTCTAATAACAAACCTGAGACCCGTCCTATAACATGAGATGGGATATCCAACTCCTTTCAATTCCAATCCTGAGACACTTCCTATAGCATGCGATGTGATATCTCAATGCTTATACCAAACCTGAGACCCTTCCTATGGCATGAGATGTCATATACAACTCCTTCCCATTCCAATCCTGAGACCCTTCCTATAGCATGTGATGTGATATCTCAATGCTTATACCAAACCTGAGACCCTTCCTATAGCATGAGATGTGATATCCAACTTCTTCCCATTCCAATCCTGAGACCCTTCCTATAACATGAGATGTGATGTCTGAATGCTTCTAATACCAAACCTGATATCTTTCCTATAACATGAGATGTGATATCCAACTCCTTCCCATTCCAATCCTGAGACCCTTCCTATAGCATGAGATGTGATATCTCAATGCTTATACCAAACCTGAGACCCTTCCTATAGCTTGAGATGTGATGTCCAACTCCTTCCCATTCCAATCCTGAGAACCTTCCTATAGCATGAGATGTGATATCTCAATGCCTCTAATACCAAACCTGAGATCCTTCCTCTAACATGAAATGTGATATCCAACTCCTTCCCCTTCCAAACCTGAGAGCCTTCCTATAGCATGAGATATGATATCCAAGTCCTTCCCATTCCAATCCTGAGACCCTTCCTATAACATGAGATGTGATATCCAACTCCTTCCCATTCCAACCTGAGACCCTTCCTATAGCATGAGATGGGATATCCAACTCCTTCCAAATCCAATCCTGATACCCTTCCGATAGCATGAGATGTGATATCCCAATGCTTCTACCAAACCTGAGAGCCATACTATGGCATGAGATGTGATATCAAACTCCTTCCCATTCCAATACTGAGACCCTTCCTATAGCTTGAGATGTGATATCCAACTCCTTCCCATTCCAATTCTGAGACCCTTCCTATACCATGAGACTTGATATCTCAATGCTTCTAATACCAAACCTGAGATCCGTCCTATAACATGAGATGTGATATCCAAATCCTTCCCCTTCCAAACCTTAGACCCTTCCTTTATCATGAGATGTGATATCCAACTCCTTCCCATTCCAATCCTGACACCCTTCCGATATCATGAGATTTGTTATCTCAATGCTTCTAATATCAAACTTGAGACCCTCCCTATAGCATGAGATCTGACATCCAAGTCCTTCCCATTCCAATCCTGAGACCCTTCCTATAGCATGAGATGTGATATCTCAATGCTTCTAATACCAAACCTGAGACACTTCCTATAACATGAGATGGGATATCCAAGTCCTTCCCATTCTAATCCTGAGACCCTTCCCATAGCATGAGATGTGATGTCTCAATGCTTCTAATACCAAACCTGAGATCCTTCCTATAACATGAGATGTGATATCCAACTCCTTCCCATTCCAATCCTGAGACCCTTCCTATAGCATGAGAAGTGATATCTCCATGCTTATACCAAACCCGAGACCCTTCCTATAGCATGAGATGTGATATCCAACTCCTTCCCATTCCAATCCTGAGACGCTTCCTATAGCATGAGAAGTGATATCTCCATGCGTATACCAAACCTGAGACCCTTCCTATAGCATGAGATGTGATATCCAAATCCTTCCCATTCCAATCCTGAGACCCTTCCTATAGCATGAGATGTGATATCTCAATGCTTATACCAAACCAGAGACCCGTCCTATAACATGAGATGGGATATCCAACTCCTTCCCATTCCAATCCTGAGACCCTTCCTATAACATGAGATGTGATATCCAACTCCTTCCCATTCCAACCTGAGACCCTACCTATAGCATGAGATGGGATATCCAACTCCTTCCAAATCCAATCCTGATACCCTTCCGATAGCATGAGATGTGATATCCCAATGCTTCTACCAAACCTGAGACCCATACTATGGCATGAGATGTGATATCAAACTCCTTCCCATTCCAATTCTGAGACCCTTCCTATACCATGAGACTTGATATCTCAATGCTTCTAATACCAAACCTGAGACCCGTCCTATAACATGAGATGTGATATCCAAATCCTTCCCCTTCCAAACCTTAGACCCTTCCTTTATTATGAGATGTGATTTCCAACTCCTTCCCATTCCAATCCTGACACCCTTCCGATATCATGAGATTTGTTATCTCAATGCTTCTAATATCAAACTTGAGACCCTCCCTATAGCATGAGATCTGACATCCAAGTCCTTCCCATTCCAATCCTGAGACCCTTCCTATAGCATGAGATGTGATATCTCAATGCTTCTAATACCAAACCTGAGACCCTTCCTATAACATGAGATGGGATATCCAACTCCTTCCCATTCCAATCCTGAGACCCTTCCGATAGCAGAGATGTGATATCTCAATGCTTATACCAAACCTGAGACCCTTGCTATGGCCTGAGATGTCATATACAACTCCTTCCCTTTCCAATCCTGAAACCCTTCCTATAGCATGAGATGTGATATCTCAATGCTTATACCAAACCTGAGACCCTTCCTATAGCATGAGATGTGATATCCAACTCCTTCCCATTCCAATCCTGAGACCCTTCCCATAGCATGAGATGTGATGTCTCAATGCTTCTAATACCAAACCTGAGATCCTTCCTATAACGTGAGATGTGATATCCAACTCCTTCCCATTCCAATCCTGAGACCCTTCCTATAGCATGAGAAGTGATATCTCCATGCGTATACCAAACCTGAGACCCTTCCTATAGCATGAGATCTGATATCCAAATCCTTCCCATTCCAATCCTGAGACCCTTCCTATAGCATGAGAAGTGATATCTCCATGCTTATACCAAACCTGAGACCCTTCCTATAGCATGAGAAGTGATATCTCCATGCTTATACCAAACCTGAGACGCTTCCTATAGCATGAGATGGGATATCCAACTCCTTCCCATTCCAATCCTGAGCCACTTCCGGTAGCAGAGATGTGATATCTCAATGCTTATACCAAACCTGAGACCCTTCCTATAACATGAGATGTGATATGCAACTCATTCCCGTTCCAAACCTGAGACACTTCCTATAGCATATGTGATATCCAACTCCTTCCCATTCCAAACATGAGACCCTTCCTATAGCAAGAATGTAATATCCAACTCCTACCCATTCCAATCCTGAGACCATTCCTATAGCATGAGATGTGATATATCAATGCTTCTAATACCAAACCTGAGATCCTTCCTATGACATGAAATGTGATATCCAAATCCTTCCCATTCCAATCCTGAGACCCTTCCTATAGCATGAGATGTGATATCTCAATGCTTCTATCAAACTTGAGTCCCTTACTTTAACATGAGATGTGATATCCAAATCCTTCCCCTTCCAAACCTGAGACCCTCCCTTTAGCATGAGATGTGATATCCAACTCCTTCCCATTCCAATCCTGAGACCCTTCTGATAGCATGAGATGTGATATCTCAATGCCTCTAATACCAAACCTGATTCCTACCTCTAACATGAAATGTGATATCCAACGCCTTCCCTTTCCAAACGTGAGACCCTCCCTATAGCATCAGATGTGATATCCAAGTCCTTCCCATTCCAATCCTGAGACCCTTCCTATAGCATGAGATGTGATATCCCAATGCTTCTAATACCAAACCTGAGACCCTTCCTATAACATAAGATGGGATATCCAACTCCTTCCCATTCCACTCCTGAGACCCTTCCGATAGCAGAGATGTGATATCTCAATGCTTATACCAAACCTGAGACCCTTCCTGTGGCATGAGATGTCATATACAACTCCTTCCCATTCCAATCCTGAGACCCTTCCTATAGCATGAGATGTGATATCCAACTCCTTCCCATTCCAATCCTGAGACCCTTCCTATAGCATGAGATGTGATTTCTCAATGCTTCTAATACCAAACCTGAGATCCTTCCTATAACATGAGATGTGATATCCAACTCCTTCCCATTCCAATCCTGAGACACTTCCTATAGCATGAGAAGTGATATCTCAATGCTTATACCAAACCTGAGACCCTTCCTACGGCATGAGATGTCATATACAACTCCTTCCCATTCCAATCCTGAGACCCTTCCTATAGCATGAGATGTTATCTCAATGCTTATACCAAACCTGAGACCCTTCCTATAGCATGAGATGTGATATCCAACTACTTCCGATTCCAATCCTGAGACCCTTCCTATAGCATGAGATGTGATATCCAACTCCTTCCCTTTCCAAACCTGAGAACCTATCTATAGCATGAGATGTGATATCCAATTCCTTCCCATTCCAATCCTGAGACCCTTCCTATAGCATGAGATGTGATATCTCAATGCTTCTAATACCAAACCTGAGACCCTTCCTGTAGCATGAGATGTGATATCCAACTACTTCCCATTCCAATCCTGAGACCCTTCTTATAGCATGAGATGTGATATCCAACTCCTTCCATTCCAATCCTGAGACCCATCCTATAGCATGAGATGTGATATCTCAATGCTTATACCAAACCTGAGACCCTTCCTATAGCATGAGATGTGATATCCAACTACTTCCCATTCCAATCCTGAGAAATTTCCTATAGCATGAGATGTGATATCCAACTCCTTCCCTTTCCAAACCTGAGAGCATATCTATAGCATGAGATGGGATATCCAACTCCTTCCCATTCCAATCCTGAGACACTTCCGATAGCAGAGATGTGATATCTCAATGCTTATACCAAACCTGAGACCCTTCCTATAACATGAGATGTGATATCCAACTCCTTCCCGTTCCAAACCTGAGACCCTTCCTTTAGCATGAGATGTGATATCCAGCTCCTTCCCATTCCAATCCTGAGACACTTCCGATAGCATAAGATGTGATATCTCAATGCTTCTAATATCAAAACTGAGACCCTCCCTATAGCATGATATGTGATATCTAAGTCCTTCCCATTCCAATCCTAGAACCCTTCCTATAGCAGGAGATGTGATATCTCAATGCTTCTACCAAACCTGAGACCCTTCCTTTAGCATGAGATGTGATATCCAACGCCTTCCCATTCCAGTCCTGAGACCCTTCCTATAGCATGAGATATGATATCTCAATACTTCTAATACCAAACCTGAGATCCTTCTGATAACATGAGATGTGATATCCAAATCCTTCCCCTTCCAAACCTGAGACCCTCCCTTTAGCATGAGATGTGATATCCAACTCCTTCCCATTCCAATCCTGAGATCCTTCTGATAGCATGAGATGTGATATCTCAATGCTTCTAATACCAAACCTGAGATCCTTCCTATAACATGAGATGTGATATCCAACTCCTTCCTTTTCCAATCCTGAGACCCTTCCTATAGCATGAGAAGTGATATCTCCATGCGTATACCAAACCTGAGGCCCTTCCTATAGCATGAGATGTGATATCCAAATCCTTCCCATTCCAATCCTGAGACCCTTCCTATAGCATGAGATGTGATATCTCAATGCTTATACCAAACCAGAGACCCGTCCTATAACATGAGATGGGATATCCAACTCCTTCCCATTCCAATCCTGAGCCACTTCCGATAGCAGAGATGTGATATCTCAATGCTTATACCAAACCTGAGACCCTTCCTATAACATGAAATGTTATATCCAACTCATTCCCATTCCAAACCTGAGACACTTCCTATAGCATATGTGATATCCAACTCCTTCCCATTCCAAACATGAGACCCTTCCGATAGCATGAGATGTGATATCCAACTCCTTTGAATTCCAATACTGAGACCCTTCCAATAGCATATGTGATATCTCAATGCTTCTAATATCAAACCTGAGAACCTCCCTATAGCATGAGATGTGATATCCAACTCCTTCCCATCCCAATCCTGAGACACTTCCGATTGCAGAGATGTGATATCTCAATGTTTATACCAAACCTGAGACTCTTCCTATAACATGAGATGTGATAAACAACTCCTTCCCGTTCCAAACCTGAGACCCTTCCTATAGCATGAGATGTGATATCCAGCTCCTTCCCATTCCAATCCTGAGACCCTTCCGATAGCATGAGATGTGTTATCTCAATGCTTCTAATACCAAACCTGAGATCCTTCTTATAACATGTGATGTGATATCCAAATCCTTCCCCTTCCAAACCTGAGACCCTCCCTTTAGCATGAGATGTGATATCCAACTCCTTCCCATTCCAATCCTGAGACCCTTATGATAGCATGAGATGTGATATCTCAATGCCTCTAATACCAAACCTGAGATACTTCCGATAGCATGAGATGTGATATCTCAATGCTTCTAATACCAAACCTGAGATCCTTCCTATAACATGAGATGTGATATCCAAATCCTTCCCCTTCCAAACCTGAGACCCTCCCTTTAGCATGAGATGTGATATCCAACGCCTTCCCATTCCAATCCTGAGACCCTTCTGATAGCATGAGATGTGATATCTCAATGCCTCTAATACCAAACCTGAGATCCTACCTCTAACATGAAATGTGATATCCAACTCCTTCCCTTTCCAAACCTGAGACCCTGCCCATAGCATGAGATGTGATATCCAAGTCCTTCCCATTCCAATCCTGAGACCCTTCCTATAGCATGAGATGTGATATCTCAATGCTTATACCAAACCTGAGACCCTTCCTATGGCATGAGATGTCATATACAACTCCTTCCCATTCCAATCCCGAGACCCTTCCTATAGCATGAGATGTGATATCTCAATGCTTATACCAAACCTGAAACCCTTCCTATAGCATGAGATGTGATATCCAACTTCTTCCCATTCCAATCTTGAGACCCTTCCTATAACATGAGATGTGATGTCTCAATGCTTCTAATACCAAACCTGAGATCTTTCCTATAACATGAGATGTGATATCCAACTCCTTCCCATTCCAATTCTGAGACCCTTCCTATAGCAAGAGATGTGATATCTCAATGCCTCTTTACCAAACCTGATATCCTACCTCTAACATGAAATGTGATATCCAACTCCTTCCCCTTCCAAACCTGAGAGCCTTCCTATAGCATGAGATGTGATATCCAAGTCCTTCCCATTCCAATCCTGAGACCCTTCCTATAACATCAGATGTGATATCCAACTCCTTCCCATTCCAACCTGAGACCCTTCCTATAGCATGAGATGGGATATCCAACTCCTTCCAAATCCAATCCTGATACCCTTCCGATAGCATGAGATGTGATATCCCAATGCTTCTACAAAACCTGAGACCCATACATGGCATGAGATGTGATATCAAACTCCTTCCCATTCCAATCCTGAGACCCTTCCGATAGCAGAGATGTGATATCTCAATGCTTATACCAAACCTGAGACCCTTCCTATGGCATGAGATGTCATATACAACTCCTTCCCATTCCAAGCCTGAGACCCTTCCTATAGCATGAGATGTGATATCTCAATGTTTATACCAAACCTGAGACCCTTCCTATAGCATGAGATGTGATATCCAACTCCTTCCCATTCCAATCCTGAGACCCTTCCTATAGAATGAGATGTGATATCTCAATGCTTATACCAAACCTGAATCCCTTCCTATAGCATGAAATGTGATATTCAACTCCTTCCCTTTCCAAACCTGAGAGCCTACCTATAGCATGAGATGTGATATCCAAGTCCTTCCCATTCCAATCCTTAGACCCTTCCTACAGCATGCAATATGATATCTCAATGATTCTAATAACAAACCTGAGACCCGTCCTATAACATGAGATGGGATATCCAACTCCTTCCCATTCCAATCCTGAGACACTTCCGATAGCAGAGATGTGATATCTCAATGCTTATACCAAACCTGAGACCCTTCCTATAGCATGAGATGTGATATCCAATTCTTTCCCGTTCCAAACCTGAGACCCTTCCTATAGCATATGTGATATCCAACTCCTTCCCATTCCAAACATGAGACCCTTCCTATAGCAAGAATGTAATATCCAACTCCTTCCCATTCCAATCCTGAGACCCTTCCTTCAGCATGCGATGTGATATCTCAATGCTTCTAATACCAAACCTGAGACCCGTCCTATAACATGAGATGGGATATCCAACTCCTTCCAGTTCCAAACCTGAGAGCCTTCCTATAGCATGAGATGTGATATCCAAGTCCTTCCCATTCCAATCCTGAGACCCTTCCTATAACATGAGATGTGATATCTCAATGCTTATACCAAACCTGAATCCCTTCCTATAGCATGAGATGTGATATCCAACTCCTTCCCATTCCAATCCTGAGACCCTTCCTATAGCATTAGATGTGATATCTCAATGCCTCTAATACCAAACCTGAGATCCTTCCTCTAACATGAAATGTGATATCCAACTCCTTCCCTTTCCAAACCTGAGAGCCTACCTATAGCATGAGATGTGATATCCAAGTCCTTCCCATTCCAATCCTTAGACCCTTCCTACAGCGTGCAATATGATATCTCAATGATTCTAATACCAAACCTGAGATCTTTCCTATAACATGAGATGTGATATCCAACTCCTTCCCATTCCAATCCTGAGACCCTTCCTATAGCATGAGATGTGATATCTCATTGCCTCTTTACCAAACCTGAGATCCTACCTCTAACATGAAATGTGATATCCAACTCCTTCCCCTTCCAAACCTGAGAGCCTTCCTATAGTATGAGATGTGATATCCAAGTCCTTCCCATTCCAATCCTGAGACCCTTCCTATAACATCAGATGTGATATCCAACTCCTTCCCATTCCAACCTGAGACCCTTCCTATAGCATGAGATGGGATATTCAACTCCTTCCAAATCCAATCCTGATACCCTTCCGATAGCATGATATGTGATATCTCAATGCTTCTAATACCAAACCTGTGACTCTTCCGATAACATGAGATGGGATATCCAACTCCTTCCCATTCCAATCCTGAGACCCTTCCGATAGCAGAGATGTGATATCTCAATGCTTATACCAAACCTGAGACCCTTCCTATGGCATGAGATGTCAAATACAACTCCTTCCCATTCCAATCCTGAGACCCTTCCTATAGTATGAGATGTGATATCTCAATGCTTATACCAAACCTGAGACCCTTCCTATAGCATGAGATGTGATATCCAACTCCTTCCCATTCCAATCCTGAGACCCTTCCCATAGCATGAGATGTGATGTCTCAATGCTTATACCAAACCTGAGACCCTTCCTATAGCATGAGATGTGATATCCAACTCCTTCCCATTCCAATCCTGAGACCCTTCCTATAGCATGAGATGTGATATCTCAATGCCTCTAATACCAAACCTGAGATCCTTCCTCTAACATGAAATGTGATATCCAACTCCGTCCCTTTCCAAACCTGAGAGCCTACCTATAGCATGAGATGTGATATCCAACTCCTTCCCATTCCAAACATGAGACCCTTCCTATAGCAAGAATGTAATATCCAACTCCTTCCCATTCCAATCCTGAGACCCTTACTACAGCATGCGATGTGATATCTCAATGCTTCTAATACCAAACCTGAGACCCGTCCTATAACATGAGATGGGATATCCAACTCCTTCCAGTTCCAAACCTGAGACCCTTCCTATAGCATGAGATGTGATATCAAACTCCTTCCCATTCCAATCCTGAGACCCTTCCGATAGCATGAGATGTGTTATCTCAATGCCTCTTTACCAAACCTGAGATCCTACCTCTAACATGAAATGTGATATCCAACTCCTTCCCCTTCCAAACCTGAGAGCCTTCCTATAGCATGAGATGTGATATCCAAGTCCTTCCCATTCCAATCCTGAGACCCTTCCTATAACATGAGATGTGATGTCTCAATGCTTCTAATACCAAACCTGAGATATTTCCTATAACATGAGATGTGATATCCAACTCCTTCCCATTCAAATCCTGAGACCCTTCCTATAGCATGAGATGTGATATCTCAATGCCTCTTTACCAAACCCGAGATCCTACCTCTAACATGAAATGTGATATCCAACTCCTTCCCCTTCAAACCTGAGAGCCTTCCTATAGTATGAGATGTGATATCCAAGTCCTTCCCATTCCAATCCTGAGACCCTTCCTATAACATCAGATGTGATATCCAACTCCTTCCCATTCCAACCTGAGACCCTTCCTATAGCATGAGATGGGATATTCAACTCCTTCCAAATCCAATCCTGATACCCTTCCGATAGCTTGAGATGTGATATCTCAATGCTTCTAATACCAAACCTGTGACTCTTCCTATAACATGAGATGGGATATCCAACTCCTTCCCATTCCAATCCTGAGACCCTTCCGATAGCAGAGATGTGATATCTCAATGCTTATACCAAACCTGAGACCCTTCCTATGGCATGAGATGTCACATACAACTCCTTCCCATTCCAACCCTGAGACCCTTCCTATAGTATGAGATGTGATATCTCAATGCTTATACCAAACCTGAGACCCTTCCTATAGCATGAGATGTGATATCCAACTCCTTCCCATTCCAATCCTGAGACCCTTCCCATAGCATGAGATGTGATGTCTCAATGCTTCTAATACCAAACCTGAGATCCTTCCTATAACATCAAATGTGATATCCAACTCCTTCCCATTCCAATCCTGAGACCCTTCCTATAGCAAGAGATGTGATATCTCAATGCTTATACCAAACCTGAGACCCTTCCTATAGCATGAGATGTGATATCCAACTCCTTCCCATTCCAATCCTGAGACCCTTCCTATAGCATGAGATGTGATATCTCAATGCCTCTAATACCAAACCTGAGATCCTTCCTCTAACATGAAATGTGATATCCAACTCCGTCCCTTTCCAAACCTGAGAGCCTACCTATAGCATGAGATGTGATATCCAAGTCCTTCCCATTCCAATCCTTAGACCCTTCCTACAGCATGCAATATGATATCTCAATGATTCTAATAACAAACCTGAGACCCATCCTATAACATGAGATGGGATATCCAACTCCTTTCAATTCCAATCCTGAGACACTTCCTATAGCATGAGATGTGATATCTCAATGCTTATACCAAACCTGAGACCCTTCCTATGGCATGAGATGTCATATACAACTCCTTCCCATTCCAATCCTGAGACCCTTCCTATAGCATGAGATGTGATATCTCAATGCTTATACCAAACCTGAGACCCTTCCTATAGCATGAGATGTGATATCCAACTTCTTCCCATTCCAATCCTGAGACCCTTCCTATAACATGAGATGTGATGTCTCAATGCTTCTAATACCAAACCTGATATCTTTCCTATAACATGAGATGTGATATCCAACTCCTTCCCATTCCAATCCTGAGACCCTTCCTAGAGCATGAGATGTGATATCTCAATGCTTATACCAAACCTGAGACCCTTCCTATAGCTTGAGATGTGATATCCAACTCCTTCCCATTCCAATCCTGAGAACCTTCCTATAGCACGAGATGTGATATCTCAATGCCTCTAATACCAAACCTGAGATCCTTCCTCTAACATGAAATGTTATATCCAACTCCTTCCCCTTCCAACCCTGAGAGCCTTCCTATAGCATGAGATATGATATCCAAGTCCTTCCCATTCCAATCCTGAGACCCTTCCTATAACATGAGATGTGATAGTCAACTCCTTCCCATTCCATCCTGATACCCTTCCGATAGCATGAGATGTGATATCCCAATGCTTCTACCAAACCTGAGACCCATACTATGGCATGAGATGTGATATCAAACTCCTTCCCATTCCAATCCTGAGACCCTTCCTATAGCTTGAGATGTGATATCCAACTCCTTCCCATTCCAATTCTGAGACCCTTCCTATACCATGAGACTTGATATCTCAATGCTTCTAATACCAAACCTGAGACCCGTCCTATAACATGAGATGTGATATCCAAATCCTTCCCCTTCCAAACCTTAGACCCTTCCTTTATCATGAGATGTGATATCCAACTCCTTCCCATTCCAATCCTGACACCCTTCCGATATCATGAGATTTGTTATCTCAATGCTTCTAATATCAAACTTGAGACCCTCCCTATAGCATGAGATCTGACATCCAAGTCCTTCCCATTCCAATCCTGAGACCCTTCCTATAGAATGAGATGTGATATCTCAATGCTTCTAATACCAAACCTGAGACCCTTCCTATAACATGAGATGGGATATCCAAGTCCTTCCCATTCTAATCCTGAGACCCTTCCCATAGCATGAGATGTGATGTCTCAATGCTTCTAATACCAAACCTGAGATCCTTCCTATAACATGAGATGTGATATCCAACTCCTTCCCATTCCAATCCTGAGACCCTTCCTATAGCATGAGAAGTGATATCTCCATGCTTATACCAAACCCGAGACCCTTCCTATAGCATGAGATGTGATATCCAACTCCTTCCCATTCCAATCCTGAGACCCTTCCTATAGCATGAGAAGTGATATCTCCATGCGTATACCAAACCTGAGACCCTTCCTATAGCATGAGATGTGATATCCAAATCCTTCCCATTCCAATCCTGAGACCCTTCCTATAGCATGAGATGTGATATCTCAATGCTTATACCAAACCAGAGACCCGTCCTATAACATGAGATGGGATATCCAACTCCTTCCCATTCCAATCCTGAGACCCTTCCTATAACATGAGATGTGATATCCAACTCCTTCCAATTCCAGCCTGAGACCCTTCCTATAGCATGAGATGGGATATCCAACTCCTTCCAAATCCAATCCTGATACCCTTCCGATAGCATGAGATGTGATATCCCAATGCTTCTACCAAACCTGAGACCCATACTATGGCATGAGATGTGATATCAAACTCCTTCCCATTCCAATCCTGAGACCCTTCCTATAGCTTGAGATGTGATATCCAACTCCTTCCCATTCCAATTCTGAGACCCTTCCTATACCATGAGACTTGATATCTCAATGCTTCTAATACCAAACCTGAGACCCGTCCTATAACATGAGATGTGATATCCAAATCCTTCCCCTTCCAAACCTTAGACCCTTCCTTTATCATGAGATGTGATTTCCAACTCCTTCCCATTCCAATCCTGACACCCTTCCGATATCATGAGATTTGTTATCTCAATGCTTCTAATATCAAACTTGAGACCCTCCCTATAGCATGAGATCTGACATCCAAGTCCTTCCCATTCCAATCCTGAGACCCTTCCTATAGCATGAGATGTGATATCTCAATGCTTCTAATACCAAACCTGAGACCCTTCCTATAACATGAGATGGGATATCCAACTCCTTCCCATTCCAATCCTGAGACCCTTCCGATAGCAGAGATGTGATATCTCAATGCTTATACCAAACCTGAGACCCTTGCTATGGCCTGAGATGTCATATACAACTCCTTCCCATTCCAATCCTGAGACCCTTCCTATAGCATGAGATGTGATATCTCAATGCTTATACCAAACCTGAGACCCTTCCTATAGCATGAGATGTGATATCCAACTCCTTCCCATTCCAATCCTGAGACCCTTCCCATAGCATGAGATGTGATGTCTCAATGCTTCTAATACCAAACCTGAGAACCTTCCTATAACATGAGATGTGATATCCAACTCCTTCCCATTCCAATCCTGAGACCCTTCCTATAGCATGAGAAGTGATATCTCCATGCTTATACCAAACCTGAGACCCTTCCTATAGCATGAGATGTAATATCCAACTCCTTCCCATTCCAATCCTGAGACCCTTCCTATAGCATGAGAAGTATCTCCATGCGTATACCAAACCTGAGACCCTTCCTATAGCATGAGATGTGATATCCAAATCCTTCCCATTCCAATCCTGAGCCACTTCCGATAGCAGAGATGTGATATCTCAATGCTTATACCAAACCTTAGACCCTTCCTATAACATGAGATGTGATATCCAACTCATTCCCGTTCCAAACCTGAGACACTTCCTATAGCATATGTGATATCCAAGTCCTTTCCATTTCAAACATGAGACCCTTCCTATAGCAAGAATGTAATATCCAACTCCTACCCATTCCAATCCTGAGACCATTCCTATAGCATGAGATGTGATATATCAATGCTTCTAATACCAAACCTGAGATCCTTCCTATGACATGAAATGTGATATCCAAATCCTTCCCATTCCAAACCTGAGACCCTTCCTACAGCATGCGATGTGATATCTCAATGCTTCTAATATCAAACCTGAGACCCGTCCTATAACATGAGATGGGATATCCAACTCCTTCCCGTTCCAAACCTGAGACCCTTCCTATAGCATGAGATGTGATATCCAATTCCTTCCCATCCCAATCCTGAGACACCTCCGATAGCAGAGATGTGATATCTCAATGCTTATACCAAACCTGAGACTCTTCCTATAACATGAGATGTGATGTCCAACTCCTTCCCGTTCCAAACCTGAGACCCTTCCTATAGCATGAGATGTGATATCCAACTCCTTCCCATTCCAATCCTGAGACCCTTCCGATAGCAGAGATGTGATATCTCAATGCTTATACCAAACCTGAGACTCTTCCTATAACATGAGATGTGATATCCAACTCCTTCCCTTTCCAAATCTGAGACCCTGCCTATAGCATGAGATGTGATATCCAAGTCCTTCCCATTCCAATCCTGAGACCCTTCCTATAGCATGAGATGTGATATCCAGCTCCTTCCCATTCCAATCCTGAGACCCTTCCGATAGCATGAGATGTGTTATCTCAATGCTTCTAATACCAAACCTGAGATCCTTCTTATAACATGTGATGTGATATCCAAATCCTTCCCCTTCCAAACCTGAGACCCTCCCTTTAGCATGAGATGTGATATCCAACTCCTTCCCATTCCAATCCTGAGACCCTTATGATAGCATGAGATGTGATATCTCAATGCCTCTAATACCAAACCTGAGATACTTCCGATAGCATGAGATGTGATATCTCAATGCTTCTAATACCAAACCTGAGATCCTTCCTATAACATGAGATGTGATATCCAAATCCTTCCCCTTCCAAACCTGAGACCCTCCCTTTAGCATGAGATGTGATATCCAACGCCTTCCCATTCCAATCCTGAGACCCTTCTGATAGCATGAGATGTGATATCTCAATGCCTCTAATACCAAACCTGAGATCCTACCTCTAACATGAAATGTGATATCCAACTCCTTCCCTTTCCAAACCTGAGACCCTGCCCATAGCATGAGATGTGATATCCAAGTCCTTCCCATTCCAATCCTGAGACCCTTCCTATAGCATGAGATGTGATATCTCAATGCTTATACCAAACCTGAGACCCTTCCTATGGCATGAGATGTCATATACAACTCCTTCCCATTCCAATCCCGAGACCCTTCCTATGGCATGAGATGTGATATCTCAATGCTTATACCAAACCTGAAACCCTTCCTATAGCATGAGATGTGATATCCAACTTCTTCCCATTCCAATCTTGAGACCCTTCCTATAACATGAGATGTGATGTCTCAATGCTTCTAATACCAAACCTGAGATCTTTCCTATAACATGAGATGTGATATCCAACTCCTTCCCATTCCAATTCTGAGACCCTTCCTATAGCAAGAGATGTGATATCTCAATGCCTCTTTACCAAACCTGATATCCTACCTCTAACATGAAATGTGATATCCAACTCCTTCCCCTTCCAAACCTGAGAGCCTTCCTATAGCATGAGATGTGATATCCAAGTCCTTCCCATTCCAATCCTGAGACCCTTCCTATAACATCAGATGTGATATCCAACTCCTTCCCATTCCAACCTGAGACCCTTCCTATAGCATGAGATGGGATATCCAACTCCTTCCAAATCCAATCCTGATACCCTTCCGATAGCATGAGATATGATATCCCAATGCTTCTACAAAACCTGAGACCCATACATGGCATGAGATGTGATATCAAACTCCTTCCCATTCCAATCCTGAGACCCTTCCGATAGCAGAGATGTGATATCTCAATGCTTATACCAAACCTGAGACCCTTCCTATGGCATGAGATGTCATATACAACTCCTTCCCATTCCAAGCCTGAGACCCTTCCTATAGCATGAGATGTGATATCTCAATGTTTATACCAAACCTGAGACCCTTCCTATAGCATGAGGTGTGATATCCAACTCCTTCCCATTCCAATCCTGAGACCCTTCCTATAGCATGAGATGTGATATCTCAATGCTTATACCAAACCTGAATCCCTTCCTATAGCATGAAATGTGATATCCAACTCCTTCCCTTTCCAAACCTGAGAGCCTACCTATAGCATGAGATGTGATATCCAAGTCCTTCCCATTCCAATCCTTAGACCCTTCCTACAGCATGCAATATGATATCTCAATGATTCTAATAACAAACCTGAGACCCGTCCTATAACATGAGATGGGATATCCAACTCCTTCCCATTCCAATCCTGAGACACTTCCGATAACAGAGATGTGATATCTCAATGCTTATACCAAACCTGAGACCCTTCCTATAGCATGAGATGTGATATCCAATTCTTTCCCGTTCCAAACCTGAGACCCTTCCTATAGCATATGTGATATCCAACTCCTTCCCATTCCAAACATGAGACCCTTCCTATAGCAAGAATGTAATATCCAACTCCTTCCCATTCCAATCCTGAGACCCTTCCTTCAGCATGCGATGTGATATCTCAATGCTTCTAATACCAAACCTGAGACCCGTCCTATAACATGAGATGGGATATCCAACTCCTTCCAGTTCCAAACCTGAGAGCCTTCCTATAGCATGAGATGTGATATCCAAGTCCTTCCCATTCCAATCCTGAGACCCTTCCTATAACATGAGATGTGATATCTCAATGCTTATACCAAACCTGAATCCCTTCCTATAGCATGAGATGTGATATCCAACTCCTTCCCATTCCAATCCTGAGACCCTTCCTATAGCATTAGATGTGATATCTCAATGCCTCTAATACCAAACCTGAGATCCTTCCTCTAACATGAAATGTGATATCCAACTCCTTCCCTTTCCAAACCTGAGAGCCTACCTATAGCATGAGATGTGATATCCAAGTCCTTCCCATTCCAATCCTTAGACCCTTCCTACAGCATGCAATATGATATCTCAATGATTCTAATACCAAACCTGAGATCTTTCCTATAACATGAGATGTGATATCCAACTCCTTCCCATTCCAATCCTGAGACCCTTCCTATAGCATGAGATGTGATATCTCAATGCCTCTTTACCAAACCTGAGATCCTACCTCTAACATGAAATGTGATATCCAACTCCTTCCCCTTCCAAACCTGAGAGCCTTCCTATAGTATGAGATGTGATATCCATGTCCTTCCCATTCCAATCCTGAGACCCTTCCTATAACATCAGATGTGATATCCAACTCCTTCCCATTCCAACCTGAGACCCTTCCTATAGCATGAGATGGGATATTCAACTCCTTCCAAATCCAATCCTGATACCCTTCCGATAGCATGATATGTGATATCTCAATGCTTCTAATACCAAACCTGTGACTCTTCCGATAACATGAGATGGGATATCCAACTCCTTCCCATTCCAATCCTGAGACCCTTCCGATAGCAGAGATGTGATATCTCAATGCTTATACCAAACCTGAGACCCTTCCTATGGCATGAGATGTCACATACAACTCCTTCCCATTCCAATCCTGAGACCCTTCCTATAGTATGAGATGTGATATCTCAATGCTTATACCAAACCTGAGACCCTTCCTATAGCATGAGATGTGATATCCAACTCCTTCCCATTCCAATCCTGAGACCCTTCCCATAGCATGAGATGTGATGTCTCAATGCTTATACCAAACCTGAGACCCTTCCTATAGCATGAGATGTGATATCCAACTCCTTCCCATTCCAATCCTGAGACCCTTCCTATAGCATGAGATGTGATATCTCAATGCCTCTAATACCAAACCTGAGATCCTTCCTCTAACATGAAATGTGATATCCAACTCCGTCCCTTTCCAAACCTGAGAGCCTACCTATAGCATGAGATGTGATATCCAACTCCTTCCCATTCCAAACATGAGACCCTTCCTATAGCAAGAATGTAATATCCAACTCCTTCCCATTCCAATCCTGAGACCCTTACTACAGCATGCGATGTGATATCTCAATGCTTCTAATACCAAACCTGAGACCCGTCCTATAACATGAGATGGGATATCCAACTCCTTCCAGTTCCAAACCTGAGACCCTTCCTATAGCATGAGATGTGATATCAAACTCCTTCCCATTCCAATCCTGAGACCCTTCCGATAGCATGAGATGTGTTATCTCAATGCCTCTTTACCAAACCTGAGATCCTACCTCTAACATGAAATGTGATATCCAACTCCTTCCCCTTTCAAACCTGAGAGCCTTCCTATAGCATGAGATGTGATATCCAAGTCCTTCCCATTCCAATCCTGAGACCCTTCCTATAACATGAGATGTGATGTCTCAATGCTTCTAATACCAAACCTGAGATCTTTCCTATAACATGAGATGTGATATCCAACTCCTTCCCATTCAAATCCTGAGACCCTTCCTATAGCATGAGATGTGATATCTCAATGCCTCTTTACCAAACCTGAGATCCTACCTCTAACATGAAATGTGATATCCAACTCCTTCCCCTTCAAACCTGAGAGCCTTCCTATAGTATGAGATGTGATATCCAAGTCCTTCCCATTCCAATCCTGAGACCCTTCCTATAACATCAGATGTGATATCCAACTCCTTCCCATTCCAACCTGAGACCCTTCCTATAGCATGAGATGGGATATTCAACTCCTTCCAAATCCAATCCTGATACCCTTCCGATAGCTTGAGATGTGATATCTCAATGCTTCTAATACCAAACCTGTGACTCTTCCTATAACATGAGATGGGATATCCAACTCCTTCCCATTCCAATCCTGAGACCCTTCCGATAGCAGAGATGTGATATCTCAATGCTTATACCAAACCTGAGACCCTTCCTATGGCATGAGATGTCACATACAACTCCTTCCCATTCCAATCCTGAGACCCTTCCTATAGTATGAGATGTGATATCTCAATGCTTATACCAAACCTGAGACCCTTCCTATAGCATGAGATGTGATATCCAACTCCTTCCCATTCCAATCCTGAGACCCTTCCCATAGCATGAGATGTGATGTCTCAATGCTTCTAATACCAAACCTGAGATCCTTCCTATAACATCAAATGTGATATCCAACTCCTTCCCATTCCAATCCTGAGACCCTTCCTATAGCAAGAGATGTGATATCTCAATGCTTATACCAAACCTGAGACCCTTCCTATAGCATGAGATGTGATATCCAACTCCTTCCCATTCCAATCCTGAGACCCTTCCTATAGCATGAGATGTGATATCTCAATGCCTCTAATACCAAACCTGAGATCCTTCCTCTAACATGAAATGTGATATCCAACTCCGTCCCTTTCCAAACCTGAGAGCCTACCTATAGCATGAGATGTGATATCCAAGTCCTTCCCATTCCAATCCTTAGACCCTTCCTACAGCATGCAATATGATATCTCAATGATTCTAATAACAAACCTGAGACCCATCCTATAACATGAGATGGGATATCCAACTCCTTTCAATTCCAATCCTGAGACACTTCCTATAGCATGAGATGTGATATCTCAATGCTTATACCAAACCTGAGACCCTTCCTATGGCATGAGATGTCATATACAACTCCTTCCCATTCCAATCCTGAGACCCTTCCTATAGCATGAGATGTGATATCTCAATGCTTATACCAAACCTGAGACCCTTCCTATAGCATGAGATGTGATATCCAACTTCTTCCCATTCCAATCCTGAGACCCTTCCTATAACATGAGATGTGATGTCTCAATGCTTCTAATACCAAACCTGATATCTTTCCTATAACATGAGATGTGATATCCAACTCCTTCCCATTCCAATCCTGAGACCCTTCCTAGAGCATGAGATGTGATATCTCAATGCTTATACCAAACCTGAGACCCTTCCTATAGCTTGAGATGTGATATCCAACTCCTTCCCATTCCAATCCTGAGAACCTTCCTATAGCATGAGATGTGATATCTCAATGCTTATACCAAACCCGAGACCCTTCCTATAGCATGAGATGTGATATCCAACTCCTTCCCATTCCAATCCTGAGACCCTTCCAATAGCATGAGAAGTGATATCTCCATGCGTATACCAAACCTGAGACCCTTCCTATAGCATGAGATGTGATATCCAAATCCTTCCCATTCTAATCCTGAGACCCTTCCCATAGCATGAGATGTGATGTCTCAATGCTTCTAATACCAAACCTGAGATCCTTCCTATAACATGAGATGTGATATCCAACTCCTTCCCATTCTAATCCTGAGACCCTTCCCATAGCATGAGATGTGATGTCTCAATGCTTCTAATACCAAACCTGAGATCCTTCCTATAACATGAGATGTGATATCCAACTCCTTCCCATTCCAATCCTGAGACCCTTCCTATAGCATGAGAAGTGATATCTCCATGCTTATACCAAACCCGAGACCCTTCCTATAGCATGAGATGTGATATCCAACTCCTTCCCATTCCAATCCTGAGACCCTTCCAATAGCATGAGAAGTGATATCTCCATGCGTATACCAAACCTGAGACCCTTCCTATAGCATGAGATGTGATATCCAAATCCTTCCCATTCCAATCCTGAGACCCTTCCTATAGCATGAGATGTGATATCTCAATGCTTATACCAAACCAGAGACCCGTCCTATAACATGAGATGGGATATCCAACTCCTTCCCATTCCAATCCTGAGACCCTTCCTATAACATGAGATGTGATATCCAACTCCTTCCAATTCCAACCTGAGACCCTTCCTATAGCATGAGATGGGATATCCAACTCCTTCCAAATCCAATCCTGATACCCTTCCGATAGCATGAGATGTGATATCCCAATGCTTCTACCAAACCTGAGACCCATACTATGGCATGAGATGTGATATCAAACTCCTTCCCATTCCAATCCTGAGACCCTTCCTATAGCTTGAGATGTGATATCCAACTCCTTCCCATTCCAATTCTGAGACCCTTCCTATACCATGAGACTTGATATCTCAATGCTTCTAATACCAAACCTGAGACCCGTCCTATAACATGAGATGTGATATCCAAATCCTTCCCCTTCCAAACCTTAGACCCTTCCTTTATCATGAGATGTGATTTCCAACTCCTTCCCATTCCAATCCTGACACCCTTCCGATATCATGAGATTTGTTATCTCAATGCTTCTAATATCAAACTTGAGACCCTCCCTATAGCATGAGATCTGACATCCAAGTCCTTCCCATTCCAATCCTGAGACCCTTCCTATAGCATGAGATGTGATATCTCAATGCTTCTAATACCAAACCTGAGACCCTTCCTATAACATGAGATGGGATATCCAACTCCTTCCCATTCCAATCCTGAGACCCTTCCGATAGCAGAGATGTGATATCTCAATGCTTATACCAAACCTGAGACCCTTGCTATGGCCTGAGATGTCATATACAACTCCTTCCCATTCCAATCCTGAGACCCTTCCTATAGCATGAGATGTGATATCTCAATGCTTATACCAAACCTGAGACCCTTCCTATAGCATGAGATGTGATATCCAACTCCTTCCCATTCCAATCCTGAGACCCTTCCCATAGCATGAGATGTGATGTCTCAATGCTTCTAATACCAAACCTGAGACCCTTCCTATAACATGAGATGTGATATCCAACTCCTTCCCATTCCAATCCTGAGACCCTTCCTATAGCATGAGAAGTGATATCTCCATGCTTATACCAAACCTGAGACCCTTCCTATCGCATGAGATGTAATATCCAACTCCTTCCCATTCCAATCCTGAGACCCTTCCTATAGCATGAGAAGTATCTCCATGCGTATACCAAACCTGAGACCCTTCCTATAGCATGAGATGTGATATCCAAATCCTTCCCATTCCAATCCTGAGCCACTTCCGATAGCAGAGATGTGATATCTCAATGCTTATACCAAACCTTAGACCCTTCCTATAACATGAGATGTGATATCCAACTCATTCCCGTTCCAAACCTGAGACACTTCCTATAGCATATGTGATATCCAAGTCCTTTCCATTTCAAACATGAGACCCTTCCTATAGCAAGAATGTAATATCCAACTCCTACCCATTCCAATCCTGAGACCATTCCTATAGCATGAGATGTGATATATCAATGCTTCTAATACCAAACCTGAGATCCTTCCTATGACATGAAATGTGATATCCAAATCCTTCCCATTCCAAACCTGAGACCATTCCTACAGCATGCGATGTGATATCTCAATGCTTCTAATATCAAACCTGAGACCCGTCCTATAACATGAGATGGGATATCCAACTCCTTCCCGTTCCAAACCTGAGACCCTTCCTATAGCATGAGATGTGATATCCAATTCCTTCCCATCCCAATCCTGAGACACCTCCGATAGCAGAGATGTGATATCTCAATGCTTATACCAAACCTGAGACTCTTCCTATAACATGAGATGTGATGTCCAACTCCTTCCCGTTCCAAACCTGAGACCCTTCTTATAGCATGAGATGTGATATCCAACTCCTTCCCATTCCAATCCTGAGACCCTTCCGATAGCAGAGATGTGATATCTCAATGCTTATACCAAACCTGAGACTCTTCCTATAACATGAGATGTGATATCCAACTCCTTCACTTTCCAAACCTGAGACCCTGCCTATAGCATGAGATGTGATATCCAAGTCCTTCCCATTCCAATCCTGAGACCCTTCCTATAGCATGAGATGTGATATCTCAATGCTTATACCAAACCTGAGACCCTTCCTATGGCATGAGATGTCATATACAACTCCTTCCCATTCCAATCCCGAGACCCTTCCTATAGCATGAGATGTGATATCTCAATGCTTATACCAAACCTGAAACCCTTCCTATAGCATGAGATGTGATATCCAACTTCTTCCCATTCCAATCCTGAGACCCTTCCTATAACATGAGATGTGATGTCTCAATGCTTCTAATACCAAACCTGAGATCCTTCCTATAACATGAGATGTGATATCCAACTCCTTCCCATTCCAATCCTGAGACCCTTCCTATAGCATGAGAAGTGATATCTCCATGCTTATACCAAACCCGAGACCCTTCCTATAGCATGAGATGTGATATCCAACTCCTTCCCATTCCAATCCTGAGACCCTTCCTATAGCATGAGAAGTGATATCTCCATGCGTATACCAAACCTGAGACCCTTCCTATAGCATGAGATGTGATATCCAAATCCTTCCCATTCCAATCCTGAGACCCTTCCTATAGCATGAGATGTGATATCTCAATGCTTATACCAAACCAGAGACCCGTCCTATAACATGAGATGGGATATCCAACTCCTTCCCATTCCAATCCTGAGACCCTTCCTATAACATGAGATGTGATATCCAACTCCTTCCCATTCCAACCTGAGACCCTTCCTATAGCATGAGATGGGATATCCAACTCCTTCCAAATCCAATCCTGATACCCTTCCGATAGCATGAGATGTGATATCCCAATGCTTCTACCAAACCTGAGACCCATACTATGGCATGAGATGTGATATCAAACTCCTTCCCATTCCAATCCTGAGACCCTTCCTATAGCTTGAGATGTGATATCCAACTCCTTCCCATTCCAATTCTGAGACCCTTCCTATACCATGAGACTTGATATCTCAATGCTTCTAATACCAAACCTGAGACCAGTCCTATAACATGAGATGTGATATCCAAATCCTTCCCCTTCCAAACCTTAGACCCTTCCTTTATCATGAGATGTGATTTCCAATTCCTTCCCATTCCAATCCTGACACCCTTCCGATATCATGAGATTTGTTATCTCAATGCTTCTAATATCAAACTTGAGACCCTCCCTATAGCATGAGATCTGACATCCAAGTCCTTCCCATTCCAATCCTGAGACCCTTCCTATAGCATGAGATGTGATATCTCAATGCTTCTAATACCAAACCTGAGACCCTTCCTATAACATGAGATGGGATATCCAACTCCTTCCCATTCCAATCCTGAGACCCTTCCGATAGCAGAGATGTGATATCTCAATGCTTATACCAAACCTGAGACCCTTGCTATGGCCTGAGATGTCATATACAACTCCTTCCCATTCCAATCCTGAGACCCTTCCTATAGCATGAGATGTGATATCTCAATGCTTATACCAAACCTGAGACCCTTCCTATAGCATGAGATGTGATATCCAACTCCTTCCCATTCCAATCCTGAGACCCTTCCCATAGCATGAGATGTGATGTCTCAATGCTTCTAATACCAAACCTGAGACCCTTCCTATAACATGAGATGTGATATCCAACTCCTTCCCATTCCAATCCTGAGACCCTTCCTATAGCATGAGAAGTGATATCTCCATGCTTATACCAAACCTGAGACCCTTCCTATAGCATGAGATGTAATATCCAACTCCTTCCCATTCCAATCCTGAGACCCTTCCTATAGCATGAGAAGTATCTCCATGCGTATACCATGCGTGTATCTCCATTCCTATAGCATGAGATGTGATATCCAAATCCTTCCCATTCCAATCCTGAGCCACTTCCGATAGCAGAGATGTGATATCTCAATGCTTATACCAAACCTGAGACCCTTCCTATAACATGAGATGTGATATCCAACTCATTCCCTTTCCAAACCTGAGACACTTCCTATAGCATATGTGATATCCAAGTCCTTCCCATTTCAAACATGAGACCCTTCCTATAGCAAGAATGTAATATCCAACTCCTACCCATTCCAATCCTGAGACCATTCCTATAGCATGAGATGTGATATATCAATGCTTCTAATACCAAACCTGAGATCCTTCCTATGACATGAAATGTGATATCCAAATCCTTCCCATTCCAAACCTGAGACCCTTCCTACAGCATGCGATGTGATATCTCAATGCTTCTAATATCAAACCTGAGACCCGTCCTATAACATGAGATGGGATATCCAACTCCTTCCCGTTCCAAACCTGAGACCCTTCCTATAGCATGAGATGTGATATCCAATTCCTTCCCATCCCAATCCTGAGACACCTCCGATAGCAGAGATGTGATATCTCAATGCTTATACCAAACCTGAGACTCTTCCTATAACATGAGATGTGATATCCAACTCCTTCCCGTTCCAAACCTGAGACCCTTCCTATAGCATGAGATGTGATATCCAACTCCTTCCCATTCCAATCCTGACACCCTTCCGATATCATGAGATTTGTTATCTCAATGCTTCTAATATCAAACTTGAGACCCTCCCTATAGCATGAGATCTGACATCCAAGTCCTTCCCATTCCAATCCTGAGACCCTTCCTATAGCATGAGATGTGATATCTCAATGCTTCTAATACCAAACCTGAGACCCTTCCTATAACATGAGATGGGATATCCAACTCCTTCCCATTCCAATCCTGAGACCCTTCCGATAGCAGAGATGTGATATCTCAATGCTTATACCAAACCTGAGACCCTTGCTATGGCCTGAGATGTCATATACAACTCCTTCCCATTCCAATCCTGAGACTCTTCCCATAGCATGAGATGTGATGTCTCAATGCTTCTAATACCAAACCTGAGACCCTTCCTATAACATGAGATGTGATATCCAACTCCTTCCCATTCCAATCCTGAGACCCTTCCCATAGCATGAGATGTGATGTCTCAATGCTTCTAATACCAAACCTGAGACCCTTCCTATAGCATGAGATGTGATATCCAACTCCTTCCCATTCCAATCCTGAGACCCTTCCCATAGCATGAGATGTGATGTCTCAATGCTTCTAATACCAAACCTGAGACCCTTCCTATAACATGAGATGTGATATCCAACTCCTTCCCATTCCAATCCTGAGACCCTTCCTATAGCATGAGAAGTGATATCTCCATGCTTATACCAAACCTGAGACCCTTCCTATAGCATGAGATGTAATATCCAACTCCTTCCCATTCCAATCCTGAGACCCTTCCTATAGCATGAGAAGTATCTCCATGCGTATACCAAACCTGAGACCCTTCCTATAGCATGAGATGTGATATCCAAATCCTTCCCATTCCAATCCTGAGCCACTTCCGATAGCAGAGATGTGATATCTCAATGCTTATACCAAACCTTAGACCCTTCCTATAACATGAGATGTGATATCCAACTCATTCCCGTTCCAAACCTGAGACACTTCCTATAGCATATGTGATATCCAAGTCCTTTCCATTTCAAACATGAGACCCTTCCTATAGCAAGAATGTAATATCCAACTCCTACCCATTCCAATCCTGAGACCATTCCTATAGCATGAGATGTGATATATCAATGCTTCTAATACCAAACCTGAGATCCTTCCTATGACATGAAATGTGATATCCAAATCCTTCCCATTCCAAACCTGAGACCCTTCCTACAGCATGCGATGTGATATCTCAATGCTTCTAATATCAAACCTGAGACCCGTCCTATAACATGAGATGGGATATCCAACTCCTTCCCATTCCAAACCTGAGACCCTTCCTATAGCATGAGATGTGATATCCAATTCCTTCCCATCCCAATCCTGAGACACCTCCGATAGCAGAGATGTGATATCTCAATGCTTATACCAAACCTGAGACTCTTCCTATAACATGAGATGTGATGCCCAACTCCTTCCCGTTCCAAACCTGAGACCCTTCCTATAGCATGAGATGTGATATCCAACTCCTTCCCATTCCAATCCTGAGACCCTTCCGATAGCAGAGATGTGATATCTCAATGCTTATACCAAACCTGAGACTCTTCCTATAACATGAGATGTGATATCCAACTCCTTCCCTTTCCAAACCTGAGACCCTGCCTATAGCATGAGATGTGATATCCAAGTCCTTCCCATTCCAATCCTGAGACCCTTCCTATAGCATGAGATGTGATATCTCAATGCTTATACCAAACCTGAGACCCTTCCTATGGCATGAGATGTCATATACAACTCCTTCCCATTCCAATCCTGAGACCCTTCCTATAGCATGAGATGTGATATCTCAATGCTTCTAATACCAAACCTGAGACCCTTCCTATAACATGAGATGGGATATCCAACTCCTTCCCATTCCAATCCTGAGACCCTTCCGATAGCAGAGATGTGATATCTCAATGCTTATACCAAACCTGAGACCCTTGCTATGGCCTGAGATGTCATATACAACTCCTTCCCATTCCAATCCTGAGACCCTTCCCATAGCATGAGATGTGATGTCTCAATGCTTCTAATACCAAACCTGAGACCCTTCCTATAACATGAGATGTGATATCCAACTCCTTCCCATTCCAATCCTGAGACCCTTCCCATAGCATGAGATGTGATGTCTCAATGCTTCTAATACCAAACCTGAGACCCTTCCTATAGCATGAGATGTGATATCCAACTCCTTCCCATTCCAATCCTGAGACCCTTCCCATAGCATGAGATGTGATGTCTCAATGCTTCTAATACCAAACCTGAGACCCTTCCTATAACATGAGATGTGATATCCAACTCCTTCCCATTCCAATCCTGAGACCCTTCCTATAGCATGAGAAGTGATATCTCCATGCTTATACCAAACCTGAGACCCTTCCTATAGCATGAGATGTAATATCCAACTCCTTCCCATTCCAATCCTGAGACCCTTCCTATAGCATGAGAAGTATCTCCATGCGTATACCAAACCTGAGACCCTTCCTATAGCATGAGATGTGATATCCAAATCCTTCCCATTCCAATCCTGAGCCACTTCCGATAGCAGAGATGTGATATCTCAATGCTTATACCAAACCTTAGACCCTTCCTATAACATGAGATGTGATATCCAACTCATTCCCGTTCCAAACCTGAGACACTTCCTATAGCATATGTGATATCCAAGTCCTTTCCATTTCAAACATGAGACCCTTCCTATAGCAAGAATGTAATATCCAACTCCTACCCATTCCAATCCTGAGACCATTCCTATAGCATGAGATGTGATATATCAATGCTTCTAATACCAAACCTGAGATCCTTCCTATGACATGAAATGTGATATCCAAATCCTTCCCATTCCAAACCTGAGACCCTTCCTACAGCATGCGATGTGATATCTCAATGCTTCTAATATCAAACCTGAGACCCGTCCTATAACATGAGATGGGATATCCAACTCCTTCCCGTTCCAAACCTGAGACCCTTCCTATAGCATGAGATGTGATATCCAATTCCTTCCCATCCCAATCCTGAGACACCTCCGATAGCAGAGATGTGATATCTCAATGCTTATACCAAACCTGAGACTCTTCCTATAACATGAGATGTGATGCCCAACTCCTTCCCGTTCCAAACCTGAGACCCTTCCTATAGCATGAGATGTGATATCCAACTCCTTCCCATTCCAATCCTGAGACCCTTCCGATAGCAGAGATGTGATATCTCAATGCTTATACCAAACCTGAGACTCTTCCTATAACATGAGATGTGATATCCAACTCCTTCCCTTTCCAAACCTGAGACCCTGCCTATAGCATGAGATGTGATATCCAAGTCCTTCCCATTCCAATCCTGAGACCCTTCCTATAGCATGAGATGTGATATCTCAATGCTTATACCAAACCTGAGACCCTTCCTATGGCATGAGATGTCATATACAACTCCTTCCCATTCCAATCCCGAGACCCTTCCTATAGCATGAGATGTGATATCTCAATGCTTATACCAAACCTGAAACCCTTCCTATAGCATGAGATGTGATATCCAACTTCTTCCCATTCCAATCCTGAGACCCTTCCTATAACATGAGATGTGATGTCTCAATGCTTCTAATACCAAACCTGAGACCCTTCCTATAACATGAGATGTGATATCCAACTCCTTCCCATTCCAATCCTGAGACCCTTCCTATAGCATGAGAAGTGATATCTCCATGCTTATACCAAACCTGAGACCCTTCCTATAGCATGAGATGTAATATCCAACTCCTTCCCATTCCAATCCTGAGACCCTTCCTATAGCATGAGAAGTATCTCCATGCGTATACCAAACCTGAGACCCTTCCTATAGCATGAGATGTGATATCCAAATCCTTCCCATTCCAATCCTGAGCCACTTCCGATAGCAGAGATGTGATATCTCAATGCTTATACCAAACCTTAGACCCTTCCTATAACATGAGATGTGATATCCAACTCATTCCCGTTCCAAACCTGAGACACTTCCTATAGCATATGTGATATCCAAGTCCTTTCCATTTCAAACATGAGACCCTTCCTATAGCAAGAATGTAATATCCAACTCCTACCCATTCCAATCCTGAGACCATTCCTATAGCATGAGATGTGATATATCAATGCTTCTAATACCAAACCTGAGATCCTTCCTATGACATGAAATGTGATATCCAAATCCTTCCCATTCCAAACCTGAGACCCTTCCTACAGCATGCGATGTGATATCTCAATGCTTCTAATATCAAACCTGAGACCCGTCCTATAACATGAGATGGGATATCCAACTCCTTCCCGTTCCAAACCTGAGACCCTTCCTATAGCATGAGATGTGATATCCAATTCCTTCCCATCCCAATCCTGAGACACCTCCGATAGCAGAGATGTGATATCTCAATGCTTATACCAAACCTGAGACTCTTCCTATAACATGAGATGTGATGCCCAACTCCTTCCCGTTCCAAACCTGAGACCCTTCCTATAGCATGAGATGTGATATCCAACTCCTTCCCATTCCAATCCTGAGACCCTTCCGATAGCAGAGATGTGATATCTCAATGCTTATACCAAACCTGAGACTCTTCCTATAACATGAGATGTGATATCCAACTCCTTCCCTTTCCAAACCTGAGACCCTGCCTATAGCATGAGATGTGATATCCAAGTCCTTCCCATTCCAATCCTGAGACCCTTCCTATAGCATGAGATGTGATATCTCAATGCTTATACCAAACCTGAGACCCTTCCTATGGCATGAGATGTCATATACAACTCCTTCCCATTCCAATCCCGAGACCCTTCCTATAGCATGAGATGTGATATCTCAATGCTTATACCAAACCTGAAACCCTTCCTATAGCATGAGATGTGATATCCAACTTCTTCCGATTCCAATCCTGAGACCCTTCCTATAACATGAGATGTGATGTCTCAATGCTTCTAATACCAAACCTGAGATCTTTCCTATAACATGAGATGTGATATCCAACTCCTTCCCATTCCAATTCTGAGACCCTTCCTATAGCAAGAGATGTGATATCTCAATGCCTCTTTACCAAACCTGATATCCTACCTCTAACATGAAATGTGATATCCAACTCCTTCCCCTTCCAAACCTGAGAGCCTTCCTATAGCATGAGATGTGATATCCAAGTCCTTCCCATTCCAATCCTGAGACCCTTCCTATAACATCAGATGTGATATCCAACTCCTTCCCATTCCAACCTGAGACCCTTCCTATAGCATGAGATGGGATATCCAACTCCTTCCAAATCTAATCCTGATACCCTTCCGATAGCATGAGATGTGATATCCCAATGCTTCTACAAAACCTGAGACCCATACATGGCATGAGATGTGATATCAAACTCCTTCCCATTCCAATCCTGAGACCCTTCCGATAGCAGAGATGTGATATCTCAATGCTTATACCAAACCTGAGACCCTTCCTATGGCATGAGATGTCATATACAACTCCTTCCCATTCCAAGCCTGAGACCCTTCCTATAGCATGAGATGTGATATCTCAATGTTTATACCAAACCTGAGACCCTTCCTATAGCATGAGATGTGATATCCAACTCCTTCCCATTCCAATCCTGAGACACTTCCTATAGCATGAGATGTGATATCTCAATGCTTATACCAAACCTGAATCCCTTCCTATAGCATGAAATGTGATATCCAACTCCTTCCCTTTCCAAACCTGAGAGCCTACCTATAGCATGAGATGTGATATCCAAGTCCTTCCCATTCCAATCCTTAGACCCTTCCTACAGCATGCAATATGATATCTCAATGATTCTAATAACAAACCTGAGACCCGTCCTATAACATGAGATGGGATATCCAACTCCTTCCCATTCCAATCCTGAGACACTTCCGATAGCAGAGATGTGATATCTCAATGCTTATACCAAACCTGAGACCCTTCCTATAGCATGAGATGTGATATCCAATTCTTTCCCGTTCCAAACCTGAGACCCTTCCTATAGCATATGTGATATCCAACTCCTTCCCATTCCAAACATGAGACCCTTCCTATAGCAAGAATGTAATATCCAACTCCTTCCCATTCCAATCCTGAGACCCTTCCTTCAGCATGCGATGTGATATCTCAATGCTTCTAATACCAAACCTGAGACCCGTCCTATAACATGAGATGGGATATCCAACTCCTTCCAGTTCCAAACCTGAGAGCCTTCCTATAGCATGAGATGTGATATCCAAGTCCTTCCCATTCCAATCCTGAGACCCTTCCTATAACATGAGATGTGATATCTCAATGCTTATACCAAACCTGAATCCCTTCCTATAGCATGAGATGTGATATCCAACTCCTTCCCATTCCAATCCTGAGACCCTTCCTATAGCATTAGATGTGATATCTCAATGCCTCTAATACCAAACCTGAGATCCTTCCTCTAACATGAAATGTGATATCCAACTCCTTCCCTTTCCAAACCTGAGAGCCTACCTATAGCATGAGATGTGATATCCAAGTCCTTCACATTCCAATCCTTAGACCCTTCCTACAGCATGCAATATGATATCTCAATGATTCTAATACCAAACCTGAGATCTTTCCTATAACATGAGATGTGATATCCAACTCCTTCCCATTCCAATCCTGAGACCCTTCCTATAGCATGAGATGTGATATCTCAATGCCTCTTTACCAAACCTGAGATCCTACCTCTAACATGAAATGTGATATCCAACTCCTTCCCCTTCCAAACCTGAGAGCCTTCCTATAGTATGAGATGTGATATCCAAGTCCTTCCCATTCCAATCCTGAGACCCTTCCTATAACATCAGATGTGATATCCAACTCCTTCCCATTCCAACCTGAGACCCTTCCTATAGCATGAGATGGGATATTCAACTCCTTCCAAATCCAATCCTGATACCCTTCCGATAGCATGATATGTGATATCTCAATGCTTCTAATACCAAACCTGTGACTCTTCCTATAACATGAGATGGGATATCCAACTCCTTCCCATTCCAATCCTGAGACCCTTCCGATAGCAGAGATGTGATATCTCAATGCTTATACCAAACCTGAGACCCTTCCATGGCATGAGATGTCACATATAACTCCTTCCCATTCCAATCCTGAGACCCTTCCTATAGTATGAGATGTGATATCTCAATGCTTATACCAAACCTGAGACCCTTCCTATAGCATGAGATGTGATATCCAACTCCTTCCCATTCCAATCCTGAGACCCTTCCCATAGCATGAGATGTTATGTCTCAATGCTTCTAATACCAAACCTGAGATCCTTCCTATAACATCAAATGTGATATCCAACTCCTTCCCATTCCAATCCTGAGACCCTTCCTATAGCATGAGATGTGATATCTCAATGCTTATACCAAACCTGAGACCCTTCCTATAGCATGAGATGTGATATCCAACTCCTTCCCATTCCAATCCTGAGACCCTTCCTATAGCATGAGATGTGATATCTCAATGCCTCTAATACCAAACCTGAGATCCTTCCTCTAACATGAAATGTGATATCCAACTCCGTCCCTTTCCAAACCTGAGAGCCTACCTATAGCATGAGATGTGATATCCAACTCCTTCCCATTCCAAACATGAGACCCTTCCTATAGCAAGAATGTAATATCCAACTCCTTCCCATTCCAATCCTGAGACCCTTCCTACAGCATGCGATGTGATATCTCAATGCTTCTAATACCAAACCTGAGATCTTTCCGATAACATGAGATGTGATATCCAACTCCTTCCCATTCAAATCCTGAGACCCTTCCTATAGCATGAGATGTGATATCTCAATGCCTCTTTACCAAACCTGAGATCCTACCTCTAACATGAAATGTGATATCCAACTCCTTCCCCTTCCAAACCTGAGAGCCTTCCTATAGTATGAGATGTGATATCCAAGTCCTTCCCATTCCAATCCTGAGACCCTTCCTATAACATCAGATGTGATATCCAACTCCTTCCCATTCCAACCTGAGACCCTTCCTATAGCATGAGATGGGATATTCAACTCCTTCCAAATCCAATCCTGATACCCTTCCGATAGCTTGAGATGTGATATCTCAATGCTTCTAATACCAAACCTGTGACTCTTCCTATAACATGAGATGGGATATCCAACTCCTTCCCATTCCAATCCTGAGACCCTTCCGATAGCAGAGATGTGATATCTCAATGCTTATACCAAACCTGAGACCCTTCCTATGGCATGAGATGTCACATACAACTCCTTCCCATTCCAATCCTGAGACCCTTCCTATAGTATGAGATGTGATATCTCAATGCTTATACCAAACCTGAGACCCTTCCTATAGCATGAGATGTGATATCCAACTCCTTCCCATTCCAATCCTGAGACCCTTCCCATAGCATGAGATGTGATGTCTCAATGCTTCTAATACCAAACCTGAGATCCTTCCTATAACATCAAATGTGATATCCAACTCCTTCCCATTCCAATCCTGAGACCCTTCCTATAGCATGAGATGTGATATCTCAATGCTTATACCAAACCTGAGACCCTTCCAATAGCATGAGATGTGATATCCAACTCCTTCCCATTCCAATCCTGAGACCCTTCCTATAGCATGAGATGTGATATCTCAATGCCTCTAATACCAAACCTGAGATCCTTCCTCTAACATGAAATGTGATATCCAACTCCGTCCCTTTCCAAACCTGAGAGCCTACCTATAGCATGAGATGTGATATCCAAGTCCTTCCCATTCCAATCCTTAGACCCTTCCTACAGCATGCAATATGATATCTCAATGATTCTAATAACAAACCTGAGACCCGTCCTATAACATGAGATGGGATATCCAACTCCTTTCAATTCCAATCCTGAGACACTTCCTATAGCATGAGATGTGATATCTCAATGCTTATACCAAACCTGAGACCCTTCCTATGGCATGAGATGTCATATACAACTCCTTCCCATTCCAATCCTGAGACCCTTCCTATAGCATGAGATGTGATATCTCAATGCTTATACCAAACCTGAGACCCTTCCTATAGCATGAGATGTGATATCCAACTTCTTCCCATTCCAATCCTGAGACCCTTCCTATAACATGAGATGTGATGTCTCAATGCTTCTAATACCAAACCTGATATCTTTCCTATAACATGAGATGTGATATCCAACTCCTTCCCATTCCAATCCTGAGACCCTTCCTATAGCATGAGATGTGATATCTCAATGCTTATACCAAACCTGAGACCCTTCCTATAGCTTGAGATGTGATATCCAACTCCTTCCCATTCCAATCCTGAGAACCTTCCTATAGCATGAGATGTGATATCTCAATGCCTCTAATGCCAAACCTGAGATCCTTCCTCTAACATGAAATGTGATATCCAACTCCTTCCCCTTCCAAACCTGAGAGCCTTCCTATAGCATGAGATATGATATCCAAGTCCTTCCCATTCCAATCCTGAGACCCTTCCTATAACATGAGATGTGATATTCAACTCCTTCCCATTCCAACCTGAGACCCTTCCTATAGCATGAGATGGGATATCCAACTCCTTCCAAATCCAATCCTGATACCCTTCCGATAGCATGAGATGTGATATCCCAATGCTTCTACCAAACCTGAGACCCATACTATGGCATGAGATGTGATATCAAACTCCTTCCCATTCCAATCCTGAGACCCTTCCTATAGCTTGAGATGTGATATCCAACTCCTTCCCATTCCAATTCTGAGACCCTTCCTATACCATGAGACTTGATATCTCAATGCTTGTAATACCAAACCTGAGACCCGTCCTATAACATGAGATGTGATATCCAAATCCTTCCCCTTCCAAACCTTAGACCCTTACTTTATCATGAGATGTGATATCCAACTCCTTCCCATTCCAATCCTGACACCCTTCCGATATCATGAGATTTGTTATCTCAATGCTTCTAATACCAAACCTGAGACCCTTCCTATAACATGAGATGGGATATCCAAGTCCTTCCCATTCTAATCCTGAGACCCTTCCCATAGCATGAGATGTGATGTCTCAATGCTTCTAATACCAAACCTGAGATCCTTCCTATAACATGAGATGTGATATCCAACTCCTTCCCATTCCAATCCTGAGACCCTTCCTATAGCATGAGAAGTGATATCTCCATGCTTATACCAAACCCGAGACCCTTCCTATAGCATGATATGTGATATCCAACTCCTTCCCATTCCAATCCTGAGACCCTTCCTATAGCATGAGAAGTGATGTCTCCATGCGTATACCAAACCTGAGACCCTTCCTATAGCATGAGATGTGATATCCAAATCCTTCCCATTCCAATCCTGAGACCCTTCCTATAGCATGAGATGTGATATCTCAATGCTTATACCAAACCAGAGACCCGTCCTATAACATGAGATGGGATATCCAACTCCTTCCCATTCCAATCCTGAGACCCTTCCTATAACATGAGATGTGATATCCAACTCCTTCCCATTCCAACCTGAGACCCTTCCTATAGCATGAGATGGGATATCCAACTCCTTCCAAATCCAATCCTGATACCCTTCCGATAGCATGAGATGTGATATCCCAATGCTTCTACCAAACCTGAGACCCATACTATGGCATGAGATGTGATATCAAACTCCTTCCCATTCCAATCCTGAGACCCTTCCTATAGCTTGAGATGTGATATCCAACTCCTTCCCATTCCAATTCTGAGACCCTTCCTATACCATGAGACTTGATATCTCAATGCTTCTAATACCAAACCTGAGACCCGTCCTATAACATGAGATGTGATATCCAAATCCTTCCCCTTCCAAACCTTAGACCCTTCCTTTATCATGAGATGTGATTTCCAATTCCTTCCCATTCCAATCCTGACACCCTTCCGATATCATGAGATTTGTTATCTCAATGCTTCTAATATCAAACTTGAGACCCTCCCTATAGCATGAGATCTGACATCCAAGTCCTTCCCATTCCAATCCTGAGACCCTTCCTATAGCATGAGATGTGATATCTCAATGCTTCTAATACCAAACCTGAGACCCTTCCTATAACATGAGATGGGATATCCAACTCCTTCCCATTCCAATCCTGAGACCCTTCCGATAGCAGAGATGTGATATCTCAATGCTTATACCAAACCTGAGACCCTTGCTATGGCCTGAGATGTCATATACAACTCCTTCCCATTCCAATCCTGAGACCCTTCCTATAGCATGAGATGTGATATCTCAATGCTTATACCAAACCTGAGACCCTTCCTATAGCATGAGATGTGATATCCAACTCCTTCCCATTCCAATCCTGAGACCCTTCCCATAGCATGAGATGTGATGTCTCAATGCTTCTAATACCAAACCTGAGACCCTTCCTATAACATGAGATGTGATATCCAACTCCTTCCCATTCCAATCCTGAGACCCTTCCTATAGCATGAGAAGTGATATCTCCATGCTTATACCAAACCTGAGACCCTTCCTATAGCATGAGATGTAATATCCAACTCCTTCCCATTCCAATCCTGAGACCCTTCCTATAGCATGAGAAGTATCTCCATGCGTATACCATGCGTGTATCTCCATTCCTATAGCATGAGATGTGATATCCAAATCCTTCCCATTCCAATCCTGAGCCACTTCCGATAGCAGAGATGTGATATCTCAATGCTTATACCAAACCTGAGACCCTTCCTATAACATGAGATGTGATATCCAACTCATTCCCGTTCCAAACCTGAGACACTTCCTATAGCATATGTGATATCCAAGTCCTTCCCATTTCAAACATGAGACCCTTCCTATAGCAAGAATGTAATATCCAACTCCTACCCATTCCAATCCTGAGACCATTCCTATAGCATGAGATGTGATATATCAATGCTTCTAATACCAAACCTGAGATCCTTCCTATGACATGAAATGTGATATCCAAATCCTTCCCATTCCAAACCTGAGACCCTTCCTACAGCATGCGATGTGATATCTCAATGCTTCTAATATCAAACCTGAGACCCGTCCTATAACATGAGATGGGATATCCAACTCCTTCCCGTTCCAAACCTGAGACCCTTCCTATAGCATGAGATGTGATATCCAATTCCTTCCCATCCCAATCCTGAGACACCTCCGATAGCAGAGATGTGATATCTCAATGCTTATACCAAACCTGAGACTCTTCCTATAACATGAGATGTGATATCCAACTCCTTCCCGTTCCAAACCTGAGACCCTTCCTATAGCATGAGATGTGATATCCAACTCCTTCCCATTCCAATCCTGAGACCCTTCCGATAGCAGAGATGTGATATCTCAATGCTTATACCAAACCTGAGACTCTTCCTATAACATGAGATGTGATATCCAACTCCTTCCCTTTCCAAACCTGAGACCCTGCCTATAGCATGAGATGTGATATCCAAGTCCTTCCCATTCCAATCCTGAGACCCTTCCTATAGCATGAGATGTGATATCCAATTCCTTCCCATCCCAATCCTGAGACACCTCCGATAGCAGAGATGTGATATCTCAATGCTTATACCAAACCTGAGACTCTTCCTATAACATGAGATGTGATATCCAACTCCTTCCCGTTCCAAACCTGAGACCCTTCCTATAGCATGAGATGTGATATCCAACTCCTTCCCATTCCAATCCTGAGACCCTTCCGATAGCAGAGATGTGATATCTCAATGCTTATACCAAACCTGAGACTCTTCCTATAACATGAGATGTGATATCCAACTCCTTCCCATTCCAATCCTGAGACCCTTCCTATAGCATGAGAAGTGATATCTCCATGCTTATACCAAACCTGAGACCCTTCCTATAGCATGAGATGTAATATCCAACTCCTTCCCATTCCAATCCTGAGACCCTTCCTATAGCATGAGAAGTATCTCCATGCGTATACCATGCGTGTATCTCCATTCCTATAGCATGAGATGTGATATCCAAATCCTTCCCATTCCAATCCTGAGCCACTTCCGATAGCAGAGATGTGATATCTCAATGCTTATACCAAACCTGAGACCCTTCCTATAACATGAGATGTGATATCCAACTCATTCCCGTTCCAAACCTGAGACACTTCCTATAGCATATGTGATATCCAAGTCCTTCCCATTTCAAACATGAGACCCTTCCTATAGCAAGAATGTAATATCCAACTCCTACCCATTCCAATCCTGAGACCATTCCTATAGCATGAGATGTGATATATCAATGCTTCTAATACCAAACCTGAGATCCTTCCTATGACATGAAATGTGATATCCAAATCCTTCCCATTCCAAACCTGAGACCCTTCCTACAGCATGCGATGTGATATCTCAATGCTTCTAATATCAAACCTGAGACCCGTCCTATAACATGAGATGGGATATCCAACTCCTTCCCGTTCCAAACCTGAGACCCTTCCTATAGCATGAGATGTGATATCCAATTCCTTCCCATCCCAATCCTGAGACACCTCCGATAGCAGAGATGTGATATCTCAATGCTTATACCAAACCTGAGACTCTTCCTATAACATGAGATGTGATATCCAACTCCTTCCCGTTCCAAACCTGAGACCCTTCCTATAGCATGAGATGTGATATCCAACTCCTTCCCATTCCAATCCTGAGACCCTTCCGATAGCAGAGATGTGATATCTCAATGCTTATACCAAACCTGAGACTCTTCCTATAACATGAGATGTGATATCCAACTCCTTCCCTTTCCAAACCTGAGACCCTGCCTATAGCATGAGATGTGATATCCAAGTCCTTCCCATTCCAATCCTGAGACCCTTCCTATAGCATGAGATGTGATATCTCAATGCTTATACCAAACCTGAGACCCTTCCTATGGCATGAGATGTCATATACAACTCCTTCCCATTCCAATCCCGAGACCCTTCCTATAGCATGAGATGTGATATCTCAAAGCTTATACCAAACCTGAAACCCTTCCTATAGCATGAGATGTGATATCCAACTTCTTCCCATTCCAATCCTGAGACCCTTCCTATAACATGAGATGTGATGTCTCAATGCTTCTAATATCAAACCTGAGATCTTTCCTATAACATGAGATGTGGTATCCAACTCCTTCCCATTCCAATTCTGAGACCCTTCCTATAGCAAGAGATGTGATATCTCAATGCCTCTTTACCAAACCTGATATCCTACCTCTAACATGAAATGTGATATCCAACTCCTTCCCCTTCCAAACCTGAGAGCCTTCCTATAGCATGAGATGTGATATCCAAGTCCTTCCCATTCCAATCCTGAGACCCTTCCTATAACATCAGATGTGATATCCAACTCCTTCCCATTCCAACCTGAGACCCTTCCTATAGCATGAGATGGGATATCCAACTCCTTCCAAATCCAATCCTGATACCCTTCCGATAGCATGAGATGTGATATCCCAATGCTTCTACAAAACCTGAGACCCATACATGGCATGAGATGTGATATCAAACTCCTTCCCATTCCAATCCTGAGACCCTTCCGATAGCAGAGATGTGATATCTCAATGCTTATACCAAACCTGAGACCCTTCCTATGGCATGAGATGTCATATACAACTCCTTCCCATTCCAAGCCTGAGACCCTTCCTATAGCATGAGATGTGATATCTCAATGTTTATACCAAACCTGAGACCCTTCCTATAGCATGAGATGTGATATCCAACTCCTTCCCATTCCAATCCTGAGACCCTTCCTATAGCATGAGATGTGATATCTCAATGCTTATACAAAACCTGAATCCCTTCCTATAGCATGAAATGTGATATCCAACTCCTTCCCTTTCCAAACCTGAGAGCCTACCTATAGCATGAGATGTGATATCCAAGTCCTTCCCATTCCAATCCTTAGACCCTTCCTACAGCATGCAATATGATATCTCAATGATTCTAATAACAAACCTGAGACCCGTCCTATAACATGAGATGGGATATCCAACTCCTTCCCATTCCAATCCTGAGACACTTCCGATAGCAGAGATGCGATATCTCAATGCTTATACCAAACCTGAGACCCTTCCTATAGCATGAGATGTGATATCCAATTCTTTCCCGTTCCAAACCTGAGACCCTTCCTATAGCATATGTGATATCCAACTCCTTCCCATTCCAAACATGAGACCCTTCCTATAGCAAGAATGTAATATCCAACTCCTTCCCATTCCAATCCTGAGACCCTTCCTTCAGCATGCGATGTGATATCTCAATGCTTCTAATACCAAACCTGAGACCCGTCCTATAACATGAGATGGGATATCCAACTCCTTCCAGTTCCAAACCTGAGAGCCTTCCTATAGCATGAGATGTGATATCCAAGTCCTTCCCATTCCAATCCTGAGACCCTTCCTATAACATGAGATGTGATATCTCAATGCTTATACCAAACCTGAATCCCTTCCTATAGCATGAGATGTGATATCCAACTCCTTCCCATTCCAATCCTGAGACCCTTCCTATAGCATTAGATGTGATATCTCAATGCCTCTAATACCAAACCTGAGATCCTTCCTCTAACATGAAATGTGATATCCAACTCCTTCCCTTTCCAAACCTGAGAGCCTACCTATAGCATGAGATGTGATATCCAAGTCCTTCCCATTCCAATCCTTAGACCCTTCCTACAGCATGCAATATGATATCTCAATGATTCTAATACCAAACCTGAGATCTTTCCTATAACATGAGATGTGATATCCAACTCCTTCCCATTCCAATCCTGAGACCCTTCCTATAGCATGAGATGTGATATCTCAATGCCTCTTTACCAAACCTGAGATCCTACCTCTAACATGAAATGTGATATCCAACTCCTTCCCCTTCCAAACCTGAGAGCCTTCCTATAGTATGAGATGTGATATCCAAGTCCTTCCCATTCCAATCCTGAGACCCTTCCTATAACATCAGATGTGATATCCAACTCCTTCCCATTCCAACCTGAGACCCTTCCTATAGCATGAGATGGGATATTCAACTCCTTCCAAATCCAATCCTGATACCCTTCCGATAGCATGATATGTGATATCTCAATGCTTCTAATACCAAACCTGTGACTCTTCCTATAACATGAGATGGGATATCCAACTCCTTCCCATTCCAATCCTGAGACCCTTCCGATAGCAGAGATGTGATATCTCAATGCTTATACCAAACCTGAGACCCTTCCTATGGCATGAGATGTCACATACAACTCCTTCCCATTCCAATCCTGAGACCCTTCCTATAGTATGAGATGTGATATCTCAATGCTTATACCAAACCTGAGACCCTTCCTATAGCATGAGATGTGATATCCAACTCCTTCCCATTCCAATCCTGAGACCCTTCCCATAGCATGAGATGTGATGTCTCAATGCTTCTAATACCAAACCTGAGATCCTTCCTATAACATCAAATGTGATATCCAACTACTTCCCATTCCAATCCTGAGACCCTTCCTATAGCATGAGATGTGATATCTCAATGCTTATACCAAACCTGAGACCCTTCCTATAGCATGAGATGTGATATCCAACTCCTTCCCATTCCAATCCTGAGACCCTTCCTATAGCATGAGATGTGATATCTCAATGCCTCTAATACCAAACCTGAGATCCTTCCTCTAACATGAAATGTGATATCCAACTCCGTCCCTTTCCAAACCTGAGAGCCTACCTATAGCATGAGATGTGATATCCAACTCCTTCCCATTCCAAACATGAGACCCTTCCTATAGCAAGAATGTAATATCCAACTCCTTCCCATTCCAATCCTGAGACCCTTCCTACAGCATGCGATGTGATATCTCAATGCTTCTAATACCAAACCTGAGATCTTTCCTATAACATGAGATGTGATATCCAACTCCTTCCCATTCAAATCCTGAGACCCTTCCTATAGCATGAGATGTGATATCTCAATGCCTCTTTACCAAACCTGAGATCCTACCTCTAACATGAAATGTGATATCCAACTCCTTCCCCTTCCAAACCTGAGAGCCTTCCTATAGTATGAGATGTGATATCCAAGTCCTTCCCATTCCAATCCTGAGACCCTTCCTATAACATCAGATGTGATATCCAACTCCTTCCCATTCCAACCTGAGACCTTTCCTATAGCATGAGATGGGATATTCAACTCCTTCCAAATCCAATCCTGATACCCTTCCGATAGCTTGAGATGTGATATCTCAATGCTTCTAATACCAAACCTGTGACTCTTCCTATAACATGAGATGGGATATCCAACTCCTTCCCATTCCAATCCTGAGACCCTTCCGATAGCAGAGATGTGATATCTCAATGCTTATACCAAACCTGAGACCCTTCCTATGGCATGAGATGTCACATACAACTCCTTCCCATTCCAATCCTGAGACCCTTCCTATAGTATGAGATGTGATATCTCAATGCTTATACCAAACCTGAGACCCTTCCTATAGCATGAGATGTGATATCCAACTCCTTCCCATTCCAATCCTGAGACCCTTCCCATAGCATGAGATGTGATGTCTCAATGCTTCTAATACCAAACCTGAGATCCTTCCTATAACATCAAATGTGATATCCAACTCCTTCCCATTCCAATCCTGAGACCCTTCCTATAGCATGAGATGTGATATCTCAATGCTTATACCAAACCTGAGACCCTTCCTATAGCATGAGATGTGATATCCAACTCCTTCCCATTCCAATCCTGAGACCCTTCCTATAGCATGAGATGTGATATCTCAATGCCTCTAATACCAAACCTGAGATCCTTCCTCTAACATGAAATGTGATATCCAACTCCGTCCCTTTCCAAACCTGAGAGCCTACCTATAGCATGAGATGTGATATCCAAGTCCTTCCCATTCCAATCCTTAGACCCTTCCTACAGCATGCAATATGATATCTCAATGATTCTTATAACAAACCTGAGACCCGTCCTATAACATGAGATTGGATATCCAACTCCTTTCAATTCCAATCCTGGTACACTTCCTATAGCATGAGATGTGATATCTCAATGCTTATACCAAACCTGAGACCCTTCCTATGGCATGAGATGTCATATACAACTCCTTCCCATTCCAATCCTGAGACCCTTCCTATAGCATGAGATGTGATATCTCAATGCTTATACCAAACCTGAGACCCTTCCTATAGCATGAGATGTGATATCCAACTTCTTCCCATTCCAATCCTGAGACCCTTCCTATAACATGAGATGTGATGTCTCAATGCTTCTAATACCAAACCTGATATCTTTCCTATAACATGAGATGTGATATCCAACTCCTTCCCATTCCAATCCTGAGACCCTTCCTATAGCATGAGATGTGATATCTCAATGCTTATACCAAACCTGAGACCCTTCCTATAGCTTGAGATGTGATATCCAACTCCTTCCCATTCCAATCCTGAGAACCTTCCTATAGCATGAGATGTGATATCTCAATGCCTCTAATACCAAACCTGAGATCCTTGCTCTAACATGAAATGTGATATCCAACTCCTTCCCCTTCCAAACCTGAGAGCCTTCCTATAGCATGAGATATGATATCCAAGTCCTTCCCATTCCAATCCTGAGACCCTTCCTATAACATGAGATGTGATATTCAACTCCTTCCCATTCCAACCTGAGACCCTTCCTATAGCATGAGATGTGATATCCAACTCCTTCCAAATCCAATCCTGATACCCTTCCGATAGCATGAGATGTGATATCCCAATGCTTCTACCAAACCTGAGACCCATACTATGGCATGAGATGTGATATCAAACTCCTTCCCATTCCAATCCTGAGACCCTTCCTATAGCTTGAGATGGGATATCCAACTCCTTCCCATTCCAATTCTGAGACCCTTCCTATACCATGAGACTGGATATCTCAATGCTTCTAATACCAAACCTGAGACCCGTCCTATAACATGAGATGTGATATCCAAATCCTTCCCCTTCCAAACCTTAGACCCTTCCTTTATCATGAGATGTGATATCCAACTCCTTCCCATTCCAATCCTGATACTCTTCCGATATCATGAGATTTGTTATCTCAATGCTTCTAATATCAAACTTGAGACCCTCCCTATAGCATGAGATCTGACATACAAGTCCTTCCCATTCCAATCCTGAGACCCTTCCTATAGCATGAGATGTGATATCTCAATGCTTCTAATACCAAACTGAGACCCTTCCTATAACATGAGATGGGATATCCAAGTCCTTCCCATTCTAATCCTGAGACCCTTCCCATAGCATGAGATGTGATGTCTCAATGCTTCTAATACCAAACCTGAGATCCTTCCTATAACATCAAATGTGATATCCAACTCCTTCCCATTCCAATCCTGAGACCCTTCCTATAGCATGAGATGTGATATCTCAATGCTTATACCAAACCTGAGACCCTTCCTATAGCATGAGATGTGATATCCAACTCCTTCCCATTCCAATCCTGAGACCCTTCCCATAGCATGAGATGTGATGTCTCAATGCTTCTAATACCAAACCTGAGATCCTTCCTATAACATCAAATGTGATATCCAACTCCTTCCCATTCCAATCCTGAGACCCTTCCTATAGCATGAGATGTGATATCTCAATGCTTATACCAAACCTGAGACCCTTCCTATAGCATGAGATGTGATATCCAACTCCTTCCCATTCCAATCCTGAGACCCTTCCTATAGCATGAGATGTGATATCTCAATGCCTCTAATACCAAACCTGAGATCCTTCCTCTAACATGAAATGTGATATCCAACTCCGTCCCTTTCCAAACCTGAGAGCCTACCTATAGCATGAGATGTGATATCCAAGTCCTTCCCATTCCAATCCTTAGACCCTTCCTACAGCATGCAATATGATATCTCAATGATTCTAATAACAAACCTGAGACCCGTCCTATAACATGAGATGGGATATCCAACTCCTTTCAATTCCAATCCTGAGACACTTCCTATAGCATGAGATGTGATATCTCAATGCTTATACCAAACCTGAGACCCTTCCTATGGCATGAGATGTCATATACAACTCCTTCCCATTCCAATCCTGAGACCCTTCCTATAGCATGAGATGTGATATCTCAATGCTTATACCAAACCTGAGACCCTTCCTATAGCATGAGATGTGATATCCAACTTCTTCCCATTCCAATCCTGAGACCCTTCCTATAACATGAGATGTGATGTCTCAATGCTTCTAATACCAAACCTGATATCTTTCCTATAACATGAGATGTGATATCCAACTCCTTCCCATTCCAATCCTGAGACCCTTCCTATAGCATGAGATGTGATATCTCAATGCTTATACCAAACCTGAGACCCTTCCTATAGCATGAAATGTGATATCCAACTCCTTCCCATTCCAATCCTGAGACCCTTCCCATAGCATGAGATGTGATGTCTCAATGCTTCTAATACCAAACCTGAGATCCTTCCTATAACATCAAATGTGATATCCAACTCCTTCCCATTCCAATCCTGAGACCCTTCCTATAGCATGAGATGTGATATCTCAATGCTTATACCAAACCTGAGACCCTTCCTATAGCATGAGATGTGATATCCAACTCCTTCCCATTCCAATCCTGAGACCCTTCCCATAGCATGAGATGTGATGTCTCAATGCTTCTAATACCAAACCTGAGATCCTTCCTATAACATCAAATGTGATATCCAACTCCTTCCCATTCCAATCCTGAGACCCTTCCTATAGCATGAGATGTGATATCTCAATGCTTATACCAAACCTGAGACCCTTCCTATAGCATGAGATGTGATATCCAACTCCTTCCCATTCCAATCCTGAGACCCTTCCTATAGCATGAGATGTGATATCTCAATGCCTCTAATACCAAACCTGAGATCCTTCCTCTAACATGAAATGTGATATCCAACTCCGTCCCTTTCCAAACCTGAGAGCCTACCTATAGCATGAGATGTGATATCCAAGTCCTTCCCATTCCAATCCTTAGACCCTTCCTACAGCATGCAATATGATATCTCAATGATTCTAATAACAAACCTGAGACCCGTCCTATAACATGAGATGGGATATCCAACTTCTTTCAATTCCAATCCTGAGACACATCCTATAGCATGAGATGTGATATCTCAATGCTTATACCAAACCTGAGACCCTTCCTATGGCATGAGATGTCATATACAACTCCTTCCCATTCCAATCCTGAGACCCTTCCTATAGCATGAGATGTGATATCTCAATGCTTATACCAAACCTGAGACCCTTCCTATATCATGAGATGTGATATCCAACTTCTTCCCATTCCAATCCTGAGACCCTTCCTATAACATGAGATGTGATGTCTCAATGCTTCTAATACCAAACCTGATATCTTTCCTATAACATGAGATGTGATATCCAACTCCTTCCCATTCCAATCCTGAGACCCTTCCTATAGCATGAGATGTGATATCTCAATGCTTATACCAAACCTGAGACCCTTCCTATAGCTTGAGATGTGATATCCAACTCCTTCCCATTCCAATCCTGAGAACCTTCCTATAGCATGAGATGTGATATCTCAATGCCTCTAATACCAAACCTGAGATCCTTCCTCTAACATGAAATGTGATATCCAACTCCTTCCCCTTCCAAACCTGAGAGCCTTCCTATAGCATGAGATATGATATCCAAGTCCTTCCCATTCCAATCCTGAGACCCTTCCTATAACATGAGATGTGATATTCAACTCCTTCCCATTCCAACCTGAGACCCTTCCTATAGCATGAGATGGGATATCCAACTCCTTCCAAATCCAATCCTGATACCCTTCCGATAGCATGAGATGTGATATCCCAATGCTTCTACCAAACCTGAGACCCATACTATGGCATGAGATGTGATATCAAACTCCTTCCCATTCCAATCCTGAGACCCTTCCTATAGCTTGAGATGTGATATCCAACTCCTTCCCATTCCAATTCTGAGACCCTTCCTATACCATGAGACTTGATATCTCAATGCTTCTAATACCAAACCTGAGACCCGTCCTATAACATGAGATGTGATATCCAAATCCTTCCCCTTCCAAACCTTAGACCCTTCCTTTATCATGAGATGTGATATCCAACTCCTTCCCATTCCAATCCTGACACCCTTCCGATATCATGAGATTTGTTATCTCAATGCTTCTAATATCAAACTTGAGACCCTCCCTATAGCATGAGATCTGACATCCAAGTCCTTCCCATTCCAATCCTGAGACCCTTCCTATAGCATGAGATGTGATATCTCAATGCTTCTAATACCAAACCTGAGACCCTTCCTATAACATGAGATGGGATATCCAAGTCCTTCCCATTCTAATCCTGAGACCCTTCCCATAGCATGAGATGTGATGTCTCAATGCTTCTAATACCAAACCTGAGATCCTTCCTATAACATGAGATGTGATATCCAACTCCTTCCCATTCCAATCCTGAGACCCTTCCTATAGCATGAGAAGTGATATCTCCATGCTTATACCAAACCCGAGACCCTTCCTATAGCATGAGATGTGATATCCAACTCCTTCCCATTCCAATCCTGAGACCCTTCCTATAGCATGAGAAGTGATATCTCCATGCGTATACCAAACCTGAGACCCTTCCTATAGCATGAGATGTGATATCCAAATCCTTCCCATTCCAATCCTGAGACCCTTCCTATAGCATGAGATGTGATATCTCAATGCTTATACCAAACCAGAGACCCGTCCTATAACATGAGATGGGATATCCAACTCCTTCCCATTCCAATCCTGAGACCCTTCCTATAACATGAGATGTGATATCCAACTCCTTCCCATTCCAACCTGAGACCCTTCCTATAGCATGAGATGGGATATCCAACTCCTTCCAAATCCAATCCTGATACCCTTCCGATAGCATGAGATGTGATATCCCAATGCTTCTACCAAACCTGAGACCCATACTATGGCATGAGATGTGATATCAAACTCCTTCCCATTCCAATCCTGAGACCCTTCCTATCTTGAGATGTGATATCCAACTCCTTCCCATTCCAATTCTGAGACCCTTCCTATACCATGAGACTTGATATCTCAATGCTTCTAATACCAAACCTGAGACCCGTCCTATAACATGAGATGTGATATCCAAATCCTTCCCCTTCCAAACCTTAGACCCTTCCTTTATCATGAGATGTGATTTCCAACTCCTTCCCATTCCAATCCTGACACCCTTCCGATATCATGAGATTTGTTATCTCAATGCTTCTAATATCAAACTTGAGACCCTCCCTATAGCATGAGATCTGACATCCAAGTCCTTCCCATTCCAATCCTGAGACCCTTCCTATAGCATGAGATGTGATATCTCAATGCTTCTAATACCAAACCTGAGACCCTTCCTATAACATGAGATGGGATATCCAACTCCTTCCCATTCCAATCCTGAGACCCTTCCGATAGCAGAGATGTGATATCTCAATGCTTATACCAAACCTGAGACCCTTGCTATGGCCTGAGATGTCATATACAACTCCTTCCCATTCCAATCCTGAGACCCTTCCTATAGCATGAGATGTGATATCTCAATGCTTATACCAAACCTGAGACCCTTCCTATAGCATGAGATGTGATATCCAACTCCTTCCCATTCCAATCCTGAGACCCTTCCCATAGCATGAGATGTGATGTCTCAATGCTTCTAATACCAAACCTGAGACCCTTCCTATAACATGAGATGTAATATCCAACTCCTTCCCATTCCAATCCTGAGACCCTTCCTATAGCATGAGAAGTATCTCCATGCGTATACCAAACCTGAGACCCTTCCTATAGCATGAGATGTGATATCCAAATCCTTCCCATTCCAATCCTGAGCCACTTCCTATAGCAGAGATGTGATATCTCCATGCTTATACCAAACCTGAGACCCTTCCTATAGCATGAGATGTAATATCCAACTCCTTCCCATTCCAATCCTGAGACCCTTCCTATAGCATGAGAAGTATCTCCATGCGTATACCAAACCTGAGACCCTTCCTATAGCATGAGATGTGATATCCAAATCCTTCCCATTCCAATCCTGAGCCACTTCCGATAGCAGAGATGTGATATCTCAATGCTTATACCAAACCCGAGACCCTTCCTATAACATGAGATGTGATATCCAACTCATTCCCGTTCCAAACCTGAGACACTTCCTATAGCATATGTGATATCCAAGTCCTTCCCATTCCAAACATGAGACCATTCCTATAGCAAGAATGTAATATCCAACTCCTACCCATTCCAATCCTGAGACCATTCCTATAGCATGAGATGTGATGTATCAATGCTTCTAATACCAAACCTGAGATCCTTCCTATGACATGAAATGTGATATCCAAATCCTTCCCATTCCAAACCTGAGACCCTTCCTACAGCATGCGATGTGATATCTCAATGCTTCTAATATCAAACCTGAGACCCGTCCTATAACATGAGATGGGATATCCAACTCCTTCCCGTTCCAAACCTGTGACCCTTCCTATAGCATGAGATGTGATATCCAATTCCTTCCCATCCCAATCCTGAGACACCTCCGATAGCAGAGATGTGATATCTCAATGCTTATACCAAACCTGAGACTCTTCCTATAACATGAGATGTGATATCCAACTCCTTCCCGTTCCAAACCTGAGACCCTTCCTATAGCATGAGATGTGATATCCAACTCCTTCCCATTCCAATCCTGAGACCCTTCCGATAGCAGAGATGTGATATCTCAATGCTTATACCAAACCTGAGACTCTTCCTATAACATGAGATGTGATATCCAACTCCTTCCCTTTCCAAACCTGAGACCCTGCCTGTAGCATGAGATGTGATATCCAAGTCCTTCCCATTCCAATCCTGAGACACTTCCTATAGCATGGGATGTGATATCTCAATGCTTATACCAAACCTGAGACCCTTCCTATAGCATGAGATGTGATATCCAACTCCTTCCCATTCCAATCCTGAGACCCTTCCTATAGCATGAGATGTGATATCTCAATTCCTCTAATACCAAACCTGAGATCCTTCCTCTAACATGAAATGTGATATCCAACTCCGTCCCTTTCCAAACCTGAGAGCCTACCTATAGCATGAGATGTGATATCCAAGTCCTTCCCATTCCAATCCTTAGACCCTTCCTACAGCATGCAATATGATATCTCAATGATTCTAATAACAAACCTGAGACCCGTCCTATAACATGAGATGGGATATCCAACTCCTTTCAATTCCAATCCTGAGACACTTCCTATAGCATGAGATGTGATATCTCAATGCTTATACCAAACCTGAGACCCTTCCTATGGCATGAGATGTCATATACAACTCCTTCCCATTCCAATCCTGAGACCCTTCCTATAGCATGAGATGTGATATCTCAATGCTTATACCAAACCTGAGACCCTTCCTATAGCATGAGATGTGATATCCAACTTCTTCCCATTCCAATCCTGAGACCCTTCCTATAACATGAGATGTGATGTCTCAATGCTTCTAATACCAAACCTGATATCTTTCCTATAACATGAGATGTGATATCCAACTCCTTCCCATTCCAATCCTGAGACCCTTCCTATAGCATGAGATGTGATATCTCAATGCTTATACCAAACCTGAGACCCTTCCTATAGCTTGAGATGTGATATCCAACTCCTTCCCATTCCAATCCTGAGAACCTTCCTATAGCATGAGATGTGATATCTCAATGCCTCTAATACCAAACCTGAGATCCTTCCTCTAACATGAGATGTGCTATCCAACTCCTTCCCATTCCAATCCTGAGACCCTTCCTATAGCATGAGATGTGATATCTCAATGCTTATACCAAACCTGAGACCCTTCCTATAGCTTGAGATGTCATATACAACTCCTTCCCATTCCAATCCTGAGACCCTTCCTATAGCATGAGATGTGATATCTCAATGCTTATACCAAACCTGAGACCCTTCCTATAGCATGAGATGTGATATCCAACTTCTTCCCATTCCAATCCTGAGACCCTTCCTATAACATGAGATGTGATGTCTCAATGCTTCTAATACCAAACCTGATATCTTTCCTATAACATGAGATGTGATATCCAACTCCTTCCCATTCCAATCCTGAGACCCTTCCTATAGCATGAGATGTGATATCTCAATGCTTATACCAAACCTGAGACCCTTCCTATAGCTTGAGATGTGATATCCAACTCCTTCCCCTTCCAAACCTGAGAGCCTTCCTATAGCATGAGATATGATATCCACGTCCTTCCCATTCCAATCCTGAGACCCTTCCTATAACATGAGATGTGATATTCAACTCCTTCCCATTCCAACCTGAGACCCTTCCTATAGCATGAGATGGGATATCCAACTCCTTCCAAATCCAATCCTAATACCCTTCCAATAGCATGAGATGTGATATCCCAATGCTTCTACCAAACCTGAGACCCATACTATGGCATGAGATGTGATATCAAACTCCTTCCCATTCCAATCCTGAGACCCTTCCTATAGCTTGAGATGTGATATCCAACTCCTTCCCATTCCAATTCTGAGACCCTTCCTATACCATGAGACTTGATATCTCAATGCTTCTAATACCAAACCTGAGACCCGTCCTATAACATGAGATGTGATATCCAAATCCTTCCCCTTCCAAACCTTAGACCCTTCCTTTATCATGAGATGTGATATCCAACTCCTTCCCATTCCAATCCTGACACCCTTCCGATATCATGAGATTTGTTATCTCAATGCTTCTAATATCAAACTTGAGACCCTCCCTATAGCATGAGATCTGACATCCAAGTCCTTCCCATTCCAATCCTGAGACCCTTCCCATAGCATGAGATGTGATATCTCAATGCTTCTAATACCAAACCTGAGACCCTTCCTATAACATGAGATGGGATATCCAAGTCCTTCCCATTCTAATACTGAGACCCTTCCCATAGCATGAGATGTGATGTCTCAATGCTTCTAATACCAAACCTGAGATCCTTCCTATAACATGAGATGTGATATCCAACTCCTTCCCATTCCAATCCTGAGACCCTTCCTATAGCATGAGAAGTGATATCTCCATGCTTATAGCAAACCCGAGACCCTTCCTATAGCATGAGATGTGATATCCAACGCCTTCCCATTCCAATCCTAGACCCTTCCTATAGCATGAGAAGTGATATCTCCATGCGTATACCAAACCTGAGACCCTTCCTATAGCATGAGATGTGATATCCAAATCCTTCCCATTCCAATCCTGAGACCCTTCCTATAGCATGAGATGTGATATCTCAATGCTTATACCAAACCAGAGACCCGTCCTATTACATGAGATGGGATATCCAACTCCTTCCCATTCCAATCCAGAGACCCTTCCTATAACATGAGATGTGATATCCAACTCCTTCCCATTCCAACCTGAGACCCTTCCTATAGCATGAGATGGGATATCCAACTCCTTCCAAATCCAATCCTGATACCCTTCCGATAGCATGAGATGTGATATCCCAATGCTTCTACCAAACCTGAGACCCATACTATGGCATGAGATGTGATATCAAACTCCTTCCCATTCCAATCCTGAGACCCTTCCTATAGCTTGAGATGCGATATCCAACTCCTTCCCATTCCAATTCTGAGACCCTTCCTATACCATGAGACTTGATATCTCAATGCTTCTAATACCAAACCTGAGACCCGTCCTATAACATGAGATGTGATATCCAAATCCTTCCCCTTCCAAACCTTAGACCCTTCCTTTATCATGAGATGTAATTTCCAACTCCTTCCCATTCCAATCCTGACACCCTTCCGATATCATGAGATTTGTTATCTCAATGCTTCTAATATCAAACTTGAGACCCTCCCTATAGCATGAGATCTGACATCCAAGTCCTTCCCATTCCAATCCTGAGACCCTTCCTATAGCATGAGATGTGATATCCAAATCCTTCCCCTTCCAAACCTTAGACCCTTCCTTTATCATGAGATGTAATTTCCAACTCCTTCCCATTCCAATCCTGAGACCCTTCCGATAGCAGAGATGTGATATCTCAATGCTTATACCAAACCTGAGACCCATACTATGGCATGAGATGTGATATCAAACTCCTTCCCATTCCAATCCTGAGACCCTTCCTATAGCTTGAGATGCGATATCCAACTCCTTCCCATTCCAATTCTGAGACCCTTCCTATACCATGAGACTTGATATCTCAATGCTTCTAATACCAAACCTGAGACCCGTCCTATAACATGAGATGTGATATCCAAATCCTTCCCCTTCCAAACCTTAGACCCTTCCTTTATCATGAGATGTAATTTCCAACTCCTTCCCATTCCAATCCTGACACCCTTCCGATATCATGAGATTTGTTATCTCAATGCTTCTAATATCAAACTTGAGACCCTCCCTATAGCATGAGATCTGACATCCAAGTCCTTCCCATTCCAATCCTGAGACCCTTCCTATAGCATGAGATGTGATATCTCAATGCTTCTAATACCAAACCTGAGACCCTTCCTATAACATGAGATGGGATATCCAACTCCTTCCCATTCCAATCCTGAGACCCTTCCGATAGCAGAGATGTGATATCTCAATGCTTATACCAAACCTGAGACCCTTGCTATGGCCTGAGATGTCATATACAACTCCTTCCCATTCCAATCCTGAGACCCTTCCTATAGCATGAGATGTGATATCTCAATGCTTATACCAAACCTGAGACCCTTCCTATAGCATGAGATGTGATATCCAACTCCTTCCCATTCCAATCCTGAGACCCTTCCCATAGCATGAGATGTGATGTCTCAATGCTTCTAATACCAAACCTGAGACCCTTCCTATAACATGAGATGTGATATCCAACTCCTTCCCATTCCAATCCTGAGACCCTTCCTATAGCATGAGAAGTGATATCTCCATGCTTATACCAAACCTGAGACCCTCCCTATAGCATGAGATGTAATATCCAACTCCTTCCCATTCCAATCCTGAGACCCTTCCTATAGCATGAGAAGTATCTCCATGCGTATCCCAAACCTGAGACCCTTCCTATAGCATGAGATGTGATATCCAAATCCTTCCCATTCCAATCCTGAGCCACTTCCGATAGCAGAGATGTGATATCTCAATGCTTATACCAAACCTGAGACCCTTCCTATAACATGAGATGTGATATCCAACTCATTCCCGTTCCAAACCTGAGACACTTCCTATAGCATATGTGATATCCAAGTCCTTCCCATTTCAAACATGAGACCCTTCCTATAGCAAGAATGTAATATCCAACTCCTACCCATTCCAATCCTGAGACCATTCCTATAGCATGAGATGTGATATATCAATGCTTCTAATACCAAACCTGAGATCCTTCCTATGACATGAAATGTGATATCCAAATCCTTCCCATTCCAAACCTGAGACCCTTCCTACAGCATGCGATGTGATATCTCAATGCTTCTAATATCAAACCTGAGACCAGTCCTATAACATGAGATGGGATATCCAACTCCTTCCCGTTCCAAACCTGAGACCCTTCCTATAGCATGAGATGTGATATCCAATTCCTTCCCATCCCAATCCTGAGACACCTCCGATAGCAGAGATGTGATATCTCAATGCTTATACCAAACCTGAGACTCTTTCTATAACATGAGATGTGATATCCAACTCCTTCCCGTTCCAAACCTGAGACCCTTCCTATAGCATGAGATGTGATATCCAACTCCTTCCCATTCCAATCCTGAGACCCTTCCGATAGCATGAGATGTGATATCTCAAGGCTTCTAATACCAAACCTGTGATCCTTCCTATAATAAGAGATGTGATATCCAAATCCTTCCCCTTCCAAACCTGAGACCCTCCCTTTAGCATGAGATGTGATATCTCAATGCCTCTAATACCAAACCTGAGATCCTTCCAATAGCATGAGATGTCATATCTCAATGCTTCTGATACCAAACCTGAGATCCTTCCTAAAACATGAGATGTGATATCCAAATCCTTCCCCTTCCAAACCTGAGACCCTCCCTTTAGCATGAGATGTGATATCCAACTCCTTCCCATTCCAATCTTGAGACCCTTCTGATAGCATGAGATGTGATATCTCAATGCCTCTAATACCAAACCTGATTCCTACCTCTAACATGAAATGTGATATCCAACCCCTTCCCTTTCCAAACGTGAGACCCTCCCTATAGATTCAGATGTGATATCCAAGTCCTTCCCATTCCAATCCTGAGACCCTTCCTTTAGCATGAGATGTGATATCTCAATGCTTCTAATACCAAACCTGAGACCCTTCCTATAACATAAGATGGGATATCCAACTCCTTCCCATTCCAATCCTGAGACCCTTCCGATAGCAGAGATGTGATATCTCAATGCTTATACCAAACCTGAGACCCTTCCTGTGGCATGAGATGTCATATACAACTCCTTCCCATTCCAATCCTGAGACCCTTCCTATAGCATGAGATGTGATATCCAACTCCTTCCCATTCCAATCCTGAGACCCTTCCTATAGCATGAGATTTGATATCTCAATGTTTCTAACACCAAACCTGAGATCCTTCCGATAGCATGAGATGTGATATCTCAATGCTTCTAATACCAAACCTGAGATCATTCCTATAACACGAGATGTTATATCCAAATCCTTCCCCTTCCAAACCTGAGACCCTCCCTTTAGCATATGTGATATCCAACTCCTTCCCATTCCAATCCTGAGACCCTTCCTATAGCATGAGATGTGATATCCAAATCCTTCCCCTTCCAAACCTTAGACCCTTCCTTTATCATGAGATGTAATTTCCAACTCCTTCCCATTCCAATCCTGAGACCCTTCCGATAGCAGAGATGTGATATCTCAATGCTTATACCAAACCTGAGACCCATACTATGGCATGAGATGTGATATCAAACTCCTTCCCATTCCAATCCTGAGACCCTTCCTATAGCTTGAGATGCGATATCCAACTCCTTCCCATTCCAATTCTGAGACCCTTCCTATACCATGAGACTTGATATCTCAATGCTTCTAATACCAAACCTGAGACCCGTCCTATAACATGAGATGTGATATCCAAATCCTTCCCCTTCCAAACCTTAGACCCTTCCTTTATCATGAGATGTAATTTCCAACTCCTTCCCATTCCAATCCTGACACCCTTCCGATATCATGAGATTTGTTATCTCAATGCTTCTAATATCAAACTTGAGACCCTCCCTATAGCATGAGATCTGACATCCAAGTCCTTCCCATTCCAATCCTGAGACCCTTCCTATAGCATGAGATGTGATATCTCAATGCTTCTAATACCAAACCTGAGACCCTTCCTATAACATGAGATGGGATATCCAACTCCTTCCCATTCCAATCCTGAGACCCTTCCGATAGCAGAGATGTGATATCTCAATGCTTATACCAAACCTGAGACCCTTGCTATGGCCTGAGATGTCATATACAACTCCTTCCCATTCCAATCCTGAGACCCTTCCTATAGCATGAGATGTGATATCTCAATGCTTATACCAAACCTGAGACCCTTCCTATAGCATGAGATGTGATATCCAACTCCTTCCCATTCCAATCCTGAGACCCTTCCCATAGCATGAGATGTGATGTCTCAATGCTTCTAATACCAAACCTGAGACCCTTCCTATAACATGAGATGTGATATCCAACTCCTTCCCATTCCAATCCTGAGACCCTTCCTATAGCATGAGAAGTGATATCTCCATGCTTATACCAAACCTGAGACCCTCCCTATAGCATGAGATGTAATATCCAACTCCTTCCCATTCCAATCCTGAGACCCTTCCTATAGCATGAGAAGTATCTCCATGCGTATCCCAAACCTGAGACCCTTCCTATAGCATGAGATGTGATATCCAAATCCTTCCCATTCCAATCCTGAGCCACTTCCGATAGCAGAGATGTGATATCTCAATGCTTATACCAAACCTGAGACCCTTCCTATAACATGAGATGTGATATCCAACTCATTCCCGTTCCAAACCTGAGACACTTCCTATAGCATATGTGATATCCAAGTCCTTCCCATTTCAAACATGAGACCCTTCCTATAGCAAGAATGTAATATCCAACTCCTACCCATTCCAATCCTGAGACCATTCCTATAGCATGAGATGTGATATATCAATGCTTCTAATACCAAACCTGAGATCCTTCCTATGACATGAAATGTGATATCCAAATCCTTCCCATTCCAAACCTGAGACCCTTCCTACAGCATGCGATGTGATATCTCAATGCTTCTAATATCAAACCTGAGACCAGTCCTATAACATGAGATGGGATATCCAACTCCTTCCCGTTCCAAACCTGAGACCCTTCCTATAGCATGAGATGTGATATCCAATTCCTTCCCATCCCAATCCTGAGACACCTCCGATAGCAGAGATGTGATATCTCAATGCTTATACCAAACCTGAGACTCTTTCTATAACATGAGATGTGATATCCAACTCCTTCCCGTTCCAAACCTGAGACCCTTCCTATAGCATGAGATGTGATATCCAACTCCTTCCCATTCCAATCCTGAGACCCTTCCGATAGCATGAGATGTGATATCTCAAGGCTTCTAATACCAAACCTGTGATCCTTCCTATAATAAGAGATGTGATATCCAAATCCTTCCCCTTCCAAACCTGAGACCCTCCCTTTAGCATGAGATGTGATATCTCAATGCCTCTAATACCAAACCTGAGATCCTTCCAATAGCATGAGATGTCATATCTCAATGCTTCTGATACCAAACCTGAGATCCTTCCTAAAACATGAGATGTGATATCCAAATCCTTCCCCTTCCAAACCTGAGACCCTCCCTTTAGCATGAGATGTGATATCCAACTCCTTCCCATTCCAATCTTGAGACCCTTCTGATAGCATGAGATGTGATATCTCAATGCCTCTAATACCAAACCTGATTCCTACCTCTAACATGAAATGTGATATCCAACCCCTTCCCTTTCCAAACGTGAGACCCTCCCTATAGATTCAGATGTGATATCCAAGTCCTTCCCATTCCAATCCTGAGACCCTTCCTTTAGCATGAGATGTGATATCTCAATGCTTCTAATACCAAACCTGAGACCCTTCCTATAACATAAGATGGGATATCCAACTCCTTCCCATTCCAATCCTGAGACCCTTCCGATAGCAGAGATGTGATATCTCAATGCTTATACCAAACCTGAGACCCTTCCTGTGGCATGAGATGTCATATACAACTCCTTCCCATTCCAATCCTGAGACCCTTCCTATAGCATGAGATGTGATATCCAACTCCTTCCCATTCCAATCCTGAGACCCTTCCTATAGCATGAGATTTGATATCTCAATGTTTCTAACACCAAACCTGAGATCCTTCCGATAGCATGAGATGTGATATCTCAATGCTTCTAATACCAAACCTGAGATCATTCCTATAACACGAGATGTTATATCCAAATCCTTCCCCTTCCAAACCTGAGACCCTCCCTTTAGCATATGTGATATCCAACTCCTTCCCATTCCAATCCTGAGACTCTTCCTATAGCATGAGATGTGATTTCTCAATGCTTCTAATACCAAACCTGAGATCCTTCCTATAACATGAGATGTGATATCCAACTCCTTCCCATTCCAATCCTGAGACCCTTCCTATAGCATGAGATGTGATTTCTCAATGCTTCTAATACCAAACCTGAGATCCTTCCTATAGCATGAGATGTGATATCTCAATGCTTATACCAAACCTGAGACCCTTCCTATAGCATGAGATGTGATTTCCAACTACTTCCCATTCCAATCCTGAGACCCTTCCTATAGCATGAGATGTGATATCCAACTCCTTCCCTTTCCAAACCTGAGAGCCTATCTATAGCATGAGATGTGATATCCAATTCCTTCCCATTCCAATCCTGAGACCCTTCCTATAGCATGAGATGTGATATCTCAATGCTTATACCAAACCTGAGACCCTTCCTATAGCATGAGATGTGATATCCAACTACTTCCCATTCCAATCCTGAGACCCTTCCTATAGCATGAGATGTGATATCCAACTCCTTCCCTTTCCAAACCTGAGAGCCTATCTATAGCATGAGATGTGATATCCAATTCCTTCCCATTCCAATCCTGAGACCCTTCCTATAGCATGAGATGTGATATCTCAATGCTTCTAATACCAAACCTGAGACCCTTCCTATTGCATGAGATGTGATATCCAACTACTTCCCATTCCAATCCTGAGACCCTTCTTATAGCATGAGATGTGATATCCAACTCCTTCCATTCCGATCCTGAGACCCATCCTATAGCATGAGATGTGATATCTCAATGCTTATACCAAACCTGAGACCCTTCCTATAGCATGAGATGTGATATCCAACTACTTCCCATTCCAATCCTGAGAAATTTCCTATCGCATGAGATGTGATATCCAACTCCTTCCCTTTCCAAACCTGAGAGCATATCTATAGCATGAGATGGGATATCCAACTCCTTCCCATTCCAATCCTGAGACACTTCCGATAGCAGAGATGTGATATCTCAATGCTTATACCAAACCTGAGACCCTTCCTATAACATGAGATGTGATATCCAACTCCTTCCCGTTCCAAACCTGAGACCCTTCCTTTAGCATGAGATGTGATATCCAGCTCCTTCCCATTCCAATCCTGAGACACTTCCAATAGCATAAGATGTGATATCTCAATGCTTCTAATATCAAAACTGAGACCCTCCCAATAGCATGATATGTGATATCTAAGTCCTTCCCATTCCAATCCTAAGACCCTTCCTATAGCAGGAGATGTGATATCTCAATGCTTCTACCAAACCTGAGACCCTTCCTTTAGCATGAGATGTGATATCCAACTCCTTCCCATTCCAGTCCTGAGACTCTTCCTATAGCATGAGATGTGATTTCTCAATGCTTCTAATACCAAACCTGAGATCCTTCCTATAACATGAGATGTGATATCCAACTCCTTCCCATTCCAATCCTGAGACCCTCCCTTTAGCATGAGATGTGATATCCAACTCCTTCCCATTCCAATCCTGAGACCCTTCTGATAGCATGAGATGTGATATCTCAATGCTTCTAATACCAAACCTGAGATCCTTCCTATAACATGAGATGTGATATCCAACTCCTTCCCTTTCCAAACCTGAGAGCCTATCTATAGCATGAGATGTGATATCCAATTCCTTCCCATTCCAATCCTGAGACCCTTCCTATAGCATGAGATGTGATATCTCAATGCTTATACCAAACCTGAGACCCTTCCTATAGCATGAGATGTGATATCCAACTACTTCCCATTCCAATCCTGAGACCCTTCCTATAGCATGAGATGTGATATCCAACTCCTTCCCTTTCCAAACCTGAGAGCCTATCTATAGCATGAGATGTGATATCCAATTCCTTCCCATTCCAATCCTGAGACCCTTCCGATAGCAGAGATGTGATATCTCAATGCTTATACCAAACCTGAGACCCTTCCTGTGGCATGAGATGTCATATACAACTCCTTCCCATTCCAATCCTGAGACCCTTCCTATAGCATGAGATGTGATATCCAACTCCTTCCCATTCCAATCCTGAGACCCTTCCTATAGCATGAGATGTGATATCCAACTACTTCCCATTCCAATCCTGAGACCCTTCCTATAGCATGAGATGTGATATCCAACTCCTTCCCTTTCCAAACCTGAGACCCTTCCTATAACATAAGATGGGATATCCAACTCCTTCCCATTCCAATCCTGAGACCCTTCCGATAGCAGAGATGTGATATCTCAATGCTTATACCAAACCTGAGACCCTTCCTGTGGCATGAGATGTCATATACAACTCCTTCCCATTCCAATCCTGAGACCCTTCCTATAGCATGAGATGTGATATCCAACTCCTTCCCATTCCAATCCTGAGACCCTTCCTATAGCATGAGATTTGATATCTCAATGTTTCTAACACCAAACCTGAGATCCTTCCGATAGCATGAGATGTGATATCTCAATGCTTCTAATACCAAACCTGAGATCATTCCTATAACACGAGATGTTATATCCAAATCCTTCCCCTTCCAAACCTGAGACCCTCCCTTTAGCATATGTGATATCCAACTCCTTCCCATTCCAATCCTGAGACTCTTCCTATAGCATGAGATGTGATTTCTCAATGCTTCTAATACCAAACCTGAGATCCTTCCTATAACATGAGATGTGATATCCAACTCCTTCCCATTCCAATCCTGAGACCCTTCCTATAGCATGAGATGTGATTTGTCAATGCTTCTAATACCAAACCTGAGATCCTTCCTATAGCATGAGATGTGATATCTCAATGCTTATACCAAACCTGAGACCCTTCCTATAGCATGAGATGTGATTTCCAACTACTTCCCATTCCAATCCTGAGACCCTTCCTATAGCATGAGATGTGATATCCAACTCCTTCCCTTTCCAAACCTGAGAGCCTATCTATAGCATGAGATGTGATATCCAATTCCTTCCCATTCCAATCCTGAGACCCTTCCTATAGCATGAGATGTGATATCTCAATGCTTATACCAAACCTGAGACCCTTCCTATAGCATGAGATGTGATATCCAACTACTTCCCATTCCAATCCTGAGACCCTTCCTATAGCATGAGATGTGATATCCAACTCCTTCCCTTTCCAAACCTGAGAGCCTATCTATAGCATGAGATGTGATATCCAATTCCTTCCCATTCCAATCCTGAGACCCTTCCTATAGCATGAGATGTGATATCTCAATGCTTCTAATACCAAACCTGAGACCCTTCCTATTGCATGAGATGTGATATCCAACTACTTCCCATTCCAATCCTGAGACCCTTCTTATAGCATGAGATGTGATATCCAACTCCTTCCATTCCAATCCTGAGACCCATCCTATAGCATGAGATGTGATATCTCAATGCTTATACCAAACCTGAGACCCTTCCTATAGCATGAGATGTGATATCCAACTACTTCCCATTCCAATCCTGAGAAATTTCCTATCGCATGAGATGTGATATCCAACTCCTTCCCTTTCCAAACCTGAGAGCATATCTATAGCATGAGATGGGATATCCAACTCCTTCCCATTCCAATCCTGAGACACTTCCGATAGCAGAGATGTGATATCTCAATGCTTATACCAAACCTGAGACCCTTCCTATAACATGAGATGTGATATCCAACTCCTTCCCGTTCCAAACCTGAGACCCTTCCTTTAGCATGAGATGTGATATCCAGCTCCTTCCCATTCCAATCCTGAGACACTTCCAATAGCATAAGATGTGATATCTCAATGCTTCTAATATCAAAACTGAGACCCTCCCAATAGCATGATATGTGATATCTAAGTCCTTCCCATTCCAATCCTAAGACCCTTCCTATAGCAGGAGATGTGATATCTCAATGCTTCTACCAAACCTGAGACCCTTCCTTTAGCATGAGATGTGATATCCAACTCCTTCCCATTCCAGTCCTGAGACCCTTCCTATAGCATGAGATATGATATCTCAATACTTCTAATACCAAACCTGAGATCCTTCTGATAACATGAGATGTGATATCCAAATCTTTCCCCTTCCAAACCTGAGACCCTCCCTTTAGCATGAGATGTGATATCCAACTCCTTCCCATTCCAATCCTGAGACCCTTCTGATAGCATGAGATGTGATATCTCAATGCTTCTAATACCAAACCTGAGATCCTTCCTATAACATGAGATGTGATATCCAACTCCTTCCCTTTCCAAACCTGAGAGCCTATCTATAGCATGAGATGTGATATCCAATTCCTTCCCATTCCAATCCTGAGACCCTTCCTATAGCATGAGATGTGATATCTCAATGCTTATACCAAACCTGAGACCCTTCCTATAGCATGAGATGTGATATCCAACTACTTCCCATTCCAATCCTGAGACCCTTCCTATAGCATGAGATGTGATATCCAACTCCTTCCCTTTCCAAACCTGAGAGCCTATCTATAGCATGAGATGTGATATCCAATTCCTTCCCATTCCAATCCTGAGACCCTTCCTATAGCATGAGATGTGATATCTCAATGCTTCTAATACCAAACCTGAGACCCTTCCTATAGCATGAGATGTGATATCCAACTACTTCCCATTCCAATCCTGAGACCCTTCCTATAGCTTGAGATGTGATATCCAACTCCTTCCCATTCCAATTCTGAGACCCTTCCTATACCATGAGACTTGATATCTCAATTCTTCTAATACCAAACCTGAGACCCGTCCTATAACATGAGATGTGATATCCAAATCCTTCCCCTTCCAAACCTTAGACCCTTCCTTTATCATGAGATGTGATATCCAACTCCTTCCCATTCCAATCCTGACACCCTTCCGATATCATGAGATTTGTTATCTCAATGCTTCTAATATCAAACTTGAGACCCTCCCTATAGCATGAGATCTGACATCCAAGTCCTTCCCATTCCAATCCTGAGACCCTTCCCATAGCATGAGATGTGATATCTCAATGCTTCTAATACCAAACCTGAGACCCTTCCTATAACATGAGATGGGATATCCAAGTCCTTCCCATTCTAATCCTGAGACCCTTCCTTTAGCATGAGATGTGATATCCAACTCCTTCCCATTCCAGTCCTGAGACCCTTCGTATAGCATGAGATATGATATCTCAATACTTCTAATACCAAACCTGAGATCCTTCTGATAACATGAGATGTGATATCCAAATCCTTCCCCTTCCAAACCTGAGACCCTCCCTTTAGCATGAGATGTGATATCCAACTCCTTCCCATTCCAATCCTGAGACCCTTCTGATAGCATGATTGTGATATCTCAATGCTTCTAATACCAAACCTGAGATTCTTCCTAAAACATGAGATGTGATATCCAACTCCTTCCTTTTCCAATCCTGAGACCCTTCCTATAGCATGAGAAGTGATATCTCCATGCGTATACCAAACCTGAGACCCTTCCTATAGCATGAGATGTGATATCCAAATCCTTCCCATTCCAATCCTGAGACCCTTCCTATAGCATGAGATGTGATATTTCAATGCTTATACCAAACCAGAGACCCGTCCTATAACATGAGATGGGATATCCAACTCCTTCCCATTCCAATCCTGAGCCACTTCCGATAGCAGAGATGTGATATCTCAATGCTTATACCAAACCTGAGACCCTTCCTATAGCATGAGATGTGATATCCAACTACTTCCCATTCCAATCCTGAGACCCTTCCTATAGCATGAGATGTGATATCCAACTCCTTCCCTTTCCAAACCTGAGACCCTTCCTATAACATAAGATGGGATATCCAACTCCTTCCCATTCCAATCCTGAGACCCTTCCGATAGCAGAGATGTGATATCTCAATGCTTATACCAAACCTGAGACCCTTCCTGTGGCATGAGATGTCATATACAACTCCTTCCCATTCCAATCCTGAGACCCTTCCTATAGCATGAGATGTGATATCCAACTCCTTCCCATTCCAATCCTGAGACCCTTCCTATAGCATGAGATTTGATATCTCAATGTTTCTAACACCAAACCTGAGATCCTTCCGATAGCATGAGATGTGATATCTCAATGCTTCTAATACCAAACCTGAGATCATTCCTATAACACGAGATGTTATATCCAAATCCTTCCCCTTCCAAACCTGAGACCCTCCCTTTAGCATATGTGATATCCAACTCCTTCCCATTCCAATCCTGAGACTCTTCCTATAGCATGAGATGTGATTTCTCAATGCTTCTAATACCAAACCTGAGATCCTTCCTATAACATGAGATGTGATATCCAACTCCTTCCCATTCCAATCCTGAGACCCTTCCTATAGCATGAGATGTGATTTCTCAATGCTTCTAATACCAAACCTGAGATCCTTCCTATAGCATGAGATGTGATATCTCAATGCTTATACCAAACCTGAGACCCTTCCTATAGCATGAGATGTGATTTCCAACTACTTCCCATTCCAATCCTGAGACCCTTCCTATAGCATGAGATGTGATATCCAACTCCTTCCCTTTCCAAACCTGAGAGCCTATCTATAGCATGAGATGTGATATCCAATTCCTTCCCATTCCAATCCTGAGACCCTTCCTATAGCATGAGATGTGATATCTCAATGCTTATACCAAACCTGAGACCCTTCCTATAGCATGAGATGTGATATCCAACTACTTCCCATTCCAATCCTGAGACCCTTCCTATAGCATGAGATGTGATATCCAACTCCTTCCCTTTCCAAACCTGAGAGCCTATCTATAGCATGAGATGTGATATCCAATTCCTTCCCATTCCAATCCTGAGACCCTTCCTATAGCATGAGATGTGATATCTCAATGCTTCTAATACCAAACCTGAGACCCTTCCTATTGCATGAGATGTGATATCCAACTACTTCCCATTCCAATCCTGAGACCCTTCTTATAGCATGAGATGTGATATCCAACTCCTTCCATTCCAATCCTGAGACCCATCCTATAGCATGAGATGTGATATCTCAATGCTTATACCAAACCTGAGACCCTTCCTATAGCATGAGATGTGATATCCAACTACTTCCCATTCCAATCCTGAGAAATTTCCTATCGCATGAGATGTGATATCCAACTCCTTCCCTTTCCAAACCTGAGAGCATATCTATAGCATGAGATGGGATATCCAACTCCTTCCCATTCCAATCCTGAGACACTTCCGATAGCAGAGATGTGATATCTCAATGCTTATACCAAACCTGAGACCCTTCCTATAACATGAGATGTGATATCCAACTCCTTCCCGTTCCAAACCTGAGACCCTTCCTTTAGCATGAGATGTGATATCCAGCTCCTTCCCATTCCAATCCTGAGACACTTCCAATAGCATAAGATGTGATATCTCAATGCTTCTAATATCAAAACTGAGACCCTCCCAATAGCATGATATGTGATATCTAAGTCCTTCCCATTCCAATCCTAAGACCCTTCCTATAGCAGGAGATGTGATATCTCAATGCTTCTACCAAACCTGAGACCCTTCCTTTAGCATGAGATGTGATATCCAACTCCTTCCCATTCCAGTCCTGAGACCCTTCCTACAGCATGAGATATGATATCTCAATACTTCTAATACCAAACCTGAGATCCTTCTGATAACATGAGATGTGATATCCAAATCCTTCCCCTTCCAAACCTGAGACCCTCCCTTTAGCATGAGATGTGATATCCAACTCCTTCCCATTCCAATCCTGAGACCCTTCTGATAGCATGAGATGTGATATCTCAATGCTTCTAATACCAAACCTGAGATCCTTCCTATAACATGAGATGTGATATCCAACTCCTTCCCTTTCCAAACCTGAGAGCCTATCTATAGCATGAGATGTGATATCCAATTCCTTCCCATTCCAATCCTGAGACCCTTCCTATAGCATGAGATGTGATATCTCAATGCTTATACCAAACCTGAGACCCTTCCTATAGCATGAGATGTGATATCCAACTACTTCCCATTCCAATCCTGAGACCCTTCCTATAGCATGAGATGTGATATCCAACTCCTTCCCTTTCCAAACCCGAGAGCCTATCTATAGCATGAGATGTGATATCCAATTCCTTCCCATTCCAATCCTGAGACCCTTCCTATAGCATGAGATGTGATATCTCAATGCTTCTAATACCAAACCTGAGACCCTTCCTATAGCATGAGATGTGATATCCAACTACTTCCCATTCCAATCCTGAGACCCTTCCTATAGCTTGAGATGTGATATCCAACTCCTTCCCATTCCAATTCTGAGACCCTTCCTATACCATGAGACTTGATATCTCAATGCTTCTAATACCAAACCTGAGACCCGTCCTATAACATGAGATGTGATATCCAAATCCTTCCCCTTCCAAACCTTAGACCCTTCCTTTATCATGAGATGTGATATCCAACTCCTTCCCATTCCAATCCTGACACCCTTCCGATATCATGAGATTTGTTATCTCAATGCTTCTAATATCAAACTTGAGACCCTCCCTATAGCATGAGATCTGACATCCAAGTCCTTCCCATTCCAATCCTGAGACCCTTCCCATAGCATGAGATGTGATATCTCAATGCTTCTAATACCAAACCTGAGACCCTTCCTATAACATGAGATGGGATATCCAAGTCCTTCCCATTCTAATCCTGAGACCCTTCCTTTAGCATGAGATGTGATATCCAACTCCTTCCCATTCCAGTCCTGAGACCCTTCGTATAGCATGAGATATGATATCTCAATACTTCTAATACCAAACCTGAGATCCTTCTGATAACATGAGATGTGATATCCAAATCCTTCCCCTTCCAAACCTGAGACCCTCCCTTTAGCATGAGATGTGATATCCAACTCCTTCCCATTCCAATCCTGAGACCCTTCTGATAGCATGATTGTGATATCTCAATGCTTCTAATACCAAACCTGAGATTCTTCCTAAAACATGAGATGTGATATCCAACTCCTTCCTTTTCCAATCCTGAGACCCTTCCTATATCATGAGAAGTGATATCTCCATGCGTATACCAAACCTGAGACCCTTCCTATAGCATGAGATGTGATATCCAAATCCTTCCCATTCCAATCCTGAGACCCTTCCTATAGCATGAGATGTGATATTTCAATGCTTATACCAAACCAGAGACCCGTCCTATAACATGAGATGGGATATCCAACTCCTTCCCATTCCAATCCTGAGCCACTTCCGATAGCAGAGATGTGATATCTCAATGCTTATACCAAACCTGAGACCCTTCCTATAACATGAGATGTGATATCCAACTCATTCCCATTCCAAACCTGAGACACTTCCTATAGCATATATGATATCCAACTCCTTCCCATTCCAAACATGAGACCCTTCCGATAGCATGAGATGTGATATCCAACTCCTTCCAATTCCAATACTGAGACCCTTCCAATAGCATATGTGATATCTCAATGCTTCTAATATCAAACCTGAGAACCTCCCTATAGCATGAGATGTGATATCCAACTCCTTCCCATCCCAATCCTGAGACACTTCCGATTGCAGAGATGTGATATCTCAATGTTTATACCAAACCTGAGACTCTTCCTATAACATGAGATGTGATATTCAACTCCTTCCCGTTCCAAACCTGAGACCCTTCCTATAGCATGAGATGTGATATCCAGCTCCTTCCCATTCCAATCCTGAGACCCTTCCGATAGCATGAGATGTGTTATCTCAATGCTTCTAATACCAAACCTGAGATCCTTCTTATAACATGTGATGTGATATCCAAATCCTTCCCCTTCCAAACCTGAGACCCTCCCTTTAGCATGAGATGTGATATCCAACTCCTTCCCATTCCAATCCTGAGACCCTTATGATAGCATGAGATGTGATATCTCAATGCCTCTAATACCAAACCTGAGATACTTCCGATAGCATGAGATGTGATATCTCAATGCTTCTAATACCAAACCTGAGATCCTTCCTATAACATGAGATGTGATATCCAAATCCTTCCCCTTCCAAACCTGAGACCCTCCCTTTAGCATGAGATGTGATATCCAACTCCTTCCCATTCCAATCCTGAGACCCTTCTGATAGCATGAGATGTGATATCTCAATGCCTCTAATACCAAACCTGAGATCCTACCTCTAACATGAAATTTGATATCCAACTCCTTCCCTTTCCAAACCTGAGACCCTGCCTATAGCATGAGATGTGATATCCAAGTCCTTCCCATTCCAATCCCGAGACCCTTCCTATAGCATGAGATGTGATATCTCAATGCTTATACCAAACCTGAGACCCTTCCTATGGCATGAGATGTCATATACAACTCCTTCCCATTCCAATCCTGAGACCCTTCCTATAGCATGAGATGTGATATCTCAATGCTTATACCAAACCTGAGACCCTTCCTATAGCATGAGATGTGATATCCAACTTCTTCCCATTCCAATCCTGAGACCCTTCCTATAACATGAGATGTGATGTCTCAATGCTTCTAATACCAAACCTGAGATCTTTCCTATAACATGAGATGTGATATCCAACTCCTTCCCATTCCAATTCTGAGACCCTTCCTATAGCAAGAGATGTGATATCTCAATGCCTCTTTACCAAACCTGATATCCTACCTCTAACATGAAATGTGATATCCAACTCCTTCCCCTTCCAAACCTGAGAGCCTTCCTATAGCATGAGATGTGATATCCAAGTCCTTCCCATTCCAATCCTGAGACCCTTCCTATAACATCAGATGTGATATCCAACTCCTTCCCATTCCAACCTGAGACCCTTCCTATAGCATGAGATGGGATATCCAACTCCTTCCAAATCCAATCCTGATACCCTTCCGATAGCATGAGATGTGATATCCCAATGCTTCTACAAAACCTGAGACCCATACATGGCATGAGATGTGATATCAAACTCCTTCCCATTCCAATCCTGAGACCCTTCCGATAGCAGAGATGTGATATCTCAATGCTTATACCAAACCTGAGACCCTTCCTATGGCATGAGATGTCATATACAACTCCTTCCCATTCCAATCCTGAGACCCTTCCTATAGCATGAGATGTGATATCTCAATGTTTATACCAAACCTGAGACCCTTCCTATAGCAGGAGATGTGATATCCAACTCCTTCCCATTCCAATCCTGAGACCCTTCCTATAGCATGAGATGTGATATCTCAATGCTTATACCAAAACTGAATCCCTTCCTATAGCATGAGATGTGATATCCAACTCCTTCCCATTCCAATCCTGAGACCCTTCCTATAGCATTAGATGTGATATCTCAATGCCTATAATACCAAACCTGAGATCCTTCCTCTAACACGAAATGTGATATCCAACTCCTTCCCTTTCCAAACCTGAGAGCCTACCTATAGCATGAGATGTGATATCCAAGTCCTTCCCATTCCAATCCTTAGACCCTTCCTACAGCATGCAATATGATATCTCAATGATTCTAATAACAAACCTGAGACCCGTCCTATAACATGAGATGGGATATCCAACTCCTTCCCATTCCAATCCTGAGACACTTCCGATAGCAGAGATGTGATATCTCAATGCTTATACCAAACCTGAGACCCTTCCTATAGCATATGTGATATCCAACTCCTTCCCATTCCAAACATGAGACCCTTCCTATAGCAAGAATGTAATATCCAACTCCTTCCCATTCCAATCCTGAGACCCTTCCTACAGCATGCGATGTGATATCTCAATGCTTCTAATACCAAACCTGAGACCCGTCCTATAACATGAGATGGGATATCCAACTCCTTCCAGTTCCAAACCTGAGACCCTTCCTATAGCATGAGATGTGATATCAAACTCCTTCCCATTCCAATCCTGAGACCCTTCCTATAACATGAGATGTGATGTCTCAATGCTTCTAATACCAAACCTGAGATCTTTCCTATAACATGAGATGTGATATCCAACTCCTTCCCATTCCAATCCTGAGACCCTTCCTATAGCATGAGATGTGATATCTCAATGCCTCTTTACCAAACCTGAGATCCTACCTCTAACATGAAATGTGATATCCAACTCCTTCCTCTTCCAAACCTGTGAGCCTTCCTATAGCATGAGATGTGATATCCAAGTCCTTCCTATTCCAATCCTGAGACCCTTCCTATAACATCAGATGTGATATCCAACTCCTTCCCATTCCAACCTGAGACCCTTCCTATAGCATGAGATGGGATATTCAACTCCTTCCAAATCCAATCCTGATACCCTTCCGATAGCATGAGATGTGATATCTCAATGCTTCTAATACCAAACCTGTGACTCTTCCTATAAGATGAGATGGGATATCCAACTCCTTCCCATTCCAATCCTGAGACCCTTCCGATAGCAGAGATGTGATATCTCAATGCTTATACTAAACCTGAGACCCTTCCTATGGCATGAGATGTCACATACAACTCCTTCCCATTCCAATCCTGAGACCCTTCCTATAGTATGAGATGTGATATCTCAATGCTTATACCAAACCTGAGACCCTTCCTATAGCATGAGATGTGATATCCAACTCCTTCCCATTCCAATCCTGAGACCCTTCCCATAGCATGAGATGTGATGTCTCAATGCTTCTAATACCAAACCTGAGATCCTTCCTATACCATCAAATGTGATATCCAACTCCTTCCCATTCCAATCCTGAGACCCTTCCTATAGCATGAGATGTGATATCTCAATGCTTATACCAAACCTGAGACCCTTCCTATAGCATGAGATGTGATATCCAACTCGTTCCCATTCCAATCCTGAGACCCTTCCTATAGCATGAGATGTGATATCTCAATGCCTCTAATACCAAACCTGAGATCCTTTCTCTAACATGAAATGTGATATCCAACTCCTTCCCTTTCCAAACCTGAGAGCCTACCTATAGCATGAGATGTGATATCCAAGTCCTTCCCATTCCAATCCTTAGACCCTTCCTACAGCATGCAATATGATATCTCAATGATTCTAATAACAAACCTGAGACCCGTCCTATAACATGAGATGGGATATCCAACTCCTTTCAATTCCAATCCTGAGACACTTCCTATAGCATGTGATGTGATATCTCAATGCTTATACCAAACCTGAGACCCTTCCTATAGCATGAGATGTGATATCCAACTTCTTCCCATTCCAATCCTGAGACCCTTCCTATAACATGAGATGTGATGTCTGAATGCTTCTAATACCAAACCTGATATCTTTCCTATAACATGAGATGTGTTATCCAACTCCTTCCCATTCCAATCCTGAGACCCTTCCTATAGCATGAGATGTGATATCTCAATGCTTATACCAAACCTGAGACCCTTCCTATAGCTTGAGATGTGATGTCCAACTCCTTCCCATTCCAATCCTGAGAACCTTCCTATAGCATGAGATGTGATATCTCAATGCCTCTAATACCAAACCTGAGATCCTTCCTCTAACATGAAATGTGATATCCAACTCCTTCCCCTTCCAAACCTGAGAGCCTTCCTATAGCATGAGATATGATATCCAAGTCCTTCCCATTCCAATCCTGAGACCCTTCCTATAACATGAGATGTGATATCCAACTCCTTCCCATTCCAACCTGAGACCCTTCCTATAGCATGAGATGGGATATCCAACTCCTTCCAAATCCAATCCTGATACCCTTCCGATAGCATGAGATGTGATATCCCAATGCTTCTACCAAACCTGAGAGCCATACTATGGCATGAGATGTGATATCAAACTCCTTCCCATTCCAATACTGAGACCCTTCCTATAGCTTGAGATGTGATATCCAACTCCTTCCCATTCCAATTCTGAGACCCTTCCTATACCATGAGACTTGATATCTCAATGCTTCTAATACCAAACCTGAGATCCGTCCTATAACATGAGATGTGATATCCAAATCCTTCCCCTTCCAAACCTTAGACCCTTCCTTTATCATGAGATGTGATATCCAACTCCTTCCCATTCCAATCCTGACACCCTTCCGATATCATGAGATTTGTTATCTCAATGCTTCTAATATCAAACTTGAGACCCTCCCTATAGCATGAGATCTGACATCCAAGTCCTTCCCATTCCAATCCTGAGACCCTTCCTATAGCATGAGATGTGATATCTCAATGCTTCTAATACCAAACCTGAGACACTTCCTATAACATGAGATGGGATATCCAAGTCCTTCCCATTCTAATCCTGAGACCCTTCCCATAGCATGAGATGTGATGTCTCAATGCTTCTAATACCAAACCTGAGATCCTTCCTATAACATGAGATGTGATATCCAACTCCTTCCCATTCCAATCCTGAGACCCTTCCTATAGCATGAGAAGTGATATCTCCATGCTTATACCAAACCCGAGACCCTTCCTATAGCATGAGATGTGATATCCAACTCCTTCCCATTCCAATCCTGAGACCCTTCCTATAGCATGAGAAGTGATATCTCCATGCGTATACCAAACCTGAGACCCTTCCTATAGCATGAGATGTGATATCCAAATCCTTCCCATTCCAATCTTGAGACCCTTCCTATAGCATGAGATGTGATATCTCAATGCTTATACCAAACCAGAGACCCGTCCTATAACATGAGATGGGATATCCAACTCCTTCCCATTCCAATCCTGAGACCCTTCCTATAACATGAGATGTGATATCCAACTCCTTCCCATTCCAACCTGAGACCCTACCTATAGCATGAGATGGGATATCCAACTCCTTCCAAATCCAATCCTGATACCCTTCCGATAGCATGAGATGTGATATCCCAATGCTTCTACCAAACCTGAGAGCCATACTATGGCATGAGATGTGATATCAAACTCCTTCCCATTCCAATACTGAGACCCTTCCTATAGCTTGAGATGTGATATCCAACTCCTTCCCATTCCAATTCTGAGACCCTTCCTATACCATGAGACTTGATATCTCAATGCTTCTAATACCAAACCTGAGATCCGTCCTATAACATGAGATGTGATATCCAAATCCTTCCCCTTCCAAACCTTAGACCCTTCCTTTATCATGAGATGTGATATCCAACTCCTTCCCATTCCAATCCTGACACCCTTCCGATATCATGAGATTTGTTATCTCAATGCTTCTAATATCAAACTTGAGACCCTCCCTATAGCATGAGATCTGACATCCAAGTCCTTCCCATTCCAATCCTGAGACCCTTCCTATAGCATGAGATGTGATATCTCAATGCTTCTAATACCAAACCTGAGACACTTCCTATAACATGAGATGGGATATCCAAGTCCTTCCCATTCTAATCCTGAGACCCTTCCCATAGCATGAGATGTGATGTCTCAATGCTTCTAATACCAAACCTGAGATCCTTCCTATAACATGAGATGTGATATCCAACTCCTTCCCATTCCAATCCTGAGACCCTTCCTATAGCATGAGAAGTGATATCTCCATTCTTATACCAAACCCGAGACCCTTCCTATAGCATGAGATGTGATATCCAACTCCTTCCCATTCCAATCCTGAGACCCTTCCTATAGCATGAGAAGTGATATCTCCATGCGTATACCAAACCTGAGACCCTTCCTATAGCATGAGATGTGATATCCAAATCCTTCCCATTCCAATCCTGAGACCCTTCCTATAGCATGAGATGTGATATCTCAATGCTTATACCAAACCAGAGACCCGTCCTATAACATGAGATGGGATATCCAACTCCTTCCCATTCCAATCCTGAGACCCTTCCTATAACATGAGATGTGATATCCAACTCCTTCCCATTCCAACCTGAGACCCTACCTATAGCATGAGATGGGATATCCAACTCCTTCCAAATCCAATCCTGATACCCTTCCGATAGCATGAGATGTGATATCCCAATGCTTCTACCAAACCTGAGACCCATACTATGGCATGAGATGTGATATCAAACTCCTTCCCATTCCAATTCTGAGACCCTTCCGATATCATGAGATTTGTTATCTCAATGCTTCTAATATCAAACTTGAGACCCTCCCTATAGCATGAGATCTGACATCCAAGTCCTTCCCATTCCAATCCTGAGACCCTTCCTATAGCATGAGATGTGATATCTCAATGCTTCTAATACCAAACCTGAGACCCTTCCTATAACATGAGATGGGATATCCAACTCCTTCCCATTCCAATCCTGAGACCCTTCCGATAGCAGAGATGTGATATCTCAATGCTTATACCAAACCTGAGACCCTTGCTATGGCCTGAGATGTCATATACAACTCCTTCCCTTTCCAATCCTGAAACCCTTCCTATAGCATGAGATCTGATATCTCAATGCTTATACCAAACCTGAGACCCTTCCTATAGCATGAGATGTGATATCCAACTCCTTCCCATTCCAATCCTGAGACCCTTCCCATAGCATGAGATGTGATGTCTCAATGCTTCTAATACCAAACCTGAGATCCTTCCTATAACGTGAGATGTGATATCCAACTCCTTCCCATTCCAATCCTGACACCCTTCCGATATCATGAGATTTGTTATCTCAATGCTTCTAATATCAAACTTGAGACCCTCCCTATAGCATGAGATCTGACATCCAAGTCCTTCCCATTCCAATCCTGAGACCCTTCCTATAGCATGAGATGTGATATCTCAATGCTTCTAATACCAAACCTGAGACCCTTCCTATAACATGAGATGGGATATCCAACTCCTTCCCATTCCAATCCTGAGACCCTTCCGATAGCAGAGATGTGATATCTCAATGCTTATACCAAACCTGAGACCCTTGCTATGGCCTGAGATGTCATATACAACTCCTTCCCTTTCCAATCCTGAAACCCTTCCTATAGCATGAGATCTGATATCTCAATGCTTATACCAAACCTGAGACCCTTCCTATAGCATGAGATGTGATATCCAACTCCTTCCCATTCCAATCCTGAGACCCTTCCCATAGCATGAGATGTGATGTCTCAATGCTTCTAATACCAAACCTGAGATCCTTCCTATAACGTGAGATGTGATATCCAACTCCTTCCCATTCCAATCCTGAGACCCTTCCTATAGCATGAGAAGTGATATCTCCATGCGTATACCAAACCTGAGACCCTTCCTATAGCATGAGATGTGATATCCAAATCCTTCCCATTCCAATCCTGAGACCCTTCCTATAGCATGAGAAGTGATATCTCCATGCTTATACCAAACCTGAGACCCTTCCTATAGCATGAGAAGTGATATCTCCATGCTTATACCAAACCTGAGACGCTTCCTATAGCATGAGATGGGATATCCAACTCCTTCCCATTCCAATCCTGAGCCACTTCCGGTAGCAGAGATGTGATATCTCAATGCTTATACCAAACCTGAGACCCTTCCTATAACATGAGATGTGATAAGCAACTCATTCCCGTTCCAAACCTGAGACACTTCCTATAGCATATGTGATATCCAACTCCTTCCCATTCCAAACATGAGACCCTTCCTATAGCAAGAATGTAATATCCAACTCCTACCCATTCCAATCCTGAGACCATTCCTATAGCATGAGATGTGATATATCAATGCTTCTAATACCAAACCTGAGATCCTTCCTATGACATGAAATGTGATATCCAAATCCTTCCCATTCCAATCCTGAGACCCTTCCTATAGCATGAGATGTGATATCTCAATGCTTCTATCAAACTTGAGTCCCTTACTTTAACATGAGATGTGATATCCAAATCCTTCCCCTTCCAAACCTGAGACCCTCCCTTTAGCATGAGATGTGATATCCAACTCCTTCCCATTCCAATCCTGAGACCCTTCTGATAGCATGAGATGTGATATCTCAATGCCTCTAATACCAAACCTGATTCCTACCTCTAACATGAAATGTGATATCCAACCCCTTCCCTTTCCAAACGTGAGACCCTCCCTATAGCATCAGATGTGATATCCAAGTCCTTCCCATTCCAATCCTGAGACCCTTCCTATAGCATGAGATGTGATATCCCAATGCTTCTAATACCAAACCGGAGACCCTTCCTATAACATAAGATGGGATATCCAACTCCTTCCCATTCCACTCCTGAGACCCTTCCGATAGCAGAGATGTGATATCTCAATGCTTATACCAAACCTGAGACCCTTCCTGTGGCATGAGATGTCATATACAACTCCTTCCCATTCCAATCCTGAGACCCTTCCTATAGCATGAGATGTGATATCCAACTCCTTCCCATTCCAATCCTGAGACCCTTCCTATAGCATGAGATGTGATTTCTCAATGCTTCTAATACCAAACCTGAGATCCTTCCTATAACATGAGATGTGATATCCAACTCCTTCCCATTCCAATCCTGAGACACTTCCTATAGCATGAGAAGTGATATCTCAATGCTTATACCAAACCTGAGACCCTTCCTACGGCATGAGATGTCATATACAACTCCTTCCCATTCCAATCCTGAGACCCTTCCTATAGCATGAGATGTTATCTCAATGCTTATACCAAACCTGAGACCCTTCCTATAGCATGAGATGTGATATCCAACTACTTCCGATTCCAATCCTGAGACCCTTCCTATAGCATGAGATGTGATATCCAACTCCTTCCCTTTCCAAACCTGAGAACCTATCTATAGCATGAGATGTGATATCCAATTCCTTCCCATTCCAATCCTGAGACCCTTCCTATAGCATGAGATGTGATATCTCAATGCTTCTAATACCAAACCTGAGACCCTTCCTGTAGCATGAGATGTGATATCCAACTACTTCCCATTCCAATCCTGAGACCCTTCTTATAGCATGAGATGTGATATCCAACTCCTTCCATTCCAATCCTGAGACCCATCCTATAGCATGAGATGTGATATCTCAATGCTTATACCAAACCTGAGACCCTTCCTATAGCATGAGATGTGATATCCAACTACTTCCCATTCCAATCCTGAGAAATTTCCTATAGCATGAGATGTGATATCCAACTCCTTCCCTTTCCAAACCTGAGAGCATATCTATAGCATGAGATGGGATATCCAACTCCTTCCCATTCCAATCCTGAGACACTTCCGATAGCAGAGATGTGATATCTCAATGCTTATACCAAACCTGAGACCCTTCCTATAACATGAGATGTGATATCCAACTCCTTCCCGTTCCAAACCTGAGACCCTTCCTTTAGCATGAGATGTGATATCCAGCTCCTTCCCATTCCAATCCTGAGACACTTCCGATAGCATAAGATGTGATATCTCAATGCTTCTAATATCAAAACTGAGACCCTCCCTATAGCATGATATGTGATATCTAAGTCCTTCCCATTCCAATCCTAGAACCCTTCCTATAGCAGGAGATGTGATATCTCAATGCTTCTACCAAACCTGAGACCCTTCCTTTAGCATGAGATGTGATATCCAACTCCTTCCCATTCCAGTCCTGAGACCCTTCCTATAGCATGAGATATGATATCTCAATACTTCTAATACCAAACCTGAGATCCTTCTGATAACATGAGATGTGATATCCAAATCCTTCCCCTTCCAAACCTGAGACCCTCCCTTTAGCATGAGATGTGATATCCAACTCCTTCCCATTCCAATCCTGAGATCCTTCTGATAGCATGAGATGTGATATCTCAATGCTTCTAATACCAAACCTGAGATCCTTCCTATAACATGAGATGTGATATCCAACTCCTTCCTTTTCCAATCCTGAGACCCTTCCTATAGCATGAGAAGTGATATCTCCATGCGTATACCAAACCTGAGACCCTTCCTATAGCATGAGATGTGATATCCAAATCCTTCCCATTCCAATCCTGAGACCCTTCCTATAGCATGAGATGTGATATCTCAATGCTTATACCAAACCAGAGACCCGTCCTATAACATGAGATGGGATATCCAACTCCTTCCCATTCCAATCCTGAGCCACTTCCGATAGCAGAGATGTGATATCTCAATGCTTATACCAAACCTGAGACCCTTCCTATAACATGAAATGTTATATCCAACTCATTCCCATTCCAAACCTGAGACACTTCCTATAGCATATGTGATATCCAACTCCTTCCCATTCCAAACATGAGACCCTTCCGATAGCATGAGATGTGATATCCAACTCCTTTGAATTCCAATACTGAGACCCTTCCAATAGCATATGTGATATCTCAATGCTTCTAATATCAAACCTGAGAACCTCCCTATAGCATGAGATGTGATATCCAACTCCTTCCCATCCCAATCCTGAGACACTTCCGATTGCAGAGATGTGATATCTCAATGTTTATACCAAACCTGAGACTCTTCCTATAACATGAGATGTGATAAACAACTCCTTCCCGTTCTAAACCTGAGACCCTTCCTATAGCATGAGATGTGATATCCAGCTCCTTCCCATTCCAATCCTGAGACCCTTCCGATAGCATGAGATGTGTTATCTCAATGCTTCTAATACCAAACCTGAGATCCTTCTTATAACATGTGATGTGATATCCAAATCCTTCCCCTTCCAAACCTGAGACCCTCCCTTTAGCATGAGATGTGATATCCAACTCCTTCCCATTCCAATCCTGAGACCCTTATGATAGCATGAGATGTGATATCTCAATGCCTCTAATACCAAACCTCAGATACTTCCGATAGCATGAGATGTGATATCTCAATGCTTCTAATACCAAACCTGAGATCCTTCCTATAACATGAGATGCGATATCCAAATCCTTCCCCTTCCAAACCTGAGACCCTCCCTTTAGCATGAGATGTGATATCCAACGCCTTCCCATTCCAATCCTGAGACCCTTCTGATAGCATGAGATGTGATATCTCAATGCCTCTAATACCAAACCTGAGATCCTACCTCTAACATGAAATGTGATATCCAACTCCTTCCCTTTCCAAACCTGCGACCCTGCCTATAGCATGAGATGTGATATCCAAGTCCTTCCCATTCCAATCCTGAGACCCTTCCTATAGCATGAGATGTGATATCTCAATGCTTATACCAAACCTGAGACCCTTCCTATGGCATGAGATGTCATATACAACTCCTTCCCATTCCAATCCCGAGACCCTTCCTATAGCATGAGATGTGATATCTCAATGCTTATACCAAACCTGAAACCCTTCCTATAGCATGAGATGTGATATCCAACTTCTTCCCATTCCAATCTTGAGACCCTTCCTATAACATGAGATGTGATGTCTCAATGCTTCTAATACCAAACCTGAGATCTTTCCTATAACATGAGATGTGATATCCAACTCCTTCCCATTCCAATTCTGAGACCCTTCCTATAGCAAGAGATGTGATATCTCAATGCCTCTTTACCAAACCTGATATCCTACCTCTAACATGAAATGTGATATCCAACTCCTTCCCCTTCCAAACCTGAGAGCCTTCCTATAGCATGAGATGTGATATCCAAGTCCTTCCCATTCCAATCCTGAGACCCTTCCTATAACATCAGATGTGATATCCAACTCCTTCCCATTCCAACCTGAGACCCTTCCTATAGCATGAGATGGGATATCCAACTCCTTCCAAATCCAATCCTGATACCCTTCCGATAGCATGAGATGTGATATCCCAATGCTTCTACAAAACCTGAGACCCATACATGGCATGAGATGTGATATCAAACTCCTTCCCATTCCAATCCTGAGACCCTTCCGATAGCAGAGATGTGATATCTCAATGCTTATACCAAACCTGAGACCCTTCCTATGGCATGAGATGTCATATACAACTCCTTCCCATTCCAAGCCTGAGACCCTTCCTATAGCATGAGATGTGATATCTCAATGTTTATACCAAACCTGAGACCCTTCCTATAGCATGAGATGTGATATCCAACCCCTTCCCATTCCAATCCTGAGACCCTTCCTATAGCATGAGATGTGATATCCAATTCCTTCCCATTCCAATCCTGAGACCCTTCCTATAGCATGAGATGTGATATCTCAATGCTTCTAATACCAAACCTGAGACCCTTCCTAAAGCATGAGATGTGATATCCAACTCCTTCCCATTCCAATCCTGAGACCCTTCTGATAGCATGAGATGTGATATCTCAATGCCTCTAATACCAAACCTGAGATCCTACCTCTAACATGAAATTTGATATCCAACTCCTTCCCTTTCCAAACCTGAGACCCTGCCTATAGCATGAGATGTGATATCCAAGTCCTTCCCATTCCAATCCCGAGACCCTTCCTATAGCATGAGATGTGATATCTCAATGCTTATACCAAACCTGAGACCCTTCCTATGGCATGAGATGTCATATACAACTCCTTCCCATTCCAATCCTGAGACCCTTCCTATAGCATGAGATGTGATATCTCAATGCTTATACCAAACCTGAGACCCTTCCTATAGCATGAGATGTGATATCCAACTTCTTCCCATTCCAATCCTGAGACCCTTCCTATAACATGAGATGTGATGTCTCAATGCTTCTAATACCAAACCTGAGATCTTTCCTATAACATGAGATGTGATATCCAACTCCTTCCCATTCCAATTCTGAGACCCTTCCTATAGCAAGAGATGTGATATCTCAATGCCTCTTTACCAAACCTGATATCCTACCTCTAACATGAAATGTGATATCCAACTCCTTCCCCTTCCAAACCTGAGAGCCTTCCTATAGCATGAGATGTGATATCCAAGTCCTTCCCATTCCAATCCTGAGACCCTTCCTATAACATCAGATGTGATATCCAACTCCTTCCCATTCCAACCTGAGACCCTTCCTATAGCATGAGATGGGATATCCAACTCCTTCCAAATCCAATCCTGATACCCTTCCGATAGCATGAGATGTGATATCCCAATGCTTCTACAAAACCTGAGACCCATACATGGCATGAGATGTGATATCAAACTCCTTCCCATTCCAATCCTGAGACCCTTCCGATAGCAGAGATGTGATATCTCAATGCTTATACCAAACCTGAGACCCTTCCTATGGCATGAGATGTCATATACAACTCCTTCCCATTCCAATCCTGAGACCCTTCCTATAGCATGAGATGTGATATCTCAATGTTTATACCAAACCTGAGACCCTTCCTATAGCAGGAGATGTGATATCCAACTCCTTCCCATTCCAATCCTGAGACCCTTCCTATAGCATGAGATGTGATATCTCAATGCTTATACCAAAACTGAATCCCTTCCTATAGCATGAGATGTGATATCCAACTCCTTCCCATTCCAATCCTGAGACCCTTCCTATAGCATTAGATGTGATATCTCAATGCCTATAATACCAAACCTGAGATCCTTCCTCTAACACGAAATGTGATATCCAACTCCTTCCCTTTCCAAACCTGAGAGCCTACCTATAGCATGAGATGTGATATCCAAGTCCTTCCCATTCCAATCCTTAGACCCTTCCTACAGCATGCAATATGATATCTCAATGATTCTAATAACAAACCTGAGACCCGTCCTATAACATGAGATGGGATATCCAACTCCTTCCCATTCCAATCCTGAGACACTTCCGATAGCAGAGATGTGATATCTCAATGCTTATACCAAACCTGAGACCCTTCCTATAGCATATGTGATATCCAACTCCTTCCCATTCCAAACATGAGACCCTTCCTATAGCAAGAATGTAATATCCAACTCCTTCCCATTCCAATCCTGAGACCCTTCCTACAGCATGCGATGTGATATCTCAATGCTTCTAATACCAAACCTGAGACCCGTCCTATAACATGAGATGGGATATCCAACTCCTTCCAGTTCCAAACCTGAGACCCTTCCTATAGCATGAGATGTGATATCAAACTCCTTCCCATTCCAATCCTGAGACCCTTCCTATAACATGAGATGTGATGTCTCAATGCTTCTAATACCAAACCTGAGATCTTTCCTATAACATGAGATGTGATATCCAACTCCTTCCCATTCCAATCCTGAGACCCTTCCTATAGCATGAGATGTGATATCTCAATGCCTCTTTACCAAACCTGAGATCCTACCTCTAACATGAAATGTGATATCCAACTCCTTCCTCTTCCAAACCTGTGAGCCTTCCTATAGCATGAGATGTGATATCCAAGTCCTTCCTATTCCAATCCTGAGACCCTTCCTATAACATCAGATGTGATATCCAACTCCTTCCCATTCCAACCTGAGACCCTTCCTATAGCATGAGATGGGATATTCAACTCCTTCCAAATCCAATCCTGATACCCTTCCGATAGCATGAGATGTGATATCTCAATGCTTCTAATACCAAACCTGTGACTCTTCCTATAAGATGAGATGGGATATCCAACTCCTTCCCATTCCAATCCTGAGACCCTTCCGATAGCAGAGATGTGATATCTCAATGCTTATACTAAACCTGAGACCCTTCCTATGGCATGAGATGTCACATACAACTCCTTCCCATTCCAATCCTGAGACCCTTCCTATAGTATGAGATGTGATATCTCAATGCTTATACCAAACCTGAGACCCTTCCTATAGCATGAGATGTGATATCCAACTCCTTCCCATTCCAATCCTGAGACCCTTCCCATAGCATGAGATGTGATGTCTCAATGCTTCTAATACCAAACCTGAGATCCTTCCTATACCATCAAATGTGATATCCAACTCCTTCCCATTCCAATCCTGAGACCCTTCCTATAGCATGAGATGTGATATCTCAATGCTTATACCAAACCTGAGACCCTTCCTATAGCATGAGATGTGATATCCAACTCGTTCCCATTCCAATCCTGAGACCCTTCCTATAGCATGAGATGTGATATCTCAATGCCTCTAATACCAAACCTGAGATCCTTTCTCTAACATGAAATGTGATATCCAACTCCTTCCCTTTCCAAACCTGAGAGCCTACCTATAGCATGAGATGTGATATCCAAGTCCTTCCCATTCCAATCCTTAGACCCTTCCTACAGCATGCAATATGATATCTCAATGATTCTAATAACAAACCTGAGACCCGTCCTATAACATGAGATGGGATATCCAACTCCTTTCAATTCCAATCCTGAGACACTTCCTATAGCATGTGATGTGATATCTCAATGCTTATACCAAACCTGAGACCCTTCCTATAGCATGAGATGTGATATCCAACTTCTTCCCATTCCAATCCTGAGACCCTTCCTATAACATGAGATGTGATGTCTGAATGCTTCTAATACCAAACCTGATATCTTTCCTATAACATGAGATGTGTTATCCAACTCCTTCCCATTCCAATCCTGAGACCCTTCCTATAGCATGAGATGTGATATCTCAATGCTTATACCAAACCTGAGACCCTTCCTATAGCTTGAGATGTGATGTCCAACTCCTTCCCATTCCAATCCTGAGAACCTTCCTATAGCATGAGATGTGATATCTCAATGCCTCTAATACCAAACCTGAGATCCTTCCTCTAACATGAAATGTGATATCCAACTCCTTCCCCTTCCAAACCTGAGAGCCTTCCTATAGCATGAGATATGATATCCAAGTCCTTCCCATTCCAATCCTGAGACCCTTCCTATAACATGAGATGTGATATCCAACTCCTTCCCATTCCAACCTGAGACCCTTCCTATAGCATGAGATGGGATATCCAACTCCTTCCAAATCCAATCCTGATACCCTTCCGATAGCATGAGATGTGATATCCCAATGCTTCTACCAAACCTGAGAGCCATACTATGGCATGAGATGTGATATCAAACTCCTTCCCATTCCAATACTGAGACCCTTCCTATAGCTTGAGATGTGATATCCAACTCCTTCCCATTCCAATTCTGAGACCCTTCCTATACCATGAGACTTGATATCTCAATGCTTCTAATACCAAACCTGAGATCCGTCCTATAACATGAGATGTGATATCCAAATCCTTCCCCTTCCAAACCTTAGACCCTTCCTTTATCATGAGATGTGATATCCAACTCCTTCCCATTCCAATCCTGACACCCTTCCGATATCATGAGATTTGTTATCTCAATGCTTCTAATATCAAACTTGAGACCCTCCCTATAGCATGAGATCTGACATCCAAGTCCTTCCCATTCCAATCCTGAGACCCTTCCTATAGCATGAGATGTGATATCTCAATGCTTCTAATACCAAACCTGAGACACTTCCTATAACATGAGATGGGATATCCAAGTCCTTCCCATTCTAATCCTGAGACCCTTCCCATAGCATGAGATGTGATGTCTCAATGCTTCTAATACCAAACCTGAGATCCTTCCTATAACATGAGATGTGATATCCAACTCCTTCCCATTCCAATCCTGAGACCCTTCCTATAGCATGAGAAGTGATATCTCCATGCTTATACCAAACCCGAGACCCTTCCTATAGCATGAGATGTGATATCCAACTCCTTCCCATTCCAATCCTGAGACCCTTCCTATAGCATGAGAAGTGATATCTCCATGCGTATACCAAACCTGAGACCCTTCCTATAGCATGAGATGTGATATCCAAATCCTTCCCATTCCAATCTTGAGACCCTTCCTATAGCATGAGATGTGATATCTCAATGCTTATACCAAACCAGAGACCCGTCCTATAACATGAGATGGGATATCCAACTCCTTCCCATTCCAATCCTGAGACCCTTCCTATAACATGAGATGTGATATCCAACTCCTTCCCATTCCAACCTGAGACCCTACCTATAGCATGAGATGGGATATCCAACTCCTTCCAAATCCAATCCTGATACCCTTCCGATAGCATGAGATGTGATATCCCAATGCTTCTACCAAACCTGAGAGCCATACTATGGCATGAGATGTGATATCAAACTCCTTCCCATTCCAATACTGAGACCCTTCCTATAGCTTGAGATGTGATATCCAACTCCTTCCCATTCCAATTCTGAGACCCTTCCTATACCATGAGACTTGATATCTCAATGCTTCTAATACCAAACCTGAGATCCGTCCTATAACATGAGATGTGATATCCAAATCCTTCCCCTTCCAAACCTTAGACCCTTCCTTTATCATGAGATGTGATATCCAACTCCTTCCCATTCCAATCCTGACACCCTTCCGATATCATGAGATTTGTTATCTCAATGCTTCTAATATCAAACTTGAGACCCTCCCTATAGCATGAGATCTGACATCCAAGTCCTTCCCATTCCAATCCTGAGACCCTTCCTATAGCATGAGATGTGATATCTCAATGCTTCTAATACCAAACCTGAGACACTTCCTATAACATGAGATGGGATATCCAAGTCCTTCCCATTCTAATCCTGAGACCCTTCCCATAGCATGAGATGTGATGTCTCAATGCTTCTAATACCAAACCTGAGATCCTTCCTATAACATGAGATGTGATATCCAACTCCTTCCCATTCCAATCCTGAGACCCTTCCTATAGCATGAGAAGTGATATCTCCATGCTTATACCAAACCCGAGACCCTTCCTATAGCATGAGATGTGATATCCAACTCCTTCCCATTCCAATCCTGAGACCCTTCCTATAGCATGAGAAGTGATATCTCCATGCGTATACCAAACCTGAGACCCTTCCTATAGCATGAGATGTGATATCCAAATCCTTCCCATTCCAATCCTGAGACCCTTCCTATAGCATGAGATGTGATATCTCAATGCTTATACCAAACCAGAGACCCGTCCTATAACATGAGATGGGATATCCAACTCCTTCCCATTCCAATCCTGAGACCCTTCCTATAACATGAGATGTGATATCCAACTCCTTCCCATTCCAACCTGAGACCCTACCTATAGCATGAGATGGGATATCCAACTCCTTCCAAATCCAATCCTGATACCCTTCCGATAGCATGAGATGTGATATCCCAATGCTTCTACCAAACCTGAGACCCATACTATGGCATGAGATGTGATATCAAACTCCTTCCCATTCCAATTCTGAGACCCTTCCTATACCATGAGACTTGATATCTCAATGCTTCTAATACCAAACCTGAGACCCGTCCTATAACATGAGATGTGATATCCAAATCCTTCCCCTTCCAAACCTTAGACCCTTCCTTTATTATGAGATGTGATTTCCAACTCCTTCCCATTCCAATCCTGACACCCTTCCGATATCATGAGATTTGTTATCTCAATGCTTCTAATATCAAACTTGAGACCCTCCCTATAGCATGAGATCTGACATCCAAGTCCTTCCCATTCCAATCCTGAGACCCTTCCTATAGCATGAGATGTGATATCTCAATGCTTCTAATACCAAACCTGAGACCCTTCCTATAACATGAGATGGGATATCCAACTCCTTCCCATTCCAATCCTGAGACCCTTCCGATAGCAGAGATGTGATATCTCAATGCTTATACCAAACCTGAGACCCTTGCTATGGCCTGAGATGTCATATACAACTCCTTCCCTTTCCAATCCTGAAACCCTTCCTATAGCATGAGATCTGATATCTCAATGCTTATACCAAACCTGAGACCCTTCCTATAGCATGAGATGTGATATCCAACTCCTTCCCATTCCAATCCTGAGACCCTTCCCATAGCATGAGATGTGATGTCTCAATGCTTCTAATACCAAACCTGAGATCCTTCCTATAACGTGAGATGTGATATCCAACTCCTTCCCATTCCAATCCTGAGACCCTTCCTATAGCATGAGAAGTGATATCTCCATGCGTATACCAAACCTGAGACCCTTCCTATAGCATGAGATGTGATATCCAAATCCTTCCCATTCCAATCCTGAGACCCTTCCTATAGCATGAGAAGTGATATCTCCATGCTTATACCAAACCTGAGACCCTTCCTATAGCATGAGAAGTGATATCTCCATGCTTATACCAAACCTGAGACGCTTCCTATAGCATGAGATGGGATATCCAACTCCTTCCCATTCCAATCCTGAGCCACTTCCGGTAGCAGAGATGTGATATCTCAATGCTTATACCAAACCTGAGACCCTTCCTATAACATGAGATGTGATAAGCAACTCATTCCCGTTCCAAACCTGAGACACTTCCTATAGCATATGTGATATCCAACTCCTTCCCATTCCAAACATGAGACCCTTCCTATAGCAAGAATGTAATATCCAACTCCTACCCATTCCAATCCTGAGACCATTCCTATAGCATGAGATGTGATATATCAATGCTTCTAATACCAAACCTGAGATCCTTCCTATGACATGAAATGTGATATCCAAATCCTTCCCATTCCAATCCTGAGACCCTTCCTATAGCATGAGATGTGATATCTCAATGCTTCTATCAAACTTGAGTCCCTTACTTTAACATGAGATGTGATATCCAAATCCTTCCCCTTCCAAACCTGAGACCCTCCCTTTAGCATGAGATGTGATATCCAACTCCTTCCCATTCCAATCCTGAGACCCTTCTGATAGCATGAGATGTGATATCTCAATGCCTCTAATACCAAACCTGATTCCTACCTCTAACATGAAATGTGATATCCAACCCCTTCCCTTTCCAAACGTGAGACCCTCCCTATAGCATCAGATGTGATATCCAAGTCCTTCCCATTCCAATCCTGAGACCCTTCCTATAGCATGAGATGTGATATCCCAATGCTTCTAATACCAAACCGGAGACCCTTCCTATAACATAAGATGGGATATCCAACTCCTTCCCATTCCACTCCTGAGACCCTTCCGATAGCAGAGATGTGATATCTCAATGCTTATACCAAACCTGAGACCCTTCCTGTGGCATGAGATGTCATATACAACTCCTTCCCATTCCAATCCTGAGACCCTTCCTATAGCATGAGATGTGATATCCAACTCCTTCCCATTCCAATCCTGAGACCCTTCCTATAGCATGAGATGTGATTTCTCAATGCTTCTAATACCAAACCTGAGATCCTTCCTATAACATGAGATGTGATATCCAACTCCTTCCCATTCCAATCCTGAGACACTTCCTATAGCATGAGAAGTGATATCTCAATGCTTATACCAAACCTGAGACCCTTCCTACGGCATGAGATGTCATATACAACTCCTTCCCATTCCAATCCTGAGACCCTTCCTATAGCATGAGATGTTATCTCAATGCTTATACCAAACCTGAGACCCTTCCTATAGCATGAGATGTGATATCCAACTACTTCCGATTCCAATCCTGAGACCCTTCCTATAGCATGAGATGTGATATCCAACTCCTTCCCTTTCCAAACCTGAGAACCTATCTATAGCATGAGATGTGATATCCAATTCCTTCCCATTCCAATCCTGAGACCCTTCCTATAGCATGAGATGTGATATCTCAATGCTTCTAATACCAAACCTGAGACCCTTCCTGTAGCATGAGATGTGATATCCAACTACTTCCCATTCCAATCCTGAGACCCTTCTTATAGCATGAGATGTGATATCCAACTCCTTCCATTCCAATCCTGAGACCCATCCTATAGCATGAGATGTGATATCTCAATGCTTATACCAAACCTGAGACCCTTCCTATACCATGAGATGTGATATCCAACTACTTCCCATTCCAATCCTGAGAAATTTCCTATAGCATGAGATGTGATATCCAACTCCTTCCCTTTCCAAACCTGAGAGCATATCTATAGCATGAGATGGGATATCCAACTCCTTCCCATTCCAATCCTGAGACACTTCCGATAGCAGAGATGTGATATCTCAATGCTTATACCAAACCTGAGACCCTTCCTATAACATGAGATGTGATATCCAACTCCTCCCCATTCCAAACCTGAGACCCTTCCTTTAGCATGAGATGTGATATCCAGCTCCTTCCCATTCCAATCCTGAGACACTTCCGATAGCATAAGATGTGATATCTCAATGCTTCTAATATCAAAACTGAGACCCTCCCTATAGCATGATATGTGATATCTAAGTCCTTCCCATTCCAATCCTAGAACCCTTCCTATAGCAGGAGATGTGATATCTCAATGCTTCTACCAAACCTGAGACCCTTCCTTTAGCATGAGATGTGATATCCAACTCCTTCCCATTCCAGTCCTGAGACCCTTCCTATAGCATGAGATATGATATCTCAATACTTCTAATACCAAACCTGAGATCCTTCTGATAACATGAGATGTGATATCCAAATCCTTCCCCTTCCAAACCTGAGACCCTCCCTTTAGCATGAGATGTGATATCCAACTCCTTCCCATTCCAATCCTGAGATCCTTCTGATAGCATGAGATGTGATATCTCAATGCTTCTAATACCAAACCTGAGATCCTTCCTATAACATGAGATGTGATATCCAACTCCTTCCTTTTCCAATCCTGAGACCCTTCCTATAGCATGAGAAGTGATATCTCCATGCGTATACCAAACCTGAGACCCTTCCTATAGCATGAGATGTGATATCCAAATCCTTCCCATTCCAATCCTGAGACCCTTCCTATAGCATGAGATGTGATATCTCAATGCTTATACCAAACCAGAGACCCGTCCTATAACATGAGATGGGATATCCAACTCCTTCCCATTCCAATCCTGAGCCACTTCCGATAGCAGAGATGTGATATCTCAATGCTTATACCAAACCTGAGACCCTTCCTATAACATGAAATGTTATATCCAACTCATTCCCATTCCAAACCTGAGACACTTCCTATAGCATATGTGATATCCAACTCCTTCCCATTCCAAACATGAGACCCTTCCGATAGCATGAGATGTGATATCCAACTCCTTTGAATTCCAATACTGAGACCCTTCCAATAGCATATGTGATATCTCAATGCTTCTAATATCAAACCTGAGAACCTCCCTATAGCATGAGATGTGATATCCAACTCCTTCCCATCCCAATCCTGAGACACTTCCGATTGCAGAGATGTGATATCTCAATGTTTATACCAAACCTGAGACTCTTCCTATAACATGAGATGTGATAAACAACTCCTTCCCGTTCCAAACCTGAGACCCTTCCTATAGCATGAGATGTGATATCCAGCTCCTTCCCATTCCAATCCTGAGACCCTTCCGATAGCATGAGATGTGTTATCTCAATGCTTCTAATACCAAACCTGAGATCCTTCTTATAACATGTGATGTGATATCCAAATCCTTCCCCTTCCAAACCTGAGACCCTCCCTTTAGCATGAGATGTGATATCCAACTCCTTCCCATTCCAATCCTGAGACCCTTATGATAGCATGAGATGTGATATCTCAATGCCTCTAATACCAAACCTCAGATACTTCCGATAGCATGAGATGTGATATCTCAATGCTTCTAATACCAAACCTGAGATCCTTCCTATAACATGAGATGCGATATCCAAATCCTTCCCCTTCCAAACCTGAGACCCTCCCTTTAGCATGAGATGTGATATCCAACGCCTTCCCATTCCAATCCTGAGACCCTTCTGATAGCATGAGATGTGATATCTCAATGCCTCTAATACCAAACCTGAGATCCTACCTCTAACATGAAATGTGATATCCAACTCCTTCCCTTTCCAAACCTGCGACCCTGCCTATAGCATGAGATGTGATATCCAAGTCCTTCCCATTCCAATCCTGAGACCCTTCCTATAGCATGAGATGTGATATCTCAATGCTTATACCAAACCTGAGACCCTTCCTATGGCATGAGATGTCATATACAACTCCTTCCCATTCCAATCCCGAGACCCTTCCTATAGCATGAGATGTGATATCTCAATGCTTATACCAAACCTGAAACCCTTCCTATAGCATGAGATGTGATATCCAACTTCTTCCCATTCCAATCTTGAGACCCTTCCTATAACATGAGATGTGATGTCTCAATGCTTCTAATACCAAACCTGAGATCTTTCCTATAACATGAGATGTGATATCCAACTCCTTCCCATTCCAATTCTGAGACCCTTCCTATAGCAAGAGATGTGATATCTCAATGCCTCTTTACCAAACCTGATATCCTACCTCTAACATGAAATGTGATATCCAACTCCTTCCCCTTCCAAACCTGAGAGCCTTCCTATAGCATGAGATGTGATATCCAAGTCCTTCCCATTCCAATCCTGAGACCCTTCCTATAACATCAGATGTGATATCCAACTCCTTCCCATTCCAACCTGAGACCCTTCCTATAGCATGAGATGGGATATCCAACTCCTTCCAAATCCAATCCTGATACCCTTCCGATAGCATGAGATGTGATATCCCAATGCTTCTACAAAACCTGAGACCCATACATGGCATGAGATGTGATATCAAACTCCTTCCCATTCCAATCCTGAGACCCTTCCGATAGCAGAGATGTGATATCTCAATGCTTATACCAAACCTGAGACCCTTCCTATGGCATGAGATGTCATATACAACTCCTTCCCATTCCAAGCCTGAGACCCTTCCTATAGCATGAGATGTGATATCTCAATGTTTATACCAAACCTGAGACCCTTCCTATAGCATGAGATGTGATATCCAACCCCTTCCCATTCCAATCCTGAGACCCTTCCTATAGCATGAGATGTGATATCTCAATGCTTATACCAAACCTGAATCCCTTCCTATAGCATGAAATGTGATATCCAACTCCTTCCCTTTCCAAACCTGAGAGCCTACCTATAGCATGAGATGTGATCTCCAAGTCCTTCCCATTCCAATCCTTAGACCCTTCCTACAGCATGCAATATGATATCTCAATGATTCTAATAACAAACCTGAGACCCGTCCTATAACATGAGATGGGATATCCAACTCCTTCCCATTCCAATCCTGAGACACTTCCGATAGCAGAGATGTGATATCTCAATGCTTATACCAAACCTGAGACCCTTCCTATAGCATGAGATGTGATATCCAATTCTTTCCCGTTCCAAACCTGAGACCCTTCCTATAGCATATGTGATATCCAACTCCTTCCCATTCCAAACATGAGACCCTTCCTATAGCAAGAATGTAATATCCAACTCCTTCCCATTCCAATCCTGAGACCCTTCCTTCAGCATGCGATGTGATATTTCAATGCTTCTAATACCAAACCTGAGACCCGTCCTATAACATGAGATGGGATATCCAACTCCTTCCAGTTCCAAACCTGAGAGCCTTCCTATAGCATGAGATGTGATATCCAAGTCCTTCCCATTCCAATCCTGAGACCCTTCCTATAACATGAGATGTGATATCTCAATGCTTATACCAAACCTGAATCCCTTCCTATAGCATGAGATGTGATATCCAACTCCTTCCCATTCCAATCCTGAGACCCTTCCTATAGCATTAGATGTGATATCTCAATGCCTCTAATACCAAACCTGAGATCCTTCCTCTAACATGAAATGTGATATCCAACTCCTTCCCTTTCCAAACCTGAGAGCCTACCTATAGCATGAGATGTGATATCCAAGTCCTTCCCATTCCAATCCTTAGACCCTTCCTACAGCATGCAATATGATATCTCAATGATTCTAATACCAAACCTGAGATCTTTCCTATAACATGAGATGTGATATCCAACTCCTTCCCATTCCAATCCTGAGACCCTTCCTATAGCATGAGATGTGATATCTCAATGCCTCTTTACCAAACCTGAGATCCTACCTCTAACATGAAATGTGATATCCAACTCCTTCCCCTTCCAAACCTGAGAGCCTTCCTATAGTATGAGATGTGATATCCAAGTCCTTCCCATTCCAATCCTGAGACCCTTCCTATAACATCAGATGTGATATCCAACTCCTTCCCATTCCAACCTGAGACCCGTCCTATAACATGAGATGGGATATCCAACTCCTTCCAGTTCCAAACCTGAGACCCTTCCTATAGCATGAGATGTGATATCAAACTCCTTCCCATTCCAATCCTGAGACCCTTCCGATAGCATGAGATGTGTTATCTCAATGCCTCTTTACCAAACCTGAGATCCTACCTCTAACATGAAATGTGATATCCAACTCCTTCCCCTTCCAAACCTGAGAGCCTTCCTATAGCATGAGATGTGATATCCAAGTCCTTCCCATTCCAATCCTGAGACCCTTCCTATAACATGAGATGTGATGTCTCAATGCTTCTAATACCAAACCTGAGATCTTTCCTATAACATGAGATGTGATATCCAACTCCTTCCCATTCAAATCCTGAGACCCTTCCTATAGCATGAGATGTGATATCTCAATGCCTCTTTACCAAACCTGAGATCCTACCTCTAACATGAAATGTGATATCCAACTCCTTCCCCTTCAAACCTGAGAGCCTTCCTATAGTATGAGATGTGATATCCAAGTCCTTCCCATTCCAATCCTGAGACCCTTCCTATAACATCAGATGTGATATCCAACTCCTTCCCATTCCAACCTGAGACCCTTCCTATAGCATGAGATGGGATATTCAACTCCTTCCACATCCAATCCTGATACCCTTCCGATAGCTTGAGATGTGATATCTCAATGCTTCTAATACCAAACCTGTGACTCTTCCTATAACATGAGATGGGATATCCAACTCCTTCCCATTCCAATCCTGAGACCCTTCCGATAGCAGAGATGTGATATCTCAATGCTTATACCAAACCTGAGACCCTTCCTATGGCATGAGATGTCACATACAACTCCTTCCCATTCCAATCCTGAGACCCTTCCTATAGTATGAGATGTGATATCTCAATGCTTATACCAAACCTGAGACCCTTCCTATAGCATGAGATGTGATATCCAACTCCTTCCCATTCCAATCCTGAGACCCTTCCCATAGCATGAGATGTGATGTCTCAATGCTTCTAATACCAAACCTGAGATCCTTCCTATAACATCAAATGTGATATCCAACTCCTTCCCATTCCAATCCTGAGACCAATCCTATAGCAAGAGATGTGATATCTCAATGCTTATACCAAACCTGAGACCCTTCCTATAGCATGAGATGTGATATCCAACTCCTTCCCATTCCAATCCTGAGACCCTTCCTATAGCATGAGATGTGATATCTCAATGCCTCTAATACCAAACCTGAGATCCTTCCTCTAACATGAAATGTGATATCCAACTCCGTCCCTTTCCAAACCTGAGAGCCTACCTATAGCATGAGATGTGATATCCAAGTCCTTCCCATTCCAATCCTTAGACCCTTCCTACAGCATGCAATATGATATATCAATGATTCTAGTAACAAACCTGAGACCCATCCTATAACATGAGATGGGATATCCAACTCCTTTCAATTCCAATCCTGAGACACTTCCTATAGCATGAGATGTGATATCTCAATGCTTATACCAAACCTGAGACCCTTCCTATGGCATGAGATGTCACATACAACTCCTTCCCATTCCAATCCTGAGACCCTTCCTATAGTATGAGATGTGATATCTCAATGCTTATACCAAACCTGAGACCCTTCCTATAGCATGAGATGTGATATCCAACTTCTTCCCATTCCAATCCTGAGACCCTTCCTATAACATGAGATGTGATGTCTCAATGCTTCTAATACCAAACCTGATATCTTTCCTATAACATGAGATGTGATATCCAACTCCTTCCCATTCCAATCCTGAGACCCTTCCTATAGCATTAGATGTGATATCTCAATGCCTCTAATACCAAACCTGAGATCCTTCCTCTAACATGAAATGTGATATCCAACTCCTTCCCTTTCCAAACCTGAGAGCCTACCTATAGCATGAGATGTGATATCCAAGTCCTTCCCATTCCAATCCTTAGACCCTTCCTACAGCATGCAATATGATATCTCAATGATTCTAATACCAAACCTGAGATCTTTCCTATAACATGAGATGTGATATCCAAGTCCTTCCCATTCCAATCCTGAGACCCTTCCTATAACATCAGATGTGATATCCAACTCCTTCCCATTCCAACCTGAGACCCGTCCTATAACATGAGATGGGATATCCAACTCCTTCCAGTTCCAAACCTGAGACCCTTCCTATAGCATGAGATGTGATATCAAACTCCTTCCCATTCCAATCCTGAGACCCTTCCGATAGCATGAGATGTGTTATCTCAATGCCTCTTTACCAAACCTGAGATCCTACCTCTAACATGAAATGTGATATCCAACTCCTTCCCCTTCCAAACCTGAGAGCCTTCCTATAGCATGAGATGTGATATCCAAGTCCTTCCCATTCCAATCCTGAGACCCTTCCTATAACATGAGATGTGATGTCTCAATGCTTCTAATACCAAACCTGAGATCTTTCCTATAACATGAGATGTGATATCCAACTCCTTCCCATTCAAATCCTGAGACCCTTCCTATAGCATGAGATGTGATATCTCAATGCCTCTTTACCAAACCTGAGATCCTACCTCTAACATGAAATGTGATATCCAACTCCTTCCCCTTCAAACCTGAGAGCCTTCCTATAGTATGAGATGTGATATCCAAGTCCTTCCCATTCCAATCCTGAGACCCTTCCTATAACATCAGATGTGATATCCAACTCCTTCCCATTCCAACCTGAGACCCTTCCTATAGCATGAGATGGGATATTCAACTCCTTCCACATCCAATCCTGATACCCTTCCGATAGCTTGAGATGTGATATCTCAATGCTTCTAATACCAAACCTGTGACTCTTCCTATAACATGAGATGGGATATCCAACTCCTTCCCATTCCAATCCTGAGACCCTTCCGATAGCAGAGATGTGATATCTCAATGCTTATACCAAACCTGAGACCCTTCCTATGGCATGAGATGTCACATACAACTCCTTCCCATTCCAATCCTGAGACCCTTCCTATAGTATGAGATGTGATATCTCAATGCTTATACCAAACCTGAGACCCTTCCTATAGCATGAGATGTGATATCCAACTCCTTCCCATTCCAATCCTGAGACCCTTCCCATAGCATGAGATGTGATGTCTCAATGCTTCTAATACCAAACCTGAGATCCTTCCTATAACATCAAATGTGATATCCAACTCCTTCCCATTCCAATCCTGAGACCCTTCCTATAGCAAGAGATGTGATATCTCAATGCTTATACCAAACCTGAGACCCTTCCTATAGCATGAGATGTGATATCCAACTCCTTCCCATTCCAATCCTGAGACCCTTCCTATAGCATGAGATGTGATATCTCAATGCCTCTAATACCAAACCTGAGATCCTTCCTCTAACATGAAATGTGATATCCAACTCCGTCCCTTTCCAAACCTGAGAGCCTACCTATAGCATGAGATGTGATATCCAAGTCCTTCCCATTCCAATCCTTAGACCCTTCCTACAGCATGCAATATGATATATCAATGATTCTAGTAACAAACCTGAGACCCATCCTATAACATGAGATGGGATATCCAACTCCTTTCAATTCCAATCCTGAGACACTTCCTATAGCATGAGATGTGATATCTCAATGCTTATACCAAACCTGAGACCCTTCCTATGGCATGAGATGTCACATACAACTCCTTCCCATTCCAATCCTGAGACCCTTCCTATAGTATGAGATGTGATATCTCAATGCTTATACCAAACCTGAGACCCTTCCTATAGCATGAGATGTGATATCCAACTTCTTCCCATTCCAATCCTGAGACCCTTCCTATAACATGAGATGTGATGTCTCAATGCTTCTAATACCAAACCTGATATCTTTCCTATAACATGAGATGTGATATCCAACTCCTTCCCATTCCAATCCTGAGACCCTTCCTAGAGCATGAGATGTGATATCTCAATGCTTATACCAAACCTGAGACCCTTCCTATAGCTTGAGATGTGATATCCAACTCCTTCCCATTCCAATCCTGAGAACCTTCCTATAGCATGAGATGTGATATCTCAATGCCTCTAATACCAAACCTGAGATCCTTCCTCTAACATGAAATGTTATATCCAACTCCTTCCCCTTCCAAACCTGAGAGCCTTCCTATAGCATGAGATATGATATCCAAGTCCTTCCCATTCCAATCCTGAGACCCTTCCTATAACATGAGATGTGATATTCAACTCCTTCCCATTCCAACCTGAGACCCTTCCTATAGCATGAGATGGGATATCCAACTCCTTCCAAATCCAATCCTGATACCCTTCCGATAGCATGAGATGTGATATCCCAATGCTTCTACCAAACCTGAGACCCATACTATGGCATGAGATGTGATATCAAACTCCTTCCCATTCCAATCCTGAGACCCTTCCTATAGCTTGAGATGTGATATCCAACTCCTTCCCATTCCAATTCTGAGACCCTTCCTATACCATGAGACTTGATATCTCAATGCTTCTAATACCAAACCTGAGACCCGTCCTATAACATGAGATGTGATATCCAAATCCTTCCCCTTCCAAACCTTAGACCCTTCCTTTATCATGAGATGTGATATCCAACTCCTTCCCATTCCAATCCTGACACCCTTCCGATATCATGAGATTTGTTATCTCAATGCTTCTAATATCAAACTTGAGACCCTCCCTATAGCATGAGATCTGACATCCAAGTCCTTCCCATTCCAATCCTGAGACCCTTCCTATAGCATGAGATGTGATATCTCAATGCTTCTAATACCAAACCTGAAACCCTTCCTATAACATGAGATGGGATATCCAAGTCCTTCCCATTCTAATCCTGAGACCCTTCCCATAGCATGAGATGTGATGTCTCAATGCTTCTAATACCAAACCTGAGATCCTTCCTATAACATGAGATGTGATATCCAACTCCTTCCCATTCCAATCCTGAGACCCTTCCTATAGCATGAGAAGTGATATCTCCATGCTTATACCAAACCCGAGACCCTTCCTATAGCATGAGATGTGATATCCAACTCCTTCCCATTCCAATCCTGAGACCCTTCCTATAGCATGAGAAGTGATATCTCCATGCGTATACCAAACCTGAGTCCCTTCCTATAGCATGAGATGTGATATCCAAATCCTTCCCATTCCAATCCTGAGACCCTTCCTATAGCATGAGATGTGATATCTCAATGCTTATACCAAACCAGAGACCCGTCCTATAACATGAGATGGGATATCCAACTCCTTCCCATTCCAATCCTGAGACCCTTCCTATAACATGAGATGTGATATCCAACTCCTTCCAATTCCAACCTGAGACCCTTCCTATAGCATGAGATGGGATATCCAACTCCTTCCAAATCCAATCCTGATACCCTTCCGATAGCATGAGATGTGATATCCCAATGCTTCTACCAAACCTGAGACCCATACTATGGCATGAGATGTGATATCAAACTCCTTCCCATTCCAATCCTGAGACCCTTCCTATAGCTTGAGATGTGATATCCAACTCCTTCCCATTCCAATTCTGAGACCCTTCCTATACCATGAGACTTGATATCTCAATGCTTCTAATACCAAACCTGAGACCCGTCCTATAACATGAGATGTGATATCCAAATCCTTCCCCTTCCAAACCTTAGACCCTTCCTTTATCATGAGATGTGATTTCCAGCTCCTTCCCATTCCAATCCTGACACCCTTCCGATATCATGAGATTTGTTATCTCAATGCTTCTAATATCAAACTTGAGACCCTCCCTATAGCATGAGATCTGACATCCAAGTCCTTCCCATTCCAATCCTGAGACCGTTCCTATAGCATGAGATGTGATATCTCAATGCTTCTAATACCAAACCTGAGACCCTTCCTATAACATGAGATGGGATATCCAACTCCTTCCCATTCCAATCCTGAGACCCTTCCGATAGCAGAGATGTGATATCTCAATGCTTATACCAAACCTGAGACCCTTGCTATGGCCTGAGATGTCATATACAACTCCTTCCCATTCCAATCCTGAGACCCTTCCTATAGCATGAGATGTGATATCTCAATGCTTATACCAAACCTGAGACCCTTCCTATAGCATGAGATGTGATATCCAACTCCTTCCCATTCCAATCCTGAGACCCTTCCCATAGCATGAGATGTGATGTCTCAATGCTTCTAATACCAAACCTGAGACCCTTCCTATAACATGAGATGTGATATCCAACTCCTTCCCATTCCAATCCTGAGACCCTTCCTATAGCATGAGAAGTGATATCTCCATGCTTATACCAAACCTGAGACCATTCCTATAGCATGAGATGTAATATCCAACTCCTTCCCATTCCAATCCTGAGACCCTTCCTATAGCATGAGAAGTATCTCCATGCGTATACCAAACCTGAGACCCTTCCTATAGCATGAGATGTGATATCCAAATCCTTCCCATTCCAATCCTGAGCCACTTCCGATAGCAGAGATGTGATATCTCAATGCTTATACCAAACCTTAGACCCTTCCTATAACATGAGATGTGATATCCAACTCATTCCCGTTCCAAACCTGAGACACTTCCTATAGCATATGTGATATCCAAGTCCTTTCCATTTCAAACATGAGACCCTTCCTATAGCAAGAATGTAATATCCAACTCCTACCCATTCCAATCCTGAGACCATTCCTATAGCATGAGATGTGATATATCAATGCTTCTAATACCAAACCTGAGATCCTTCCTATGACATGAAATGTGATATCCAAATCCTTCCCATTCCAAACCTGAGACCCTTCCTACAGCATGCAATGTGATATCTCAATGCTTCTAATATCAAACCTGAGACCCGTCCTATAACATGAGATGGGATATCCAACTCCTTCCCGTTCCAAACCTGAGACCCTTCCTATAGCATGAGATGTGATATCCAATTCCTTCCCATCCCAATCCTGAGACACCTCCGATAGCAGAGATGTGATATCTCAATGCTTATACCAAACCTGAGACTCTTCCTATAACATGAGATGTGATGTCCAACTCCTTCCCGTTCCAAACCTGAGACCCTTCCTATAGCATGAGATGTGATATCCAACTCCTTCCCATTCCAATCCTGAGACCCTTCCGATAGCAGAGATGTGATATCTCAATGCTTATACCAAACCTGAGACTCTTCCTATAACATGAGATGTGATATCCAACTCCTTCCCTTTCCAAACCTGAGACCCTGCCTATAGCATGAGATGTGATATCCAAGTCCTTCCCATTCCAATCCTGAGACCCTTCCTATAGCATGAGATGTGATATCTCAATGCTTATACCAAACCTGAGACCCTTCCTATGGCATGAGATGTCATATACAACTCCTTCCCATTCCAATCCCGAGACCCTTCCTATAGCATGAGATGTGATATCTCAATGCTTATACCAAACCTGAAACCCTTCCTATAGCATGAGATGTGATATCCAACTTCTTCCCATTCCAATCCTGAGACCCTTCCTATAACATGAGATGTGATGTCTCAATGCTTCTAATACCAAACCTGAGATCTTTCCTATAACATGAGATGTGATATCCAACTCCTTCCCATTCCAATTCTGAGACCCTTCCTATAGCAAGAGATGTGATATCTCAATGCCTCTTTACCAAACCTGATATCCTACCTCTAACATGAAATGTGATATCCAACTCCTTCCCCTTCCAAACCTGAGAGCCTTCCTATAGCATGAGATGTGATATCCAAGTCCTTCCCATTCCAATCCTGAGACCCTTCCTATAACATCAGATGTGATATCCAACTCCTTCCCATTCCAACCTGAGACCCTTCCTATAGCATGAGATGGGATATCCAACTCCTTCCAAATCCAATCCTGATACCCTTCCGATAGCATGAGATGTGATATCCCAATGCTTCTACAAAACCTGAGACCCATACATGGCATGAGATGTGATATCAAACTCCTTCCCATTCCAATCCTGAGACCCTTCCGATAGCAGAGATGTGATATCTCAATGCTTATACCAAACCTGAGACCCTTCCTATGGCATGAGATGTCATATACAACTCCTTCCCATTCCAAGCCTGAGACCCTTCCTATAGCATGAGATGTGATATCTCAATGTTTATACCAAACCTGAGACCCTTCCTATAGCATGAGATGTGATATCCAACTCCTTCCCATTCCAATCCTGAGAACCTTCCTATAGCATGAGATGTCATATCTCAATGCTTATACCAAACCTGAATCCCTTCCTATAGCATGAAATGTGATATCCAACTCCTTCCCTTTCCAAACCTGAGAGCCTACCTATAGCATGAGATGTGATATCCAAGTCCTTCCCATTCCAATCCTTAGACCCTTCCTACAGCATGCAATATGATATCTCAATGATTCTAATAACAAACCTGAGACCCGTCCTATAACATGAGATGGGATATCCAACTCCTTCCCATTCCAATCCTGAGACACTTCCGATAGCAGAGATGTGATATCTCAATGCTTATACCAAACCTGAGACCCTTCCTATAGCATGAGATGTGATATCCAATTCTTTCCCGTTCCAAACCTGAGACCCTTCCTATAGCATATGTGATATCCAACTCCTTCCCATTCCAAACATGAGACCCTTCCTATAGCAAGAATGTAATATCCAACTCCTTCCCATTCCAATCCTGAGACCCTTCCTTCAGCATGCGATGTGATATCTCAATGCTTCTAATACCAAACCTGAGACCCGTCCTATAACATGAGATGGGATATCCAACTCCTTCCAGTTCCAAACCTGAGAGCCTTCCTATAGCATGAGATGTGATATCCAAGTCCTTCCCATTCCAATCCTGAGACCCTTCCTATAACATGAGATGTGATATCTCAATGCTTATACCAAACCTGAATCCCTTCCTATAGCATGAGATGTGATATCCAACTCCTTCCCATTCCAATCCTGAGACCCTTCCTATAGCATTAGATGTGATATCTCAATGCCTCTAATACCAAACCTGAGATCCTTCCTCTAACATGAAATGTGATATCCAACTCCTTCCCTTTCCAAACCTGAGAGCCTACCTATAGCATGAGATGTGATATCCAAGTCCTTCACATTCCAATCCTTAGACCCTTCCTACAGCATGCAATATGATATCTCAATGATTCTAATACCAAACCTGAGATCTTTCCTATAACATGAGATGTGATATCCAACTCCTTCCCATTCCAATCCTGAGACCCTTCCTATAGCATGAGATGTGATATCTCAATGCCTCTTTACCAAACCTGAGATCCTACCTCTAACATGAAATGTGATATCCAACTCCTTCCCCTTCCAAACCTGAGAGCCTTCCTATAGTATGAGATGTGATATCCAAGTCCTTCCCATTCCAATCCTGAGACCCTTCCTATAACATCAGATGTGATATCCAACTCCTTCCCATTCCAACCTGAGACCCTTCCTATAGCATGAGATGGGATATTCAACTCCTTCCAAATCCAATCCTGATACCCTTCCGATAGCATGATATGTGATATCTCAATGCTTCTAATACCAAACCTGTGACTCTTCCTATAACATGAGATGGGATATCCAACTCCTTCCCATTCCAATCCTGAGACCCTTCCGATAGCAGAGATGTGATATCTCAATGCTTATACCAAACCTGAGACCCTTCCTATGGCATGAGATGTCACATATAACTCCTTCCCATTCCAATCCTGAGACCCTTCCTATAGTATGAGATGTGATATCTCAATGCTTATACCAAACCTGAGACCCTTCCTATAGCATGAGATGTGATATCCAACTCCTTCCCATTCCAATCCTGAGACCCTTCCCATAGCATGAGATGTGATGTCTCAATGCTTCTAATACCAAACCTGAGATCCTTCCTATAACATCAAATGTGATATCCAACTCCTTCCCATTCCAATCCTGAGACCCTTCCTATAGCATGAGATGTGATATCTCAATGCTTATACCAAACCTGAGACCCTTCCTATAGCATGAGATGTGATATCCAACTCCTTCCCATTCCAATCCTGAGACCCTTCCTATAGCATGAGATGTGATATCTCAATGCCTCTAATACCAAACCTGAGATCCTTCCTCTAACATGAAATGTGATATCCAACTCCGTCCCTTTCCAAACCTGAGAGCCTACCTATAGCATGAGATGTGATATCCAACTCCTTCCCATTCCAAACATGAGACCCTTCCTATAGCAAGAATGTAATATCCAACTCCTTCCCATTCCAATCCTGAGACCCTTCCTACAGCATGCGATGTGATATCTCAATGCTTCTAATACCAAACCTGAGATCTTTCCTATAACATGAGATGTGATATCCAACTCCTTCCCATTCAAATCCTGAGACCCTTCCTATAGCATGAGATGTGATATCTCAATGCCTCTTTACCAAACCTGAGATCCTACCTCTAACATGAAATGTGATATCCAACTCCTTCCCCTTCCAAACCTGAGAGCCTTCCTATAGTATGAGATGTGATATCCAAGTCCTTCCCATTCCAATCCTGAGACCCTTCCTATAACATCAGATGTGATATCCAACTCCTTCCCATTCCAACCTGAGACCCTTCCTATAGCATGAGATGGGATATTCAACTCCTTCCAAATCCAATCCTGATACCCTTCCGATAGCTTGAGATGTGATATCTCAATGCTTCTAATACCAAACCTGTGACTCTTCCTATAACATGAGATGGGATATTCATCTCCTTCCCATTCCAATCCTGAGACCCTTCCGATAGCAGAGATGTGATATCTCAATGCTTATACCAAACCTGAGACCCTTCCTATGGCATGAGATGTCACATACAACTCCTTCCCATTCCAATCCTGAGACCCTTCCTATAGTATGAGATGTGATATCTCAATGCTTATACCAAACCTGAGACCCTTCATATAGCATGAGATGTGATATCCAACTCCTTCCCATTCCAATCCTGAGACCCTTCCCATAGCATGAGATTTGATGTCTCAATGCTTCTAATACCAAACCTGAGATCCTTCCTATAACATCAAATGTGATATCCAACTCCTTCCCATTCCAATCCTGAGACCCTTCCTATAGCATGAGATGTGATATCTCAATGCTTATACCAAACCTGAGACCCTTCCTATAGCATGAGATGTGATATTCAACTCCTTCCCATTCCAATCCTGAGACCCTTCCTATAGCATGAGATGTGATATCTCAATGCCTCTAATACCAAACCTGAGATCCTTCCTCTAACATGAAATGTGATATCCAACTCCGTCCCTTTCCAAACCTGAGAGCCTTCCTATAGCATGAGATGTCACATACAACTCCTTCCCATTCCAATCCTTAGACCCTTCCTACAGCATGCAATATGATATCTCAATGATTCTAATAACAAACCTGAGACCCGTCCTATAACATGAGATGGGATATCCAACACCTTTCAATTCCAATCCTGAGACACTTCCTATAGCATGAGATGTGATATCTCAATGCTTATACCAAACCTGAGACCCTTCCTATGGCATGAGATGTCATATACAACTCCTTCCCATTCCAATCCTGAGACCCTTCCTATAGCATGAGATGTGATATCTCAATGCTTATACCAAACCTGAGACCCTTCCTATAGCATGAGATGTGATATCCAACTTCTTCCCATTCCAATCCTGAGACCCTTCCTATAACATGAGATGTGATGTCTCAATGCTTCTAATACCAAACCTGATATCTTTCCTATAACATGAGATGTGATATCTAACTCCTTCCCATTCCAATCCTGAGACCCTTCCTATAGCATGAGATGTGATATCTCAATGCTTATACCAAACCTGAGACCCTTCCTATAGCTTGAGATGTGATATCCAACTCCTTCCCATTCCAATCCTGAGAACCTTCCTATAGCATGAGATGTGATATCTCAATGCCTCTAATACCAAACCTGAGATCCTTCCTCTAACATGAAATGTGATATCCAACTCCTTCCCCTTCCAAACCTGAGAGCCTTCCTATAGCATGAGATATGATATCCAAGTCCTTCCCATTCCAATCCTGAGACCCTTCCTATAACATGAGATGTGATATTCAACTCCTTCCCATTCCAACCTGAGACCCTTCCTATAGCATGAGATGGGATATCCAACTCCTTCCAAATCCAATCCTGATACCCTTCCGATAGCATGAGATGTGATATCCCAATGCTTCTACCAAACCTGAGACCCATACTATGGCATGAGATGTGATATCAAACTCCTTCCCATTCCAATCCTGAGACCCTTCCTATAGCTTGAGATGTGATATCCAACTCCTTCCCATTCCAATTCTGAGACCCTTCCTATACCATGAGACTTGATATCTCAATGCTTGTAATACCAAACCTGAGACCCGTCCTATAACATGAGATGTGATATCCAAATCCTTCCCCTTCCAAACCTTAGACCCTTCCTTTATCATGAGATGTGATATCCAACTCCTTCCCATTCCAATCCTGACACCCTTCCGATATCATGAGATTTGTTATCTCAATGCTTCTAATACCAAACCTGAGACCCTTCCTATAACATGAGATGGGATATCCAAGTCCTTCCCATTCTAATCCTGAGACCCTTCCCATAGCATGAGATGTGATGTCTCAATGCTTCTAATACCAAACCTGAGATCCTTCCTATAACATGAGATGTGATATCCAACTCCTTCCCATTCCAATCCTGAGACCCTTCCTATAGCATGAGAAGTGATATCTCCATGCTTATACCAAACCCGAGACCCTTCCTATAGCATGAGATGTGATATCCAACTCCTTCCATTCCAATCCTGAGACCCTTCCTATAGCATGAGAAGTGATATCTCCATGCGTATACCAAACCTGAGACCCTTCCGATAGCATGAGATGTGATATCCAAATCCTTCCCATTCCAATCCTGAGACCCTTCCTATAGCATGAGATGTGATATCTCAATGCTTATACCAAACCAGAGACCCGTCCTATAACATGAGATGGGATATCCAACTCCTTCCCATTCCAATCCTGAGACCCTTCCTATAACATGAGATGTGATATCCAACTCCTTCCCATTCCAACCTGAGACCCTTCCTATAGCATGAGATGGGATATCCAACTCCTTCCAAATCCAATCCTGATACCCTTCCGATAGCATGAGATGTGATATCCCAATGCTTCTACCAAACCTGAGACCCATACTATGGCATGAGATGTGATATCAAACTCCTTCCCATTCCAATCCTGAGACCCTTCCTATAGCTTGAGATGTGATATCCAACTCCTTCCCATTCCAATTCTGAGACCCTTCCTATACCATGAGACTTGATATCTCAATGCTTCTAATACCAAACCTGAGACCCGTCCTATAACATGAGATGTGATATCCAAATCCTTCCCCTTCCAAACCTTAGACCCTTCCTTTATCATGAGATGTGATTTCCAATTCCTTCCCATTCCAATCCTGACACCCTTCCGATATCATGAGATTTGTTATCTCAATGCTTCTAATATCAAACTTGAGACCCTCCCTATAGCATGAGATCTGACATCCAAGTCCTTCCCATTCCAATCCTGAGACCCTTCCTATAGCATGAGATGTGATATCTCAATGCTTCTAATACCAAACCTGAGACCCTTCCTATAACATGAGATGGGATATCCAACTCCTTCCCATTCCAATCCTGAGACCCTTCCGATAGCAGAGATGTGATATCTCAATGCTTATACCAAACCTGAGACCCTTGCTATGGCCTGAGATGTCATATACAACTCCTTCCCATTCCAATCCTGAGACCCTTCCTATAGCATGAGATGTGATATCTCAATGCTTATACCAAACCTGAGACCCTTCCTATAGCATGAGATGTGATATCCAACTCCTTCCCATTCCAATCCTGAGACCCTTCCCATAGCATGAGATGTGATGTCTCAATGCTTCTAATACCAAACCTGAGACCCTTCCTATAACATGAGATGTGATATCCAACTCCTTCCCATTCCAATCCTGAGACCCTTCCTATAGCATGAGAAGTGATATCTCCATGCTTATACCAAACCTGAGACCCTTCCTATAGCATGAGATGTAATATCCAACTCCTTCCCATTCCAATCCTGAGACCCTTCCTATAGCATGAGAAGTATCTCCATGCGTATACCATGCGTGTATCTCCATTCCTATAGCATGAGATGTGATATCCAAATCCTTCCCATTCCATTCCTGAGCCACTTCCGATAGCAGAGATGTGATATCTCAATGCTTATACCAAACCTGAGACCCTTCCTATAACATGAGATGTGATATCCAACTCATTCCCGTTCCAAACCTGAGACACTTCCTATAGCATATGTGATATCCAAGTCCTTCCCATTTCAAACATGAGACCCTTCCTATAGCAAGAATGTAATATCCAACTCCTACCCATTCCAATCCTGAGACCATTCCTATAGCATGAGATGTGATATATCAATGCTTCTAATACCAAACCTGAGATCCTTCCTATGACATGAAATGTGATATCCAAATCCTTCCCATTCCAAACCTGAGACCCTTCCTACAGCATGCAATGTGATATCTCAATGCTTCTAATATCAAACCTGAGACCCGTCCTATAACATGAGATGGGATATCCAACTCCTTCCCGTTCCAAACCTGAGACCCTTCCTATAGCATGAGATGTGATATCCAATTCCTTCCCATCCCAATCCTGAGACACCTCCGATAGCAGAGATGTGATATCTCAATGCTTATACCAAACCTGAGACTCTTCCTATAACATGAGATGTGATATCCAACTCCTTCCCGTTCCAAACCTGAGACCCTTCCTATAGCATGAGATGTGATATCCAACTCCTTCCCATTCCAATCCTGACACCCTTCCGATATCATGAGATTTGTTATCTCAATGCTTCTAATATCAAACTTGAGACCCTCCCTATAGCATGAGATCTGACATCCAAGTCCTTCCCATTCCAATCCTGAGACCCTTCCTATAGCATGAGATGTGATATCTCAATGCTTCTAATACCAAACCTGAGACCCTTCCTATAACATGAGATGGGATATCCAACTCCTTCCCATTCCAATCCTGAGACCCTTCCGATAGCAGAGATGTGATATCTCAATGCTTATACCAAACCTGAGACCCTTGCTATGGCCTGAGATGTCATATACAACTCCTTCCCATTCCAATCCTGAGACCCTTCCTATAGCATGAGATGTGATATCTCAATGCTTATACCAAACCTGAGACCCTTCCTATAGCATGAGATGTGATATCCAACTCCTTCCCATTCCAATCCTGAGACCCTTCCCATAGCATGAGATGTGATGTCTCAATGCTTCTAATACCAAACCTGAGACCCTTCCTATAACATGAGATGTGATATCCAACTCCTTCCCATTCCAATCCTGAGACCCTTCCTATAGCATGAGAAGTGATATCTCCATGCTTATACCAAACCTGAGACCCTTCCTATAGCATGAGATGTAATATCCAACTCCTTCCCATTCCAATCCTGAGACCCTTCCTATAGCATGAGAAGTATCTCCATGCGTATACCAAACCTGAGACCCTTCCTATAGCATGAGATGTGATATCCAAATCCTTCCCATTCCAATCCTGAGCCACTTCCGATAGCAGAGATGTGATATCTCAATGCTTATACCAAACCTTAGACCCTTCCTATAACATGAGATGTGATATCCAACTCATTCCCGTTCCAAACCTGAGACACTTCCTATAGCATATGTGATATCCAAGTCCTTTCCATTTCAAACATGAGACCCTTCCTATAGCAAGAATCTAATATCCAACTCCTACCCATTCCAATCCTGAGACCATTCCTATAGCATGAGATGTGATATATCAATGCTTCTAATACCAAACCTGAGATCCTTCCTATGACATGAAATGTGATATCCAAATCCTTCCCATTCCAAACCTGAGACCCTTCCTACAGCATGCGATGTGATATCTCAATGCTTCTAATATCAAACCTGAGACCCTTCCTATAACATGAGATGGGATATCCAACTCCTTCCCGTTCCAAACCTGAGACCCTTCCTATAGCATGAGATGTGATATCCAATTCCTTCCCATCCCAATCCTGAGACACCTCCGATAGCAGAGATGTGATATTTCAATGCTTATACCAAACCTGAGACTCTTCCTATAACATGAGATGTGATGCCCAACTCCTTCCCGTTCCAAACCTGAGACCCTTCCTATAGCATGAGATGTGATATCCAACTCCTTCCCATTCCAATCCTGAGACCCTTCCGATAGCAGAGATGTGATATCTCAATGCTTATACCAAACCTGAGACTCTTCCTATAACATGAGATGTGATATCCAACTCCTTCCCTTTCCAAACCTGAGACCCTGCCTATAGCATGAGATGTGATATCCAAGTCCTTCCCATTCCAATCCTGAGACCCTTCCTGTAGCATGAGATGTGATATCTCAATGCTTATACCAAACCTGAGACCCTTCCTATGGCATGAGATGTCATATACAACTCCTTCCCATTCCAATCCCGAGACCCTTCCTATAGCATGAGATGTGATATCTCAATGCTTATACCAAACCTGAAACCCTTCCTATAGCATGAAATGTGATATCCAAATCCTTCCCATTCCAAACCTGAGACCCTTCCTACAGCATGCAATGTGATATCTCAATGCTTCTAATATCAAACCTGAGACCCGTCCTATAACATGAGATGGGATATCCAACTCCTTCCCGTTCCAAACCTGAGACCCTTCCCATAGCATGAGATGTGATATCCAATTCCTTCCCATCCCAATCCTGAGACACCTCCGATAGCAGAGATGTGATATCTCAATGCTTATACCAAACCTGAGACTCTTCCTATAACATGAGATGTGATATCCAACTCCTTCCCGTTCCAAACCTGAGACCCTTCCTATAGCATGAGATGTGATATCCAACTCCTTCCCATTCCAATCCTGACACCCTTCCGATATCATGAGATTTGTTATCTCAATGCTTCTAATATCAAACTTGAGACCCTCCCTATAGCATGAGATCTGACATCCAAGTCCTTCCCATTCCAATCCTGAGACCCTTCCTATAGCATGAGATGTGATATCTCAATGCTTCTAATACCAAACCTGAGACCCTTCCTATAACATGAGATGGGATATCCAACTCCTTCCCATTCCAATCCTGAGACCCTTCCGATAGCAGAGATGTGATATCTCAATGCTTATACCAAACCTGAGACCCTTGCTATGGCCTGAGATGTCATATACAACTCCTTCCCATTCCAATCCTGAGACCCTTCCTATAGCATGAGATGTGATATCTCAATGCTTATACCAAACCTGAGACCCTTCCTATAGCATGAGATGTGATATCCAACTCCTTCCCATTCCAATCCTGAGACCCTTCCCATAGCATGAGATGTGATGTCTCAATGCTTCTAATACCAAACCTGAGACCCTTCCTATAACATGAGATGTGATATCCAACTCCTTCCCATTCCAATCCTGAGACCCTTCCTATAGCATGAGAAGTGATATCTCCATGCTTATACCAAACCTGAGACCCTTCCTATAGCATGAGATGTAATATCCAACTCCTTCCCATTCCAATCCTGAGACCCTTCCTATAGCATGAGAAGTATCTCCATGCGTATACCAAACCTGAGACCCTTCCTATAGCATGAGATGTGATATCCAAATCCTTCCCATTCCAATCCTGAGCCACTTCCGATAGCAGAGATGTGATATCTCAATGCTTATACCAAACCTTAGACCCTTCCTATAACATGAGATGTGATATCCAACTCATTCCCGTTCCAAACCTGAGACACTTCCTATAGCATATGTGATATCCAAGTCCTTTCCATTTCAAACATGAGACCCTTCCTATAGCAAGAATCTAATATCCAACTCCTACCCATTCCAATCCTGAGACCATTCCTATAGCATGAGATGTGATATATCAATGCTTCTAATACCAAACCTGAGATCCTTCCTATGACATGAAATGTGATATCCAAATCCTTCCCATTCCAAACCTGAGACCCTTCCTACAGCATGCGATGTGATATCTCAATGCTTCTAATATCAAACCTGAGACCCGTCCTATAACATGAGATGGGATATCCAACTCCTTCCCGTTCCAAACCTGAGACCCTTCCTATAGCATGAGATGTGATATCCAATTCCTTCCCATCCCAATCCTGAGACACCTCCGATAGCAGAGATGTGATATTTCAATGCTTATACCAAACCTGAGACTCTTCCTATAACATGAGATGTGATGCCCAACTCCTTCCCGTTCCAAACCTGAGACCCTTCCTATAGCATGAGATGTGATATCCAACTCCTTCCCATTCCAATCCTGAGACCCTTCCGATAGCAGAGATGTGATATCTCAATGCTTATACCAAACCTGAGACTCTTCCTATAACATGAGATGTGATATCCAACTCCTTCCCTTTCCAAACCTGAGACCCTGCCTATAGCATGAGATGTGATATCCAAGTCCTTCCCATTCCAATCCTGAGACCCTTCCTATAGCATGAGATGTGATATCTCAATGCTTATACCAAACCTGAGACCCTTCCTATGGCATGAGATGTCATATACAACTCCTTCCCATTCCAATCCCGAGACCCTTCCTATAGCATGAGATGTGATATCTCAATGCTTATACCAAACCTGAAACCCTTCCTATAGCATGAGATGTGATATCCAACTTCTTCCCATTCCAATCCTGAGACCCTTCCTATAACATGAGATGTGATGTCTCAATGCTTCTAATACCAAACCTGAGATCTTTCCTATAACATGAGATGTGATATCCAACTCCTTCCCATTCCAATTCTGAGACCCTTCCTATAGCAAGAGATGTGATATCTCAATGCCTCTTTACCAAACCTGATATCCTACCTCTAACATGAAATGTGATATCCAACTCCTTCCCCTTCCAAACCTGAGAGCCTTCCTATAGCATGAGATGTGATATCCAAGTCCTTCCCATTCCAATCCTGAGACCCTTCCTATAACATCAGATGTGATATCCAACTCCTTCCCATTCCAACCTGAGACCCTTCCTATAGCATGAGATGGGATATCCAACTCCTTCCAAATCCAATCCTGATACCCTTCCGATAGCATGAGATGTGATATCCCAATGCTTCTACAAAACCTGAGACCCATACATGGCATGAGATGTGATATCAAACTCCTTCCCATTCCAATCCTGAGACCCTTCCGATAGCAGAGATGTGATATCTCAATGCTTATACCAAACCTGAGACCCTTCCTATGGCATGAGATGTCATATACAACTCCTTCCCATTCCAAGCCTGAGACCCTTCCTATAGCATGAGATGTGATATCTCAATGTTTATACCAAACCTGAGACCCTTCCTATAGCATGAGATGTGATATCCAACTCCTTCCCATTCCAATCCTGAGACCCTTCCTATAGCATGAGATGTGATATCTCAATGCTTATACCAAACCTGAATCCCTTCCTATAGCATGAAATGTGATATCCAACTCCGTCCCTTTCCAAACCAGAGAGCCTACCTATAGCATGAGATGTGATATCCAAGTCCTTCCCATTCCAATCCTTCGACCCTTCCTACAGCATGCAATATGATATCTCAATGATTCTAATAACAAACCTGAGACCCGTCCTATAACATGAGATGGGATATCCAACTCCTTCCCATTCCAATCCTGAGACACTTCTGATAGCAGAGATGTGATATCTCAATGCTTATACCAAACCTGAGACCCTTCCTATAGCATGAGATGTGATATCCAATTCTTTCCCGTTCCAAACCTGAGACCCTTCCTATAGCATATGTGATATCCAACTCCTTCCCATTCCAAACATGAGACCCTTCCTATAGCAAGAATGTAATATCCAACTCCTTCCCATTCCAATCCTGAGATCCTTCCTTCAGCATGCGATGTGATATCTCAATGCTTCTAATACCAAACCTGAGACCCGTCCTATAACATGAGATGGGATATCCAACTCCTTCCAGTTCCAAACCTGAGAGCCTTCCTATAGCATGAGATGTGATATCCAAGTCCTTCCCATTCCAATCCTGAGACCCTTCCTATAACATGAGATGTGATATCTCAATGCTTATACCAAACCTGAATCCCTTCCTATAGCATGAGATGTGATATCCAACTCCTTCCCATTCCAATCCTGAGACCCTTCCTATAGCATTAGATGTGATATCTCAATGCCTCTAATACCAAACCTGAGATCCTTCCTCTAACATGAAATGTGATATCCAACTCCTTCCCTTTCCAAACCTGAGAGCCTACCTATAGCATGAGATGTGATATCCAAGTCCTTCACATTCCAATCCTTAGACCCTTCCTACAGCATGCAATATGATATCTCAATGATTCTAATACCAAACCTGAGATCTTTCCTATAACATGAGATGTGATATCCAACTCCTTCCCATTCCAATCCTGAGACCCTTCCTATAGCATGAGATGTGATATCTCAATGCCTCTTTACCAAACCTGAGATCCTACCTCTAACATGAAATGTGATATCCAACTCCTTCCCCTTCCAAACCTGAGAGCCTTCCTATAGTATGAGATGTGATATCCATGTCCTTCCCATTCCAATCCTGAGACCCTTCCTATAACATCAGATGTGATATCCAACTCCTTCCCATTCCAACCTGAGACCCTTCCTATAGCATGAGATGGGATATTCAACTCCTTCCAAATCCAATCCTGATACCCTTCCGATAGCATGATATGTGATATCTCAATGCTTCTAATACCAAACCTGTGACTCTTCCTATAACATGAGATGGGATATCCAACTCCTTCCCATTCCAATCCTGAGACCCTTCCGATAGCAGAGATGTGATATCTCAATGCTTATACCAAACCTGAGACCCTTCCTATGGCATGAGATGTCACATATAACTCCTTCCCATTCCAATCCTGAGACCCTTCCTATAGTATGAGATGTGATATCTCAATGCTTATACCAAACCTGAGACCCTTCCTATAGCATGAGATGTGATATCCAACTCCTTCCCATTCCAATCCTGAGACCCTTCCCATAGCATGAGATGTGATGTCTCAATGCTTCTAATACCAAACCTGAGATCCTTCCTATAACATCAAATGTGATATCCAACTCCTTCCCATTCCAATCCTGAGACCCTTCCTATAGCATGAGATGTGATATCTCAATGCTTATACCAAACCTGAGACCCTTCCTATAGCATGAGATGTGATATCCAACTCCTTCCCATTCCAATCCTGAGACCCTTCCTATAGCATGAGATGTGATATCTCAATGCCTCTAATACCAAACCTGAGATCCTTCCTCTAACATGAAATGTGATATCCAACTCCGTCACTTTCCAAACCTGAGAGCCTACCTATAGCATGAGATGTGATATCCAACTCCTTCCCATTCCAAACATGAGACCCTTCCTATAGCAAGAATGTAATATCCAACTCCTTCCCATTCCAATCCTGAGACCCTTCCTACAGCATGCGATGTGATATCTCAATGCTTCTAATACCAAACCTGAGATCTTTCCTATAACATGAGATGTGATATCCAACTCCTTCCCATTCAAATCCTGAGACCCTTCCTATAGCATGAGATGTGATATCTCAATGCCTCTTTACCAAACCTGAGATCCTACCTCTAACATGAAATGTGATATCCAACTCCTTCCCCTTCCAAACCTGAGAGCCTTCCTATAGTATGAGATGTGATATCCAAGTCCTTCCCATTCCAATCCTGAGACCCTTCCTATAACATCAGATGTGATATCCAACTCCTTCCCATTCCAACCTGAGACCCTTCCTATAGCATGAGATGGGATATTCAACTCCTTCCAAATCCAATTCTGATACCCTTCCGATAGCTTGAGATGTGATATCTCAATGCTTCTAATACCAAACCTGTGACTCTTCCTATAACATGAGATGGGATATCCAACTCCTTCCCATTCCAATCCTGAGACCCTTCCGATAGCAGAGATGTGATATCTCAATGCTTATACCAAACCTGAGACCCTTCCTATGGCATGAGATGTCACATACAACTCCTTCCCATTCCAATCCTGAGACCCTTCCTATAGTATGAGATGTGATATCTCAATGCTTATACCAAACCTGAGACCCTTCCTATAGCATGAGATGTGATATCCAACTCCTTCCCATTCCAATCCTGAGACCCTTCCCATAGCATGAGATGTGATGTCTCAATGCTTCTAATACCAAACCTGAGATCCTTCCTATAACATCAAATGTGATATCCAACTCCTTCCCATTCCAATCCTGAGACCCTTCCTATAGCATGAGATGTGATATCTCAATGCTTATACCAAACCTGAGACCCTTCCAATAGCATGAGATGTGATATCCAACTCCTTCCCATTCCAATCCTGAGACCCTTCCTATAGCATGAGATGTGATATCTCAATGCCTCTAATACCAAACCTGAGATCCTTCCTCTAACATGAAATGTGATATCCAACTCTGTCCCTTTCCAAACCTGAGAGCCTACCTATAGCATGAGATGTGATATCCAAGTCCTTCCCATTCCAATCCTTAGACCATTCCTACAGCATGCAATATGATATCTCAATGATTCTAATAACAAACCTGAGACCCGTCCTATAACATGAGATGGGATATCCAACTCCTTTCAATTCCAATCCTGAGACACTTCCTATAGCATGAGATGTGATATCTCAATGCTTATACCAAACCTGAGACCCTTCCTATGGCATGAGATGTCATATACAACTCCTTCCCATTCCAATCCTGAGACCCTTCCTATAGCATGAGATGTGATATCTCAATGCTTATACCAAACCTGAGACCCTTCCTATAGCATGAGATGTGATATCAAACTTCTTCCCATTCCAATCCTGAGACCCTTCCTATAACATGAGATGTGATGTCTCAATGCTTCTAATACCAAACCTGATATCTTTCCTATAACATGAGATGTGATATCCAACTCCTTCCCATTCCAATCCTGAGACCCTTCCTATAGCATGAGATGTGATATCTCAATGCTTATACCAAACCTGAGACCCTTCCTATAGCTTGAGATGTGATATCCAACTCCTTCCCATTCCAATCCTGAGAACCTTCCTATAGCATGAGATGTGATATCTCAATGGCTCTAATACCAAACCTGAGATCCTTCCTCTAACATGAAATGTGATATCCAACTCCTTCCCCTTCCAAACCTGAGAGCCTTCCTATAGCATGAGATATGATATCCAAGTCCTTCCCATTCCAATCCTGAGACCCTTCCTATAACATGAGATGTGATATTCAACTCCTTCCCATTCCAACCTGAGACCCTTCCTATAGCATGAGATGGGATATCCAACTCCTTCCAAATCCAATCCTGATACCCTTCCGATAGCATGAGATGTGATATCCCAATGCTTCTACCAAACCTGAGACCCATACTATGGCATGAGATGTGATATCAAACTCCTTCCCATTCCAATCCTGAGACCCTTCCTATAGCTTGAGATGTGATATCCAACTCCTTCCCATTCCAATTCTGAGACCCTTCCTATACCATGAGACTTGATATCTCAATGCTTGTAATACCAAACCTGAGACCCGTCCTATAACATGAGATGTGATATCCAAATCCTTCCCCTTCCAAACCTTAGACCCTTCCTTTATCATGAGATGTGATATCCAACTCCTTCCCATTCCAATCCTGACACCCTTCCGATATCATGAGATTTGTTATCTCAATGCTTCTAATACCAAACCTGAGACCCTTCCTATAACATGAGATGGGATATCCAAGTCCTTCCCATTCTAATCCTGAGACCCTTCCCATAGCATGAGATGTGATGTCTCAATGCTTCTAATACCAAACCTGAGATCCTTCCTATAACATGAGATGTGATATCCAACTCCTTCCCATTCCAATCCTGAGACCCTTCCTATAGCATGAGAAGTGATATCTCCATGCTTATACCAAACCCGAGACCCTTCCTATAGCATGAGATGTGATATCCAACTCCTTCCCATTCCAATCCTGAGACCCTTCCTATAGCATGAGAAGTGATATCTCCATGCGTATACCAAACCTGAGACCCTTCCTATAGCATGAGATGTGATATCCAAATCCTTCCCATTCCAATCCTGAGACCCTTCCTATAGCATGAGATGTGATATCTCAATGCTTATACCAAACCAGAGACCCGTCCTATAACATGAGATGGGATATCCAACTCCTTCCCATTCCAATCCTGAGACCCTTCCTATAACATGAGATGTGATATCCAACTCCTTCCCATTCCAACCTGAGACCCTTCCTATAGCATGAGATGGGATATCCAACTCCTTCCAAATCCAATCCTGATACCCTTCCGATAGCATGAGATGTGATATCCCAATGCTTCTACCAAACCTGAGACCCATACTATGGCATGAGATGTGATATCAAACTCCTTCCCATTCCAATCCTGAGACCCTTCCTATAGCTTGAGATGTGATATCCAACTCCTTCCCATTCCAATTCTGAGACCCTTCCTATACCATGAGACTTGATATCTCAATGCTTCTAATACCAAACCTGAGACCCGTCCTATAACATGAGATGTGATATCCAAATCCTTCCCCTTCCAAACCTTAGACCCTTCCTTTATCATGAGATGTGATTTCCAATTCCTTCCCATTCCAATCCTGACACCCTTCCGATATCATGAGATTTGTTATCTCAATGCTTCTAATATCAAACTTGAGACCCTCCCTATAGCATGAGATCTGACATCCAAGTCCTTCCCATTCCAATCCTGAGACCCTTCCTATAGCATGAGATGTGATATCTCAATGCTTCTAATACCAAACCTGAGAACCTTCCTATAGCATGAGATGTGATATCCAACTCCTTCCCATTCCAATCCTGAGACCCTTCCCATAGCATGAGATGTGATGTCTCAATGCTTCTAATACCAAACCTGAGATCCTTCCTATAACATCAAATGTGATATCCAACTCCTTCCCATTCCAATCCTGAGACCCTTCCTATAGCATGAGATGTGATATCTCAATGCTTATACCAAACCTGAGACCCTTCCTATAGCATGAGATGTGATATCCAACTCCTTCCCATTCCAATCCTGAGACCCTTCCTATAGCATGAGATGTGATATCTCAATGCCTCTAATACCAAACCTGAGATCCTTCCTCTAACATGAAATGTGATATCCAACTCCGTCACTTTCCAAACCTGAGAGCCTACCTATAGCATGAGATGTGATATCCAACTCCTTCCCATTCCAAACATGAGACCCTTCCTATAGCAAGAATGTAATATCCAACTCCTTCCCATTCCAATCCTGAGACCCTTCCTACAGCATGCGATGTGATATCTCAATGCTTCTAATACCAAACCTGAGATCTTTGCTATAACATGAGATGTGATATCCAACTCCTTCCCATTCAAATCCTGAGACCCTTCCTATAGCATGAGATGTGATATCTCAATGCCTCTTTACCAAACCTGAGATCCTACCTCTAACATGAAATGTGATATCCAACTCCTTCCCCTTCCAAACCTGAGAGCCTTCCTATAGTATGAGATGTGATATCCAACTCCTTCCCATTCCAACCTGAGACCCTTCCGATATCATGAGATTTGTTATCTCAATGCTTCTAATATCAAACTTGAGACCTTCCCTATAGCATGAGATCTGACATCCAAGTCCTTCCCATTCCAATCCTGAGACCCTTCCTATAGCATGAGATGTGATATCCAAATCCTTCCCCTTCCAAACCTTAGACCCTTCCTTTATCATGAGATGTAATTTCCAACTCCTTCCCATTCCAATCCTGAGACCCTTCCGATAGCAGAGATGTGATATCTCAATGCTTATACCAAACCTGAGACCCATACTATGGCATGAGATGTGATATCAAACTCCTTCCCATTCCAATCCTGAGACCCTTCCTATAGCTTGAGATGCGATATCCAACTCCTTCCCATTCCAATTCTGAGACCCTTCCTATACCATGAGACTTGATATCTCAATGCTTCTAATACCAAACCTGAGACCCGTCCTATAACATGAGATGTGATATCCAAATCCTTCCCCTTCCAAACCTTAGACCCTTCCTTTATCATGAGATGTAATTTCCAACTCCTTCCCATTCCAATCCTGACACCCTTCCGATATCATGAGATTTGTTATCTCAATGCTTCTAATATCAAACTTGAGACCCTCCCTATAGCATGAGATCTGACATCCAAGTCCTTCCCATTCCAATCCTGAGACCCTTCCTATAGCATGAGATGTGATATCTCAATGCTTCTAATACCAAACCTGAGACCCTTCCTATAACATGAGATGGGATATCCAACTCCTTCCCATTCCAATCCTGAGACCCTTCCGATAGCAGAGATGTGATATCTCAATGCTTATACCAAACCTGAGACCCTTGCTATGGCCTGAGATGTCATATACAACTCCTTCCCATTCCAATCCTGAGACCCTTCCTATAGCATGAGATGTGATATCTCAATGCTTATACCAAACCTGAGACCCTTCCTATAGCATGAGATGTGATATCCAACTCCTTCCCATTCCAATCCTGAGACCCTTCCCATAGCATGAGATGTGATGTCTCAATGCTTCTAATACCAAACCTGAGACCCTTCCTATAACATGAGATGTGATATCCAACTCCTTCCCATTCCAATCCTGAGACCCTTCCTATAGCATGAGAAGTGATATCTCCATGCTTATACCAAACCTGAGACCCTCCCTATAGCATGAGATGTAATATCCAACTCCTTCCCATTCCAATCCTGAGACCCTTCCTATAGCATGAGAAGTATCTCCATGCGTATCCCAAACCTGAGACCCTTCCTATAGCATGAGATGTGATATCCAAATCCTTCCCATTCCAATCCTGAGCCACTTCCGATAGCAGAGATGTGATATCTCAATGCTTATACCAAACCTGAGACCCTTCCTATAACATGAGATGTGATATCCAACTCATTCCCGTTCCAAACCTGAGACACTTCCTATAGCATATGTGATATCCAAGTCCTTCCCATTTCAAACATGAGACCCTTCCTATAGCAAGAATGTAATATCCAACTCCTACCCATTCCAATCCTGAGACCATTCCTATAGCATGAGATGTGATATATCAATGCTTCTAATACCAAACCTGAGATCCTTCCTATGACATGAAATGTGATATCCAAATCCTTCCCATTCCAAACCTGAGACCCTTCCTACAGCATGCGATGTGATATCTCAATGCTTCTAATATCAAACCTGAGACCAGTCCTATAACATGAGATGGGATATCCAACTCCTTCCCGTTCCAAACCTGAGACCCTTCCTATAGCATGAGATGTGATATCCAATTCCTTCCCATCCCAATCCTGAGACACCTCCGATAGCAGAGATGTGATATCTCAATGCTTATACCAAACCTGAGACTCTTTCTATAACATGAGATGTGATATCCAACTCCTTCCCGTTCCAAACCTGAGACCCTTCCTATAGCATGAGATGTGATATCCAACTCCTTCCCATTCCAATCCTGAGACCCTTCCGATAGCATGAGATGTGATATCTCAAGGCTTCTAATACCAAACCTGTGATCCTTCCTATAATAAGAGATGTGATATCCAAATCCTTCCCCTTCCAAACCTGAGACCCTCCCTTTAGCATGAGATGTGATATCTCAATGCCTCTAATACCAAACCTGAGATCCTTCCAATAGCATGAGATGTCATATCTCAATGCTTCTGATACCAAACCTGAGATCCTTCCTAAAACATGAGATGTGATATCCAAATCCTTCCCCTTCCAAACCTGAGACCCTCCCTTTAGCATGAGATGTGATATCCAACTCCTTCCCATTCCAATCTTGAGACCCTTCTGATAGCATGAGATGTGATATCTCAATGCCTCTAATACCAAACCTGATTCCTACCTCTAACATGAAATGTGATATCCAACCCCTTCCCTTTCCAAACGTGAGACCCTCCCTATAGATTCAGATGTGATATCCAAGTCCTTCCCATTCCAATCCTGAGACCCTTCCTTTAGCATGAGATGTGATATCTCAATGCTTCTAATACCAAACCTGAGACCCTTCCTATAACATAAGATGGGATATCCAACTCCTTCCCATTCCAATCCTGAGACCCTTCCGATAGCAGAGATGTGATATCTCAATGCTTATACCAAACCTGAGACCCTTCCTGTGGCATGAGATGTCATATACAACTCCTTCCCATTCCAATCCTGAGACCCTTCCTATAGCATGAGATGTGATATCCAACTCCTTCCCATTCCAATCCTGAGACCCTTCCTATAGCATGAGATTTGATATCTCAATGTTTCTAACACCAAACCTGAGATCCTTCCGATAGCATGAGATGTGATATCTCAATGCTTCTAATACCAAACCTGAGATCATTCCTATAACACGAGATGTTATATCCAAATCCTTCCCCTTCCAAACCTGAGACCCTCCCTTTAGCATATGTGATATCCAACTCCTTCCCATTCCAATCCTGAGACTCTTCCTATAGCATGAGATGTGATTTCTCAATGCTTCTAATACCAAACCTGAGATCCTTCCTATAACATGAGATGTGATATCCAACTCCTTCCCATTCCAATCCTGAGACCCTTCCTATAGCATGAGATGTGATTTCTCAATGCTTCTAATACCAAACCTGAGATCCTTCCTATAGCATGAGATCTGATATCTCAATGCTTATACCAAACCTGAGACCCTTCCTATAGCATGAGATGTGATTTCCAACTACTTCCCATTCCAATCCTGAGACCCTTCCTATAGCATGAGATGTGATATCCAACTCCTTCCCTTTCCAAACCTGAGAGCCTATCTATAGCATGAGATGTGATATCCAATTCCTTCCCATTCCAATCCTGAGACCCTTCCTATAGCATGAGATGTGATATCTCAATGCTTATACCAAACCTGAGACCCTTCCTATAGCATGAGATGTGATATCCAACTACTTCCCATTCCAATCCTGAGACCCTTCCTATAGCATGAGATGTGATATCCAACTCCTTCCCTTTCCAAACCTGAGAGCCTATCTATAGCATGAGATGTGATATCCAATTCCTTCCCATTCCAATCCTGAGACCCTTCCTATAGCATGAGATGTGATATCTCAATGCTTCTAATACCAAACCTGAGACCCTTCCTATTGCATGAGATGTGATATCCAACTACTTCCCATTCCAATCCTGAGACCCTTCTTATAGCATGAGATGTGATATCCAACTCCTTCCATTCCAATCCTGAGACCCATCCTATAGCATGAGATGTGATATCTCAATGCTTATACCAAACCTGAGACCCTTCCTATAGCATGAGATGTGATATCCAACTACTTCCCATTCCAATCCTGAGAAATTTCCTATCGCATGAGATGTGATATCCAACTCCTTCCCTTTCCAAACCTGAGAGCATATCTATAGCATGAGATGGGATATCCAACTCCTTCCCATTCCAATCCTGAGACACTTCCGATAGCAGAGATGTGATATCTCAATGCTTATACCAAACCTGAGACCCTTCCTATAACATGAGATGTGATATCCAACTCCTTCCCGTTCCAAACCTGAGACCCTTCCTTTAGCATGAGATGTGATATCCAGCTCCTTCCCATTCCAATCCTGAGACACTTCCAATAGCATAAGATGTGATATCTCAATGCTTCTAATATCAAAACTGAGACCCTCCCAATAGCATGATATGTGATATCTAAGTCCTTCCCATTCCAATCCTAAGACCCTTCCTATAGCAGGAGATGTGATATCTCAATGCTTCTACCAAACCTGAGACCCTTCCTTTAGCATGAGATGTGATATCCAACTCCTTCCCATTCCAGTCCTGAGACTCTTCCTATAGCATGAGATGTGATTTCTCAATGCTTCTAATACCAAACCTGAGATCCTTCCTATAACATGAGATGTGATATCCAACTCCTTCCCATTCCAATCCTGAGACCCTCCCTTTAGCATGAGATGTGATATCCAACTCCTTCCCATTCCAATCCTGAGACCCTTCTGATAGCATGAGATGTGATATCTCAATGCTTCTAATACCAAACCTGAGATCCTTCCTATAACATGAGATGTGATATCCAACTCCTTCCCTTTCCAAACCTGAGAGCCTATCTATAGCATGAGATGTGATATCCAATTCCTTCCCATTCCAATCCTGAGACCCTTCCTATAGCATGAGATGTGATATCTCAATGCTTATACCAAACCTGAGACCCTTCCTATAGCATGAGATGTGATATCCAACTACTTCCCATTCCAATCCTGAGACCCTTCCTATAGCATGAGATGTGATATCCAACTCCTTCCCTTTCCAAACCTGAGAGCCTATCTATAGCATGAGATGTGATATCCAATTCCTTCCCATTCCAATCCTGAGACCCTTCCGATAGCAGAGATGTGATATCTCAATGCTTATACCAAACCTGAGACCCTTCCTGTGGCATGAGATGTCATATACAACTCCTTCCCATTCCAATCCTGAGACCCTTCCTATAGCATGAGATGTGATATCCAACGCCTTCCCATTCCAATCCTGAGACCCTTCCTATAGCATGAGATGTGATATCCAACTACTTCCCATTCCAATCCTGAGACCCTTCCTATAGCATGAGATGTGATATCCAACTCCTTCCCTTTCCAAACCTGAGACCCTTCCTATAACATAAGATGGGATATCCAACTCCTTCCCATTCCAATCCTGAGACCCTTCCGATAGCAGAGATGTGATATCTCAATGCTTATACCAAACCTGAGACCCTTCCTGTGGCATGAGATGTCATATACAACTCCTTCCCATTCCAATCCTGAGACCCTTCCTATAGCATGAGATGTGATATCCAACTCCTTCCCATTCCAATCCTGAGACCCTTCCTATAGCATGAGATTTGATATCTCAATGTTTCTAACACCAAACCTGAGATCCTTCCGATAGCATGAGATGTGATATCTCAATGCTTCTAATACCAAACCTGAGATCATTCCTATAACACGAGATGTTATATCCAAATCCTTCCCCTTCCAAACCTGAGACCCTCCCTTTAGCATATGTGATATCCAACTCCTTCCCATTCCAATCCTGAGACTCTTCCTATAGCATGAGATGTGATTTCTCAATGCTTCTAATACCAAACCTGAGATCCTTCCTATAACATGAGATGTGATATCCAACTCCTTCCCATTCCAATCCTGAGACCCTTCCTATAGCATGAGATGTGATTTCTCAATGCTTCTAATACCAAACCTGAGATCCTTCCTATAGCATGAGATGTGATATCTCAATGCTTATACCAAACCTGAGACCCTTCCTATAGCATGAGATGTGATTTCCAACTACTTCCCATTCCAATCCTGAGACCCTTCCTATAGCATGAGATGTGATATCCAACTCCTTCCCTTTCCAAACCTGAGAGCCTATCTATAGCATGAGATGTGATATCCAATTCCTTCCCATTCCAATCCTGAGACCCTTCCTATAGCATGAGATGTGATATCTCAATGCTTATACCAAACCTGAGACCCTTCCTATAGCATGAGATGTGATATCCAACTACTTCCCATTCCAATCCTGAGACCCTTCCTATAGCATGAGATGTGATATCCAACTCCTTCCCTTTCCAAACCTGAGAGCCTATCTATAGCATGAGATGTGATATCCAATTCCTTCCCATTCCAATCCTGAGACCCTTCCTATAGCATGAGATGTGATATCTCAATGCTTCTAATACCAAACCTGAGACCCTTCCTATTGCATGAGATGTGATATCCAACTACTTCCCATTCCAATCCTGAGACCCTTCTTATAGCATGAGATGTGATATCCAACTCCTTCCATTCCAATCCTGAGACCCATCCTATAGCATGAGATGTGATATCTCAATGCTTATACCAAACCTGAGACCCTTCCTATAGCATGAGATGTGATATCCAACTACTTCCCATTCCAATCCTGAGAAATTTCCTATCGCATGAGATGTGATATCCAACTCCTTCCCTTTCCAAACCTGAGAGCATATCTATAGCATGAGATGGGATATCCAACTCCTTCCCATTCCAATCCTGAGACACTTCCGATAGCAGAGATGTGATATCTCAATGCTTATACCAAACCTGAGACCCTTCCTATAACATGAGATGTGATATCCAACTCCTTCCCGTTCCAAACCTGAGACCCTTCCTTTAGCATGAGATGTGATATCCAGCTCCTTCCCATTCCAATCCTGAGACACTTCCAATAGCATAAGATGTGATATCTCAATGCTTCTAATATCAAAACTGAGACCCTCCCAATAGCATGATATGTGATATCTAAGTCCTTCCCATTCCAATCCTAAGACCCTTCCTATAGCAGGAGATGTGATATCTCAATGCTTCTACCAAACCTGAGACCCTTCCTTTAGCATGAGATGTGATATCCAACTCCTTCCCATTCCAGTCCTGAGACCCTTCCTATAGCATGAGATATGATATCTCAATACTTCTAATACCAAACCTGAGATCCTTCTGATAACATGAGATGTGATATCCAAATCTTTCCCCTTCCAAACCTGAGACCCTCCCTTTAGCATGAGATGTGATATCCAACTCCTTCCCATTCCAATCCTGAGACCCTTCTGATAGCATGAGATGTGATATCTCAATGCTTCTAATACCAAACCTGAGATCCTTCCTATAACATGAGATGTGATATCCAACTCCTTCCCTTTCCAAACCTGAGAGCCTATCTATAGCATGAGATGTGATATCCAATTCCTTCCCATTCCAATCCTGAGACCCTTCCTATAGCATGAGATGTGATATCTCAATGCTTATACCAAACCTGAGACCCTTCCTATAGCATGAGATGTGATATCCAACTACTTCCCATTCCAATCCTGAGACCCTTCCTATAGCATGAGATGTGATATCCAACTCCTTCCCTTTCCAAACCTGAGAGCCTATCTATAGCATGAGATGTGATATCCAATTCCTTCCCATTCCAATCCTGAGACCCTTCCTATAGCATGAGATGTGATATCTCAATGCTTCTAATACCAAACCTGAGACCCTTCCTATAGCATGAGATGTGATATCCAACTACTTCCCATTCCAATCCTGAGACCCTTCCTATAGCTTGAGATGTGATATCCAACTCCTTCCCATTCCAATTCTGAGACCCTTCCTATACCATGAGACTTGATATCTCAATTCTTCTAATACCAAACCTGAGACCCGTCCTATAACATGAGATGTGATATCCAAATCCTTCCCCTTCCAAACCTTAGACCCTTCCTTTATCATGAGATGTGATATCCAACTCCTTCCCATTCCAATCCTGACACCCTTCCGATATCATGAGATTTGTTATCTCAATGCTTCTAATATCAAACTTGAGACCCTCCCTATAGCATGAGATCTGACATCCAAGTCCTTCCCATTCCAATCCTGAGACCCTTCCCATAGCATGAGATGTGATATCTCAATGCTTCTAATACCAAACCTGAGACCCTTCCTATAACATGAGATGGGATATCCAAGTCCTTCCCATTCTAATCCTGAGACCCTTCCTTTAGCATGAGATGTGATATCCAACTCCTTCCCATTCCAGTCCTGAGACCCTTCGTATAGCATGAGATATGATATCTCAATACTTCTAATACCAAACCTGAGATCCTTCTGATAACATGAGATGTGATATCCAAATCCTTCCCCTTCCAAACCTGAGACCCTCCCTTTAGCATGAGATGTGATATCCAACTCCTTCCCATTCCAATCCTGAGACCCTTCTGATAGCATGATTGTGATATCTCAATGCTTCTAATACCAAACCTGAGATTCTTCCTAAAACATGAGATGTGATATCCAACTCCTTCCTTTTCCAATCCTGAGACCCTTCCTATAGCATGAGAAGTGATATCTCCATGCGTATACCAAACCTGAGACCCTTCCTATAGCATGAGATGTGATATCCAAATCCTTCCCATTCCAATCCTGAGACCCTTCCTATAGCATGAGATGTGATATTTCAATGCTTATACCAAACCAGAGACCCGTCCTATAACATGAGATGGGATATCCAACTCCTTCCCATTCCAATCCTGAGCCACTTCCGATAGCAGAGATGTGATATCTCAATGCTTATACCAAACCTGAGACCCTTCCTATAGCATGAGATGTGATATCCAACTACTTCCCATTCCAATCCTGAGACCCTTCCTATAGCATGAGATGTGATATCCAACTCCTTCCCTTTCCAAACCTGAGACCCTTCCTATAACATAAGATGGGATATCCAACTCCTTCCCATTCCAATCCTGAGACCCTTCCGATAGCAGAGATGTGATATCTCAATGCTTATACCAAACCTGAGACCCTTCCTGTGGCATGAGATGTCATATACAACTCCTTCCCATTCCAATCCTGAGACCCTTCCTATAGCATGAGATGTGATATCCAACTCCTTCCCATTCCAATCCTGAGACCCTTCCTATAGCATGAGATTTGATATCTCAATGTTTCTAACACCAAACCTGAGACCCTTCCGATAGCATGAGATGTGATATCTCAATGCTTCTAATACCAAACCTGAGATCATTCCTATAACACGAGATGTTATATCCAAATCCTTCCCCTTCCAAACCTGAGACCCTCCCTTTAGCATATGTGATATCCAACTCCTTCCCATTCCAATCCTGAGACTCTTCCTATAGCATGAGATGTGATTTCTCAATGCTTCTAATACCAAACCTGAGATCCTTCCTATAACATGAGATGTGATATCCAACTCCTTCCCATTCCAATCCTGAGACCCTTCCTATAGCATGAGATGTGATTTCTCAATGCTTCTAATACCAAACCTGAGATCCTTCCTATAGCATGAGAAGTGATATCTCAATGCTTATACCAAACCTGAGACCCTTCCTATAGCATGAGATGTGATTTCCAACTACTTCCCATTCCAATCCTGAGACCCTTCCTATAGCATGAGATGTGATATCCAACTCCTTCCCTTTCCAAACCTGAGAGCCTATCTATAGCATGAGATGTGATATCCAATTCCTTCCCATTCCAATCCTGAGACCCTTCCTATAGCATGAGATGTGATATCTCAATGCTTATACCAAACCTGAGACCCTTCCTATAGCATGAGATGTGATATCCAACTACTTCCCATTCCAATCCTGAGACCCTTCCTATAGCATGAGATGTGATATCCAACTCCTTCCCTTTCCAAACCTGAGAGCCTATCTATAGCATGAGATGTGATATCCAATTCCTTCCCATTCCAATCCTGAGACCCTTCCTATAGCATGAGATGTGATATCTCAATGCTTCTAATACCAAACCTGAGACCCTTCCTATTGCATGAGATGTGATATCCAACTACTTCCCATTCCAATCCTGAGACCCTTCTTATAGCATGAGATGTGATATCCAACTCCTTCCATTCCAATCCTGAGACCCATCCTATAGCATGAGATGTGATATCTCAATGCTTATACCAAACCTGAGACCCTTCCTATAGCATGAGATGTGATATCCAACTACTTCCCATTCCAATCCTGAGAAATTTCCTATCGCATGAGATGTGATATCCAACTCCTTCCCTTTCCAAACCTGAGAGCATATCTATAGCATGAGATGGGATATCCAACTCCTTCCCATTCCAATCCTGAGACACTTCCGATAGCAGAGATGTGATATCTCAATGCTTATACCAAACCTGAGACCCTTCCTATAACATGAGATGTGATATCCAACTCCTTCCCGTTCCAAACCTGAGACCCTTCCTTTAGCATGAGATGTGATATCCAGCTCCTTCCCATTCCAATCCTGAGACACTTCCAATAGCATAAGATGTGATATCTCAATGCTTCTAATATCAAAACTGAGACCCTCCCAATAGCATGATATGTGATATCTAAGTCCTTCCCATTCCAATCCTAAGACCCTTCCTATAGCAGGAGATGTGATATCTCAATGCTTCTACCAAACCTGAGACCCTTCCTTTAGCATGAGATGTGATATCCAACTCCTTCCCATTCCAGTCCTGAGACCCTTCCTATAGCATGAGATATGATATCTCAATACTTCTAATACCAAACCTGAGATCCTTCTGATAACATGAGATGTGATATCCAAATCCTTCCCCTTCCAAACCTGAGACCCTCCCTTTAGCATGAGATGTGATATCCAACTCCTTCCCATTCCAATCCTGAGACCCTTCTGATAGCATGAGATGTGATATCTCAATGCTTCTAATACCAAACCTGAGATCCTTCCTATAACATGAGATGTGATATCCAACTCCTTCCCTTTCCAAACCTGAGAGCCTATCTATAGCATGAGATGTGATATCCAATTCCTTCCCATTCCAATCCTGAGACCCTTCCTATAGCATGAGATGTGATATCTCAATGCTTATACCAAACCTGAGACCCTTCCTATAGCATGAGATGTGATATCCAACTACTTCCCATTCCAATCCTGAGACCCTTCCTATAGCATGAGATGTGATATCCAACTCCTTCCCTTTCCAAACCTGAGAGCCTATCTATAGCATGAGATGTGATATCCAATTCCTTCCCATTCCAATCCTGAGACCCTTCCTATAGCATGAGATGTGATATCTCAATGCTTCTAATACCAAACCTGAGACCCTTCCTATAGCATGAGATGTGATATCCAACTACTTCCCATTCCAATCCTGAGACCCTTCCTATAGCTTGAGATGTGATATCCAACTCCTTCCCATTCCAATTCTGAGACCCTTCCTATACCATGAGACTTGATATCTCAATGCTTCTAATACCAAACCTGAGACCCGTCCTATAACATGAGATGTGATATCCAAATCCTTCCCCTTCCAAACCTTAGACCCTTCCTTTATCATGAGATGTGATATCCAACTCCTTCCCATTCCAATCCTGACACCCTTCCGATATCATGAGATTTGTTATCTCAATGCTTCTAATATCAAACTTGAGACCCTCCCTATAGCATGAGATCTGACATCCAAGTCCTTCCCATTCCAATCCTGAGACCCTTCCCATAGCATGAGATGTGATATCTCAATGCTTCTAATACCAAACCTGAGACCCTTCCTATAACATGAGATGGGATATCCAAGTCCTTCCCATTCTAATCCTGAGACCCTTCCTTTAGCATGAGATGTGACATCCAACTCCTTCCCATTCCAGTCCTGAGACCCTTCGTATAGCATGAGATATGATATCTCAATACTTCTAATACCAAACCTGAGATCCTTCTGATAACATGAGATGTGATATCCAAATCCTTCCCCTTCCAAACCTGAGACCCTCCCTTTAGCATGAGATGTGATATCCAACTCCTTCCCATTCCAATCCTGAGACCCTTCTGATAGCATGATTGTGATATCTCAATGCTTCTAATACCAAACCTGAGATTCTTCCTAAAACATGAGATGTGATATCCAACTCCTTCCTTTTCCAATCCTGAGACCCTTCCTATAGCATGAGAAGTGATATCTCCATGCGTATACCAAACCTGAGACCCTTCCTATAGCATGAGATGTGATATCCAAATCCTTCCCATTCCAATCCTGAGACCCTTCCTATAGCATGAGATGTGATATTTCAATGCTTATACCAAACCAGAGACCCGTCCTATAACATGAGATGGGATATCCAACTCCTTCCCATTCCAATCCTGAGCCACTTCCGATAGCAGAGATGTGATATCTCAATGCTTATACCAAACCTGAGACCCTTCCTATAACATGAGATGTGATATCCAACTCATTCCCATTCCAAACCTGAGACACTTCCTATAGCATATGTGATATCCAACTCCTTCCCATTCCAAACATGAGACCCTTCCGATAGCATGAGATGTGATATCCAACTCCTTCCAATTCCAATACTGAGACCCTTCCAATAGCATATGTGATATCTCAATGCTTCTAATATCAAACCTGAGAACCTCCCTATAGCATGAGATGTGATATCCAACTCCTTCCCATCCCAATCCTGAGACACTTCCGATTGCAGAGATGTGATATCTCAATGTTTATACCAAACCTGAGACTCTTCCTATAACATGAGATGTGATATTCAACTCCTTCCCGTTCCAAACCTGAGACCCTTCCTATAGCATGAGATGTGATATCCAGCTCCTTCCCATTCCAATCCTGAGACCCTTCCGATAGCATGAGATGTGTTATCTCAATGCTTCTAATACCAAACCTGAGATCCTTCTTATAACATGTGATGTGATATCCAAATCCTTCCCCTTCCAAACCTGAGACCCTCCCTTTAGCATGAGATGTGATATCCAACTCCTTCCCATTCCAATCCTGAGACCCTTATGATAGCATGAGATGTGATATCTCAATGCCTCTAATACCAAACCTGAGATACTTCCGATAGCATGAGATGTGATATCTCAATGCTTCTAATACCAAACCTGAGATCCTTCCTATAACATGAGATGTGATATCCAAATCCTTCCCCTTCCAAACCTGAGACCCTCCCTTTAGCATGAGATGTGATATCCAACTCCTTCCCATTCCAATCCTGAGACCCTTCTGATAGCATGAGATGTGATATCTCAATGCCTCTAATACCAAACCTGAGATCCTACCTCTAACATGAAATTTGATATCCAACTCCTTCCCTTTCCAAACCTGAGACCCTGCCTATAGCATGAGATGTGATATCCAAGTCCTTCCCATTCCAATCCCGAGACCCTTCCTATAGCATGAGATGTGATATCTCAATGCTTATACCAAACCTGAGACCCTTCCTATGGCATGAGATGTCATATACAACTCCTTCCCATTCCAATCCTGAGACCCTTCCTATAGCATGAGATGTGATATCTCAATGCTTATACCAAACCTGAGACCCTTCCTATAGCATGAGATGTGATATCCAACTTCTTCCCATTCCAATCCTGAGACCCTTCCTATAACATGAGATGTGATGTCTCAATGCTTCTAATACCAAACCTGAGATCTTTCCTATAACATGAGATGTGATATCCAACTCCTTCCCATTCCAATTCTGAGACCCTTCCTATAGCAAGAGATGTGATATCTCAATGCCTCTTTACCAAACCTGATATCCTACCTCTAACATGAAATGTGATATCCAACTCCTTCCCCTTCCAAACCTGAGAGCCTTCCTATAGCATGAGATGTGATATCCAAGTCCTTCCCATTCCAATCCTGAGACCCTTCCTATAACATCAGATGTGATATCCAACTCCTTCCCATTCCAACCTGAGACCCTTCCTATAGCATGAGATGGGATATCCAACTCCTTCCAAATCCAATCCTGATACCCTTCCGATAGCATGAGATGTGATATCCCAATGCTTCTACAAAACCTGAGACCCATACATGGCATGAGATGTGATATCAAACTCCTTCCCATTCCAATCCTGAGACCCTTCCGATAGCAGAGATGTGATATCTCAATGCTTATACCAAACCTGAGACCCTTCCTATGGCATGAGATGTCATATACAACTCCTTCCCATTCCAATCCTGAGACCCTTCCTATAGCATGAGATGTGATATCTCAATGTTTATACCAAACCTGAGACCCTTCCTATAGCAGGAGATGTGATATCCAACTCCTTCCCATTCCAATCCTGAGACCCTTCCTATAGCATGAGATGTGATATCTCAATGCTTATACCAAAACTGAATCCCTTCCTATAGCATGAGATGTGATATCCAACTCCTTCCCATTCCAATCCTGAGACCCTTCCTATAGCATTAGATGTGATATCTCAATGCCTATAATACCAAACCTGAGATCCTTCCTCTAACACGAAATGTGATATCCAACTCCTTCCCTTTCCAAACCTGAGAGCCTACCTATAGCATGAGATGTGATATCCAAGTCCTTCCCATTCCAATCCTTAGACCCTTCCTACAGCATGCAATATGATATCTCAATGATTCTAATAACAAACCTGAGACCCGTCCTATAACATGAGATGGGATATCCAGCTCCTTCCCATTCCAATCCTGAGACACTTCCGATAGCAGAGATGTGATATCTCAATGCTTATACCAAACCTGAGACCCTTCCTATAGCATATGTGATATCCAACTCCTTCCCATTCCAAACATGAGACCCTTCCTATAGCAAGAATGTAATATCCAACTCCTTCCCATTCCAATCCTGAGACCCTTCCTACAGCATGCGATGTGATATCTCAATGCTTCTAATACCAAACCTGAGACCCGTCCTATAACATGAGATGGGATATCCAACTCCTTCCAGTTCCAAACCTGAGACCCTTCCTATAGCATGAGATGTGATATCAAACTCCTTCCCATTCCAATCCTGAGACCCTTCCTATAACATGAGATGTGATGTCTCAATGCTTCTAATACCAAACCTGAGATCTTTCCTATAACATGAGATGTGATATCCAACTCCTTCCCATTCCAATCCTGAGACCCTTCCTATAGCATGAGATGTGATATCTCAATGCCTCTTTACCAAACCTGAGATCCTACCTCTAACATGAAATGTGATATCCAACTCCTTCCTCTTCCAAACCTGTGAGCCTTCCTATAGCATGAGATGTGATATCCAAGTCCTTCCTATTCCAATCCTGAGACCCTTCCTATAACATCAGATGTGATATCCAACTCCTTCCCATTCCAACCTGAGACCCTTCCTATAGCATGAGATGGGATATTCAACTCCTTCCAAATCCAATCCTGATACCCTTCCGATAGCATGAGATGTGATATCTCAATGCTTCTAATACCAAACCTGTGACTCTTCCTATAAGATGAGATGGGATATCCAACTCCTTCCCATTCCAATCCTGAGACCCTTCCGATAGCAGAGATGTGATATCTCAATGCTTATACTAAACCTGAGACCCTTCCTATGGCATGAGATGTCACATACAACTCCTTCCCATTCCAATCCTGAGACCCTTCCTATAGTATGAGATGTGATATCTCAATGCTTATACCAAACCTGAGACCCTTCCTATAGCATGAGATGTGATATCCAACTCCTTCCCATTCCAATCCTGAGACCCTTCCCATAGCATGAGATGTGATGTCTCAATGCTTCTAATACCAAACCTGAGATCCTTCCTATACCATCAAATGTGATATCCAACTCCTTCCCATTCCAATCCTGAGACCCTTCCTATAGCATGAGATGTGATATCTCAATGCTTATACCAAACCTGAGACCCTTCCTATAGCATGAGATGTGATATCCAACTCGTTCCCATTCCAATCCTGAGACCCTTCCTATAGCATGAGATGTGATATCTCAATGCCTCTAATACCAAACCTGAGATCCTTTCTCTAACATGAAATGTGATATCCAACTCCTTCCCTTTCCAAACCTGAGAGCCTACCTATAGCATGAGATGTGATATCCAAGTCCTTCCCATTCCAATCCTTAGACCCTTCCTACAGCATGCAATATGATATCTCAATGATTCTAATAACAAACCTGAGACCCGTCCTATAACATGAGATGGGATATCCAACTCCTTTCAATTCCAATCCTGAGACACTTCCTATAGCATGCGATGTGATATCTCAATGCTTATACCAAACCTGAGACCCTTCCTATGGCATGAGATGTCATATACAACTCCTTCCCATTCCAATCCTGAGACCCTTCCTATAGCATGTGATGTGATATCTCAATGCTTATACCAAACCTGAGACCCTTCCTATAGCATGAGATGTGATATCCAACTTCTTCCCATTCCAATCCTGAGACCCTTCCTATAACATGAGATGTGATGTCTGAATGCTTCTAATACCAAACCTGATATCTTTCCTATAACATGAGATGTGTTATCCAACTCCTTCCCATTCCAATCCTGAGACCCTTCCTATAGCATGAGATGTGATATCTCAATGCTTATACCAAACCTGAGACCCTTCCTATAGCTTGAGATGTGATGTCCAACTCCTTCCCATTCCAATCCTGAGAACCTTCCTATAGCATGAGATGTGATATCTCAATGCCTCTAATACCAAACCTGAGATCCTTCCTCTAACATGAAATGTGATATCCAACTCCTTCCCCTTCCAAACCTGAGAGCCTTCCTATAGCATGAGATATGATATCCAAGTCCTTCCCATTCCAATCCTGAGACCCTTCCTATAACATGAGATGTGATATCCAACTCCTTCCCATTCCAACCTGAGACCCTTCCTATAGCATGAGATGGGATATCCAACTCCTTCCAAATCCAATCCTGATACCCTTCCGATAGCATGAGATGTGATATCCCAATGCTTCTACCAAACCTGAGAGCCATACTATGGCATGAGATGTGATATCAAACTCCTTCCCATTCCAATACTGAGACCCTTCCTATAGCTTGAGATGTGATATCCAACTCCTTCCCATTCCAATTCTGAGACCCTTCCTATACCATGAGACTTGATATCTCAATGCTTCTAATACCAAACCTGAGATCCGTCCTATAACATGAGATGTGATATCCAAATCCTTCCCCTTCCAAACCTTAGACCCTTCCTTTATCATGAGATGTGATATCCAACTCCTTCCCATTCCAATCCTGACACCCTTCCGATATCATGAGATTTGTTATCTCAATGCTTCTAATATCAAACTTGAGACCCTCCCTATAGCATGAGATCTGACATCCAAGTCCTTCCCATTCCAATCCTGAGACCCTTCCTATAGCATGAGATGTGATATCTCAATGCTTCTAATACCAAACCTGAGACACTTCCTATAACATGAGATGGGATATCCAAGTCCTTCCCATTCTAATCCTGAGACCCTTCCCATAGCATGAGATGTGATGTCTCAATGCTTCTAATACCAAACCTGAGATCCTTCCTATAACATGAGATGTGATATCCAACTCCTTCCCATTCCAATCCTGAGACCCTTCCTATAGCATGAGAAGTGATATCTCCATGCTTATACCAAACCCGAGACCCTTCCTATAGCATGAGATGTGATATCCAACTCCTTCCCATTCCAATCCTGAGACCCTTCCTATAGCATGAGAAGTGATATCTCCATGCGTATACCAAACCTGAGACCCTTCCTATAGCATGAGATGTGATATCCAAATCCTTCCCATTCCAATCTTGAGACCCTTCCTATAGCATGAGATGTGATATCTCAATGCTTATACCAAACCAGAGACCCGTCCTATAACATGAGATGGGATATCCAACTCCTTCCCATTCCAATCCTGAGACCCTTCCTATAACATGAGATGTGATATCCAACTCCTTCCCATTCCAACCTGAGACCCTACCTATAGCATGAGATGGGATATCCAACTCCTTCCAAATCCAATCCTGATACCCTTCCGATAGCATGAGATGTGATATCCCAATGCTTCTACCAAACCTGAGAGCCATACTATGGCATGAGATGTGATATCAAACTCCTTCCCATTCCAATACTGAGACCCTTCCTATAGCTTGAGATGTGATATCCAACTCCTTCCCATTCCAATTCTGAGACCCTTCCTATACCATGAGACTTGATATCTCAATGCTTCTAATACCAAACCTGAGATCCGTCCTATAACATGAGATGTGATATCCAAATCCTTCCCCTTCCAAACCTTAGACCCTTCCTTTATCATGAGATGTGATATCCAACTCCTTCCCATTCCAATCCTGACACCCTTCCGATATCATGAGATTTGTTATCTCAATGCTTCTAATATCAAACTTGAGACCCTCCCTATAGCATGAGATCTGACATCCAAGTCCTTCCCATTCCAATCCTGAGACCCTTCCTATAGCATGAGATGTGATATCTCAATGCTTCTAATACCAAACCTGAGACACTTCCTATAACATGAGATGGGATATCCAAGTCCTTCCCATTCTAATCCTGAGACCCTTCCCATAGCATGAGATGTGATGTCTCAATGCTTCTAATACCAAACCTGAGATCCTTCCTATAACATGAGATGTGATATCCAACTCCTTCCCATTCCAATCCTGAGACCCTTCCTATAGCATGAGAAGTGATATCTCCATGCTTATACCAAACCCGAGACCCTTCCTATAGCATGAGATGTGATATCCAACTCCTTCCCATTCCAATCCTGAGACCCTTCCTATAGCATGAGAAGTGATATCTCCATGCGTATACCAAACCTGAGACCCTTCCTATAGCATGAGATGTGATATCCAAATCCTTCCCATTCCAATCCTGAGACCCTTCCTATAGCATGAGATGTGATATCTCAATGCTTATACCAAACCAGAGACCCGTCCTATAACATGAGATGGGATATCCAACTCCTTCCCATTCCAATCCTGAGACCCTTCCTATAACATGAGATGTGATATCCAACTCCTTCCCATTCCAACCTGAGACCCTACCTATAGCATGAGATGGGATATCCAACTCCTTCCAAATCCAATCCTGATACCCTTCCGATAGCATGAGATGTGATATCCCAATGCTTCTACCAAACCTGAGACCCATACTATGGCATGAGATGTGATATCAAACTCCTTCCCATTCCAATTCTGAGACCCTTCCTATACCATGAGACTTGATATCTCAATGCTTCTAATACCAAACCTGAGACCCGTCCTATAACATGAGATGTGATATCCAAATCCTTCCCCTTCCAAACCTTAGACCCTTCCTTTATTATGAGATGTGATTTCCAACTCCTTCCCATTCCAATCCTGACACCCTTCCGATATCATGAGATTTGTTATCTCAATGCTTCTAATATCAAACTTGAGACCCTCCCTATAGCATGAGATCTGACATCCAAGTCCTTCCCATTCCAATCCTGAGACCCTTCCTATAGCATGAGATGTGATATCTCAATGCTTCTAATACCAAACCTGAGACCCTTCCTATAACATGAGATGGGATATCCAACTCCTTCCCATTCCAATCCTGAGACCCTTCCGATAGCAGAGATGTGATATCTCAATGCTTATACCAAACCTGAGACCCTTGCTATGGCCTGAGATGTCATATACAACTCCTTCCCTTTCCAATCCTGAAACCCTTCCTATAGCATGAGATCTGATATCTCAATGCTTATACCAAACCTGAGACCCTTCCTATAGCATGAGATGTGATATCCAACTCCTTCCCATTCCAATCCTGAGACCCTTCCCATAGCATGAGATGTGATGTCTCAATGCTTCTAATACCAAACCTGAGATCCTTCCTATAACGTGAGATGTGATATCCAACTCCTTCCCATTCCAATCCTGAGACCCTTCCTATAGCATGAGAAGTGATATATCCATGCGTATACCAAACCTGAGACCCTTCCTATAGCATGAGATGTGATATCCAAATCCTTCCCATTCCAATCCTGAGACCCTTCCTATAGCATGAGAAGTGATATCTCCATGCTTATACCAAACCTGAGACCCTTCCTATAGCATGAGAAGTGATATCTCCATGCTTATACCAAACCTGAGACGCTTCCTATAGCATGAGATGGGATATCCAACTCCTTCCCATTCCAATCCTGAGCCACTTCCGGTAGCAGAGATGTGATATCTCAATGCTTATACCAAACCTGAGACCCTTCCTATAACATGAGATGTGATAAGCAACTCATTCCCGTTCCAAACCTGAGACACTTCCTATAGCATATGTGATATCCAACTCCTTCCCATTCCAAACATGAGACCCTTCCTATAGCAAGAATGTAATATCCAACTCCTACCCATTCCAATCCTGAGACCATTCCTATAGCATGAGATGTGATATATCAATGCTTCTAATACCAAACCTGAGATCCTTCCTATGACATGAAATGTGATATCCAAATCCTTCCCATTCCAATCCTGAGACCCTTCCTATAGCATGAGATGTGATATCTCAATGCTTCTATCAAACTTGAGTCCCTTACTTTAACATGAGATGTGATATCCAAATCCTTCCCCTTCCAAACCTGAGACCCTCCCTTTAGCATGAGATGTGATATCCAACTCCTTCCCATTCCAATCCTGAGACCCTTCTGATAGCATGAGATGTGATATCTCAATGCCTCTAATAACAAACCTGATTCCTACCTCTAACATGAAATGTGATATCCAACCCCTTCCCTTTCCAAACGTGAGACCCTCCCTATAGCATCAGATGTGATATCCAAGTCCTTCCCATTCCAATCCTGAGACCCTTCCTATAGCATGAGATGTGATATCCCAATGCTTCTAATACCAAACCGGAGACCCTTCCTATAACATAAGATGGGATATCCAACTCCTTCCCATTCCACTCCTGAGACCCTTCCGATAGCAGAGATGTGATATCTCAATGCTTATACCAAACCTGAGACCCTTCCTGTGGCATGAGATGTCATATACAACTCCTTCCCATTCCAATCCTGAGACCCTTCCTATAGCATGAGATGTGATATCCAACTCCTTCCCATTCCAATCCTGAGACCCTTCCTATAGCATGAGATGTGATTTCTCAATGCTTCTAATACCAAACCTGAGATCCTTCCTATAACATGAGATGTGATATCCAACTCCTTCCCATTCCAATCCTGAGACACTTCCTATAGCATGAGAAGTGATATCTCAATGCTTATACCAAACCTGAGACCCTTCCTACGGCATGAGATGTCATATACAACTCCTTCCCATTCCAATCCTGAGACCCTTCCTATAGCATGAGATGTTATCTCAATGCTTATACCAAACCTGAGACCCTTCCTATAGCATGAGATGTGATATCCAACTACTTCCGATTCCAATCCTGAGACCCTTCCTATAGCATGAGATGTGATATCCAACTCCTTCCCTTTCCAAACCTGAGAACCTATCTATAGCATGAGATGTGATATCCAATTCCTTCCCATTCCAATCCTGAGACCCTTCCTATAGCATGAGATGTGATATCTCAATGCTTCTAATACCAAACCTGAGACCCTTCCTGTAGCATGAGATGTGATATCCAACTACTTCCCATTCCAATCCTGAGACCCTTCTTATAGCATGAGATGTGATATCCAACTCCTTCCATTCCAATCCTGAGACCCATCCTATAGCATGAGATGTGATATCTCAATGCTTATACCAAACCTGAGACCCTTCCTATAGCATGAGATGTGATATCCAACTACTTCCCATTCCAATCCTGAGAAATTTCCTATAGCATGAGATGTGATATCCAACTCCTTCCCTTTCCAAACCTGAGAGCATATCTATAGCATGAGATGGGATATCCAACTCCTTCCCATTCCAATCCTGAGACACTTCCGATAGCAGAGATGTAATATCTCAATGCTTATACCAAACCTGAGACCCTTCCTATAACATGAGATGTGATATCCAACTCCTTCCCGTTCCAAACCTGAGACCCTTCCTTTAGCATGAGATGTGATATCCAGCTCCTTCCCATTCCAATCCTGAGACACTTCCGATAGCATAAGATGTGATATCTCAATGCTTCTAATATCAAAACTGAGACCCTCCCTATAGCATGATATGTGATATCTAAGTCCTTCCCATTCCAATCCTAGAACCCTTCCTATAGCAGGAGATGTGATATCTCAATGCTTCTACCAAACCTGAGACCCTTCCTTTAGCATGAGATGTGATATCCAACTCCTTCCCATTCCAGTCCTGAGACCCTTCCTATAGCATGAGATATGATATCTCAATACTTCTAATACCAAACCTGAGATCCTTCTGATAACATGAGATGTGATATCCAAATCCTTCCCCTTCCAAACCTGAGACCCTCCCTTTAGCATGAGATGTGATATCCAACTCCTTCCCATTCCAATCCTGAGATCCTTCTGATAGCATGAGATGTGATATCTCAATGCTTCTAATACCAAACCTGAGATCCTTCCTATAACATGAGATGTGATATCCAACTCCTTCCTTTTCCAATCCTGAGACCCTTCCTATAGCATGAGAAGTGATATCTCCATGCGTATACCAAACCTGAGACCCTTCCTATAGCATGAGATGTGATATCCAAATCCTTCCCATTCCAATCCTGAGACCCTTCCTATAGCATGAGATGTGATATCTCAATGCTTATACCAAACCAGAGACCCGTCCTATAACATGAGATGGGATATCCAACTCCTTCCCATTCCAATCCTGAGCCACTTCCGATAGCAGAGATGTGATATCTCAATGCTTATACCAAACCTGAGACCCTTCCTATAACATGAAATGTTATATCCAACTCATTCCCATTCCAAACCTGAGACACTTCCTATAGCATATGTGATATCCAACTCCTTCCCATTCCAAACATGAGACCCTTCCGATAGCATGAGATGTGATATCCAACTCCTTTGAATTCCAATACTGAGACCCTTCCAATAGCATATGTGATATCTCAATGCTTCTAATATCAAACCTGAGAACCTCCCTATAGCATGAGATGTGATATCCAACTCCTTCCCATCCCAATCCTGAGACACTTCCGATTGCAGAGATGTGATATCTCAATGTTTATACCAAACCTGAGACTCTTCCTATAACATGAGATGTGATAAACAACTCCTTCCCGTTCCAAACCTGAGACCCTTCCTATAGCATGAGATGTGATATCCAGCTCCTTCCCATTCCAATCCTGAGACCCTTCCGATAGCATGAGATGTGTTATCTCAATGCTTCTAATACCAAACCTGAGATCCTTCTTATAACATGTGATGTGATATCCAAATCCTTCCCCTTCCAAACCTGAGACCCTCCCTTTAGCATGAGATGTGATATCCAACTCCTTCCCATTCCAATCCTGAGACCCTTATGATAGCATGAGATGTGATATCTCAATGCCTCTAATACCAAACCTCAGATACTTCCGATAGCATGAGATGTGATATCTCAATGCTTCTAATACCAAACCTGAGATCCTTCCTATAACATGAGATGCGATATCCAAATCCTTCCCCTTCCAAACCTGAGACCCTCCCTTTAGCATGAGATGTGATATCCAACGCCTTCCCATTCCAATCCTGAGACCCTTCTGATAGCATGAGATGTGATATCTCAATGCCTCTAATACCAAACCTGAGATCCTACCTCTAACATGAAATGTGATATCCAACTCCTTCCCTTTCCAAACCTGCGACCCTGCCTATAGCATGAGATGTGATATCCAAGTCCTTCCCATTCCAATCCTGAGACCCTTCCTATAGCATGAGATGTGATATCTCAATGCTTATACCAAACCTGAGACCCTTCCTATGGCATGAGATGTCATATACAACTCCTTCCCATTCCAATCCCGAGACCCTTCCTATAGCATGAGATGTGATATCTCAATGCTTATACCAAACCTGAAACCCTTCCTATAGCATGAGATGTGATATCCAACTTCTTCCCATTCCAATCTTGAGACCCTTCCTATAACATGAGATGTGATGTCTCAATGCTTCTAATACCAAACCTGAGATCTTTCCTATAACATGAGATGTGATATCCAACTCCTTCCCATTCCAATTCTGAGACCCTTCCTATAGCAAGAGATGTGATATCTCAATGCCTCTTTACCAAACCTGATATCCTACCTCTAACATGAAATGTGATATCCAACTCCTTCCCCTTCCAAACCTGAGAGCCTTCCTATAGCATGAGATGTGATATCCAAGTCCTTCCCATTCCAATCCTGAGACCCTTCCTATAACATCAGATGTGATATCCAACTCCTTCCCATTCCAACCTGAGACCCTTCCTATAGCATGAGATGGGATATCCAACTCCTTCCAAATCCAATCCTGATACCCTTCCGATAGCATGAGATGTGATATCCCAATGCTTCTACAAAACCTGAGACCCATACATGGCATGAGATGTGATATCAAACTCCTTCCCATTCCAATCCTGAGACCCTTCCGATAGCAGAGATGTGATATCTCAATGCTTATACCAAACCTGAGACCCTTCCTATGGCATGAGATGTCATATACAACTCCTTCCCATTCCAAGCCTGAGACCCTTCCTATAGCATGAGATGTGATATCTCAATGTTTATACCAAACCTGAGACCCTTCCTATAGCATGAGATGTGATATCCAACCCCTTCCCATTCCAATCCTGAGACCCTTCCTATAGCATGAGATGTGATATCTCAATGCTTATACCAAACCTGAATCCCTTCCTATAGCATGAAATGTGATATCCAACTCCTTCCCTTTCCAAACCTGAGAGCCTACCTATAGCATGAGATGTGATCTCCAAGTCCTTCCCATTCCAATCCTTAGACCCTTCCTACAGCATGCAATATGATATCTCAATGATTCTAATAACAAACCTGAGACCCGTCCTATAACATGAGATGGGATATCCAACTCCTTCCCATTCCAATCCTGAGATACTTCCGATAGCAGAGATGTGATATCTCAATGCTTATACCAAACCTGAGACCCTTCCTATAGCATGAGATGTGATATCCAATTCTTTCCCGTTCCAAACCTGAGACCCTTCCTATAGCATATGTGATATCCAACTCCTTCCCATTCCAAACATGAGACCCTTCCTATAGCAAGAATGTAATATCCAACTCCTTCCCATTCCAATCCTGAGACCCTTCCTTCAGCATGCGATGTGATATTTCAATGCTTCTAATACCAAACCTGAGACCCGTCCTATAACATGAGATGGGATATCCAACTCCTTCCAGTTCCAAACCTGAGAGCCTTCCTATAGCATGAGATGTGATATCCAAGTCCTTCCCATTCCAATCCTGAGACCCTTCCTATAACATGAGATGTGATATCTCAATGCTTATACCAAACCTGAATCCCTTCCTATAGCATGAGATGTGATATCCAACTCCTTCCCATTCCAATCCTGAGACCCTTCCTATAGCATTAGATGTGATATCTCAATGCCTCTAATACCAAACCTGAGATCCTTCCTCTAACATGAAATGTGATATCCAACTCCTTCCCTTTCCAAACCTGAGAGCCTACCTATAGCATGAGATGTGATATCCAAGTCCTTCCCATTCCAATCCTTAGACCCTTCCTACAGCATGCAATATGATATCTCAATGATTCTAATACCAAACCTGAGATCTTTCCTATAACATGAGATGTGATATCCAACTCCTTCCCATTCCAATCCTGAGACCCTTCCTATAGCATGAGATGTGATATCTCAATGCCTCTTTACCAAACCTGAGATCCTACCTCTAACATGAAATGTGATATCCAACTCCTTCCCCTTCCAAACCTGAGAGCCTTCCTATAGTATGAGATGTGATATCCAAGTCCTTCCCATTCCAATCCTGAGACCCTTCCTATAACATCAGATGTGATATCCAACTCCTTCCCATTCCAACCTGAGACCCGTCCTATAACATGAGATGGGATATCCAACTCCTTCCAGTTCCAAACCTGAGACCCTTCCTATAGCATGAGATGTGATATCAAACTCCTTCCCATTCCAATCCTGAGACCCTTCCGATAGCATGAGATGTGTTATCTCAATGCCTCTTTACCAAACCTGAGATCCTACCTCTAACATGAAATGTGATATCCAACTCCTTCCCCTTCCAAACCTGAGAGCCTTCCTATAGCATGAGATGTGATATCCAAGTCCTTCCCATTCCAATCCTGAGACCCTTCCTATAACATGAGATGTGATGTCTCAATGCTTCTAATACCAAACCTGAGATCTTTCCTATAACATGAGATGTGATATCCAACTCCTTCCCATTCAAATCCTGAGACCCTTCCTATAGCATGAGATGTGATATCTCAATGCCTCTTTACCAAACCTGAGATCCTACCTCTAACATGAAATGTGATATCCAACTCCTTCCCCTTCAAACCTGAGAGCCTTCCTATAGTATGAGATGTGATATCCAAGTCCTTCCCATTCCAACCCTGAGACCCTTCCTTTAACATCAGATGTGATATCCAACTCCTTCCCATTCCAACCTGAGACCCTTCCTATAGCATGAGATGGGATATTCAACTCCTTCCACATCCAATCCTGATACCCTTCCGATAGCTTGAGATGTGATATCTCAATGCTTCTAATACCAAACCTGTGACTCTTCCTATAACATGAGATGGGATATCCAACTCCTTCCCATTCCAATCCTGAGACCCTTCCGATAGCAGAGATGTGATATCTCAATGCTTATACCAAACCTGAGACCCTTCCTATGGCATGAGATGTCACATACAACTCCTTCCCATTCCAATCCTGAGACCCTTCCTATAGTATGAGATGTGATATCTCAATGCTTATACCAAACCTGAGACCCTTCCTATAGCATGAGATGTGATATCCAACTCCTTCCCATTCCAATCCTGAGACCCTTCCCATAGCATGAGATGTGATGTCTCAATGCTTCTAATACCAAACCTGAGATCCTTCCTATAACATCAAATGTGATATCCAACTCCTTCCCATTCCAATCCTGAGACCCTTCCTATAGCAAGAGATGTGATATCTCAATGCTTATACCAAACCTGAGACCCTTCCTATAGCATGAGATGTGATATCCAACTCCTTCCCATTCCAATCCTGAGACCCTTCCTATAGCATGAGATGTGATATCTCAATGCCTCTAATACCAAACCTGAGATCCTTCCTCTAACATGAAATGTGATATCCAACTCCGTCCCTTTCCAAACCTGAGAGCCTACCTATAGCATGAGATGTGATATCCAAGTCCTTCCCATTCCAATCCTTAGACCCTTCCTACAGCATGCAATATGATATATCAATGATTCTAGTAACAAACCTGAGACCCATCCTATAACATGAGATGGGATATCCAACTCCTTTCAATTCCAATCCTGAGACACTTCCTATAGCATGAGATGTGATATCTCAATGCTTATACCAAACCTGAGACCCTTCCTATGGCATGAGATGTCACATACAACTCCTTCCCATTCCAATCCTGAGACCCTTCCTATAGTATGAGATGTGATATCTCAATGCTTATACCAAACCTGAGACCCTTCCTATAGCATGAGATGTGATATCCAACTTCTTCCCATTCCAATCCTGAGACCCTTCCTATAACATGAGATGTGATGTCTCAATGCTTCTAATACCAAACCTGATATCTTTCCTATAACATGAGATGTGATATCCAACTCCTTCCCATTCCAATCCTGAGACCCTTCCTATAGCATTAGATGTGATATCTCAATGCCTCTAATACCAAACCTGAGATCCTTCCTCTAACATGAAATGTGATATCCAACTCCTTCCCTTTCCAAACCTGAGAGCCTACCTATAGCATGAGATGTGATATCCAAGTCCTTCCCATTCCAATCCTTAGACCCTTCCTACAGCATGCAATATGATATCTCAATGATTCTAATACCAAACCTGAGATCTTTCCTATAACATGAGATGTGATATCCAACTCCTTCCCATTCCAATCCTGAGACCCTTCCTATAGCATGAGATGTGATATCTCAATGCCTCTTTACCAAACCTGAGATCCTACCTCTAACATGAAATGTGATATCCAACTCCTTCCCCTTCCAAACCTGAGAGCCTTCCTATAGTATGAGATGTGATATCCAAGTCCTTCCCATTCCAATCCTGAGACCCTTCCTATAACATCAGATGTGATATCCAACTCCTTCCCATTCCAACCTGAGACCCGTCCTATAACATGAGATGGGATATCCAACTCCTTCCAGTTCCAAACCTGAGACCCTTCCTATAGCATGAGATGTGATATCAAACTCCTTCCCATTCCAATCCTGAGACCCTTCCGATAGCATGAGATGTGTTATCTCAATGCCTCTTTACCAAACCTGAGATCCTACCTCTAACATGAAATGTGATATCCAACTCCTTCCCCTTCCAAACCTGAGAGCCTTCCTATAGCATGAGATGTGATATCCAAGTCCTTCCCATTCCAATCCTGAGACCCTTCCTATAACATGAGATGTGATGTCTCAATGCTTCTAATACCAAACCTGAGATCTTTCCTATAACATGAGATGTGATATCCAACTCCTTCCCATTCAAATCCTGAGACCCTTCCTATAGCATGAGATGTGATATCTCAATGCCTCTTTACCAAACCTGAGATCCTACCTCTAACATGAAATGTGATATCCAACTCCTTCCCCTTCAAACCTGAGAGCCTTCCTATAGTATGAGATGTGATATCCAAGTCCTTCCCATTCCAATCCTGAGACCCTTCCTATAACATCAGATGTGATATCCAACTCCTTCCCATTCCAACCTGAGACCCTTCCTATAGCATGAGATGGGATATTCAACTCCTTCCACATCCAATCCTGATACCCTTCCGATAGCTTGAGATGTGATATCTCAATGCTTCTAATACCAAACCTGTGACTCTTCCTATAACATGAGATGGGATATCCAACTCCTTCCCATTCCAATCCTGAGACCCTTCCGATAGCAGAGATGTGATATCTCAATGCTTATACCAAACCTGAGACCCTTCCTATGGCATGAGATGTCACATACAACTCCTTCCCATTCCAATCCTGAGACCCTTCCTATAGTATGAGATGTGATATCTCAATGCTTATACCAAACCTGAGACCCTTCCTATAGCATGAGATGTGATATCCAACTCCTTCCCATTCCAATCCTGAGACCCTTCCCATAGCATGAGATGTGATGTCTCAATGCTTCTAATACCAAACCTGAGATCCTTCCTATAACATCAAATGTGATATCCAACTCCTTCCCATTCCAATCCTGAGACCCTTCCTATAGCAAGAGATGTGATATCTCAATGCTTATACCAAACCTGAGACCCTTCCTATAGCATGAGATGTGATATCCAACTCCTTCCCATTCCAATCCTGAGACCCTTCCTATAGCATGAGATGTGATATCTCAATGCCTCTAATACCAAACCTGAGATCCTTCCTCTAACATGAAATGTGATATCCAACTCCGTCCCTTTCCAAACCTGAGAGCCTACCTATAGCATGAGATGTGATATCCAAGTCCTTCCCATTCCAATCCTTAGACCCTTCCTACAGCATGCAATATGATATATCAATGATTCTAGTAACAAACCTGAGACCCATCCTATAACATGAGATGGGATATCCAACTCCTTTCAATTCCAATCCTGAGACACTTCCTATAGCATGAGATGTGATATCTCAATGCTTATACCAAACCTGAGACCCTTCCTATGGCATGAGATGTCACATACAACTCCTTCCCATTCCAATCCTGAGACCCTTCCTATAGTATGAGATGTGATATCTCAATGCTTATACCAAACCTGAGACCCTTCCTATAGCATGAGATATGATATCCAACTTCTTCCCATTCCAATCCTGAGACCCTTCCTATAACATGAGATGTGATGTCTCAATGCTTCTAATACCAAACCTGATATCTTTCCTATAACATGAGATGTGATATCCAACTCCTTCCCATTCCAATCCTGAGACCCTTCCTAGAGCATGAGATGTGATATCTCAATGCTTATACCAAACCTGAGACCCTTCCTATAGCTTGAGATGTGATATCCAACTCCTTCCCATTCCAATCCTGAGAACCTTCCTATAGCATGAGATGTGATATCTCAATGCCTCTAATACCAAACCTGAGATCCTTCCTCTAACATGAAATGTTATATCCAACTCCTTCCCCTTCCAAACCTGAGAGCCTTCCTATAGCATGAGATATGATATCCAAGTCCTTCCCATTCCAATCCTGAGACCCTTCCTATAACATGAGATGTGATATTCAACTCCTTCCCATTCCAACCTGAGACCCTTCCTATAGCATGAGATGGGATATCCAACTCCTTCCAAATCCAATCCTGATACCCTTCCGATAGCATGAGATGTGATATCCCAATGCTTCTACCAAACCTGAGACCCATACTATGGCATGAGATGTGATATCAAACTCCTTCCCATTCCAATCCTGAGACCCTTCCTATAGCTTGAGATGTGATATCCAACTCCTTCCCATTCCAATTCTGAGACCCTTCCTATACCATGAGACTTGATATCTCAATGCTTCTAATACCAAACCTGAGACCCGTCCTATAACATGAGATGTGATATCCAAATCCTTCCCCTTCCAAACCTTAGACCCTTCCTTTATCATGAGATGTGATATCCAACTCCTTCCCATTCCAATCCTGACACCCTTCCGATATCATGAGATTTGTTATCTCAATGCTTCTAATATCAAACTTGAGACCCTCCCTATAGCATGAGATCTGACATCCAAGTCCTTCCCATTCCAATCCTGAGACCCTTCCTATAGCATGAGATGTGATATCTCAATGCTTCTAATACCAAACCTGAAACCCTTCCTATAACATGAGATGGGATATCCAAGTCCTTCCCATTCTAATCCTGAGACCCTTCCCATAGCATGAGATGTGATGTCTCAATGCTTCTAATACCAAACCTGAGATCCTTCCTATAACATGAGATGTGATATCCAACTCCTTCCCATTCCAATCCTGAGACCCTTCCTATAGCATGAGAAGTGATATCTCCATGCTTATACCAAACCCGAGACCCTTCCTATAGCATGAGATGTGATATCCAACTCCTTCCCATTCCAATCCTGAGACCCTTCCTATAGCATGAGAAGTGATATCTCCATGCGTATACCAAACCTGAGACCCTTCCTATAGCATGAGATGTGATATCCAAATCCTTCCCATTCCAATCCTGAGACCCTTCCTATAGCATGAGATGTGATATCTCAATGCTTATACCAAACCAGAGACCCGTCCTATAACATGAGATGGGATATCCAACTCCTTCCCATTCCAATCCTGAGACCCTTCCTATAACATGAGATGTGATATCCAACTCCTTCCAATTCCAACCTGAGACCCTTCCTATAGCATGAGATGGGATATCCAACTCCTTCCAAATCCAATCCTGATACCCTTCCGATAGCATGAGATGTGATATCCCAATGCTTCTACCAAACCTGAGACCCATACTATGGCATGAGATGTGATATCAAACTCCTTCCCATTCCAATCCTGAGACCCTTCCTATAGCTTGAGATGTGATATCCAACTCCTTCCCATTCCAATTCTGAGACCCTTCCTATACCATGAGACTTGATATCTCAATGCTTCTAATACCAAACCTGAGACCCGTCCTATAACATGAGATGTGATATCCAAATCCTTCCCCTTCCAAACCTTAGACCCTTCCTTTATCATGAGATGTGATTTCCAACTCCTTCCCATTCCAATCCTGACACCCTTCCGATATCATGAGATTTGTTATCTCAATGCTTCTAATATCAAACTTGAGACCCTCCCTATAGCATGAGATCTGACATCCAAGTCCTTCCCATTCCAATCCTGAGACCCTTCCTATAGCATGAGATGTGATATCTCAATGCTTCTAATACCAAACCTGAGACCCTTCCTATAACATGAGATGGGATATCCAACTCCTTCCCATTCCAATCCTGAGACCCTTCCGATAGCAGAGATGTGATATCTCAATGCTTATACCAAACCTGAGACCCTTGCTATGGCCTGAGATGTCATATACAACTCCTTCCCATTCCAATCCTGAGACCCTTCCTATAGCATGAGATGTGATATCTCAATGCTTATACCAAACCTGAGACCCTTCCTATAGCATGAGATGTGATATCCAACTCCTTCCCATTCCAATCCTGAGACCCTTCCCATAGCATGAGATGTGATGTCTCAATGCTTCTAATACCAAACCTGAGACCCTTCCTATAACATGAGATGTGATATCCAACTCCTTCCCATTCCAATCCTGAGACCCTTCCTATAGCATGAGAAGTGATATCTCCATGCTTATACCAAACCTGAGACCATTCCTATAGCATGAGATGTAATATCCAACTCCTTCCCATTCCAATCCTGAGACCCTTCCTATAGCATGAGAAGTATCTCCATGCGTATACCAAACCTGAGACCCTTCCTATAGCATGAGATGTGATATCCAAATCCTTCCCATTCCAATCCTGAGCCACTTCCGATAGCAGAGATGTGATATCTCAATGCTTATACCAAACCTTAGACCCTTCCTATAACATGAGATGTGATATCCAACTCATTCCCGTTCCAAACCTGAGACACTTCTTATAGCATATGTGATATCCAAGTCCTTTCCATTTCAAACATGAGACCCTTCCTATAGCAAGAATGTAATATCCAACTCCTACCCATTCCAATCCTGAGACCATTCCTATAGCATGAGATGTGATATATCAATGCTTCTAATACCAAACCTGAGATCCTTCCTATGACATGAAATGTGATATCCAAATCCTTCCCATTCCAAACCTGAGACCCTTCCTACAGCATGCAATGTGATATCTCAATGCTTCTAATATCAAACCTGAGACCCGTCCTATAACATGAGATGGGATATCCAACTCCTTCCCGTTCCAAACCTGAGACCCTTCCTATAGCATGAGATGTGATATCCAATTCCTTCCCATCCCAATCCTGAGACACCTCCGATAGCAGAGATGTGATATCTCAATGCTTATACCAAACCTGAGACTCTTCCTATAACATGAGATGTGATGTCCAACTCCTTCCCGTTCCAAACCTGAGACCCTTCCTATAGCATGAGATGTGATATCCAACTCCTTCCCATTCCAATCCTGAGACCCTTCCGATAGCAGAGATGTGATATCTCAATGCTTATACCAAACCTGAGACTCTTCCTATAACATGAGATGTGATATCCAACTCCTTCCCTTTCCAAACCTGAGACCCTGCCTATAGCATGAGATGTGATATCCAAGTCCTTCCCATTCCAATCCTGAGACCCTTCCTATAGCATGAGATGTGATATCTCAATGCTTATACCAAACCTGAGACCCTTCCTATGGCATGAGATGTCATATACAACTCCTTCCCATTCCAATCCCGAGACCCTTCCTATAGCATGAGATGTGATATCTCAATGCTTATACCAAACCTGAAACCCTTCCTATAGCATGAGATGTGATATCCAACTTCTTCCCATTCCAATCCTGAGACCCTTCCTATAACATGAGATGTGATGTCTCAATGCTTCTAATACCAAACCTGAGATCTTTCCTATAACATGAGATGTGATATCCAACTCCTTCCCATTCCAATTCTGAGACCCTTCCTATAGCAAGAGATGTGATATCTCAATGCCTCTTTACCAAACCTGATATCCTACCTCTAACATGAAATGTGATATCCAACTCCTTCCCCTTCCAAACCTGAGAGCCTTCCTATAGCATGAGATGTGATATCCAAGTCCTTCCCATTCCAATCCTGAGACCCTTCCTATAACATCAGATGTGATATCCAACTCCTTCCCATTCCAACCTGAGACCCTTCCTATAGCATGAGATGGGATATCCAACTCCTTCCAAATCCAATCCTGATACCCTTCCGATAGCATGAGATGTGATATCCCAATGCTTCTACAAAACCTGAGACCCATACATGGCATGAGATGTGATATCAAACTCCTTCCCATTCCAATCCTGAGACCCTTCCGATAGCAGAGATGTGATATCTCAATGCTTATACCAAACCTGAGACCCTTCCTATGGCATGAGATGTCATATACAACTCCTTCCCATTCCAAGCCTGAGACCCTTCCTATAGCATGCAATATGATATCTCAATGATTCTAATAACAAACCTGAGACCCGTCCTATAACATGAGATGGGATATCCAACTCCTTCCCATTCCAATCCTGAGACACTTCCGATAGCAGAGATGTGATATCTCAATGCTTATACCAAACCTGAGACCCTTCCTATAGCATGAGATGTGATATCCAATTCTTTCCCGTTCCAAACCTGAGACCCTTCCTATAGCATATGTGATATCCAACTCCTTCCCATTCCAAACATGAGACCCTTCCTATAGCAAGAATGTAATATCCAACTCCTTCCCATTCCAATCCTGAGACCCTTCCTTCAGCATGCGATGTGATATCTCAATGCTTCTAATACCAAACCTGAGACCCGTCCTATAACATGAGATGGGATATCCAACTCCTTCCAGTTCCAAACCTGAGAGCCTTCCTATAGCATGAGATGTGATATCCAAGTCCTTCCCATTCCAATCCTGAGACCCTTCCTATAACATGAGATGTGATATCTCAATGCTTATACCAAACCTGAATCCCTTCCTATAGCATGAGATGTGATATCCAACTCCTTCCCATTCCAATCCTGAGACCCTTCCTATAGCATTAGATGTGATATCTCAATGCCTCTAATACCAAACCTGAGATCCTTCCTCTAACATGAAATGTGATATCCAACTCCTTCCCTTTCCAAACCTGAGAGCCTACCTATAGCATGAGATGTGATATCCAAGTCCTTCACATTCCAATCCTTAGACCCTTCCTACAGCATGCAATATGATATCTCAATGATTCTAATACCAAACCTGAGATCTTTCCTATAACATGAGATGTGATATCCAACTCCTTCCCATTCCAATCCTGAGACCCTTCCTATAGCATGAGATGTGATATCTCAATGCCTCTTTACCAAACCTGAGATCCTACCTCTAACATGAAATGTGATATCCAACTCCTTCCCCTTCCAAACCTGAGAGCCTTCCTATAGTATGAGATGTGATATCCAAGTCCTTCCCATTCCAATCCTGAGACCCTTCCTATAACATCAGATGTGATATCCAACTCCTTCCCATTCCAACCTGAGACCCTTCCTATAGCATGAGATGGGATATTCAACTCCTTCCAAATCCAATCCTGATACCCTTCCGATAGCATGATATGTGATATCTCAATGCTTCTAATACCAAACCTGTGACTCTTCCTATAACATGAGATGGGATATCCAACTCCTTCCCATTCCAATCCTGAGACCCTTCCGATAGCAGAGATGTGATATCTCAATGCTTATACCAAACCTGAGACCCTTCCTATGGCATGAGATGTCACATATAACTCCTTCCCATTCCAATCCTGAGACCCTTCCTATAGTATGAGATGTGATATCTCAATGCTTATACCAAACCTGAGACCCTTCCTATAGCATGAGATGTGATATCCAACTCCTTCCCATTCCAATCCTGAGACCCTTCCCATAGCATGAGATGTGATGTCTCAATGCTTCTAATACCAAACCTGAGATCCTTCCTATAACATCAAATGTGATATCCAACTCCTTCCCATTCCAATCCTGAGACCCTTCCTATAGCATGAGATGTGATATCTCAATGCTTATACCAAACCTGAGACCCTTCCTATAGCATGAGATGTGATATCCAACTCCTTCCCATTCCAATCCTGAGACCCTTCCTATAGCATGAGATGTGATATCTCAATGCCTCTAATACCAAACCTGAGATCCTTCCTCTAACATGAAATGTGATATCCAACTCCGTCCCTTTCCAAACCTGAGAGCCTACCTATAGCATGAGATGTGATATCCAACTCCTTCCCATTCCAAACATGAGACCCTTCCTATAGCAAGAATGTAATATCCAACTCCTTCCCATTCCAATCCTGAGACCCTTCCTACAGCATGCGATGTGATATCTCAATGCTTCTAATACCAAACCTGAGATCTTTCCTATAACATGAGATGTGATATCCAACTCCTTCCCATTCAAATCCTGAGACCCTTCCTATAGCATGAGATGTGATATCTCAATGCCTCTTTACCAAACCTGAGATCCTACCTCTAACATGAAATGTGATATCCAACTCCTTCCCCTTCCAAACCTGAGAGCCTTCCTATAGTATGAGATGTGATATCCAAGTCCTTCCCATTCCAATCCTGAGACCCTTCCTATAACATCAGATGTGATATCCAACTCCTTCCCATTCCAACCTGAGACCCTTCCTATAGCATGAGATGGGATATTCAACTCCTTCCAAATCCAATCCTGATACCCTTCCGATAGCTTGAGATGTGATATCTCAATGCTTCTAATACCAAACCTGTGACTCTTCCTATAACATGAGATGGGATATCCATCTCCTTCCCATTCCAATCCTGAGACCCTTCCGATAGCAGAGATGTGATATCTCAATGCTTATACCAAACCTGAGACCCTTCCTATGGCATGAGATGTCACATACAACTCCTTCCCATTCCAATCCTGAGACCCTTCCTATAGTATGAGATGTGATATCTCAATGCTTATACCAAACCTGAGACCCTTCATATAGCATGAGATGTGATATCCAACTCCTTCCCATTCCAATCCTGAGACCCTTCCCATAGCATGAGATTTGATGTCTCAATGCTTCTAATACCAAACCTGAGATCCTTCCTATAACATCAAATGTGATATCCAACTCCTTCCCATTCCAATCCTGAGACCCTTCCTATAGCATGAGATGTGATATCTCAATGCTTATACCAAACCTGAGACCCTTCCTATAGCATGAGATGTGATATTCAACTCCTTCCCATTCCAATCCTGAGACCCTTCCTATAGCATGAGATGTGATATCTCAATGCCTCTAATACCAAACCTGAGATCCTTCCTCTAACATGAAATGTGATATCCAACTCCGTCCCTTTCCAAACCTGAGAGCCTTCCTATAGCATGAGATGTCACATACAACTCCTTCCCATTCCAATCCTTAGACCCTTCCTACAGCATGCAATATGATATCTCAATGATTCTAATAACAAACCTGAGACCCGTCCTATAACATGAGATGGGATATCCAACACCTTTCAATTCCAATCCTGAGACACTTCCTATAGCATGAGATGTGATATCTCAATGCTTATACCAAACCTGAGACCCTTCCTATGGCATGAGATGTCATATACAACTCCTTCCCATTCCAATCCTGAGACCCTTCCTATAGCATGAGATGTGATATCTCAATGCTTATACCAAACCTGAGACCCTTCCTATAGCATGAGATGTGATATCCAACTTCTTCCCATTCCAATCCTGAGACCCTTCCTATAACATGAGATGTGACGTCTCAATGCTTCTAATACCAAACCTGATATCTTTCCTATAACATGAGATGTGATATCTAACTCCTTCCCATTCCAATCCTGAGACCCTTCCTATAGCATGAGATGTGATATCTCAATGCTTATACCAAACCTGAGACCCTTCCTATAGCTTGAGATGTGATATCCAACTCCTTCCCATTCCAATCCTGAGAACCTTCCTATAGCATGAGATGTGATATCTCAATGCCTCTAATACCAAACCTGAGATCCTTCCTCTAACATGAAATGTGATATCCAACTCCTTCCCCTTCCAAACCTGAGAGCCTTCCTATAGCATGAGATATGATATCCAAGTCCTTCCCATTCCAATCCTGAGACCCTTCCTATAACATGAGATGTGATATTCAACTCCTTCCCATTCCAACCTGAGACCCTTCCTATAGCATGAGATGGGATATCCAACTCCTTCCAAATCCAATCCTGATACCCTTCCGATAGCATGAGATGTGATATCCCAATGCTTCTACCAAACCTGAGACCCATACTATGGCATGAGATGTGATATCAAACTCCTTCCCATTCCAATCCTGAGACCCTTCCTATAGCTTGAGATGTGATATCCAACTCCTTCCCATTCCAATTCTGAGACCCTTCCTATACCATGAGACTTGATATCTCAATGCTTGTAATACCAAACCTGAGACCCGTCCTATAACATGAGATGTGATATCCAAATCCTTCCCCTTCCAAACCTTAGACCCTTCCTTTATCATGAGATGTGATATCCAACTCCTTCCCATTCCAATCCTGACACCCTTCCGATATCATGAGATTTGTTATCTCAATGCTTCTAATACCAAACCTGAGACCCTTCCTATAACATGAGAAGGGATATCCAAGTCCTTCCCATTCTAATCCTGAGACCCTTCCCATAGCATGAGATGTGATGTCTCAATGCTTCTAATACCAAACCTGAGATCCTTCCTATAACATGAGATGTGATATCCAACTCCTTCCCATTCCAATCCTGAGACCCTTCCTATAGCATGAGAAGTGATATCTCCATGCTTATACCAAACCCGAGACCCTTCCTATAGCATGAGATGTGATATCCAACTCCTTCCATTCCAATCCTGAGACCCTTCCTATAGCATGAGAAGTGATATCTCCATGCGTATACCAAACCTGAGACCCTTCCGATAGCATGAGATGTGATATCCAAATCCTTCCCATTCCAATCCTGAGACCCTTCCTATAGCATGAGAAGTGATATCTCAATGCTTATACCAAACCAGAGACCCGTCCTATAACATGAGATGGGATATCCAACTCCTTCCCATTCCAATCCTGAGACCCTTCCTATAACATGAGATGTGATATCCAACTCCTTCCCATTCCAACCTGAGACCCTTCCTATAGCATGAGATGGGATATCCAACTCCTTCCAAATCCAATCCTGATACCCTTCCGATAGCATGAGATGTGATATCCCAATGCTTCTACCAAACCTGAGACCCATACTATGGCATGAGATGTGATATCAAACTCCTTCCCATTCCAATCCTGAGACCCTTCCTATAGCTTGAGATGTGATATCCAACTCCTTCCCATTCCAATTCTGAGACCCTTCCTATACCATGAGACTTGATATCTCAATGCTTCTAATACCAAACCTGAGACCCGTCCTATAACATGAGATGTGATATCCAAATCCTTCCCCTTCCAAACCTTAGACCCTTCCTTTATCATGAGATGTGATTTCCAATTCCTTCCCATTCCAATCCTGACACCCTTCCGATATCATGAGATTTGTTATCTCAATGCTTCTAATATCAAACTTGAGACCCTCCCTATAGCATGAGATCTGACATCCAAGTCCTTCCCATTCCAATCCTGAGACCCTTCCTATAGCATGAGATGTGATATCTCAATGCTTCTAATACCAAACCTGAGACCCTTCCTATAACATGAGATGGGATATCCAACTCCTTCCCATTCCAATCCTGAGACCCTTCCGATAGCAGAGATGTGATATCTCAATGCTTATACCAAACCTGAGACCCTTGCTATGGCCTGAGATGTCATATACAACTCCTTCCCATTCCAATCCTGAGACCCTTCCTATAGCATGAGATGTGATATCTCAATGCTTATACCAAACCTGAGACCCTTCCTATAGCATGAGATGTGATATCCAACTCCTTCCCATTCCAATCCTGAGACCCTTCCCATAGCATGAGATGTGATGTCTCAATGCTTCTAATACCAAACCTGAGACCCTTCCTATAACATGAGATGTGATATCCAACTCCTTCCCATTCCAATCCTGAGACCCTTCCTATAGCATGAGAAGTGATATCTCCATGCTTATACCAAACCTGAGACACTTCCTATAGCATGAGATGTAATATCCAACTCCTTCCCATTCCAATCCTGAGACCCTTCCTATAGCATGAGAAGTATCTCCATGCGTATACCATGCGTGTATCTCCATTCCTATAGCATGAGATGTGATATCCAAATCCTTCCCATTCCAATCCTGAGCCACTTCCGATAGCAGAGATGTGATATCTCAATGCTTATACCAAACCTGAGACCCTTCCTATAACATGAGATGTGATATCCAACTCATTCCCGTTCCAAACCTGAGACACTTCCTATAGCATATGTGATATCCAAGTCCTTCCCATTTCAAACATGAGACCCTTCCTATAGCAAGAATGTAATATCCAACTCCTACCCATTCCAATCCTGAGACCATTCCTATAGCATGAGATGTGATATATCAATGCTTCTAATACCAAACCTGAGATCCTTCCTATGACATGAAATGTGATATCCAAATCCTTCCCATTCCAAACCTGAGACCCTTCCTACAGCATGCAATGTGATATCTCAATGCTTCTAATATCAAACCTGAGACCCGTCCTATAACATGAGATGGGATATCCAACTCCTTCCCGTTCCAAACCTGAGACCCTTCCTATAGCATGAGATGTGATATCCAATTCCTTCCCATCCCAATCCTGAGACACCTCCGATAGCAGAGATGTGATATCTCAATGCTTATACCAAACCTGAGACTCTTCCTATAACATGAGATGTGATATCCAACTCCTTCCCGTTCCAAACCTGAGACCCTTCCTATAGCATGAGATGTGATATCCAACTCCTTCCCATTCCAATCCTGACACCCTTCCGATATCATGAGATTTGTTATCTCAATGCTTCTAATATCAAACTTGAGACCCTCCCTATAGCATGAGATCTGACATCCAAGTCCTTCCCATTCCAATCCTGAGACCCTTCCTATAGCATGAGATGTGATATCTCAATGCTTCTAATACCAAACCTGAGACCCTTCCTATAACATGAGATGGGATATCCAACTCCTTCCCATTCCAATCCTGAGACCCTTCCGATAGCAGAGATGTGATATCTCAATGCTTATACCAAACCTGAGACCCTTGCTATGGCCTGAGATGTCATATACAACTCCTTCCCATTCCAATCCTGAGACCCTTCCTATAGCATGAGATGTGATATCTCAATGCTTATACCAAACCTGAGACCCTTCCTATAGCATGAGATGTGATATCCAACTCCTTCCCATTCCAATCCTGAGACCCTTCCCATAGCATGAGATGTGATGTCTCAATGCTTCTAATACCAAACCTGAGACCCTTCCTATAACATGAGATGTGATATCCAACTCCTTCCCATTCCAATCCTGAGACCCTTCCTATAGCATGAGAAGTGATATCTCCATGCTTATACCAAACCTGAGACCCTTCCTATAGCATGAGATGTAATATCCAACTCCTTCCCATTCCAATCCTGAGACCCTTCCTATAGCATGAGAAGTATCTCCATGCGTATACCAAACCTGAGACCCTTCCTATAGCATGAGATGTGATATCCAAATCCTTCCCATTCCAATCCTGAGCCACTTCCGATAGCAGAGATGTGATATCTCAATGCTTATACCAAACCTTAGACCCTTCCTATAACATGAGATGTGATATCCAACTCATTCCCGTTCCAAACCTGAGACACTTCCTATAGCATATGTGATATCCAAGTCCTTTCCATTTCAAACATGAGACCCTTCCTATAGCAAGAATCTAATATCCAACTCCTACCCATTCCAATCCTGAGACCATTCCTATAGCATGAGATGTGATATATCAATGCTTCTAATACCAAACCTGAGATCCTTCCTATGACATGAAATGTGATATCCAAATCCTTCCCATTCCAAACCTGAGACCCTTCCTACAGCATGCGATGTGATATCTCAATGCTTCTAATATCAAACCTGAGACCCGTCCTATAACATGAGATGGGATATCCAACTCCTTCCCGTTCCAAACCTGAGACCCTTCCTATAGCATGAGATGTGATATCCAATTCCTTCCCATCCCAATCCTGAGACACCTCCGATAGCAGAGATGTGATATTTCAATGCTTATACCAAACCTGAGACTCTTCCTATAACATGAGATGTGATGCCCAACTCCTTCCCGTTCCAAACCTGAGACCCTTCCTATAGCATGAGATGTGATATCCAACTCCTTCCCATTCCAATCCTGAGACCCTTCCGATAGCAGAGATGTGATATCTCAATGCTTATACCAAACCTGAGACTCTTCCTATAACATGAGATGTGATATCCAACTCCTTCCCTTTCCAAACCTGAGACCCTGCCTATAGCATGAGATGTGATATCCAAGTCCTTCCCATTCCAATCCTGAGACCCTTCCTATAGCATGAGATGTGATATCTCAATGCTTATACCAAACCTGAGACCCTTCCTATGGCATGAGATGTCATATACAACTCCTTCCCATTCCAATCCCGAGACCCTTCCTATAGCATGAGATGTGATATCTCAATGCTTATACCAAACCTGAAACCCTTCCTATAGCATGAGATGTGATATCCAACTTCTTCCCATTCCAATCCTGAGACCCTTCCTATAACATGAGATGTGATGTCTCAATGCTTCTAATACCAAACCTGAGATCTTTCCTATAACATGAGATGTGATATCCAACTCCTTCCCATTCCAATTCTGAGACCCTTCCTATAGCAAGAGATGTGATATCTCAATGCCTCTTTACCAAACCTGATATCCTACCTCTAACATGAAATGTGATATCCAACTCCTTCCCCTTCCAAACCTGAGAGCCTTCCTATAGCATGAGATGTGATATCCAATTCCTTCCCATTCCAATCCTGAGACCCTTCCTATAACATCAGATGTGATATCCAACTCCTTCCCATTCCAACCTGAGACCCTTCCTATAGCATGAGATGGGATATCCAACTCCTTCCAAATCCAATCCTGATACCCTTCCGATAGCATGAGATGTGATATCCCAATGCTTCTACAAAACCTGAGACCCATACATGGCATGAGATGTGATATCAAACTCCTTCCCATTCCAATCCTGAGACCCTTCCGATAGCAGAGATGTGATATCTCAATGCTTATACCAAACCTGAGACCCTTCCTATGGCATGAGATGTCATATACAACTCCTTCCCATTCCAAGCCTGAGACCCTTCCTATAGCATGAGATGTGATATCTCAATGTTTATACCAAACCTGAGACCCTTCCTATAGCATGAGATGTGATATCCAACTCCTTCCCATTCCAATCCTGAGACCCTTCCTATAGCATGAGATGTGATATCTCAATGCTTATACCAAACCTGAATCCCTTCCTATAGCATGAAATGTGATATCCAACTCCTTCCCTTTCCAAACCTGAGAGCCTACCTATAGCATGAGATGTGATATCCAAGTCCTTCCCATTCCAATCCTTCGACCCTTCCTACAGCATGCAATATGATATCTCAATGATTCTAATAACAAACCTGAGACCCGTCCTATAACATGAGATGGGATATCCAACTCCTTCCCATTCCAATCCTGAGACACTTCTGATAGCAGAGATGTGATATCTCAATGCTTATACCAAACCTGAGACCCTTCCTATAGCATGAGATGTGATATCCAATTCTTTCCCGTTCCAAACCTGAGACCCTTCCTATAGCATATGTGATATCCAACTCCTTCCCATTCCAAACATGAGACCCTTCCTATAGCAAGAATGTAATATCCAACTCCTTCCCATTCCAATCCTGAGATCCTTCCTTCAGCATGCGATGTGATATCTCAATGCTTCTAATACCAAACCTGAGACCCGTCCTATAACATGAGATGGGATATCCAACTCCTTCCAGTTCCAAACCTGAGAGCCTTCCTATAGCATGAGATGTGATATCCAAGTCCTTCCCATTCCAATCCTGAGACCCTTCCTATAACATGAGATGTGATATCTCAATGCTTATACCAAACCTGAATCCCTTCCTACAGCATGAGATGTGATATCCAACTCCTTCCCATTCCAATCCTGAGACCCTTCCTATAGCATTAGATGTGATATCTCAATGCCTCTAATACCAAACCTGAGATCCTTCCTCTAACATGAAATGTGATATCCAACTCCTTCCCTTTCCAAACCTGAGAGCCTACCTATAGCATGAGATGTGATATCCAAGTCCTTCACATTCCAATCCTTAGACCCTTCCTACAGCATGCAATATGATATCTCAATGATTCTAATACCAAACCTGAGATCTTTCCTATAACATGAGATGTGATATCCAACTCCTTCCCATTCCAATCCTGAGACCCTTCCTATAGCATGAGATGTGATATCTCAATGCCTCTTTACCAAACCTGAGATCCTACCTCTAACATGAAATGTGATATCCAACTCCTTCCCCTTCCAAACCTGAGAGCCTTCCTATAGTATGAGATGTGATATCCATGTCCTTCCCATTCCAATCCTGAGACCCTTCCTATAACATCAGATGTGATATCCAACTCCTTCCCATTCCAACCTGAGACCCTTCCTATAGCATGAGATGGGATATTCAACTCCTTCCAAATCCAATCCTGATACCCTTCCGATAGCATGATATGTGATATCTCAATGCTTCTAATACCAAACCTGTGACTCTTCCTATAACATGAGATGGGATATCCAACTCCTTCCCATTCCAATCCTGAGACCCTTCCGATAGCAGAGATGTGATATCTCAATGCTTATACCAAACCTGAGACCCTTCCTATGGCATGAGATGTCACATATAACTCCTTCCCATTCCAATCCTGAGACCCTTCCTATAGTATGAGATGTGATATCTCAATGCTTATACCAAACCTGAGACCCTTCCTATAGCATGAGATGTGATATCCAACTCCTTCCCATTCCAATCCTGAGACCCTTCCCATAGCATGAGATGTGATGTCTCAATGCTTCTAATACCAAACCTGAGATCCTTCCTATAACATCAAATGTGATATCCAACTCCTTCCCATTCCAATCCTGAGACCCTTCCTATAGCATGAGATGTGATATCTCAATGCTTATACCAAACCTGAGACCCTTCCTATAGCATGAGATGTGATATCCAACTCCTTCCCATTCCAATCCTGAGACCCTTCCTATAGCATGAGATGTGATATCTCAATGCCTCTAATACCAAACCTGAGATCCTTCCTCTAACATGAAATGTGATATCCAACTCCGTCACTTTCCAAACCTGAGAGCCTACCTATAGCATGAGATGTGATATCCAACTCCTTCCCATTCCAAACATGAGACCCTTCCTATAGCAAGAATGTAATATCCAACTCCTTCCCATTCCAATCCTGAGACCCTTCCTACAGCATGCGATGTGATATCTCAATGCTTCTAATACCAAACCTGAGATCTTTCCTATAACATGAGATGTGATATCCAACTCCTTCCCATTCAAATCCTGAGACCCTTCCTATAGCATGAGATGTGATATCTCAATGCCTCTTTACCAAACCTGAGATCCTACCTCTAACATGAAATGTGATATCCAACTCCTTCCCCTTCCAAACCTGAGAGCCTTCCTATAGTATGAGATGTGATATCCAAGTCCTTCCCATTCCAATCCTGAGACCCTTCCTATAACATCAGATGTGATATCCAACTCCTTCCCATTCCAACCTGAGACCCTTCCTATAGCATGAGATGGGATATTCAACTCCTTCCAAATCCAATCCTGATACCCTTCCGATAGCTTGAGATGTGATATCTCAATGCTTCTAATACCAAACCTGTGACTCTTCCTATAACATGAGATGGGATATCCAACTCCTTCCCATTCCAATCCTGAGACCCTTCCGATAGCAGAGATGTGATATCTCAATGCTTATACCAAACCTGAGACCCTTCCTATGGCATGAGATGTCACATACAACTCCTTCCCATTCCAATCCTGAGACCCTTCCTATAGTATGAGATGTGATATCTCAATGCTTATACCAAACCTGAGACCCTTCCTATAGCATGAGATGTGATATCCAACTCCTTCCCATTCCAATCCTGAGACCCTTCCCATAGCATGAGATGTGATGTCTCAATGCTTCTAATACCAAACCTGAGATCCTTCCTAAAACATCAAATGTGATATCCAACTCCTTCCCATTCCAATCCTGAGACCCTTCCTATAGCATGAGATGTGATATCTCAATGCTTATACCAAACCTGAGACCCTTCCAATAGCATGAGATGTGATATCCAACTCCTTCCCATTCCAATCCTGAGACCCTTCCTATAGCATGAGATGTGATATCTCAATGCCTCTAATACCAAACCTGAGATCCTTCCTCTAACATGAAATGTGATATCCAACTCTGTCCCTTTCCAAACCTGAGAGCCTACCTATAGCATGAGATGTGATATCCAAGTCCTTCCCATTCCAATCCTTAGACCCTTCCTACAGCATGCAATATGATATCTCAATGATTCTAATAACAAACCTGAGACCCGTCCTATAACATGAGATGGGATATCCAACTCCTTTCAATTCCAATCCTGAGACACTTCCTATAGCATGAGATGTGATATCTCAATGCTTATACCAAACCTGAGACCCTTCCTATGGCATGAGATGTCATATACAACTCCTTCCCATTCCAATCCTGAGACCCTTCCTATAGCATGAGATGTGATATCTCAATGCTTATACCAAACCTGAGACCCTTCCTATAGCATGAGATGTGATATCAAACTTCTTCCCATTCCAATCCTGAGACCCTTCCTATAACATGAGATGTGATGTCTCAATGCTTCTAATACCAAACCTGATATCTTTCCTATAACATGAGATGTGATATCCAACTCCTTCCCATTCCAATCCTGAGACCCTTCCTATAGCATGAGATGTGATATCTCAATGCTTATACCAAACCTGAGACCCTTCCTATAGCTTGAGATGTGATATCCAACTCCTTCCCATTCCAATCCTGAGAACCTTCCTATAGCATGAGATGTGATATCTCAATGGCTCTAATACCAAACCTGAGATCCTTCCTCTAACATGAAATGTGATATCCAACTCCTTCCCCTTCCAAACCTGAGAGCCTTCCTATAGCATGAGATATGATATCCAAGTCCTTCCCATTCCAATCCTGAGACCCTTCCTATAACATGAGATGTGATATTCAACTCCTTCCCATTCCAACCTGAGACCCTTCCTATAGCATGAGATGGGATATCCAACTCCTTCCAAATCCAATCCTGATACCCTTCCGATAGCATGAGATGTGATATCCCAATGCTTCTACCAAACCTGAGACCCATACTATGGCATGAGATGTGATATCAAACTCCTTCCCATTCCAATCCTGAGACCCTTCCTATAGCTTGAGATGTGATATCCAACTCCTTCCCATTCCAATTCTGAGACCCTTCCTATACCATGAGACTTGATATCTCAATGCTTGTAATACCAAACCTGAGACCCGTCCTATAACATGAGATGTGATATCCAAATCCTTCCCCTTCCAAACCTTAGACCCTTCCTTTATCATGAGATGTGATATCCAACTCCTTCCCATTCCAATCCTGACACCCTTCCGATATCATGAGATTTGTTATCTCAATGCTTCTAATACCAAACCTGAGACCCTTCCTATAACATGAGATGGGATATCCAAGTCCTTCCCATTCTAATCCTGAGACCCTTCCCATAGCATGAGATGTGATGTCTCAATGCTTCTAATACCAAACCTGAGATCCTTCCTATAACATGAGATGTGATATCCAACTCCTTCCCATTCCAATCCTGAGACCCTTCCTATAGCATGAGAAGTGATATCTCCATGCTTATACCAAACCCGAGACCCTTCCTATAGCATGAGATGTGATATCCAACTCCTTCCCATTCCAATCCTGAGACCCTTCCTATAGCATGAGAAGTGATATCTCCATGCGTATACCAAACCTGAGACCCTTCCTATAGCATGAGATGTGATATCCAAATCCTTCCCATTCCAATCCTGAGACCCTTCCTATAGCATGAGATGTGATATCTCAATGCTTATACCAAACCAGAGACCCGTCCTATAACATGAGATGGGATATCCAACTCCTTCCCATTCCAATCCTGAGACCCTTCCTATAACATGAGATGTGATATCCAACTCCTTCCCATTCCAACCTGAGACCCTTCCTATAGCATGAGATGGGATATCCAACTCCTTCCAAATCCAATCCTGATACCCTTCCGATAGCATGAGATGTGATATCCCAATGCTTCTACCAAACCTGAGACCCATACTATGGCATGAGATGTGATATCAAACTCCTTCCCATTCCAATCCTGAGACCCTTCCTATAGCTTGAGATGTGATATCCAACTCCTTCCCATTCCAATTCTGAGACCCTTCCTATACCATGAGACTTGATATCTCAATGCTTCTAATACCAAACCTGAGACCCGTCCTATAACATGAGATGTGATATCCAAATCCTTCCCCTTCCAAACCTTAGACCCTTCCTTTATCATGAGATGTGATTTCCAATTCCTTCCCATTCCAATCCTGACACCCTTCCGATATCATGAGATTTGTTATCTCAATGCTTCTAATATCAAACTTGAGACCCTCCCTATAGCATGAGATCTGACATCCAAGTCCTTCCCATTCCAATCCTGAGACCCTTCCTATAGCATGAGATGTGATATCTCAATGCTTCTAATACCAAACCTGAGAACCTTCCTATAGCATGAGATGTGATATCCAACTCCTTCCCATTCCAATCCTGAGACCCTTCCCATAGCATGAGATGTGATGTCTCAATGCTTCTAATACCAAACCTGAGATCCTTCCTATAACATCAAATGTGATATCCAACTCCTTCCCATTCCAATCCTGAGACCCTTCCTATAGCATGAGATGTGATATCTCAATGCTTATACCAAACCTGAGACCCTTCCTATAGCATGAGATGTGATATCCAACTCCTTCCCATTCCAATCCTGAGACCCTTCCTATAGCATGAGATGTGATATCTCAATGCCTCTAATACCAAACCTGAGATCCTTCCTCTAACATGAAATGTGATATCCAACTCCGTCACTTTCCAAACCTGAGAGCCTACCTATAGCATGAGATGTGATATCCAACTCCTTCCCATTCCAAACATGAGACCCTTCCTATAGCAAGAATGTAATATCCAACTCCTTCCCATTCCAATCCTGAGACCCTTCCTACAGCATGCGATGTGATATCTCAATGCTTCTAATACCAAACCTGAGATCTTTCCTATAACATGAGATGTGATATCCAACTCCTTCCCATTCAAATCCTGAGACCCTTCCTATAGCATGAGATGTGATATCTCAATGCCTCTTTACCAAACCTGAGATCCTACCTCTAACATGAAATGTGATATCCAACTCCTTCCCCTTCCAAACCTGAGAGCCTTCCTATAGTATGAGATGTGATATCCAAGTCCTTCCCATTCCAATCCTGAGACCCTTCCTATAACATCAGATGTGATATCCAACTCCTTCCCATTCCAACCTGAGACCCTTCCTATAGCATGAGATGGGATATTCAACTCCTTCCAAATCCAATCCTGATACCCTTCCGATAGCTTGAGATGTGATATCTCAATGCTTCTAATACCAAACCTGTGACTCTTCCTATAACATGAGATGGGATATCCAACTCCTTCCCATTCCAATCCTGAGACCCTTCCGATAGCAGAGATGTGATATCTCAATGCTTATACCAAACCTGAGACCCTTCCTATGGCATGAGATGTCACATACAACTCCTTCCCATTCCAATCCTGAGACCCTTCCTATAGTATGAGATGTGATATCTCAATGCTTATACCAAACCTGAGACCCTTCCTATAGCATGAGATGTGATATCCAACTCCTTCCCATTCCAATCCTGAGACCCTTCCCATAGCATGAGATGTGATGTCTCAATGCTTCTAATACCAAACCTGAGATCCTTCCTATAACATCAAATGTGATATCCAACTCCTTCCCATTCCAATCCTGAGACCCTTCCTATAGCATGAGATGTGATATCTCATTGCTTATACCAAACCTGAGACCCTTCCAATAGCATGAGATGTGATATCCAACTCCTTCCCATTCCAATCCTGAGACCCTTCCTATAGCATGAGATGTGATATCTCAATGCCTCTAATACCAAACCTGAGATCCTTCCTCTAACATGAAATGTGATATCCAACTCTGTCCCTTTCCAAACCTGAGAGCCTACCTATAGCATGAGATGTGATATCCAAGTCCTTCCCATTCCAATCCTTAGACCCTTCCTACAGCATGCAATATGATATCTCAATGATTCTAATAACAAACCTGAGACCCGTCCTATAACATGAGATGGGATATCCAACTCCTTTCAATTCCAATCCTGAGACACTTCCTATAGCATGAGATGTGATATCTCAATGCTTATACCAAACCTGAGACCCTTCCTATGGCATGAGATGTCATATACAACTCCTTCCCATTCCAATCCTGAGACCCTTCCTATAGCATGAGATGTGATATCTCAATGCTTATACCAAACCTGAGACCCTTCCTATAGCATGAGATGTGATATCAAACTTCTTCCCATTCCAATCCTGAGACCCTTCCTATAACATGAGATGTGATGTCTCAATGCTTCTAATACCAAACCTGATATCTTTCCTATAACATGAGATGTGATATCCAACTCCTTCCCATTCCAATCCTGAGACCCTTCCTATAGCATGAGATGTGATATCTCAATGCTTATACCAAACCTGAGACCCTTCCTATAGCTTGAGATGTGATATCCAACTCCTTCCCATTCCAATCCTGAGACCCTTCCTATAGCATGAGATGTGATATCTCAATGCCTCTAATACCAAACCTGAGATCCTTCCTCTAACATGAAATGTGATATCCAACTCCTTCCCCTTCCAAACCTGAGAGCCTTCCTATAGCATGAGATATGATATCCAAGTCCTTCCCATTCCAATCCTGAGACCCTTCCTATAACATGAGATGTGATATTCAACTCCTTCCCATTCCAACCTGAGACCCTTCCTATAGCATGAGATGGGATATCCAACTCCTTCCAAATCCAATCCTGATACCCTTCCGATAGCATGAGATGTGATATCCCAATGCTTCTACCAAACCTGAGACCCATACTATGGCATGAGATGTGATATCAAACTCCTTCCCATTCCAATCCTGAGACCCTTCCTATAGCTTGAGATGTGATATCCAACTCCTTCCCATTCCAATTCTGAGACCCTTCCTATACCATGAGACTTGATATCTCAATGCTTGTAATACCAAACCTGAGACCCGTCCTATAACATGAGATGTGATATCCAAATCCTTCCCCTTCCAAACCTTAGACCCTTCCTTTATCATGAGATGTGATATCCAACTCCTTCCCATTCCAATCCTGACACCCTTCCGATATCATGAGATTTGTTATCTCAATGCTTCTAATACCAAACCTGAGACCCTTCCTATAACATGAGATGGGATATCCAAGTCCTTCCCATTCTAATCCTGAGACCCTTCCCATAGCATGAGATGTGATGTCTCAATGCTTCTAATACCAAACCTGAGATCCTTCCTATAACATGAGATGTGATATCCAACTCCTTCCCATTCCAATCCTGAGACCCTTCCTATAGCATGAGAAGTGATATCTCCATGCTTATACCAAACCCGAGACCCTTCCTATAGCATGAGATGTGATATCCAACTCCTTCCCATTCCAATCCTGAGACCCTTCCTATAGCATGAGAAGTGATATCTCCATGCGTATACCAAACCTGAGACCCTTCCTATAGCATGAGATGTGATATCCAAATCCTTCCCATTCCAATCCTGAGACCCTTCCTATAGCATGAGATGTGATATCTCAATGCTTATACCAAACCAGAGACCCGTCCTATAACATGAGATGGGATATCCAACTCCTTCCCATTCCAATCCTGAGACCCTTCCTATAACATGAGATGTGATATCCAACTCCTTCCCATTCCAACCTGAGACCCTTCCTATAGCATGAGATGGGATATCCAACTCCTTCCAAATCCAATCCTGATACCCTTCCGATAGCATGAGATGTGATATCCCAATGCTTCTACCAAACCTGAGACCCATACTATGGCATGAGATGTGATATCAAACTCCTTCCCATTCCAATCCTGAGACCCTTCCTATAGCTTGAGATGTGATATCCAACTCCTTCCCATTCCAATTCTGAGACCCTTCCTATACCATGAGACTTGATATCTCAATGCTTCTAATACCAAACCTGAGACCCGTCCTATAACATGAGATGTGATATCCAAATCCTTCCCCTTCCAAACCTTAGACCCTTCCTTTATCATGAGATGTGATTTCCAATTCCTTCCCATTCCAATCCTGACACCCTTCCGATATCATGAGATTTGTTATCTCAATGCTTCTAATATCAAACTTGAGACCCTCCCTATAGCATGAGATCTGACATCCAAGTCCTTCCCATTCCAATCCTGAGACCCTTCCTATAGCATGAGATGTGATATCTCAATGCTTCTAATACCAAACCTGAGAACCTTCCTATAACATGAGATGGGATATCCAACTCCTTCCCATTCCAATCCTGAGACCCTTCCGATAGCAGAGATGTGATATCTCAATGCTTATACCAAACCTGAGACCCTTGCTATGGCCTGAGATGTCATATACAACTCCTTCCCATTCCAATCCTGAGACCCTTCCTATAGCATGAGATGTGATATCTCAATGCTTATACCAAACCTGAGACCCTTCCTATAGCATGAGATGTGATATCCAACTCCTTCCCATTCCAATCCTGAGACCCTTCCCATAGCATGAGATGTGATGTCTCAATGCTTCTAATACCAAACCTGAGACCCTTCCTATAACATGAGATGTGATATCCAACTCCTTCCCATTCCAATCCTGAGACCCTTCCTATAGCATGAGAAGTGATATCTCCATGCTTATACCAAACCTGAGACCCTTCCTATAGCATGAGATGTAATATCCAACTCCTTCCCATTCCAATCCTGAGATCCTTCCTATAGCATGAGAAGTATCTCCATGCGTATACCATGCGTGTATCTCCATTCCTATAGCATGAGATGTGATATCCAAATCCTTCCCATTCCAATCCTGAGCCACTTCCGATAGCAGAGATGTGATATCTCAATGCTTATACCAAACCTGAGACCCTTCCTATAACATGAGATGTGATATCCAACTCATTCCCGTTCCAAACCTGAGACACTTCCTATAGCATATGTGATATCCAAGTCCTTCCCATTTCAAACATGAGACCCTTCCTATAGCAAGAATGTAATATCCAACTCCTACCCATTCCAATCCTGAGACCATTCCTATAGCATGAGATGTGATATTTCAATGCTTCTAATACCAAACCTGAGATCCTTCCTATGACATGAAATGTGATATCCAAATCCTTCAAATTCCAAACCTGAGACCCTTCCTACAGCATGCGATGTGATATCTCAATGCTTCTAATATCAAACCTGAGACCCGTCCTATAACATGAGATGGGATATCCAACTCCTTCCCGTTCCAAACCTGAGACCCTTCCTATAGCATGAGATGTGATATCCAATTCCTTCCCATCCCAATCCTGAGACACCTCCGATAGCAGAGATGTGATATCTCAATGCTTATACCAAACCTGAGACTCTTCCTATAACATGAGATGTGATATCCAACTCCTTCCCGTTCCAAACCTGAGACCCTTCCTATAGCATGAGATGTGATATCCAACTCCTTCCCATTCCAATCCTGAGACCCTTCCGATAGCAGAGATGTGATATCTCAATGCTTATACCAAACCTGAGACTCTTCCTATAACATGAGATGTGATATCCAACTCCTTCCCTTTCCAAACCTGAGACCCTGCCTATAGCATGAGATGTGATATCCAAGTCCTTCCCATTCCAATCCTGAGACCCTTCCTATAGCATGAGATGTGATATCTCAATGCTTATACCAAACCTGAGACCCTTCCTATGGCATGAGATGTCATATACAACTCCTTCCCATTCCAATCCCGAGACCCTTCCTATAGCATGAGATGTGATATCTCAAAGCTTATACCAAACCTGAAACCCTTCCTATAGCATGAGATGTGATATCCAACTTCTTCCCATTCCAATCCTGAGACCCTTCCTATAACATGAGATGTGATGTCTCAATGCTTCTAATACCAAACCTGAGATCTTTCCTATAACATGAGATGTGGTATCCAACTCCTTCCCATTCCAATTCTGAGACCCTTCCTATAGCAAGAGATGTGATATCTCAATGCCTCTTTACCAAACCTGATATCCTACCTCTAACATGAAATGTGATATCCAACTCCTTCCCCTTCCAAACCTGAGAGCCTTCCTATAGCATGAGATGTGATATCCAAGTCCTTCCCATTCCAATCCTGAGACCCTTCCTATAACATCAGATGTGATATCCAACTCCTTCCCATTCCAACCTGAGACCCTTCCTATAGCATGAGATGGGATATCCAACTCCTTCCAAATCCAATCCTGATACCCTTCCGATAGCATGAGATGTGATATCCCAATGCTTCTACAAAACCTGAGACCCATACATGGCATGAGATGTGATATCAAACTCCTTCCCATTCCAATCCTGAGACCCTTCCGATAGCAGAGATGTGATATCTCAATGCTTATACCAAACCTGAGACCCTTCCTATGGCATGAGATGTCATATACAACTCCTTCCCATTCCAAGCCTGAGACCCTTCCTATAGCATGAGATGTGATATCTCAATGTTTATACCAAACCTGAGACCCTTCCTATAGCATGAGATGTGATATCCAACTCCTTCCCATTCCAATCCTGAGACCCTTCCTATAGCATGAGATGTGATATCTCAATGCTTATACAAAACCTGAATCCCTTCCTATAGCATGAAATGTGATATCCAACTCCTTCCCTTTCCAAACCTGAGAGCCTACCTATAGCATGAGATGTGATATCCAAGTCCTTCCCATTCCAATCCTTAGACCCTTCCTACAGCATGCAATATGATATCTCAATGATTCTAATAACAAACCTGAGACCCGTCCTATAACATGAGATGGGATATCCAACTCCTTCCCATTCCAATCCTGAGACACTTCCGATAGCAGAGATGTGATATCTCAATGCTTATACCAAACCTGAGACCCTTCCTATAGCATGAGATGTGATATCCAATTCTTTCCCGTTCCAAACCTGAGACCCTTCCTATAGCATATGTGATATCCAACTCCTTCCCATTCCAAACATGAGACCCTTCCTATAGCAAGAATGTAATATCCAACTCCTTCCCATTCCAATCCTGAGACCCTTCCTTCAGCATGCGATGTGATATCTCAATGCTTCTAATACCAAACCTGAGACCCGTCCTATAACATGAGATGGGATATCCAACTCCTTCCAGTTCCAAACCTGAGAGCCTTCCTATAGCATGAGATGTGATATCCAAGTCCTTCCCATTCCAATCCTGAGACCCTTCCTATAACATGAGATGTGATATCTCAATGCTTATACCAAACCTGAATCCCTTCCTATAGCATGAGATGTGATATCCAACTCCTTCCCATTCCAATCCTGAGACCCTTCCTATAGCATTAGATGTGATATCTCAATGCCTCTAATACCAAACCTGAGATCCTTCCTCTAACATGAAATGTGATATCCAACTCCTTCCCTTTCCAAACCTGAGAGCCTACCTATAGCATGAGATGTGATATCCAAGTCCTTCCCATTCCAATCCTTAGACCCTTCCTACAGCATGCAATATGATATCTCAATGATTCTAATACCAAACCTGAGATCTTTCCTATAACATGAGATGTGATATCCAACTCCTTCCCATTCCAATCCTGAGACCCTTCCTATAGCATGAGATGTGATATCTCAATGCCTCTTTACCAAACCTGAGATCCTACCTCTAACATGAAATGTGATATCCAACTCCTTCCCCTTCCAAACCTGAGAGCCTTCCTATAGTATGAGATGTGATATCCAAGTCCTTCCCATTCCAATCCTGAGACCCTTCCTATAACATCAGATGTGATATCCAACTCCTTCCCATTCCAACCTGAGACCCTTCCTATAGCATGAGATGGGATATTCAACTCCTTCCAAATCCAATCCTGATACCCTTCCGATAGCATGATATGTGATATCTCAATGCTTCTAATACCAAACCTGTGACTCTTCCTATAACATGAGATGGGATATCCAACTCCTTCCCATTCCAATCCTGAGACTCTTCCGATAGCAGAGATGTGATATCTCAATGCTTATACCAAACCTGAGACCCTTCCTTTGGCATGAGATGTCACATACAACTCCTTCCCATTCCAATCCTGAGACCCTTCCTATAGTATGAGATGTGATATCTCAATGCTTATACCAAACCTGAGACCCTTCCTATAGCATGAGATGTGATATCCAACTCCTTCCCATTCCAATCCTGAGACCCTTCCCATAGCATGAGATGTGATGTCTCAATGCTTCTAATACCAAACCTGAGATCCTTCCTATAACATCAAATGTGATATCCAACTCCTTCCCATTCCAATCCTTAGACCCTTCCTATAGCATGAGATGTGATATCTCAATGCTTATACCAAAACTGAGACCCTTCCTATAGCATGAGATGTGATATCCAACTCCTTCCCATTCCAATCCTGAGACCCTTCCTATAGCATGAGATGTGATATCTCAATGCCTCTAATACCAAACCTGAGATCCTTCCTCTAACATGAAATGTGATATCCAACTCCGTCCCTTTCCAAACCTGAGAGCCTACCTATAGCATGAGATGTGATATCCAACTCCTTCCCATTCCAAACATGAGACCCTTCCTATAGCAAGAATGTAATATCCAACTCCTTCCCATTCCAATCCTGAGACCCTTCCTACAGCATGCGATGTGATATCTCAATGCTTCTAATACCAAACCTGAGATCTTTCCTATAACATGAGATGTGATATCCAACTCCTTCCCATTCAAATCCTGAGACCCTTCCTATAGCATGAGATGTGATATCTCAATGCCTCTTTACCAAACCTGAGATCCTACCTCTAACATGAAATGTGATATCCAACTCCTTCCCCTTCCAAACCTGAGAGCCTTCCTATAGTATGAGATGTGATATCCAAGTCCTTCCCATTCCAATCCTGAGACCCTTCCTATAACATCAGATGTGATATCCAACTCCTTCCCATTCCAACCTGAGACCTTTCCTATAGCATGAGATGGGATATTCAACTCCTTCCAAATCCAATCCTGATACCCTTCCGATAGCTTGAGATGTGATATCTCAATGCTTCTAATACCAAACCTGTGACTCTTCCTATAACATGAGATGGGATATCCAACTCCTTCCCATTCCAATCCTGAGACCCTTCCGATAGCAGAGATGTGATATCTCAATGCTTATACCAAACCTGAGACCCTTCCTATGGCATGAGATGTCACATACAACTCCTTCCCATTCCAATCCTGAGACCCTTCCTATAGTATGAGATGTGATATCTCAATGCTTATACCAAACCTGAGACCCTTCCTATAGCATGAGATGTGATATCCAACTCCTTCCCATTCCAATCCTGAGACCCTTCCCATAGCATGAGATGTGATGTCTCAATGCTTCTAATACCAAACCTGAGATCCTTCCTATAACATCAAATGTGATATCCAACTCCTTCCCATTCCAATCCTGAGACCCTTCCTATAGCATGAGATGTGATATCTCAATGCTTATACCAAACCTGAGACCCTTCCTATAGCATGAGATGAGATATCCAACTCCTTCCCATTCCAATCCTGAGACCCTTCCTATAGCATGAGATGTGATATCTCAATGCCTCTAATACCAAACCTGAGATCCTTCCTCTAACATGAAATGTGATATCCAACTCCGTCCCTTTCCAAACCTGAGAGCCTACCTATAGCATGAGATGTGATATCCAAGTCCTTCCCATTCCAATCCTTAGACCCTTCCTACAGCATGCAATATGATATCTCAATGATTCTAATAACAAACCTGAGACCCGTCCTATAACATGAGATTGGATATCCAACTCCTTTCAATTCCAATCCTGGTACACTTCCTATAGCATGAGATGTGATATCTCAATGCTTATACCAAACCTGAGACCCTTCCTATGGCATGAGATGTCATATACAAGTCCTTCCCATTCCAATCCTGAGACCCTTCCTATAGCATGAGATGTGATATCTCAATGCTTCTAATACCAAACCTGAGACCCTTCCTATAACATGAGATGGGATATCCAACTCCTTCCCATTCCAATCCTGAGACCCTTCCGATAGCAGAGATGTGATATCTCAATGCTTATACCAAACCTGAGACCCTTGCTATGGCCTGAGATGTCATATACAACTCCTTTCCATTCCAATCCTGAGACCCTTCCTATAGCATGAGATGTGATATCTCAATGCTTATACCAAACCTGAGACCCTTCCTATAGCATGAGATGTGATATCCAACTCCTTCCCATTCCAATCCTGAGACCCTTCCCATAGCATGAGATGTGATGTCTCAATGCTTCTAATACCAAACCTGAGACCCTTCCTATAACATGAGATGTGATATCCAACTCCTTCCCATTCCAATCCTGAGACCCTTCCTATAGCATGAGAAGTTATATCTCCATGCTTATACCAAACCTGAGACCCTTCCTATAGCATGAGATGTAATATCCAACTCCTTCCCATTCCAATCCTGAGACCCTTCCTATAGCATGAGAAGTATCTCCATGCGTATACCATGCGTGTATCTCCATTCCTATAGCATGAGATGTGATATCCAAATCCTTCCCATTCCAATCCTGAGCCACTTCCGATAGCAGAGATGTGATATCTCAATGCTCATACCAAACCTGAGACCCTTCCTATAACATGAGATGTGATATCCAACTCATTCCCGTTCCAAACCTGAGACACTTCCTATAGCATATGTGATATCCAAGTCCTTCCCATTTCAAACATGAGACCCTTCCTATAGCAAGAATGTAATATCCAACTCCTACCCATTCCAATCCTGAGACCATTCCTATAGCATGAGATGTGATATTTCAATGCTTCTAATACCAAACCTGAGATCCTTCCTATGACATGAAATGTGATATCCAAATCCTTCCCATTCCAAACCTGAGACCCTTCCTACAGCATGCGATGTGATATCTCAATGCTACTAATATCAAACCTGAGACCCGTCCTATAACATGAGATGCGATATCCAACTCCTTCCCGTTCCAAACCTGAGACCCTTCCTATAGCATGAGATGTGATATCCAATTCCTTCCCATCCCAATCCTGAGACACCTCCGATAGCAGAGATGTGATATCTCAATGCTAATACCAAACCTGAGACTCTTCCTATAACATGAGATGTGATATCCAACTCCTTCCCGTTCCAAACCTGAGACCCTTCCTATAGCAAGAATGTAATATCCAACTCCTTCCCATTCCAATCCTGAGACCCTTCCTTCAGCATGCGATGTGATATCTCAATGCTTCTAATACCAAACCTGAGACCCGTCCTATAACATGAGATGGGATATCCAACTCCTTCCAGTTCCAAACCTGAGAGCCTTCCTATAGCATGAGATGTGATATCCAAGTCCTTCCCATTCCAATCCTGAGACCCTTCCTATAACATGAGATGTGATATCTCAATGCTTATACCAAACCTGAATCCCTTCCTATAGCATGAGATGTGATATCCAACTCCTTCCCATTCCAATCCTGAGACCCTTCCTATAGCATTAGATGTGATATCTCAATGCCTCTAATACCAAACCTGAGATCCTTCCTCTAACATGAAATGTGATATCCAACTCCTTCCCTTTCCAAACCTGAGAGCCTACCTATAGCATGAGATGTGATATCCAAGTCCTTCCCATTCCAATCCTTAGACCCTTCCTACAGCATGCAATATGATATCTCAATGATTCTAATACCAAACCTGAGATCTTTCCTATAACATGAGATGTGATATCCAACTCCTTCCCATTCCAATCCTGAGACCCTTCCTATAGCATGAGATGTGATATCTCAATGCCTCTTTACCAAACCTGAGATCCTACCTCTAACATGAAATGTGATATCCAACTCCTTCCCCTTCCAAACCTGAGAGCCTTCCTATAGTATGAGATGTGATATCCAAGTCCTTCCCATTCCAATCCTGAGACCCTTCCTATAACATCAGATGTGATATCCAACTCCTTCCCATTCCAACCTGAGACCCTTCCTATAGCATGAGATGGGATATTCAACTCCTTCCAAATCCAATCCTGATACCCTTCCGATAGCATGATATGTGATATCTCAATGCTTCTAATACCAAACCTGTGACTCTTCCTATAACATGAGATGGGATATCCAACTCCTTCCCATTCCAATCCTGAGACTCTTCCGATAGCAGAGATGTGATATCTCAATGCTTATACCAAACCTGAGACCCTTCCTTTGGCATGAGATGTCACATACAACTCCTTCCCATTCCAATCCTGAGACCCTTCCTATAGTATGAGATGTGATATCTCAATGCTTATACCAAACCTGAGACCCTTCCTATAGCATGAGATGTGATATCCAACTCCTTCCCATTCCAATCCTGAGACCCTTCCCATAGCATGAGATGTGATGTCTCAATGCTTCTAATACCAAACCTGAGATCCTTCCTATAACATCAAATGTGATATCCAACTCCTTCCCATTCCAATCCTTAGACCCTTCCTATAGCATGAGATGTGATATCTCAATGCTTATACCAAAACTGAGACCCTTCCTATAGCATGAGATGTGATATCCAACTCCTTCCCATTCCAATCCTGAGACCCTTCCTATAGCATGAGATGTGATATCTCAATGCCTATAATACCAAACCTGAGATCCTTCCTCTAACATGAAATGTGATATCCAACTCCGTCCCTTTCCAAACCTGAGAGCCTACCTATAGCATGAGATGTGATATCCAACTCCTTCCCATTCCAAACATGAGACCCTTCCTATAGCAAGAATGTAATATCCAACTCCTTCCCATTCCAATCCTGAGACCCTTCCTACAGCATGCGATGTGATATCTCAATGCTTCTAATACCAAACCTGAGATCTTTCCTATAACATGAGATGTGATATCCAACTCCTTCCCATTCAAATCCTGAGACCCTTCCTATAGCATGAGATGTGATATCTCAATGCCTCTTTACCAAACCTGAGATCCTACCTCTAACATGAAATGTGATATCCAACTCCTTCCCCTTCCAAACCTGAGAGCCTTCCTATAGTATGAGATGTGATATCCAAGTCCTTCCCATTCCAATCCTGAGACCCTTCCTATAACATCAGATGTGATATCCAACTCCTTCCCATTCCAACCTGAGACCTTTCCTATAGCATGAGATGGGATATTCAACTCCTTCCAAATCCAATCCTGATACCCTTCCGATAGCTTGAGATGTGATATCTCAATGCTTCTAATACCAAACCTGTGACTCTTCCTATAACATGAGATGGGATATCCAACTCCTTCCCATTCCAATCCTGAGACCCTTCCGATAGCAGAGATGTGATATCTCAATGCTTATACCAAACCTGAGACCCTTCCTATGGCATGAGATGTCACATACAACTCCTTCCCATTCCAATCCTGAGACCCTTCCTATAGTATGAGATGTGATATCTCAATGCTTATACCAAACCTGAGACCCTTCCTATAGCATGAGATGTGATATCCAACTCCTTCCCATTCCAATCCTGAGACCCTTCCCATAGCATGAGATGTGATGTCTCAATGCTTCTAATACCAAACCTGAGATCCTTCCTATAACATCAAATGTGATATCCAACTCCTTCCCATTCCAATCCTGAGACCCTTCCTATAGCATGAGATGTGATATCTCAATGCTTATACCAAACCTGAGACCCTTCCTATAGCATGAGATGTGATATCCAACTCCTTCCCATTCCAATCCTGAGACCCTTCCTATAGCATGAGATGTGATATCTCAATGCCTCTAATACCAAACCTGAGATCCTTCCTCTAACATGAAATGTGATATCCAACTCCGTCCCTTTCCAAACCTGAGAGCCTACCTATAGCATGAGATGTGATATCCAAGTCCTTCCCATTCCAATCCTTAGACCCTTCCTACAGCATGCAATATGATATCTCAATGATTCTAATAACAAACCTGAGACCCGTCCTATAACATGAGATTGGATATCCAACTCCTTTCAATTCCAATCCTGGTACACTTCCTATAGCATGAGATGTGATATCTCAATGCTTATACCAAACCTGAGACCCTTCCTATGGCATGAGATGTCATATACAAGTCCTTCCCATTCCAATCCTGAGACCCTTCCTATAGCATGAGATGTGATATCTCAATGCTTCTAATACCAAACCTGAGACCCTTCCTATAACATGAGATGGGATATCCAACTCCTTCCCATTCCAATCCTGAGACCCTTCCGATAGCAGAGATGTGATATCTCAATGCTTATACCAAACCTGAGACCCTTGCTATGGCCTGAGATGTCATATACAACTCCTTCCCATTCCAATCCTGAGACCCTTCCTATAGCATGAGATGTGATATCTCAATGCTTATACCAAACCTGAGACCCTTCCTATAGCATGAGATGTGATATCCAACTCCTTCCCATTCCAATCCTGAGACCCTTCCCATAGCATGAGATGTGATGTCTCAATGCTTCTAATACCAAACCTGAGACCCTTCCTATAACATGAGATGTGATATCCAACTCCTTCCCATTCCAATCCTGAGACCCTTCCTATAGCATGAGAAGTTATATCTCCATGCTTATACCAAACCTGAGACCCTTCCTATAGCATGAGATGTAATATCCAACTCCTTCCCATTCCAATCCTGAGACCCTTCCTATAGCATGAGAAGTATCTCCATGCGTATACCATGCGTGTATCTCCATTCCTATAGCATGAGATGTGATATCCAAATCCTTCCCATTCCAATCCTGAGCCACTTCCGATAGCAGAGATGTGATATCTCAATGCTCATACCAAACCTGAGACCCTTCCTATAACATGAGATGTGATATCCAACTCATTCCCGTTCCAAACCTGAGACACTTCCTATAGCATATGTGATATCCAAGTCCTTCCCATTTCAAACATGAGACCCTTCCTATAGCAAGAATGTAATATCCAACTCCTACCCATTCCAATCCTGAGACCATTCCTATAGCATGAGATGTGATATTTCAATGCTTCTAATACCAAACCTGAGATCCTTCCTATGACATGAAATGTGATATCCAAATCCTTCCCATTCCAAACCTGAGACCCTTCCTACAGCATGCGATGTGATATCTCAATGCTTCTAATATCAAACCTGAGACCCGTCCTATAACATGAGATGCGATATCCAACTCCTTCCCGTTCCAAACCTGAGACCCTTCCTATAGCATGAGATGTGATATCCAATTCCTTCCCATCCCAATCCTGAGACACCTCCGATAGCAGAGATGTGATATCTCAATGCTAATACCAAACCTGAGACTCTTCCTATAACATGAGATGTGATATCCAACTCCTTCCCGTTCCAAACCTGAGACCCTTCCTATAGCATGAGATGTGATATCCAACTCCTTCCCATTCCAATCCTGAGACCCTTCCGATAGCAGAGATGTGATATCTCAATGCTTATACCAAACCTGAGACTCTTCCTATAACATGAGATGTGATATCCAACTCCTTCCCTTTCCAAACCTGAGACTCTGCCTATAGCATGAGATGTGATATCCAAGTCCTTCCCATTCCAATCTTGAGACCCTTCCTATAGCATGAGATGTGATATCTCAATGCTTATACCAAACCTGAGACCCTTCCTATGGCATGAGATGTCATATACAACTCCTTCCCATTCAAAACCGAGACCCTTCCTATAGCATGAGATGTGATATCTCAAAGCTTATACCAAACCTGAAACCCTTCCTATAGCATGAGATGTGATATCCAACTTCTTCCCATTCCAATCCTGAGACCCTTCCTATAACATGAGATGTGATGTCTCAATGCTTCTAATACCAAACCTGAGATCTTTCCTATAACATGAGATGTGGTATCCAACTCCTTCCCATTCCAATTCTGAGACCCTTCCTATAGCAAGAGATGTGATATCTCAATGCCTCTTTACCAAACCTGATATCCTACCTCTAACATGAAATGTGATATCCAACTCCTTCCCCTTCCAAACCTGAGAGCCTTCCTATAGCATGAGATGTGATATCCAAGTCCTTCCCATTCCAATCCTGAGACCCTTCCTATAACATCAGATGTGATATCCAACTCCTTCCCATTCCAACCTGAGACCCTTCCTATAGCATGAGATGGGATATCCAACTCCTTCCAAATCCAATCCTGATACCCTTCCGATAGCATGAGATCTGATATCCCAATGCTTCTACAAAACCTGAGACCCATACATGGCATGAGATGTGATATCAAACTCCTTCCCATTCCAATCCTGAGACCCTTCCGATAGCAGAGATGTGATATCTCAATGCTTATACCAAACCTGAGACCCTTCCTATGGCATGAGATGTCATATACAACTCCTTCCCATTCCAAGCCTGAGACCCTTCCTATAGCATGAGATGTGATATCTCAATGTTTATACCAAACCTGAGACCCTTCCTATAGCATGAGATGTGATATCCAACTCCTTCCCATTCCAATCCTGAGACCCTTCCTATAGCATGAGATGTGATATCTCAATGCTTATACAAAACCTGAATCCCTTCCTATAGCATGAAATGTGATATCCAACTCCTTCCCTTTCCAAACCTGAGAGATGTGATATCCAAGTCCTTCCCATTCCAATCCTTAGACCCTTCCTACAGCATGCAATATGATATCTCAATGATTCTAATAACAAACCTGAGACCCGTCCTATAACATGAGATGGGATATCCAACTCCTTCCCATTCCAATCCTGAGACACTTCCGATAGCAGAGATGTGATATCTCAATGCTTATACCAAACCTGAGACCCTTCCTATAGCATGAGATGTGATATCCAATTCTTTCCCGTTCCAAACCTGAGACCCTTCCTATAGCATATGTGATATCCAACTCCTTCCCATTCCAAACATGAGACCCTTCCTATAGCAAGAATGTAATATCAAACTCCTTCCCATTCCAATCCTGAGACCCTTCCTTCAGCATGCGATGTGATATCTCAATGCTTCTAATACCAAACCTGAGACCCGTCGTATAACATGAGATGGGATATCCAACTCCTTCCAGTTCCAAACCTGAGAGCCTTCCTATAGCATGAGATGTGATATCCAAGTCCTTCCCATTCCAATCCTGAGACCCTTCCTATAACATGAGATGTGATATCTCAATGCTTATACCAAACCTGAATCCCTTCCTATAGCATGAGATGTGATATCCAACTCCTTCCCATTCCAATCCTGAGACCCTTCCTATAGCATTAGATGTGATATCTCAATGCCTCTAATACCAAACCTGAGATCCTTCCTCTAACATGAAATGTGATATCCAACTCCTTCCCTTTCCAAACCTGAGAGCCTACCTATAGCATGAGATGTGATATCCAAGTCCTTCCCATTCCAATCCTTAGACCCTTCCTACAGCATGCAATATGATATCTCAATGATTCTAATACCAAACCTGAGATCTTTCCTATAACATGAGATGTGATATCCAACTCCTTCCCATTCCAATCCTGAGACCCTTCCTATAGCATGAGATGTGATATCTCAATGCCTCTTTACCAAACCTGAGATCCGACCTCTAACATGAAATGTGATATCCAACTCCTTCCCCTTCCAAACCTGAGAGCCTTCCTATAGTATGAGATGTGATATCCAAGTCCTTCCCATTCCAATCCTGAGACCCTTCCTATAACATCAGATGTGATATCCAACTCCTTCCCATTCCAACCTGAGACCCTTCCTATAGCATGAGATGGGATATTCAACTCCTTCCAAATCCAATCCTGATACCCTTCCGATAGCATGATATTTGATATCTCAATGCTTCTAATACCAAACCTGTGACTCTTCCTATAACATGAGATGGGATATCCAACTCCTTCCCATTCCAATCCTGAGACCCTTCCGATAGCAGAGATGTGATATCTCAATGCTTATACCAAACCTGAGACCCTTCCTATGGCATGAGATGTCACATACAACTCCTTCCCATTCCAATCCTGAGACCCTTCCTATAGTATGAGATGTGATATCTCAATGCTTATACCAAACCTGAGACCCTTCCTATAGCATGAGATGTGATATCCAACTCCTTCCCATTCCAATCCTGAGACCCTTCCCATAGCATGAGATGTGATGTCTCAATGCTTCTAATACCAAACCTGAGATCCTTCCTATAACATCAAATGTGATATCCAACTCCTTCCCATTCCAATCCTTAGACCCTTCCTATAGCATGAGATGTGATATCTCAATGCTTATACCAAAACTGAGACCCTTCCTATAGCATGAGATGTGATATCCAACTCCTTCCCATTCCAATCCTGAGACCCTTCCTATAGCATGAGATGTGATATCTCAATGCCTCTAATACCAAACCTGAGATCCTTCCTCTAACATGAAATGTGATATCCAACTCCGTCCCTTTCCAAACCTGAGAGCCTACCTATAGCATGAGATGTGATATCCAACTCCTTCCCATTCCAAACATGAGACCCTTCCTATAGCAAGAATGTAATATCCAACTCCTTCCCATTCCAATCCTGAGACCCTTCCTACAGCATGCGATGTGATATCTCAATGCTTCTAATACCAAACCTGAGATCTTTCCTATAACATGAGATGTGATATCCAACTCCTTCCCATTCAAATCCTGAGACCCTTCCTATAGCATGAGATGTGATATCTCAATGCCTCTTTACCAAACCTGAGATCCTACCTCTAACATGAAATGTGATATCCAACTCCTTCCCCTTCCAAACCTGAGAGCCTTCCTATAGTATGAGATGTGATATCCAAGTCCTTCCCATTCCAATCCTGAGACCCTTCCTATAACATCAGATGTGATATCCAACTCCTTCCCATTCCAACCTGAGACCTTTCCTATAGCATGAGATGGGATATTCAACTCCTTCCAAATCCAATCCTGATACCCTTCCGATAGCTTGAGATGTGATATCTCAATGCTTCTAATACCAAACCTGTGACTCTTCCTATAACATGAGATGGGATATCCAACTCCTTCCCATTCCAATCCTGAGACCCTTCCGATAGCAGAGATGTGATATCTCAATGCTTATACCAAACCTGAGACCCTTCCTATGGCAAGAGATGTCACATACAACTCCTTCCCATTCCAATCCTGAGACCCTTCCTATAGTATGAGATGTGATATCTCAATGCTTATACCAAACCTGAGACCCTTCCTATAGCATGAGATGTGATATCCAACTCCTTCCCATTCCAATCCTGAGACCCTTCCCATAGCATGAGATGTGATGTCTCAATGCTTCTAATACCAAACCTGAGATCCTTCCTATAACATCAAATGTGATATCCAACTCCTTCCCATTCCAATCCTGAGACCCTTCCTATAGCATGAGATGTGATATCTCAATGCTTATACCAAACCTGAGACCCTTCCTATAGCATGTGATGTGATATCCAACTCCTTCCCATTCCAATCCTGAGACCCTTCCTATAGCATGAGATGTGATATCTCAATGCCTCTAATACCAAACCTGAGATCCTTCCTCTAACATGAAATGTGATATCCAACTCCGTCCCTTTCCAAACCTGAGAGCCTACCTATAGCATGAGATGTGATATCCAAGTCGTTCCCATTCCAATCCTTAGACCCTTCCTACAGCATGCAATATGATATCTCAATGATTCTAATAACAAACCTGAGACCCGTCCTATAACATGAGATTGGATATCCAACTCCTTTCAATTCCAATCCTGGTACACTTCCTATAGCATGAGATGTGATATCTCAATGCTTATACCAAACCTGAGACCCTTCCTATGGCATGAGATGTCATATACAAGTCCTTCCCATTCCAATCCTGAGACCCTTCCTATAGCATGAGATGTGATATCTCAATGCTTCTAATACCAAACCCGAGACCCTTCCTATAACATGAGATGGGATATCCAACTCCTTCCCATTCCAATCCTGAGACCCTTCCGATAGCAGAGATGTGATATCTCAATGCTTATACCAAACCTGAGACCCTTGCTATGGCCTGAGATGTCATATACAACTCCTTCCCATTCCAATCCTGAGGCCCTTCCTATAGCATGAGATGTGATATCTCAATGCTTATACCAAACCTGAGACCCTTCCTATAGCATGAGATGTGATATCCAACTCCTTCCCATTCCAATCCTGAGACCCTTCCCATAGCATGAGATGTGATGTCTCAATGCTTCTAATACCAAACCTGAGACCCTTCCTATAACATGAGATGTGATATCCAACTCCTTCCCATTCCAATCCTGAGACCCTTCCTATAGCATGAGAAGTGATATCTCCATGCTTATACCAAACCTGAGACCCTTCCTATAGCATGAGATGTAATATCCAACTCCTTCCCATTCCAATCCTGAGACCCTTCCTATAGCATGAGAAATATCTCCATGCGTATACCATGCGTGTATCTCCATTCCTATAGCATGAGATGTGATATCCAAATCCTTCCCATTCCAATCCTGAGCCACTTCCGATAGCAGAGATGTGATATCTCAATGCTTATACCAAACCTGAGACCCTTCCTATAACATGAGATGTGATATCCAACTCATTCCCGTTCCAAACCTGAGACACTTCCTATAGCATATGTGATATCCAAGTCCTTCCCATTTCAAACATGAGACCCTTCCTATAGCAAGAATGTAATATCCAACTCCTACCCATTCCAATCCTGAGACCATTCCTATAGCATGAGATGTGATATTTCAATGCTTCTAATACCAAACCTGAGATCCTTCCTATGACATGAAATGTGATATCCAAATCCTTCCCATTCCAAACCTGAGACCCTTCCTACAGCATGCGATGTGATATCTCAATGCTTCTAATATCAAACCTGAGACCCGTCCTATAACATGAGATGGGATATCCAACTCCTTCCCGTTCCAAACCTGAGACCCTTCCTATAGCATGAGATGTGATATCCAATTCCTTCCCATCCCAATCCTGAGACACCTCCGATAGCAGAGATGTGATATCTCAATGCTTATACCAAACCTGAGACTCTTCCTATAACATGAGATGTGATATCCAACTCCTTCCCGTTCCAAACCTGAGACCCTTCCTATAGCATGAGATGTGATATCCAACTCCTTCCCATTCCAATCCTGAGACCCTTCCGATAGCAGAGATGTGATATCTCAATGCTTATACCAAACCTGAGACTCTTCCTATAACATGAGATGTGATATCCAACTCCTTCCCTTTCCAAACCTGAGACCCTGCCTATAGCATGAGATGTGATATCCAAGTCCTTCCCATTCCAATCCTGAGACCCTTCCTATAGCATGAGATGTGATATCTCAATGCTTATACCAAACCTGAGACCCTTCCTATGGCATGAGATGTCATATACAACTCCTTCCCATTCCAATCCCGAGACCCTTCCTATAGCATGAGATGTGATATCTCAAAGCTTATACCAAACCTGAAACCCTTCCTATAGCATGAGATGTGATATCCAACTTCTTCCCATTCCAATCCTGAGACCCTTCCTATAACATGAGATGTGATGTCTCAATGCTTCTAATACCAAACCTGAGATCTTTCCTATAACATGAGATGTGGTATCCAACTCCTTCCCATTCCAATTCTGAGACCCTTCCTATAGCAAGAGATGTGATATCTCAATGCCTCTTTACCAAACCTGATATCCTACCTCTAACATGAAATGTGATATCCAACTCCTTCCCCTTCCAAACCTGAGAGCCTTCCTATAGCATGAGATGTGATATCCAAGTCCTTCCCATTCCAATCCTGAGACCCTTCCTATAACATCAGATGTGATATCCAACTCCTTCCCATTCCAACCTGAGACCCTTCCTATAGCATGAGATGGGATATCCAACTCCTTCCAAATCCAATCCTGATACCCTTCCGATAGCATGAGATGTGATATCCCAATGCTTCTACAAAACCTGAGACCCATACATGGCATGAGATGTGATATCAAACTCCTTCCCATTCCAATCCTGAGACCCTTCCGATAGCAGAGATGTGATATCTCAATGCTTATACCAAACCTGAGACCCTTCATATGGCATGAGATGTCATATACAACTCCTTCCCATTCCAAGCCTGAGACCCTTCCTATAGCATGAGATGTGATATCTCAATGTTTATACCAAACCTGAGACCCTTCCTATAGCATGAGATGTGATATCCAACTCCTTCCCATTCCAATCCTGAGACCCTTCCTATAGCATGAGATGTGATATCTCAATGCTTATACCAAACCTGAATCCCTTCCTATAGCATGAAATGTGATATCCAACTCCGTCCCTTTCCAAACCAGAGAGCCTACCTATAGCATGAGATGTGATATCCAAGTCCTTCCCATTCCAATCCTTCGACCCTTCCTACAGCATGCAATATGATATCTCAATGATTCTAATAACAAACCTGAGACCCGTCCTATAACATGAGATGGGATATCCAACTCCTTCCCATTCCAATCCTGAGACACTTCTGATAGCAGAGATGTGATATCTCAATGCTTATACCAAACCTGAGACCCTTCCTATAGCATGAGATGTGATATCCAATTCTTTCCCGTTCCAAACCTGAGACCCTTCCTATAGCATATGTGATATCCAACTCCTTCCCATTCCAAACATGAGACCCTTCCTATAGCAAGAATGTAATATCCAACTCCTTCCCATTCCAATCCTGAGATCCTTCCTTCAGCATGCGATGTGATATCTCAATGCTTCTAATACCAAACCTGAGACCCGTCCTATAACATGAGATGGGATATCCAACTCCTTCCAGTTCCAAACCTGAGAGCCTTCCTATAGCATGAGATGTGATATCCAAGTCCTTCCCATTCCAATCCTGAGACCCTTCCTATAACATGAGATGTGATATCTCAATGCTTATACCAAACCTGAATCCCTTCCTATAGCATGAGATGTGATATCCAACTCCTTCCCATTCCAATCCTGAGACCCTTCCTATAGCATTAGATGTGATATCTCAATGCCTCTAATACCAAACCTGAGATCCTTCCTCTAACATGAAATGTGATATCCAACTCCTTCCCTTTCCAAACCTGAGAGCCTACCTATAGCATGAGATGTGATATCCAAGTCCTTCACATTCCAATCCTTAGACCCTTCCTACAGCATGCAATATGATATCTCAATGATTCTAATACCAAACCTGAGATCTTTCCTATAACATGAGATGTGATATCCAACTCCTTCCCATTCCAATCCTGAGACCCTTCCTATAGCATGAGATGTGATATCTCAATGCCTCTTTACCAAACCTGAGATCCTACCTCTAACATGAAATGTGATATCCAACTCCTTCCCCTTCCAAACCTGAGAGCCTTCCTATAGTATGAGATGTGATATCCATGTCCTTCCCATTCCAATCCTGAGACCCTTCCTATAACATCAGATGTGATATCCAACTCCTTCCCATTCCAACCTGAGACCCTTCCTATAGCATGAGATGGGATATTCAACTCCTTCCAAATCCAATCCTGATACCCTTCCGATAGCATGATATGTGATATCTCAATGCTTCTAATACCAAACCTGTGACTCTTCCTATAACATGAGATGGGATATCCAACTCCTTCCCATTCCAATCCTGAGACCCTTCCGATAGCAGAGATGTGATATCTCAATGCTTATACCAAACCTGAGACCCTTCCTATGGCATGAGATGTCACATATAACTCCTTCCCATTCCAATCCTGAGACCCTTCCTATAGTATGAGATGTGATATCTCAATGCTTATACCAAACCTGAGACCCTTCCTATAGCATGAGATGTGATATCCAACTCCTTCCCATTCCAATCCTGAGACCCTTCCCATAGCATGAGATGTGATGTCTCAATGCTTCTAATACCAAACCTGAGATCCTTCCTATAACATCAAATGTGATATCCAACTCCTTCCCATTCCAATCCTGAGACCCTTCCTATAGCATGAGATGTGATATCTCAATGCTTATACCAAACCTGAGACCCTTCCTATAGCATGAGATGTGATATCCAACTCCTTCCCATTCCAATCCTGAGACCCTTCCTATAGCATGAGATGTGATATCTCAATGCCTCTAATACCAAACCTGAGATCCTTCCTCTAACATGAAATGTGATATCCAACTCCGTCACTTTCCAAACCTGAGAGCCTACCTATAGCATGAGATGTGATATCCAACTCCTTCCCATTCCAAACATGAGACCCTTCCTATAGCAAGAATGTAATATCCAACTCCTTCCCATTCCAATCCTGAGACCCTTCCTACAGCATGCGATGTGATATCTCAATGCTTCTAATACCAAACCTGAGATCTTTCCTATAACATGAGATGTGATATCCAACTCCTTCCCATTCAAATCCTGAGACCCTTCCTATAGCATGAGATGTGATATCTCAATGCCTCTTTACCAAACCTGAGATCCTACCTCTAACATGAAATGTGATATCCAACTCCTTCCCCTTCCAAACCTGAGAGCCTTCCTATAGTATGAGATGTGATATCCAAGTCCTTCCCATTCCAATCCTGAGACCCTTCCTATAACATCAGATGTGATATCCAACTCCTTCCCATTCCAACCTGAGACCCTTCCTATAGCATGAGATGGGATATTCAACTCCTTCCAAATCCAATTCTGATACCCTTCCGATAGCTTGAGATGTGATATCTCAATGCTTCTAATACCAAACCTGTGACTCTTCCTATAACATGAGATGGGATATCCAACTCCTTCCCATTCCAATCCTGAGACCCTTCCGATAGCAGAGATGTGATATCTCAATGCTTATACCAAACCTGAGACCCTTCCTATGGCATGAGATGTCACATACAACTCCTTCCCATTCCAATCCTGAGACCCTTCCTATAGTATGAGATGTGATATCTCAATGCTTATACCAAACCTGAGACCCTTCCTATAGCATGAGATGTGATATCCAACTCCTTCCCATTCCAATCCTGAGACCCTTCCCATAGCATGAGATGTGATGTCTCAATGCTTCTAATACCAAACCTGAGATCCTTCCTATAACATCAAATGTGATATCCAACTCCTTCCCATTCCAATCCTGAGACCCTTCCTATAGCATGAGATGTGATATCTCAATGCTTATACCAAACCTGAGACCCTTCCAATAGCATGAGATGTGATATCCAACTCCTTCCCATTCCAATCCTGAGACCCTTCCTATAGCATGAGATGTGATATCTCAATGCCTCTAATACCAAACCTGAGATCCTTCCTCTAACATGAAATGTGATATCCAACTCTGTCCCTTTCCAAACCTGAGAGCCTACCTATAGCATGAGATGTGATATCCAAGTCCTTCCCATTCCAATCCTTAGACCATTCCTACAGCATGCAATATGATATCTCAATGATTCTAATAACAAACCTGAGACCCGTCCTATAACATGAGATGGGATATCCAACTCCTTTCAATTCCAATCCTGAGACACTTCCTATAGCATGAGATGTGATATCTCAATGCTTATACCAAACCTGAGACCCTTCCTATGGCATGAGATGTCATATACAACTCCTTCCCATTCCAATCCTGAGACCCTTCCTATAGCATGAGATGTGATATCTCAATGCTTATACCAAACCTGAGACCCTTCCTATAGCATGAGATGTGATATCAAACTTCTTCCCATTCCAATCCTGAGACCCTTCCTATAACATGAGATGTGATGTCTCAATGCTTCTAATACCAAACCTGATATCTTTCCTATAACATGAGATGTGATATCCAACTCCTTCCCATTCCAATCCTGAGACCCTTCCTATAGCATGAGATGTGATATCTCAATGCTTATACCAAACCTGAGACCCTTCCTATAGCTTGAGATGTGATATCCAACTCCTTCCCATTCCAATCCTGAGAACCTTCCTATAGCATGAGATGTGATATCTCAATGGCTCTAATACCAAACCTGAGATCCTTCCTCTAACATGAAATGTGATATCCAACTCCTTCCCCTTCCAAACCTGAGAGCCTTCCTATAGCATGAGATATGATATCCAAGTCCTTCCCATTCCAATCCTGAGACCCTTCCTATAACATGAGATGTGATATTCAACTCCTTCCCATTCCAACCTGAGACCCTTCCTATAGCATGAGATGGGATATCCAACTCCTTCCAAATCCAATCCTGATACCCTTCCGATAGCATGAGATGTGATATCCCAATGCTTCTACCAAACCTGAGACCCATACTATGGCATGAGATGTGATATCAAACTCCTTCCCATTCCAATCCTGAGACCCTTCCTATAGCTTGAGATGTGATATCCAACTCCTTCCCATTCCAATTCTGAGACCCTTCCTATACCATGAGACTTGATATCTCAATGCTTGTAATACCAAACCTGAGACCCGTCCTATAACATGAGATGTGATATCCAAATCCTTCCCCTTCCAAACCTTAGACCCTTCCTTTATCATGAGATGTGATATCCAACTCCTTCCCATTCCAATCCTGACACCCTTCCGATATCATGAGATTTGTTATCTCAATGCTTCTAATACCAAACCTGAGACCCTTCCTATAACATGAGATGGGATATCCAAGTCCTTCCCATTCTAATCCTGAGACCCTTCCCATAGCATGAGATGTGATGTCTCAATGCTTCTAATACCAAACCTGAGATCCTTCCTATAACATGAGATGTGATATCCAACTCCTTCCCATTCCAATCCTGAGACCCTTCCTATAGCATGAGAAGTGATATCTCCATGCTTATACCAAACCCGAGACCCTTCCTATAGCATGAGATGTGATATCCAACTCCTTCCCATTCCAATCCTGAGACCCTTCCTATAGCATGAGAAGTGATATCTCCATGCGTATACCAAACCTGAGACCCTTCCTATAGCATGAGATGTGATATCCAAATCCTTCCCATTCCAATCCTGAGACCCTTCCTATAGCATGAGATGTGATATCTCAATGCTTATACCAAACCAGAGACCCGTCCTATAACATGAGATGGGATATCCAACTCCTTCCCATTCCAATCCTGAGACCCTTCCTATAACATGAGATGTGATATCCAACTCCTTCCCATTCCAACCTGAGACCCTTCCTATAGCATGAGATGGGATATCCAACTCCTTCCAAATCCAATCCTGATACCCTTCCGATAGCATGAGATGTGATATCCCAATGCTTCTACCAAACCTGAGACCCATACTATGGCATGAGATGTGATATCAAACTCCTTCCCATTCCAATCCTGAGACCCTTCCTATAGCTTGAGATGTGATATCCAACTCCTTCCCATTCCAATTCTGAGACCCTTCCTATACCATGAGACTTGATATCTCAATGCTTCTAATACCAAACCTGAGACCCGTCCTATAACATGAGATGTGATATCCAAATCCTTCCCCTTCCAAACCTTAGACCCTTCCTTTATCATGAGATGTGATTTCCAATTCCTTCCCATTCCAATCCTGACACCCTTCCGATATCATGAGATTTGTTATCTCAATGCTTCTAATATCAAACTTGAGACCCTCCCTATAGCATGAGATCTGACATCCAAGTCCTTCCCATTCCAATCCTGAGACCCTTCCTATAGCATGAGATGTGATATCTCAATGCTTCTAATACCAAACCTGAGAACCTTCCTATAGCATGAGATGTGATATCCAACTCCTTCCCATTCCAATCCTGAGACCCTTCCCATAGCATGAGATGTGATGTCTCAATGCTTCTAATACCAAACCTGAGATCCTTCCTATAACATCAAATGTGATATCCAACTCCTTCCCATTCCAATCCTGAGACTCTTCCTATAGCATGAGATGTGATATCTCAATGCTTATACCAAACCTGAGACCCTTCCTATAGCATGAGATGTGATATCCAACTCCTTCCCATTCCAATCCTGAGACCCTTCCTATAGCATGAGATGTGATATCTCAATGCCTCTAATACCAAACCTGAGATCCTTCCTCTAACATGAAATGTGATATCCAACTCCGTCACTTTCCAAACCTGAGAGCCTACCTATAGCATGAGATGTGATATCCAACTCCTTCCCATTCCAAACATGAGACCCTTCCTATAGCAAGAATGTAATATCCAACTCCTTCCCATTCCAATCCTGAGACCCTTCCTACAGCATGCGATGTGATATCTCAATGCTTCTAATACCAAACCTGAGATCTTTGCTATAACATGAGATGTGATATCCAACTCCTTCCCATTCAAATCCTGAGACCCTTCCTATAGCATGAGATGTGATATCTCAATGCCTCTTTACCAAACCTGAGATCCTACCTCTAACATGAAATGTGATATCCAACTCCTTCCCCTTCCAAACCTGAGAGCCTTCCTATAGTATGAGATGTGATATCCAACTCCTTCCCATTCCAACCTGAGACCCTTCCTATAGCATGAAATGGGATATTCAACTCCTTCCAAATCCAATCCTGATACCCTTCCGATAGCTTGAGATGTGATATCTCAATGCTTCTAATACCAAACCTGTGACTCTTCCTATAACATGAGATGGGATATCCAACTCCTTCCCATTCCAATCCTGAGACCCTTCCGATAGCAGAGATGTGATATCTCAATGCTTATACCAAACCTGAGACCCTTCCTATGGCATGAGATGTCACATACAACTCCTTCCCATTCCAATCCTGAGACCCTTCCTATAGTATGAGATGTGATATCTCAATGCTTATACCAAACCTGAGACCCTTCCTATAGCATGAGATGTGATATCCAACTCCTTCCCATTCCAATCCTGAGACCCTTCCCATAGCATGAGATGTGATGTCTCAATGCTTCTAATACCAAACCTGAGATCCTTCCTATAACATCAAATGTGATATCCAACTCCTTCCCATTCCAATCCTGAGACCCTTCCTATAGCATGAGATGTGATATCTCAATGCTTATACCAAACCTGAGACCCTTCCAATAGCATGAGATGTGATATCCAACTCCTTCCCATTCCAATCCTGAGACCCTTCCTATAGCATGAGATGTGATATCTCAATGCCTCTAATACCAAACCTGAGATCCTTCCTCTAACATGAAATGTGATATCCAACTCTGTCCCTTTCCAAACCTGAGAGCCTACCTATAGCATGAGATGTGATATCCAAGTCCTTCCCATTCCAATCCTTAGACCCTTCCTACAGCATGCAATATGATATCTCAATGATTCTAATAACAAACCTGAGACCCGTCCTATAACATGAGATGGGATATCCAACTCCTTTCAATTCCAATCCTGAGACACTTCCTATAGCATGAGATGTGATATCTCAATGCTTATACCAAACCTGAGACCCGTCCTATAACATGAGATGTGATATCCAAATCCTTCCCCTTCCAAACCTTAGACCCTTCCTTTATCATGAGATGTAATTTCCAACTCCTTCCCATTCCAATCCTGACACCCTTCCGATATCATGAGATTTGTTATCTCAATGCTTCTAATATCAAACTTGAGACCCTCCCTATAGCATGAGATCTGACATCCAAGTCCTTCCCATTCCAATCCTGAGACCCTTCCTATAGCATGAGATGTGATATCCAAATCCTTCCCCTTCCAAACCTTAGACCCTTCCTTTATCATGAGATGTAATTTCCAACTCCTTCCCATTCCAATCCTGAGACCCTTCCGATAGCAGAGATGTGATATCTCAATGCTTATACCAAACCTGAGACCCATACTATGGCATGAGATGTGATATCAAACTCCTTCCCATTCCAATCCTGAGACCCTTCCTATAGCTTGAGATGCGATATCCAACTCCTTCCCATTCCAATTCTGAGACCCTTCCTATACCATGAGACTTGATATCTCAATGCTTCTAATACCAAACCTGAGACCCGTCCTATAACATGAGATGTGATATCCAAATCCTTCCCCTTCCAAACCTTAGACCCTTCCTTTATCATGAGATGTAATTTCCAACTCCTTCCCATTCCAATCCTGACACCCTTCCGATATCATGAGATTTGTTATCTCAATGCTTCTAATATCAAACTTGAGACCCTCCCTATAGCATGAGATCTGACATCCAAGTCCTTCCCATTCCAATCCTGAGACCCTTCCTATAGCATGAGATGTGATATCTCAATGCTTCTAATACCAAACCTGAGACCCTTCCTATAACATGAGATGGGATATCCAACTCCTTCCCATTCCAATCCTGAGACCCTTCCGATAGCAGAGATGTGATATCTCAATGCTTATACCAAACCTGAGACCCTTGCTATGGCCTGAGATGTCATATACAACTCCTTCCCATTCCAATCCTGAGACCCTTCCTATAGCATGAGATGTGATATCTCAATGCTTATACCAAACCTGAGACCCTTCCTATAGCATGAGATGTGATATCCAACTCCTTCCCATTCCAATCCTGAGACCCTTCCCATAGCATGAGATGTGATGTCTCAATGCTTCTAATACCAAACCTGAGACCCTTCCTATAACATGAGATGTGATATCCAACTCCTTCCCATTCCAATCCTGAGACCCTTCCTATAGCATGAGAAGTGATATCTCCATGCTTATACCAAACCTGAGACCCTCCCTATAGCATGAGATGTAATATCCAACTCCTTCCCATTCCAATCCTGAGACCCTTCCTATAGCATGAGAAGTATCTCCATGCGTATCCCAAACCTGAGACCCTTCCTATAGTATGAGATGTGATATCCAAATCCTTCCCATTCCAATCCTGAGCCACTTCCGATAGCAGAGATGTGATATCTCAATGCTTATACCAAACCTGAGACCCTTCCTATAACATGAGATGTGATATCCAACTCATTCCCGTTCCAAACCTGAGACACTTCCTATAGCATATGTGATATCCAAGTCCTTCCCATTTCAAACATGAGACCCTTCCTATAGCAAGAATGTAATATCCAACTCCTACCCATTCCAATCCTGAGACCATTCCTATAGCATGAGATGTGATATATCAATGCTTCTAATACCAAACCTGAGATCCTTCCTATGACATGAAATGTGATATCCAAATCCTTCCCATTCCAAACCTGAGACCCTTCCTACAGCATGCGATGTGATATCTCAATGCTTCTAATATCAAACCTGAGACCAGTCCTATAACATGAGATGGGATATCCAACTCCTTCCCGTTCCAAACCTGAGACCCTTCCTATAGCATGAGATGTGATATCCAATTCCTTCCCATCCCAATCCTGAGACACCTCCGATAGCAGAGATGTGATATCTCAATGCTTATACCAAACCTGAGACTCTTTCTATAACATGAGATGTGATATCCAACTCCTTCCCGTTCCAAACCTGAGACCCTTCCTATAGCATGAGATGTGATATCCAACTCCTTCCCATTCCAATCCTGAGACCCTTCCGATAGCATGAGATGTGATATCTCAAGGCTTCTAATACCAAACCTGTGATCCTTCCTATAATAAGAGATGTGATATCCAAATCCTTCCCCTTCCAAACCTGAGACCCTCCCTTTAGCATGAGATGTGATATCTCAATGCCTCTAATACCAAACCTGAGATCCTTCCAATAGCATGAGATGTCATATCTCAATGCTTCTGATACCAAACCTGAGATCCTTCCTAAAACATGAGATGTGATATCCAAATCCTTCCCCTTCCAAACCTGAGACCCTCCCTTTAGCATGAGATGTGATATCCAACTCCTTCCCATTCCAATCTTGAGACCCTTCTGATAGCATGAGATGTGATATCTCAATGCCTCTAATACCAAACCTGATTCCTACCTCTAACATGAAATGTGATATCCAACCCCTTCCCTTTCCAAACGTGAGACCCTCCCTATAGATTCAGATGTGATATCCAAGTCCTTCCCATTCCAATCCTGAGACCCTTCCTTTAGCATGAGATGTGATATCTCAATGCTTCTAATACCAAACCTGAGACCCTTCCTATAACATAAGATGGGATATCCAACTCCTTCCCATTCCAATCCTGAGACCCTTCCGATAGCAGAGATGTGATATCTCAATGCTTATACCAAACCTGAGACCCTTCCTGTGGCATGAGATGTCATATACAACTCCTTCCCATTCCAATCCTGAGACCCTTCCTATAGCATGAGATGTGATATCCAACTCCTTCCCATTCCAATCCTGAGACCCTTCCTATAGCATGAGATTTGATATCTCAATGTTTCTAACACCAAACCTGAGATCCTTCCGATAGCATGAGATGTGATATCTCAATGCTTCTAATACCAAACCTGAGATCATTCCTATAACACGAGATGTTATATCCAAATCCTTCCCCTTCCAAACCTGAGACCCTCCCTTTAGCATATGTGATATCCAACTCCTTCCCATTCCAATCCTGAGACTCTTCCTATAGCATGAGATGTGATTTCTCAATGCTTCTAATACCAAACCTGAGATCCTTCCTATAACATGAGATGTGATATCCAACTCCTTCCCATTCCAATCCTGAGACCCTTCCTATAGCATGAGATGTGATTTCTCAATGCTTCTAATACCAAACCTGAGATCCTTCCTATAGCATGAGATCTGATATCTCAATGCTTATACCAAACCTGAGACCCTTCCTATAGCATGAGATGTGATTTCCAACTACTTCCCATTCCAATCCTGAGACCCTTCCTATAGCATGAGATGTGATATCCAACTCCTTCCCTTTCCAAACCTGAGAGCCTATCTATAGCATGAGATGTGATATCCAATTCCTTCCCATTCCAATCCTGAGACCCTTCCTATAGCATGAGATGTGATATCTCAATGCTTATACCAAACCTGAGACCCTTCCTATAGCATGAGATGTGATATCCAACTACTTCCCATTCCAATCCTGAGACCCTTCCTATAGCATGAGATGTGATATCCAACTCCTTCCCTTTCCAAACCTGAGAGCCTATCTATAGCATGAGATGTGATATCCAATTCCTTCCCATTCCAATCCTGAGACCCTTCCTATAGCATGAGATGTGATATCTCAATGCTTCTAATACCAAACCTGAGACCCTTCCTATTGCATGAGATGTGATATCCAACTACTTCCCATTCCAATCCTGAGACCCTTCTTATAGCATGAGATGTGATATCCAACTCCTTCCATTCCAATCCTGAGACCCATCCTATAGCATGAGATGTGATATCTCAATGCTTATACCAAACCTGAGACCCTTCCTATAGCATGAGATGTGATATCCAACTACTTCCCATTCCAATCCTGAGAAATTTCCTATCGCATGAGATGTGATATCCAACTCCTTCCCTTTCCAAACCTGAGAGCATATCTATAGCATGAGATGGGATATCCAACTCCTTCCCATTCCAATCCTGAGACACTTCCGATAGCAGAGATGTGATACCTCAATGCTTATACCAAACCTGAGACCCTTCCTATAACATGAGATGTGATATCCAACTCCTTCCCGTTCCAAACCTGAGACCCTTCCTTTAGCATGAGATGTGATATCCAGCTCCTTCCCATTCCAATCCTGAGACACTTCCAATAGCATAAGATGTGATATCTCAATGCTTCTAATATCAAAACTGAGACCCTCCCAATAGCATGATATGTGATATCTAAGTCCTTCCCATTCCAATCCTAAGACCCTTCCTATAGCAGGAGATGTGATATCTCAATGCTTCTACCAAACCTGAGACCCTTCCTTTAGCATGAGATGTGATATCCAACTCCTTCCCATTCCAGTCCTGAGACTCTTCCTATAGCATGAGATGTGATTTCTCAATGCTTCTAATACCAAACCTGAGATCCTTCCTATAACATGAGATGTGATATCCAACTCCTTCCCATTCCAATCCTGAGACCCTCCCTTTAGCATGAGATGTGATATCCAACTCCTTCCCATTCCAATCCTGAGACCCTTCTGATAGCATGAGATGTGATATCTCAATGCTTCTAATACCAAACCTGAGATCCTTCCTATAACATGAGATGTGATATCCAACTCCTTCCCTTTCCAAACCTGAGAGCCTATCTATAGCATGAGATGTGATATCCAATTCCTTCCCATTCCAATCCTGAGACCCTTCCTATAGCATGAGATGTGATATCTCAATGCTTATACCAAACCTGAGACCCTTCCTATAGCATGAGATGTGATATCCAACTACTTCCCATTCCAATCCTGAGACCCTTCCTATAGCATGAGATGTGATATCCAACTCCTTCCCTTTCCAAACCTGAGAGCCTATCTATAGCATGAGATGTGATATCCAATTCCTTCCCATTCCAATCCTGAGACCCTTCCGATAGCAGAGATGTGATATCTCAATGCTTATACCAAACCTGAGACCCTTCCTGTGGCATGAGATGTCATATACAACTCCTTCCCATTCCAATCCTGAGACCCTTCCTATAGCATGAGATGTGATATCCAACGCCTTCCCATTCCAATCCTGAGACCCTTCCTATAGCATGAGATGTGATATCCAACTACTTCCCATTCCAATCCTGAGACCCTTCCTATAGCATGAGATGTGATATCCAACTCCTTCCCTTTCCAAACCTGAGACCCTTCCTATAACATAAGATGGGATATCCAACTCCTTCCCATTCCAATCCTGAGACCCTTCCGATAGCAGAGATGTGATATCTCAATGCTTATACCAAACCTGAGACCCTTCCTGTGGCATGAGATGTCATATACAACTCCTTCCCATTCCAATCCTGAGACCCTTCCTATAGCATGAGATGTGATATCCAACTCCTTCCCATTCCAATCCTGAGACCCTTCCTATAGCATGAGATTTGATATCTCAATGTTTCTAACACCAAACCTGAGATCCTTCCGATAGCATGAGATGTGATATCTCAATGCTTCTAATACCAAACCTGAGATCATTCCTATAACACGAGATGTTATATCCAAATCCTTCCCCTTCCAAACCTGAGACCCTCCCTTTAGCATATGTGATATCCAACTCCTTCCCATTCCAATCCTGAGACTCTTCCTATAGCATGAGATGTGATTTCTCAATGCTTCTAATACCAAACCTGAGATCCTTCCTATAACATGAGATGTGATATCCAACTCCTTCCCATTCCAATCCTGAGACCCTTCCTATAGCATGAGATGTGATTTCTCAATGCTTCTAATACCAAACCTGAGATCCTTCCTATAGCATGAGATGTGATATCCCAATGCTTATACCAAACCTGAGACCCTTCCTATAGCATGAGATGTGATTTCCAACTACTTCCCATTCCAATCCTGAGACCCTTCCTATAGCATGAGATGTGATATCCAACTCCTTCCCTTTCCAAACCTGAGAGCCTATCTATAGCATGAGATGTGATATCCAATTCCTTCCCATTCCAATCCTGAGACCCTTCCTATAGCATGAGATGTGATATCTCAATGCTTATACCAAACCTGAGACCCTTCCTATAGCATGAGATGTGATATCCAACTACTTCCCATTCCAATCCTGAGACCCTTCCTATAGCATGAGATGTGATATCCAACTCCTTCCCTTTCCAAACCTGAGAGCCTATCTATAGCATGAGATGTGATATCCAATTCCTTCCCATTCCAATCCTGAGACCCTTCCTATAGCATGAGATGTGATATCTCAATGCTTCTAATACCAAACCTGAGACCCTTCCTATTGCATGAGATGTGATATCCAACTACTTCCCATTCCAATCCTGAGACCCTTCTTATAGCATGAGATGTGATATCCAACTCCTTCCATTCCAATCCTGAGACCCATCCTATAGCATGAGATGTGATATCTCAATGCTTATACCAAACCTGAGACCCTTCCTATAGCATGAGATGTGATATCCAACTACTTCCCATTCCAATCCTGAGAAATTTCCTATCGCATGAGATGTGATATCCAACTCCTTCCCTTTCCAAACCTGAGAGCATATCTATAGCATGAGATGGGATATCCAACTCCTTCCCATTCCAATCCTGAGACACTTCCGATAGCAGAGATGTGATATCTCAATGCTTATACCAAACCTGAGACCCTTCCTATAACATGAGATGTGATATCCAACTCCTTCCCGTTCCAAACCTGAGACCCTTCCTTTAGCATGAGATGTGATATCCAGCTCCTTCCCATTCCAATCCTGAGACACTTCCAATAGCATAAGATGTGATATCTCAATGCTTCTAATATCAAAACTGAGACCCTCCCAATAGCATGATATGTGATATCTAAGTCCTTCCCATTCCAATCCTAAGACCCTTCCTATAGCAGGAGATGTGATATCTCAATGCTTCTACCAAACCTGAGACCCTTCCTTTAGCATGAGATGTGATATCCAACTCCTTCCCATTCCAGTCCTGAGACCCTTCCTATAGCATGAGATATGATATCTCAATACTTCTAATACCAAACCTGAGATCCTTCTGATAACATGAGATGTGATATCCAAATCTTTCCCCTTCCAAACCTGAGACCCTCCCTTTAGCATGAGATGTGATATCCAACTCCTTCCCATTCCAATCCTGAGACCCTTCTGATAGCATGAGATGTGATATCTCAATGCTTCTAATACCAAACCTGAGATCCTTCCTATAACATGAGATGTGATATCCAACTCCTTCCCTTTCCAAACCTGAGAGCCTATCTATAGCATGAGATGTGATATCCAATTCCTTCCCATTCCAATCCTGAGACCCTTCCTATAGCATGAGATGTGATATCTCAATGCTTATACCAAACCTGAGACCCTTCCTATAGCATGAGATGTGATATCCAACTACTTCCCATTCCAATCCTGAGACCCTTCCTATAGCATGAGATGTGATATCCAACTCCTTCCCTTTCCAAACCTGAGAGCCTATCTATAGCATGAGATGTGATATCCAATTCCTTCCCATTCCAATCCTGAGACCCTTCCTATAGCATGAGATGTGATATCTCAATGCTTCTAATACCAAACCTGAGACCCTTCCTATAGCATGAGATGTGATATCCAACTACTTCCCATTCCAATCCTGAGACCCTTCCTATAGCTTGAGATGTGATATCCAACTCCTTCCCATTCCAATTCTGAGACCCTTCCTATACCATGAGACTTGATATCTCAATTCTTCTAATACCAAACCTGAGACCCGTCCTATAACATGAGATGTGATATCCAAATCCTTCCCCTTCCAAACCTTAGACCCTTCCTTTATCATGAGATGTGATATCCAACTCCTTCCCATTCCAATCCTGACACCCTTCCGATATCATGAGATTTGTTATCTCAATGCTTCTAATATCAAACTTGAGACCCTCCCTATAGCATGAGATCTGACATCCAAGTCCTTCCCATTCCAATCCTGAGACCCTTCCCATAGCATGAGATGTGATATCTCAATGCTTCTAATACCAAACCTGAGACCCTTCCTATAACATGAGATGGGATATCCAAGTCCTTCCCATTCTAATCCTGAGACCCTTCCTTTAGCATGAGATGTGATATCCAACTCCTTCCCATTCCAGTCCTGAGACCCTTCGTATAGCATGAGATATGATATCTCAATACTTCTAATACCAAACCTGAGATCCTTCTGATAACATGAGATGTGATATCCAAATCCTTCCCCTTCCAAACCTGAGACCCTCCCTTTAGCATGAGATGTGATATCCAACTCCTTCCCATTCCAATCCTGAGACCCTTCTGATAGCATGATTGTGATATCTCAATGCTTCTAATACCAAACCTGAGATTCTTCCTAAAACATGAGATGTGATATCCAACTCCTTCCTTTTCCAATCCTGAGACCCTTCCTATAGCATGAGAAGTGATATCTCCATGCGTATACCAAACCTGAGACCCTTCCTATAGCATGAGATGTGATATCCAAATCCTTCCCATTCCAATCCTGAGACCCTTCCTATAGCATGAGATGTGATATTTCAATGCTTATACCAAACCAGAGACCCGTCCTATAACATGAGATGGGATATCCAACTCCTTCCCATTCCAATCCTGAGCCACTTCCGATAGCAGAGATGTGATATCTCAATGCTTATACCAAACCTGAGACCCTTCCTATAGCATGAGATGTGATATCCAACTACTTCCCATTCCAATCCTGAGACCCTTCCTATAGCATGAGATGTGATATCCAACTCCTTCCCTTTCCAAACCTGAGACCCTTCCTATAACATAAGATGGGATATCCAACTCCTTCCCATTCCAATCCTGAGACCCTTCCGATAGCAGAGATGTGATATCTCAATGCTTATACCAAACCTGAGACCCTTCCTGTGGCATGAGATGTCATATACAACTCCTTCCCATTCCAATCCTGAGACCCTTCCTATAGCATGAGATGTGATATCCAACTCCTTCCCATTCCAATCCTGAGACCCTTCCTATAGCATGAGATTTGATATCTCAATGTTTCTAACACCAAACCTGAGACCCTTCCGATAGCATGAGATGTGATATCTCAATGCTTCTAATACCAAACCTGAGATCATTCCTATAACACGAGATGTTATATCCAAATCCTTCCCCTTCCAAACCTGAGACCCTCCCTTTAGCATATGTGATATCCAACTCCTTCCCATTCCAATCCTGAGACTCTTCCTATAGCATGAGATGTGATTTCTCAATGCTTCTAATACCAAACCTGAGATCCTTCCTATAACATGAGATGTGATATCCAACTCCTTCCCATTCCAATCCTGAGACCCTTCCTATAGCATGAGATGTGATTTCTCAATGCTTCTAATACCAAACCTGAGATCCTTCCTATAGCATGAGAAGTGATATCTCAATGCTTATACCAAACCTGAGACCCTTCCTATAGCATGAGATGTGATTTCCAACTACTTCCCATTCCAATCCTGAGACCCTTCCTATAGCATGAGATGTGATATCCAACTCCTTCCCTTTCCAAACCTGAGAGCCTATCTATAGCATGAGATGTGATATCCAATTCCTTCCCATTCCAATCCTGAGACCCTTCCTATAGCATGAGATGTGATATCTCAATGCTTATACCAAACCTGAGACCCTTCCTATAGCATGAGATGTGATATCCAACTACTTCCCATTCCAATCCTGAGACCCTTCCTATAGCATGAGATGTGATATCCAACTCCTTCCCTTTCCAAACCTGAGAGCCTATCTATAGCATGAGATGTGATATCCAATTCCTTCCCATTCCAATCCTGAGACCCTTCCTATAGCATGAGATGTGATATCTCAATGCTTCTAATACCAAACCTGAGACCCTTCCTATTGCATGAGATGTGATATCCAACTACTTCCCATTCCAATCCTGAGACCCTTCTTATAGCATGAGATGTGATATCCAACTCCTTCCATTCCAATCCTGAGACCCATCCTATAGCATGAGATGTGATATCTCAATGCTTATACCAAACCTGAGACCCTTCCTATAGCATGAGATGTGATATCCAACTACTTCCCATTCCAATCCTGAGAAATTTCCTATCGCATGAGATGTGATATCCAACTCCTTCCCTTTCCAAACCTGAGAGCATATCTATAGCATGAGATGGGATATCCAACTCCTTCCCATTCCAATCCTGAGACACTTCCGATAGCAGAGATGTGATATCTCAATGCTTATACCAAACCTGAGACCCTTCCTATAACATGAGATGTGATATCCAACTCCTTCCCGTTCCAAACCTGAGACCCTTCCTTTAGCATGAGATGTGATATCCAGCTCCTTCCCATTCCAATCCTGAGACACTTCCAATAGCATAAGATGTGATATCTCAATGCTTCTAATATCAAAACTGAGACCCTCCCAATAGCATGATATGTGATATCTAAGTCCTTCCCATTCCAATCCTAAGACCCTTCCTATAGCAGGAGATGTGATATCTCAATGCTTCTACCAAACCTGAGACCCTTCCTTTAGCATGAGATGTGATATCCAACTCCTTCCCATTCCAGTCCTGAGACCCTTCCTATAGCATGAGATATGATATCTCAATACTTCTAATACCAAACCTGAGATCCTTCTGATAACATGAGATGTGATATCCAAATCCTTCCCCTTCCAAACCTGAGACCCTCCCTTTAGCATGAGATGTGATATCCAACTCCTTCCCATTCCAATCCTGAGACCCTTCTGATAGCATGAGATGTGATATCTCAATGCTTCTAATACCAAACCTGAGATCCTTCCTATAACATGAGATGTGATATCCAACTCCTTCCCTTTCCAAACCTGAGAGCCTATCTATAGCATGAGATGTGATATCCAATTCCTTCCCATTCCAATCCTGAGACCCTTCCTATAGCATGAGATGTGATATCTCAATGCTTATACCAAACCTGAGACCCTTCCTATAGCATGAGATGTGATATCCAACTACTTCCCATTCCAATCCTGAGACCCTTCCTATAGCATGAGATGTGATATCCAACTCCTTCCCTTTCCAAACCTGAGAGCCTATCTATAGCATGAGATGTGATATCCAATTCCTTCCCATTCCAATCCTGAGACCCTTCCTATAGCATGAGATGTGATATCTCAATGCTTCTAATACCAAACCTGAGACCCTTCCTATAGCATGAGATGTGATATCCAACTACTTCCCATTCCAATCCTGAGACCCTTCCTATAGCTTGAGATGTGATATCCAACTCCTTCCCATTCCAATTCTGAGACCCTTCCTATACCATGAGACTTGATATCTCAATGCTTCTAATACCAAACCTGAGACCCGTCCTATAACATGAGATGTGATATCCAAATCCTTCCCCTTCCAAACCTTAGACCCTTCCTTTATCATGAGATGTGATATCCAACTCCTTCCCATTCCAATCCTGACACCCTTCCGATATCATGAGATTTGTTATCTCAATGCTTCTAATATCAAACTTGAGACCCTCCCTATAGCATGAGATCTGACATCCAAGTCCTTCCCATTCCAATCCTGAGACCCTTCCCATAGCATGAGATGTGATATCTCAATGCTTCTAATACCAAACCTGAGACCCTTCCTATAACATGAGATGGGATATCCAAGTCCTTCCCATTCTAATCCTGAGACCCTTCCTTTAGCATGAGATGTGATATCCAACTCCTTCCCATTCCAGTCCTGAGACCCTTCGTATAGCATGAGATATGATATCTCAATACTTCTAATACCAAACCTGAGATCCTTCTGATAACATGAGATGTGATATCCAAATCCTTCCCCTTCCAAACCTGAGACCCTCCCTTTAGCATGAGATGTGATATCCAACTCCTTCCCATTCCAATCCTGAGACCCTTCTGATAGCATGATTGTGATATCTCAATGCTTCTAATACCAAACCTGAGATTCTTCCTAAAACATGAGATGTGATATCCAACTCCTTCCTTTTCCAATCCTGAGACCCTTCCTATAGCATGAGAAGTGATATCTCCATGCGTATACCAAACCTGAGACCCTTCCTATAGCATGAGATGTGATATCCAAATCCTTCCCATTCCAATCCTGAGACCCTTCCTATAGCATGAGATGTGATATTTCAATGCTTATACCAAACCAGAGACCCGTCCTATAACATGAGATGGGATATCCAACTCCTTCCCATTCCAATCCTGAGCCACTTCCGATAGCAGAGATGTGATATCTCAATGCTTATACCAAACCTGAGACCCTTCCTATAACATGAGATGTGATATCCAACTCATTCCCATTCCAAACCTGAGACACTTCCTATAGCATATGTGATATCCAACTCCTTCCCATTCCAAACATGAGACCCTTCCGATAGCATGAGATGTGATATCCAACTCCTTCCAATTCCAATACTGAGACCCTTCCAATAGCATATGTGATATCTCAATGCTTCTAATATCAAACCTGAGAACCTCCCTATAGCATGAGATGTGATATCCAACTCCTTCCCATCCCAATCCTGAGACACTTCCGATTGCAGAGATGTGATATCTCAATGTTTATACCAAACCTGAGACTCTTCCTATAACATGAGATGTGATATTCAACTCCTTCCCGTTCCAAACCTGAGACCCTTCCTATAGCATGAGATGTGATATCCAGCTCCTTCCCATTCCAATCCTGAGACCCTTCCGATAGCATGAGATGTGTTATCTCAATGCTTCTAATACCAAACCTGAGATCCTTCTTATAACATGTGATGTGATATCCAAATCCTTCCCCTTCCAAACCTGAGACCCTCCCTTTAGCATGAGATGTGATATCCAACTCCTTCCCATTCCAATCCTGAGACCCTTATGATAGCATGAGATGTGATATCTCAATGCCTCTAATACCAAACCTGAGATACTTCCGATAGCATGAGATGTGATATCTCAATGCTTCTAATACCAAACCTGAGATCCTTCCTATAACATGAGATGTGATATCCAAATCCTTCCCCTTCCAAACCTGAGACCCTCCCTTTAGCATGAGATGTGATATCCAACTCCTTCCCATTCCAATCCTGAGACCCTTCTGATAGCATGAGATGTGATATCTCAATGCCTCTAATACCAAACCTGAGATCCTACCTCTAACATGAAATTTGATATCCAACTCCTTCCCTTTCCAAACCTGAGACCCTGCCTATAGCATGAGATGTGATATCCAAGTCCTTCCCATTCCAATCCCGAGACCCTTCCTATAGCATGAGATGTGATATCTCAATGCTTATACCAAACCTGAGACCCTTCCTATGGCATGAGATGTCATATACAACTCCTTCCCATTCCAATCCTGAGACCCTTCCTATAGCATGAGATGTGATATCTCAATGCTTATACCAAACCTGAGACCCTTCCTATAGCATGAGATGTGATATCCAACTTCTTCCCATTCCAATCCTGAGACCCTTCCTATAACATGAGATGTGATGTCTCAATGCTTCTAATACCAAACCTGAGATCTTTCCTATAACATGAGATGTGATATCCAACTCCTTCCCATTCCAATTCTGAGACCCTTCCTATAGCAAGAGATGTGATATCTCAATGCCTCTTTACCAAACCTGATATCCTACCTCTAACATGAAATGTGATATCCAACTCCTTCCCCTTCCAAACCTGAGAGCCTTCCTATAGCATGAGATGTGATATCCAAGTCCTTCCCATTCCAATCCTGAGACCCTTCCTATAACATCAGATGTGATATCCAACTCCTTCCCATTCCAACCTGAGACCCTTCCTATAGCATGAGATGGGATATCCAACTCCTTCCAAATCCAATCCTGATACCCTTCCGATAGCATGAGATGTGATATCCCAATGCTTCTACAAAACCTGAGACCCATACATGGCATGAGATGTGATATCAAACTCCTTCCCATTCCAATCCTGAGACCCTTCCGATAGCAGAGATGTGATATCTCAATGCTTATACCAAACCTGAGACCCTTCCTATGGCATGAGATGTCATATACAACTCCTTCCCATTCCAATCCTGAGACCCTTCCTATAGCATGAGATGTGATATCTCAATGTTTATACCAAACCTGAGACCCTTCCTATAGCAGGAGATGTGATATCCAACTCCTTCCCATTCCAATCCTGAGACCCTTCCTATAGCATGAGATGTGATATCTCAATGCTTATACCAAAACTGAATCCCTTCCTATAGCATGAGATGTGATATCCAACTCCTTCCCATTCCAATCCTGAGACCCTTCCTATAGCATTAGATGTGATATCTCAATGCCTATAATACCAAACCTGAGATCCTTCCTCTAACACGAAATGTGATATCCAACTCCTTCCCTTTCCAAACCTGAGAGCCTACCTATAGCATGAGATGTGATATCCAAGTCCTTCCCATTCCAATCCTTAGACCCTTCCTACAGCATGCAATATGATATCTCAATGATTCTAATAACAAACCTGAGACCCGTCCTATAACATGAGATGGGATATCCAGCTCCTTCCCATTCCAATCCTGAGACACTTCCGATAGCAGAGATGTGATATCTCAATGCTTATACCAAACCTGAGACCCTTCCTATAGCATATGTGATATCCAACTCCTTCCCATTCCAAACATGAGACCCTTCCTATAGCAAGAATGTAATATCCAACTCCTTCCCATTCCAATCCTGAGACCCTTCCTACAGCATGCGATGTGATATCTCAATGCTTCTAATACCAAACCTGAGACCCGTCCTATAACATGAGATGGGATATCCAACTCCTTCCAGTTCCAAACCTGAGACCCTTCCTATAGCATGAGATGTGATATCAAACTCCTTCCCATTCCAATCCTGAGACCCTTCCTATAACATGAGATGTGATGTCTCAATGCTTCTAATACCAAACCTGAGATCTTTCCTATAACATGAGATGTGATATCCAACTCCTTCCCATTCCAATCCTGAGACCCTTCCTATAGCATGAGATGTGATATCTCAATGCCTCTTTACCAAACCTGAGATCCTACCTCTAACATGAAATGTGATATCCAACTCCTTCCTCTTCCAAACCTGTGAGCCTTCCTATAGCATGAGATGTGATATCCAAGTCCTTCCTATTCCAATCCTGAGACCCTTCCTATAACATCAGATGTGATATCCAACTCCTTCCCATTCCAACCTGAGACCCTTCCTATAGCATGAGATGGGATATTCAACTCCTTCCAAATCCAATCCTGATACCCTTCCGATAGCATGAGATGTGATATCTCAATGCTTCTAATACCAAACCTGTGACTCTTCCTATAAGATGAGATGGGATATCCAACTCCTTCCCATTCCAATCCTGAGACCCTTCCGATAGCAGAGATGTGATATCTCAATGCTTATACTAAACCTGAGACCCTTCCTATGGCATGAGATGTCACATACAACTCCTTCCCATTCCAATCCTGAGACCCTTCCTATAGTATGAGATGTGATATCTCAATGCTTATACCAAACCTGAGACCCTTCCTATAGCATGAGATGTGATATCCAACTCCTTCCCATTCCAATCCTGAGACCCTTCCCATAGCATGAGATGTGATGTCTCAATGCTTCTAATACCAAACCTGAGATCCTTCCTATACCATCAAATGTGATATCCAACTCCTTCCCATTCCAATCCTGAGACCCTTCCTATAGCATGAGATGTGATATCTCAATGCTTATACCAAACCTGAGACCCTTCCTATAGCATGAGATGTGATATCCAACTCGTTCCCATTCCAATCCTGAGACCCTTCCTATAGCATGAGATGTGATATCTCAATGCCTCTAATACCAAACCTGAGATCCTTTCTCTAACATGAAATGTGATATCCAACTCCTTCCCTTTCCAAACCTGAGAGCCTACCTATAGCATGAGATGTGATATCCAAGTCCTTCCCATTCCAATCCTTAGACCCTTCCTACAGCATGCAATATGATATCTCAATGATTCTAATAACAAACCTGAGACCCGTCCTATAACATGAGATGGGATATCCAACTCCTTTCAATTCCAATCCTGAGACACTTCCTATAGCATGCGATGTGATATCTCAATGCTTATACCAAACCTGAGACCCTTCCTATGGCATGAGATGTCATATACAACTCCTTCCCATTCCAATCCTGAGACCCTTCCTATAGCATGTGATGTGATATCTCAATGCTTATACCAAACCTGAGACCCTTCCTATAGCATGAGATGTGATATCCAACTTCTTCCCATTCCAATCCTGAGACCCTTCCTATAACATGAGATGTGATGTCTGAATGCTTCTAATACCAAACCTGATATCTTTCCTATAACATGAGATGTGTTATCCAACTCCTTCCCATTCCAATCCTGAGACCCTTCCTATAGCATGAGATGTGATATCTCAATGCTTATACCAAACCTGAGACCCTTCCTATAGCTTGAGATGTGATGTCCAACTCCTTCCCATTCCAATCCTGAGAACCTTCCTATAGCATGAGATGTGATATCTCAATGCCTCTAATACCAAACCTGAGATCCTTCCTCTAACATGAAATGTGATATCCAACTCCTTCCCCTTCCAAACCTGAGAGCCTTCCTATAGCATGAGATATGATATCCAAGTCCTTCCCATTCCAATCCTGAGACCCTTCCTATAACATGAGATGTGATATCCAACTCCTTCCCATTCCAACCTGAGACCCTTCCTATAGCATGAGATGGGATATCCAACTCCTTCCAAATCCAATCCTGATACCCTTCCGATAGCATGAGATGTGATATCCCAATGCTTCTACCAAACCTGAGAGCCATACTATGGCATGAGATGTGATATCAAACTCCTTCCCATTCCAATACTGAGACCCTTCCTATAGCTTGAGATGTGATATCCAACTCCTTCCCATTCCAATTCTGAGACCCTTCCTATACCATGAGACTTGATATCTCAATGCTTCTAATACCAAACCTGAGATCCGTCCTATAACATGAGATGTGATATCCAAATCCTTCCCCTTCCAAACCTTAGACCCTTCCTTTATCATGAGATGTGATATCCAACTCCTTCCCATTCCAATCCTGACACCCTTCCGATATCATGAGATTTGTTATCTCAATGCTTCTAATATCAAACTTGAGACCCTCCCTATAGCATGAGATCTGACATCCAAGTCCTTCCCATTCCAATCCTGAGACCCTTCCTATAGCATGAGATGTGATATCTCAATGCTTCTAATACCAAACCTGAGACACTTCCTATAACATGAGATGGGATATCCAAGTCCTTCCCATTCTAATCCTGAGACCCTTCCCATAGCATGAGATGTGATGTCTCAATGCTTCTAATACCAAACCTGAGATCCTTCCTATAACATGAGATGTGATATCCAACTCCTTCCCATTCCAATCCTGAGACCCTTCCTATAGCATGAGAAGTGATATCTCCATGCTTATACCAAACCCGAGACCCTTCCTATAGCATGAGATGTGATATCCAACTCCTTCCCATTCCAATCCTGAGACCCTTCCTATAGCATGAGAAGTGATATCTCCATGCGTATACCAAACCTGAGACCCTTCCTATAGCATGAGATGTGATATCCAAATCCTTCCCATTCCAATCTTGAGACCCTTCCTATAGCATGAGATGTGATATCTCAATGCTTATACCAAACCAGAGACCCGTCCTATAACATGAGATGGGATATCCAACTCCTTCCCATTCCAATCCTGAGACCCTTCCTATAACATGAGATGTGATATCCAACTCCTTCCCATTCCAACCTGAGACCCTACCTATAGCATGAGATGGGATATCCAACTCCTTCCAAATCCAATCCTGATACCCTTCCGATAGCATGAGATGTGATATCCCAATGCTTCTACCAAACCTGAGAGCCATACTATGGCATGAGATGTGATATCAAACTCCTTCCCATTCCAATACTGAGACCCTTCCTATAGCTTGAGATGTGATATCCAACTCCTTCCCATTCCAATTCTGAGACCCTTCCTATACCATGAGACTTGATATCTCAATGCTTCTAATACCAAACCTGAGATCCGTCCTATAACATGAGATGTGATATCCAAATCCTTCCCCTTCCAAACCTTAGACCCTTCCTTTATCATGAGATGTGATATCCAACTCCTTCCCATTCCAATCCTGACACCCTTCCGATATCATGAGATTTGTTATCTCAATGCTTCTAATATCAAACTTGAGACCCTCCCTATAGCATGAGATCTGACATCCAAGTCCTTCCCATTCCAATCCTGAGACCCTTCCTATAGCATGAGATGTGATATCTCAATGCTTCTAATACCAAACCTGAGACACTTCCTATAACATGAGATGGGATATCCAAGTCCTTCCCATTCTAATCCTGAGACCCTTCCCATAGCATGAGATGTGATGTCTCAATGCTTCTAATACCAAACCTGAGATCCTTCCTATAACATGAGATGTGATATCCAACTCCTTCCCATTCCAATCCTGAGACCCTTCCTATAGCATGAGAAGTGATATCTCCATGCTTATACCAAACCCGAGACCCTTCCTATAGCATGAGATGTGATATCCAACTCCTTCCCATTCCAATCCTGAGACCCTTCCTATAGCATGAGAAGTGATATCTCCATGCGTATACCAAACCTGAGACCCTTCCTATAGCATGAGATGTGATATCCAAATCCTTCCCATTCCAATCCTGAGACCCTTCCTATAGCATGAGATGTGATATCTCAATGCTTATACCAAACCAGAGACCCGTCCTATAACATGAGATGGGATATCCAACTCCTTCCCATTCCAATCCTGAGACCCTTCCTATAACATGAGATGTGATATCCAACTCCTTCCCATTCCAACCTGAGACCCTACCTATAGCATGAGATGGGATATCCAACTCCTTCCAAATCCAATCCTGATACCCTTCCGATAGCATGAGATGTGATATCCCAATGCTTCTACCAAACCTGAGACCCATACTATGGCATGAGATGTGATATCAAACTCCTTCCCATTCCAATTCTGAGACCCTTCCTATACCATGAGACTTGATATCTCAATGCTTCTAATACCAAACCTGAGACCCGTCCTATAACATGAGATGTGATATCCAAATCCTTCCCCTTCCAAACCTTAGACCCTTCCTTTATTATGAGATGTGATTTCCAACTCCTTCCCATTCCAATCCTGACACCCTTCCGATATCATGAGATTTGTTATCTCAATGCTTCTAATATCAAACTTGAGACCCTCCCTATAGCATGAGATCTGACATCCAAGTCCTTCCCATTCCAATCCTGAGACCCTTCCTATAGCATGAGATGTGATATCTCAATGCTTCTAATACCAAACCTGAGACCCTTCCTATAACATGAGATGGGATATCCAACTCCTTCCCATTCCAATCCTGAGACCCTTCCGATAGCAGAGATGTGATATCTCAATGCTTATACCAAACCTGAGACCCTTGCTATGGCCTGAGATGTCATATACAACTCCTTCCCTTTCCAATCCTGAAACCCTTCCTATAGCATGAGATCTGATATCTCAATGCTTATACCAAACCTGAGACCCTTCCTATAGCATGAGATGTGATATCCAACTCCTTCCCATTCCAATCCTGAGACCCTTCCCATAGCATGAGATGTGATGTCTCAATGCTTCTAATACCAAACCTGAGATCCTTCCTATAACGTGAGATGTGATATCCAACTCCTTCCCATTCCAATCCTGAGACCCTTCCTATAGCATGAGAAGTGATATATCCATGCGTATACCAAACCTGAGACCCTTCCTATAGCATGAGATGTGATATCCAAATCCTTCCCATTCCAATCCTGAGACCCTTCCTATAGCATGAGAAGTGATATCTCCATGCTTATACCAAACCTGAGACCCTTCCTATAGCATGAGAAGTGATATCTCCATGCTTATACCAAACCTGAGACGCTTCCTATAGCATGAGATGGGATATCCAACTCCTTCCCATTCCAATCCTGAGCCACTTCCGGTAGCAGAGATGTGATATCTCAATGCTTATACCAAACCTGAGACCCTTCCTATAACATGAGATGTGATAAGCAACTCATTCCCGTTCCAAACCTGAGACACTTCCTATAGCATATGTGATATCCAACTCCTTCCCATTCCAAACATGAGACCCTTCCTATAGCAAGAATGTAATATCCAACTCCTACCCATTCCAATCCTGAGACCATTCCTATAGCATGAGATGTGATATATCAATGCTTCTAATACCAAACCTGAGATCCTTCCTATGACATGAAATGTGATATCCAAATCCTTCCCATTCCAATCCTGAGACCCTTCCTATAGCATGAGATGTGATATCTCAATGCTTCTATCAAACTTGAGTCCCTTACTTTAACATGAGATGTGATATCCAAATCCTTCCCCTTCCAAACCTGAGACCCTCCCTTTAGCATGAGATGTGATATCCAACTCCTTCCCATTCCAATCCTGAGACCCTTCTGATAGCATGAGATGTGATATCTCAATGCCTCTAATAACAAACCTGATTCCTACCTCTAACATGAAATGTGATATCCAACCCCTTCCCTTTCCAAACGTGAGACCCTCCCTATAGCATCAGATGTGATATCCAAGTCCTTCCCATTCCAATCCTGAGACCCTTCCTATAGCATGAGATGTGATATCCCAATGCTTCTAATACCAAACCGGAGACCCTTCCTATAACATAAGATGGGATATCCAACTCCTTCCCATTCCACTCCTGAGACCCTTCCGATAGCAGAGATGTGATATCTCAATGCTTATACCAAACCTGAGACCCTTCCTATGGCATGAGATGTCATATACAACTCCTTCCCATTCCAATCCTGAGACCCTTCCTATAGCATGAGATGTTATCTCAATGCTTATACCAAACCTGAGACCCTTCCTATAGCATGAGATGTGATATCCAACTACTTCCGATTCCAATCCTGAGACCCTTCCTATAGCATGAGATGTGATATCCAACTCCTTCCCATTCCAATCCTGAGACCCTTCCTATAGCATGAGATGTGATTTCTCAATGCTTCTAATACCAAACCTGAGATCCTTCCTATAACATGAGATGTGATATCCAACTCCTTCCCATTCCAATCCTGAGACACTTCCTATAGCATGAGAAGTGATATCTCAATGCTTATACCAAACCTGAGACCCTTCCTACGGCATGAGATGTCATATACAACTCCTTCCCATTCCAATCCTGAGACCCTTCCTATAGCATGAGATGTTATCTCAATGCTTATACCAAACCTGAGACCCTTCCTATAGCATGAGATGTGATATCCAACTACTTCCGATTCCAATCCTGAGACCCTTCCTATAGCATGAGATGTGATATCCAACTCCTTCCCTTTCCAAACCTGAGAACCTATCTATAGCATGAGATGTGATATCCAATTCCTTCCCATTCCAATCCTGAGACCCTTCCTATAGCATGAGATGTGATATCTCAATGCTTCTAATACCAAACCTGAGACCCTTCCTGTAGCATGAGATGTGATATCCAACTACTTCCCATTCCAATCCTGAGACCCTTCTTATAGCATGAGATGTGATATCCAACTCCTTCCATTCCAATCCTGAGACCCATCCTATAGCATGAGATGTGATATCTCAATGCTTATACCAAACCTGAGACCCTTCCTATAGCATGAGATGTGATATCCAACTACTTCCCATTCCAATCCTGAGAAATTTCCTATAGCATGAGATGTGATATCCAACTCCTTCCCTTTCCAAACCTGAGAGCATATCTATAGCATGAGATGGGATATCCAACTCCTTCCCATTCCAATCCTGAGACACTTCCGATAGCAGAGATGTAATATCTCAATGCTTATACCAAACCTGAGACCCTTCCTATAACATGAGATGTGATATCCAACTCCTTCCCGTTCCAAACCTGAGACCCTTCCTTTAGCATGAGATGTGATATCCAGCTCCTTCCCATTCCAATCCTGAGACACTTCCGATAGCATAAGATGTGATATCTCAATGCTTCTAATATCAAAACTGAGACCCTCCCTATAGCATGATATGTGATATCTAAGTCCTTCCCATTCCAATCCTAGAACCCTTCCTATAGCAGGAGATGTGATATCTCAATGCTTCTACCAAACCTGAGACCCTTCCTTTAGCATGAGATGTGATATCCAACTCCTTCCCATTCCAGTCCTGAGACCCTTCCTATAGCATGAGATATGATATCTCAATACTTCTAATACCAAACCTGAGATCCTTCTGATAACATGAGATGTGATATCCAAATCCTTCCCCTTCCAAACCTGAGACCCTCCCTTTAGCATGAGATGTGATATCCAACTCCTTCCCATTCCAATCCTGAGATCCTTCTGATAGCATGAGATGTGATATCTCAATGCTTCTAATACCAAACCTGAGATCCTTCCTATAACATGAGATGTGATATCCAACTCCTTCCTTTTCCAATCCTGAGACCCTTCCTATAGCATGAGAAGTGATATCTCCATGCGTATACCAAACCTGAGACCCTTCCTATAGCATGAGATGTGATATCCAAATCCTTCCCATTCCAATCCTGAGACCCTTCCTATAGCATGAGATGTGATATCTCAATGCTTATCCCAAACCAGAGACCCGTCCTATAACATGAGATGGGATATCCAACTCCTTCCCATTCCAATCCTGAGCCACTTCCGATAGCAGAGATGTGATATCTCAATGCTTATACCAAACCTGAGACCCTTCCTATAACATGAAATGTTATATCCAACTCATTCCCATTCCAAACCTGAGACACTTCCTATAGCATATGTGATATCCAACTCCTTCCCATTCCAAACATGAGACCCTTCCGATAGCATGAGATGTGATATCCAACTCCTTTGAATTCCAATACTGAGACCCTTCCAATAGCATATGTGATATCTCAATGCTTCTAATATCAAACCTGAGAACCTCCCTATAGCATGAGATGTGATATCCAACTCCTTCCCATCCCAATCCTGAGACACTTCCGATTGCAGAGATGTGATATCTCAATGTTTATACCAAACCTGAGACTCTTCCTATAACATGAGATGTGATAAACAACTCCTTCCCGTTCCAAACCTGAGACCCTTCCTATAGCATGAGATGTGATATCCAGCTCCTTCCCATTCCAATCCTGAGACCCTTCCGATAGCATGAGATGTGTTATCTCAATGCTTCTAATACCAAACCTGAGATCCTTCTTATAACATGTGATGTGATATCCAAATCCTTCCCCTTCCAAACCTGAGACCCTCCCTTTAGCATGAGATGTGATATCCAACTCCTTCCCATTCCAATCCTGAGACCCTTATGATAGCATGAGATGTGATATCTCAATGCCTCTAATACCAAACCTCAGATACTTCCGATAGCATGAGATGTGATATCTCAATGCTTCTAATACCAAACCTGAGATCCTTCCTATAACATGAGATGCGATATCCAAATCCTTCCCCTTCCAAACCTGAGACCCTCCCTTTAGCATGAGATGTGATATCCAACGCCTTCCCATTCCAATCCTGAGACCCTTCTGATAGCATGAGATGTGATATCTCAATGCCTCTAATACCAAACCTGAGATCCTACCTCTAACATGAAATGTGATATCCAACTCCTTCCCTTTCCAAACCTGCGACCCTGCCTATAGCATGAGATGTGATATCCAAGTCCTTCCCATTCCAATCCTGAGACCCTTCCTATAGCATGAGATGTGATATCTCAATGCTTATACCAAACCTGAGACCCTTCCTATGGCATGAGATGTCATATACAACTCCTTCCCATTCCAATCCCGAGACCCTTCCTATAGCATGAGATGTGATATCTCAATGCTTATACCAAACCTGAAACCCTTCCTATAGCATGAGATGTGATATCCAACTTCTTCCCATTCCAATCTTGAGACCCTTCCTATAACATGAGATGTGATGTCTCAATGCTTCTAATACCAAACCTGAGATCTTTCCTATAACATGAGATGTGATATCCAACTCCTTCCCATTCCAATTCTGAGACCCTTCCTATAGCAAGAGATGTGATATCTCAATGCCTCTTTACCAAACCTGATATCCTACCTCTAACATGAAATGTGATATCCAACTCCTTCCCCTTCCAAACCTGAGAGCCTTCCTATAGCATGAGATGTGATATCCAAGTCCTTCCCATTCCAATCCTGAGACCCTTCCTATAACATCAGATGTGATATCCAACTCCTTCCCATTCCAACCTGAGACCCTTCCTATAGCATGAGATGGGATATCCAACTCCTTCCAAATCCAATCCTGATACCCTTCCGATAGCATGAGATGTGATATCCCAATGCTTCTACAAAACCTGAGACCCATACATGGCATGAGATGTGATATCAAACTCCTTCCCATTCCAATCCTGAGACCCTTCCGATAGCAGAGATGTGATATCTCAATGCTTATACCAAACCTGAGACCCTTCCTATGGCATGAGATGTCATATACAACTCCTTCCCATTCCAAGCCTGAGACCCTTCCTATAGCATGAGATGTGATATCTCAATGTTTATACCAAACCTGAGACCCTTCCTATAGCATGAGATGTGATATCCAACCCCTTCCCATTCCAATCCTGAGACCCTTCCTATAGCATGAGATGTGATATCTCAATGCTTATACCAAACCTGAATCCCTTCCTATAGCATGAAATGTGATATCCAACTCCTTCCCTTTCCAAACCTGAGAGCCTACCTATAGCATGAGATGTGATCTCCAAGTCCTTCCCATTCCAATCCTTAGACCCTTCCTACAGCATGCAATATGATATCTCAATGATTCTAATAACAAACCTGAGACCCGTCCTATAACATGAGATGGGATATCCAACTCCTTCCCATTCCAATCCTGAGATACTTCCGATAGCAGAGATGTGATATCTCAATGCTTATACCAAACCTGAGACCCTTCCTATAGCATGAGATGTGATATCCAATTCTTTCCCGTTCCAAACCTGAGACCCTTCCTATAGCATATGTGATATCCAACTCCTTCCCATTCCAAACATGAGACCCTTCCTATAGCAAGAATGTAATATCCAACTCCTTCCCATTCCAATCCTGAGACCCTTCCTTCAGCATGCGATGTGATATTTCAATGCTTCTAATACCAAACCTGAGACCCGTCCTATAACATGAGATGGGATATCCAACTCCTTCCAGTTCCAAACCTGAGAGCCTTCCTATAGCATGAGATGTGATATCCAAGTCCTTCCCATTCCAATCCTGAGACCCTTCCTATAACATGAGATGTGATATCTCAATGCTTATACCAAACCTGAATCCCTTCCTATAGCATGAGATGTGATATCCAACTCCTTCCCATTCCAATCCTGAGACCCTTCCTATAGCATTAGATGTGATATCTCAATGCCTCTAATACCAAACCTGAGATCCTTCCTCTAACATGAAATGTGATATCCAACTCCTTCCCTTTCCAAACCTGAGAGCCTACCTATAGCATGAGATGTGATATCCAAGTCCTTCCCATTCCAATCCTTAGACCCTTCCTACAGCATGCAATATGATATCTCAATGATTCTAATACCAAACCTGAGATCTTTCCTATAACATGAGATGTGATATCCAACTCCTTCCCATTCCAATCCTGAGACCCTTCCTATAGCATGAGATGTGATATCTCAATGCCTCTTTACCAAACCTGAGATCCTACCTCTAACATGAAATGTGATATCCAACTCCTTCCCCTTCCAAACCTGAGAGCCTTCCTATAGTATGAGATGTGATATCCAAGTCCTTCCCATTCCAATCCTGAGACCCTTCCTATAACATCAGATGTGATATCCAACTCCTTCCCATTCCAACCTGAGACCCGTCCTATAACATGAGATGGGATATCCAACTCCTTCCAGTTCCAAACCTGAGACCCTTCCTATAGCATGAGATGTGATATCAAACTCCTTCCCATTCCAATCCTGAGACCCTTCCGATAGCATGAGATGTGTTATCTCAATGCCTCTTTACCAAACCTGAGATCCTACCTCTAACATGAAATGTGATATCCAACTCCTTCCCCTTCCAAACCTGAGAGCCTTCCTATAGCATGAGATGTGATATCCAAGTCCTTCCCATTCCAATCCTGAGACCCTTCCTATAACATGAGATGTGATGTCTCAATGCTTCTAATACCAAACCTGAGATCTTTCCTATAACATGAGATGTGATATCCAACTCCTTCCCATTCAAATCCTGAGACCCTTCCTATAGCATGAGATGTGATATCTCAATGCCTCTTTACCAAACCTGAGATCCTACCTCTAACATGAAATGTGATATCCAACTCCTTCCCCTTCAAACCTGAGAGCCTTCCTATAGTATGAGATGTGATATCCAAGTCCTTCCCATTCCAACCCTGAGACCCTTCCTTTAACATCAGATGTGATATCCAACTCCTTCCCATTCCAACCTGAGACCCTTCCTATAGCATGAGATGGGATATTCAACTCCTTCCACATCCAATCCTGATACCCTTCCGATAGCTTGAGATGTGATATCTCAATGCTTCTAATACCAAACCTGTGACTCTTCCTATAACATGAGATGGGATATCCAACTCCTTCCCATTCCAATCCTGAGACCCTTCCGATAGCAGAGATGTGATATCTCAATGCTTATACCAAACCTGAGACCCTTCCTATGGCATGAGATGTCACATACAACTCCTTCCCATTCCAATCCTGAGACCCTTCCTATAGTATGAGATGTGATATCTCAATGCTTATACCAAACCTGAGACCCTTCCTATAGCATGAGATGTGATATCCAACTCCTTCCCATTCCAATCCTGAGACCCTTCCCATAGCATGAGATGTGATGTCTCAATGCTTCTAATACCAAACCTGAGATCCTTCCTATAACATCAAATGTGATATCCAACTCCTTCCCATTCCAATCCTGAGACCCTTCCTATAGCAAGAGATGTGATATCTCAATGCTTATACCAAACCTGAGACCCTTCCTATAGCATGAGATGTGATATCCAACTCCTTCCCATTCCAATCCTGAGACCCTTCCTATAGCATGAGATGTGATATCTCAATGCCTCTAATACCAAACCTGAGATCCTTCCTCTAACATGAAATGTGATATCCAACTCCGTCCCTTTCCAAACCTGAGAGCCTACCTATAGCATGAGATGTGATATCCAAGTCCTTCCCATTCCAATCCTTAGACCCTTCCTACAGCATGCAATATGATATATCAATGATTCTAGTAACAAACCTGAGACCCATCCTATAACATGAGATGGGATATCCAACTCCTTTCAATTCCAATCCTGAGACACTTCCTATAGCATGAGATGTGATATCTCAATGCTTATACCAAACCTGAGACCCTTCCTATGGCATGAGATGTCACATACAACTCCTTCCCATTCCAATCCTGAGACCCTTCCTATAGTATGAGATGTGATATCTCAATGCTTATACCAAACCTGAGACCCTTCCTATAGCATGAGATGTGATATCCAACTTCTTCCCATTCCAATCCTGAGACCCTTCCTATAACATGAGATGTGATGTCTCAATGCTTCTAATACCAAACCTGATATCTTTCCTATAACATGAGATGTGATATCCAACTCCTTCCCATTCCAATCCTGAGACCCTTCCTATAGCATTAGATGTGATATCTCAATGCCTCTAATACCAAACCTGAGATCCTTCCTCTAACATGAAATGTGATATCCAACTCCTTCCCTTTCCAAACCTGAGAGCCTACCTATAGCATGAGATGTGATATCCAAGTCCTTCCCATTCCAATCCTTAGACCCTTCCTACAGCATGCAATATGATATCTCAATGATTCTAATACCAAACCTGAGATCTTTCCTATAACATGAGATGTGATATCCAACTCCTTCCCATTCCAATCCTGAGACCCTTCCTATAGCATGAGATGTGATATCTCAATGCCTCTTTACCAAACCTGAGATCCTACCTCTAACATGAAATGTGATATCCAACTCCTTCCCCTTCCAAACCTGAGAGCCTTCCTATAGTATGAGATGTGATATCCAAGTCCTTCCCATTCCAATCCTGAGACCCTTCCTATAACATCAGATGTGATATCCAACTCCTTCCCATTCCAACCTGAGACCCGTCCTATAACATGAGATGGGATATCCAACTCCTTCCAGTTCCAAACCTGAGACCCTTCCTATAGCATGAGATGTGATATCAAACTCCTTCCCATTCCAATCCTGAGACCCTTCCGATAGCATGAGATGTGTTATCTCAATGCCTCTTTACCAAACCTGAGATCCTACCTCTAACATGAAATGTGATATCCAACTCCTTCCCCTTCCAAACCTGAGAGCCTTCCTATAGCATGAGATGTGATATCCAAGTCCTTCCCATTCCAATCCTGAGACCCTTCCTATAACATGAGATGTGATGTCTCAATGCTTCTAATACCAAACCTGAGATCTTTCCTATAACATGAGATGTGATATCCAACTCCTTCCCATTCAAATCCTGAGACCCTTCCTATAGCATGAGATGTGATATCTCAATGCCTCTTTACCAAACCTGAGATCCTACCTCTAACATGAAATGTGATATCCAACTCCTTCCCCTTCAAACCTGAGAGCCTTCCTATAGTATGAGATGTGATATCCAAGTCCTTCCCATTCCAATCCTGAGACCCTTCCTATAACATCAGATGTGATATCCAACTCCTTCCCATTCCAACCTGAGACCCTTCCTATAGCATGAGATGGGATATTCAACTCCTTCCACATCCAATCCTGATACCCTTCCGATAGCTTGAGATGTGATATCTCAATGCTTCTAATACCAAACCTGTGACTCTTCCTATAACATGAGATGGGATATCCAACTCCTTCCCATTCCAATCCTGAGACCCTTCCGATAGCAGAGATGTGATATCTCAATGCTTATACCAAACCTGAGACCCTTCCTATGGCATGAGATGTCACATACAACTCCTTCCCATTCCAATCCTGAGACCCTTCCTATAGTATGAGATGTGATATCTCAATGCTTATACCAAACCTGAGACCCTTCCTATAGCATGAGATGTGATATCCAACTCCTTCCCATTCCAATCCTGAGACCCTTCCCATAGCATGAGATGTGATGTCTCAATGCTTCTAATACCAAACCTGAGATCCTTCCTATAACATCAAATGTGATATCCAACTCCTTCCCATTCCAATCCTGAGACCCTTCCTATAGCAAGAGATGTGATATCTCAATGCTTATACCAAACCTGAGACCCTTCCTATAGCATGAGATGTGATATCCAACTCCTTCCCATTCCAATCCTGAGACCCTTCCTATAGCATGAGATGTGATATCTCAATGCCTCTAATACCAAACCTGAGATCCTTCCTCTAACATGAAATGTGATATCCAACTCCGTCCCTTTCCAAACCTGAGAGCCTACCTATAGCATGAGATGTGATATCCAAGTCCTTCCCATTCCAATCCTTAGACCCTTCCTACAGCATGCAATATGATATATCAATGATTCTAGTAACAAACCTGAGACCCATCCTATAACATGAGATGGGATATCCAACTCCTTTCAATTCCAATCCTGAGACACTTCCTATAGCATGAGATGTGATATCTCAATGCTTATACCAAACCTGAGACCCTTCCTATGGCATGAGATGTCACATACAACTCCTTCCCATTCCAATCCTGAGACCCTTCCTATAGTATGAGATGTGATATCTCAATGCTTATACCAAACCTGAGACCCTTCCTATAGCATGAGATATGATATCCAACTTCTTCCCATTCCAATCCTGAGACCCTTCCTATAACATGAGATGTGATGTCTCAATGCTTCTAATACCAAACCTGATATCTTTCCTATAACATGAGATGTGATATCCAACTCCTTCCCATTCCAATCCTGAGACCCTTCCTAGAGCATGAGATGTGATATCTCAATGCTTATACCAAACCTGAGACCCTTCCTATAGCTTGAGATGTGATATCCAACTCCTTCCCATTCCAATCCTGAGAACCTTCCTATAGCATGAGATGTGATATCTCAATGCCTCTAATACCAAACCTGAGATCCTTCCTCTAACATGAAATGTTATATCCAACTCCTTCCCCTTCCAAACCTGAGAGCCTTCCTATAGCATGAGATATGATATCCAAGTCCTTCCCATTCCAATCCTGAGACCCTTCCTATAACATGAGATGTGATATTCAACTCCTTCCCATTCCAACCTGAGACCCTTCCTATAGCATGAGATGGGATATCCAACTCCTTCCAAATCCAATCCTGATACCCTTCCGATAGCATGAGATGTGATATCCCAATGCTTCTACCAAACCTGAGACCCATACTATGGCATGAGATGTGATATCAAACTCCTTCCCATTCCAATCCTGAGACCCTTCCTATAGCTTGAGATGTGATATCCAACTCCTTCCCATTCCAATTCTGAGACCCTTCCTATACCATGAGACTTGATATCTCAATGCTTCTAATACCAAACCTGAGACCCGTCCTATAACATGAGATGTGATATCCAAATCCTTCCCCTTCCAAACCTTAGACCCTTCCTTTATCATGAGATGTGATATCCAACTCCTTCCCATTCCAATCCTGACACCCTTCCGATATCATGAGATTTGTTATCTCAATGCTTCTAATATCAAACTTGAGACCCTCCCTATAGCATGAGATCTGACATCCAAGTCCTTCCCATTCCAATCCTGAGACCCTTCCTATAGCATGAGATGTGATATCTCAATGCTTCTAATACCAAACCTGAAACCCTTCCTATAACATGAGATGGGATATCCAAGTCCTTCCCATTCTAATCCTGAGACCCTTCCCATAGCATGAGATGTGATGTCTCAATGCTTCTAATACCAAACCTGAGATCCTTCCTATAACATGAGATGTGATATCCAACTCCTTCCCATTCCAATCCTGAGACCCTTCCTATAGCATGAGAAGTGATATCTCCATGCTTATACCAAACCCGAGACCCTTCCTATAGCATGAGATGTGATATCCAACTCCTTCCCATTCCAATCCTGAGACCCTTCCTATAGCATGAGAAGTGATATCTCCATGCGTATACCAAACCTGAGACCCTTCCTATAGCATGAGATGTGATATCCAAATCCTTCCCATTCCAATCCTGAGACCCTTCCTATAGCATGAGATGTGATATCTCAATGCTTATACCAAACCAGAGACCCGTCCTATAACATGAGATGGGATATCCAACTCCTTCCCATTCCAATCCTGAGACCCTTCCTATAACATGAGATGTGATATCCAACTCCTTCCAATTCCAACCTGAGACCCTTCCTATAGCATGAGATGGGATATCCAACTCCTTCCAAATCCAATCCTGATACCCTTCCGATAGCATGAGATGTGATATCCCAATGCTTCTACCAAACCTGAGACCCATACTATGGCATGAGATGTGATATCAAACTCCTTCCCATTCCAATCCTGAGACCCTTCCTATAGCTTGAGATGTGATATCCAACTCCTTCCCATTCCAATTCTGAGACCCTTCCTATACCATGAGACTTGATATCTCAATGCTTCTAATACCAAACCTGAGACCCGTCCTATAACATGAGATGTGATATCCAAATCCTTCCCCTTCCAAACCTTAGACCCTTCCTTTATCATGAGATGTGATTTCCAACTCCTTCCCATTCCAATCCTGACACCCTTCCGATATCATGAGATTTGTTATCTCAATGCTTCTAATATCAAACTTGAGACCCTCCCTATAGCATGAGATCTGACATCCAAGTCCTTCCCATTCCAATCCTGAGACCCTTCCTATAGCATGAGATGTGATATCTCAATGCTTCTAATACCAAACCTGAGACCCTTCCTATAACATGAGATGGGATATCCAACTCCTTCCCATTCCAATCCTGAGACCCTTCCGATAGCAGAGATGTGATATCTCAATGCTTATACCAAACCTGAGACCCTTGCTATGGCCTGAGATGTCATATACAACTCCTTCCCATTCCAATCCTGAGACCCTTCCTATAGCATGAGATGTGATATCTCAATGCTTATACCAAACCTGAGACCCTTCCTATAGCATGAGATGTGATATCCAACTCCTTCCCATTCCAATCCTGAGACCCTTCCCATAGCATGAGATGTGATGTCTCAATGCTTCTAATACCAAACCTGAGACCCTTCCTATAACATGAGATGTGATATCCAACTCCTTCCCATTCCAATCCTGAGACCCTTCCTATAGCATGAGAAGTGATATCTCCATGCTTATACCAAACCTGAGACCATTCCTATAGCATGAGATGTAATATCCAACTCCTTCCCATTCCAATCCTGAGACCCTTCCTATAGCATGAGAAGTATCTCCATGCGTATACCAAACCTGAGACCCTTCCTATAGCATGAGATGTGATATCCAAATCCTTCCCATTCCAATCCTGAGCCACTTCCGATAGCAGAGATGTGATATCTCAATGCTTATACCAAACCTTAGACCCTTCCTATAACATGAGATGTGATATCCAACTCATTCCCGTTCCAAACCTGAGACACTTCTTATAGCATATGTGATATCCAAGTCCTTTCCATTTCAAACATGAGACCCTTCCTATAGCAAGAATGTAATATCCAACTCCTACCCATTCCAATCCTGAGACCATTCCTATAGCATGAGATGTGATATATCAATGCTTCTAATACCAAACCTGAGATCCTTCCTATGACATGAAATGTGATATCCAAATCCTTCCCATTCCAAACCTGAGACCCTTCCTACAGCATGCAATGTGATATCTCAATGCTTCTAATATCAAACCTGAGACCCGTCCTATAACATGAGATGGGATATCCAACTCCTTCCCGTTCCAAACCTGAGACCCTTCCTATAGCATGAGATGTGATATCCAATTCCTTCCCATCCCAATCCTGAGACACCTCCGATAGCAGAGATGTGATATCTCAATGCTTATACCAAACCTGAGACTCTTCCTATAACATGAGATGTGATGTCCAACTCCTTCCCGTTCCAAACCTGAGACCCTTCCTATAGCATGAGATGTGATATCCAACTCCTTCCCATTCCAATCCTGAGACCCTTCCGATAGCAGAGATGTGATATCTCAATGCTTATACCAAACCTGAGACTCTTCCTATAACATGAGATGTGATATCCAACTCCTTCCCTTTCCAAACCTGAGACCCTGCCTATAGCATGAGATGTGATATCCAAGTCCTTCCCATTCCAATCCTGAGACCCTTCCTATAGCATGAGATGTGATATCTCAATGCTTATACCAAACCTGAGACCCTTCCTATGGCATGAGATGTCATATACAACTCCTTCCCATTCCAATCCCGAGACCCTTCCTATAGCATGAGATGTGATATCTCAATGCTTATACCAAACCTGAAACCCTTCCTATAGCATGAGATGTGATATCCAACTTCTTCCCATTCCAATCCTGAGACCCTTCCTATAACATGAGATGTGATGTCTCAATGCTTCTAATACCAAACCTGAGATCTTTCCTATAACATGAGATGTGATATCCAACTCCTTCCCATTCCAATTCTGAGACCCTTCCTATAGCAAGAGATGTGATATCTCAATGCCTCTTTACCAAACCTGATATCCTACCTCTAACATGAAATGTGATATCCAACTCCTTCCCCTTCCAAACCTGAGAGCCTTCCTATAGCATGAGATGTGATATCCAAGTCCTTCCCATTCCAATCCTGAGACCCTTCCTATAACATCAGATGTGATATCCAACTCCTTCCCATTCCAACCTGAGACCCTTCCTATAGCATGAGATGGGATATCCAACTCCTTCCAAATCCAATCCTGATACCCTTCCGATAGCATGAGATGTGATATCCCAATGCTTCTACAAAACCTGAGACCCATACATGGCATGAGATGTGATATCAAACTCCTTCCCATTCCAATCCTGAGACCCTTCCGATAGCAGAGATGTGATATCTCAATGCTTATACCAAACCTGAGACCCTTCCTATGGCATGAGATGTCATATACAACTCCTTCCCATTCCAAGCCTGAGACCCTTCCTATAGCATGCAATATGATATCTCAATGATTCTAATAACAAACCTGAGACCCGTCCTATAACATGAGATGGGATATCCAACTCCTTCCCATTCCAATCCTGAGACACTTCCGATAGCAGAGATGTGATATCTCAATGCTTATACCAAACCTGAGACCCTTCCTATAGCATGAGATGTGATATCCAATTCTTTCCCGTTCCAAACCTGAGACCCTTCCTATAGCATATGTGATATCCAACTCCTTCCCATTCCAAACATGAGACCCTTCCTATAGCAAGAATGTAATATCCAACTCCTTCCCATTCCAATCCTGAGACCCTTCCTTCAGCATGCGATGTGATATCTCAATGCTTCTAATACCAAACCTGAGACCCGTCCTATAACATGAGATGGGATATCCAACTCCTTCCAGTTCCAAACCTGAGAGCCTTCCTATAGCATGAGATGTGATATCCAAGTCCTTCCCATTCCAATCCTGAGACCCTTCCTATAACATGAGATGTGATATCTCAATGCTTATACCAAACCTGAATCCCTTCCTATAGCATGAGATGTGATATCCAACTCCTTCCCATTCCAATCCTGAGACCCTTCCTATAGCATTAGATGTGATATCTCAATGCCTCTAATACCAAACCTGAGATCCTTCCTCTAACATGAAATGTGATATCCAACTCCTTCCCTTTCCAAACCTGAGAGCCTACCTATAGCATGAGATGTGATATCCAAGTCCTTCACATTCCAATCCTTAGACCCTTCCTACAGCATGCAATATGATATCTCAATGATTCTAATACCAAACCTGAGATCTTTCCTATAACATGAGATGTGATATCCAACTCCTTCCCATTCCAATCCTGAGACCCTTCCTATAGCATGAGATGTGATATCTCAATGCCTCTTTACCAAACCTGAGATCCTACCTCTAACATGAAATGTGATATCCAACTCCTTCCCCTTCCAAACCTGAGAGCCTTCCTATAGTATGAGATGTGATATCCAAGTCCTTCCCATTCCAATCCTGAGACCCTTCCTATAACATCAGATGTGATATCCAACTCCTTCCCATTCCAACCTGAGACCCTTCCTATAGCATGAGATGGGATATTCAACTCCTTCCAAATCCAATCCTGATACCCTTCCGATAGCATGATATGTGATATCTCAATGCTTCTAATACCAAACCTGTGACTCTTCCTATAACATGAGATGGGATATCCAACTCCTTCCCATTCCAATCCTGAGACCCTTCCGATAGCAGAGATGTGATATCTCAATGCTTATACCAAACCTGAGACCCTTCCTATGGCATGAGATGTCACATATAACTCCTTCCCATTCCAATCCTGAGACCCTTCCTATAGTATGAGATGTGATATCTCAATGCTTATACCAAACCTGAGACCCTTCCTATAGCATGAGATGTGATATCCAACTCCTTCCCATTCCAATCCTGAGACCCTTCCCATAGCATGAGATGTGATGTCTCAATGCTTCTAATACCAAACCTGAGATCCTTCCTATAACATCAAATGTGATATCCAACTCCTTCCCATTCCAATCCTGAGACCCTTCCTATAGCATGAGATGTGATATCTCAATGCTTATACCAAACCTGAGACCCTTCCTATAGCATGAGATGTGATATCCAACTCCTTCCCATTCCAATCCTGAGACCCTTCCTATAGCATGAGATGTGATATCTCAATGCCTCTAATACCAAACCTGAGATCCTTCCTCTAACATGAAATGTGATATCCAACTCCGTCCCTTTCCAAACCTGAGAGCCTACCTATAGCATGAGATGTGATATCCAACTCCTTCCCATTCCAAACATGAGACCCTTCCTATAGCAAGAATGTAATATCCAACTCCTTCCCATTCCAATCCTGAGACCCTTCCTACAGCATGCGATGTGATATCTCAATGCTTCTAATACCAAACCTGAGATCTTTCCTATAACATGAGATGTGATATCCAACTCCTTCCCATTCAAATCCTGAGACCCTTCCTATAGCATGAGATGTGATATCTCAATGCCTCTTTACCAAACCTGAGATCCTACCTCTAACATGAAATGTGATATCCAACTCCTTCCCCTTCCAAACCTGAGAGCCTTCCTATAGTATGAGATGTGATATCCAAGTCCTTCCCATTCCAATCCTGAGACCCTTCCTATAACATCAGATGTGATATCCAACTCCTTCCCATTCCAACCTGAGACCCTTCCTATAGCATGAGATGGGATATTCAACTCCTTCCAAATCCAATCCTGATACCCTTCCGATAGCTTGAGATGTGATATCTCAATGCTTCTAATACCAAACCTGTGACTCTTCCTATAACATGAGATGGGATATCCATCTCCTTCCCATTCCAATCCTGAGACCCTTCCGATAGCAGAGATGTGATATCTCAATGCTTATACCAAACCTGAGACCCTTCCTATGGCATGAGATGTCACATACAACTCCTTCCCATTCCAATCCTGAGACCCTTCCTATAGTATGAGATGTGATATCTCAATGCTTATACCAAACCTGAGACCCTTCATATAGCATGAGATGTGATATCCAACTCCTTCCCATTCCAATCCTGAGACCCTTCCCATAGCATGAGATTTGATGTCTCAATGCTTCTAATACCAAACCTGAGATCCTTCCTATAACATCAAATGTGATATCCAACTCCTTCCCATTCCAATCCTGAGACCCTTCCTATAGCATGAGATGTGATATCTCAATGCTTATACCAAACCTGAGACCCTTCCTATAGCATGAGATGTGATATTCAACTCCTTCCCATTCCAATCCTGAGACCCTTCCTATAGCATGAGATGTGATATCTCAATGCCTCTAATACCAAACCTGAGATCCTTCCTCTAACATGAAATGTGATATCCAACTCCGTCCCTTTCCAAACCTGAGAGCCTTCCTATAGCATGAGATGTCACATACAACTCCTTCCCATTCCAATCCTTAGACCCTTCCTACAGCATGCAATATGATATCTCAATGATTCTAATAACAAACCTGAGACCCGTCCTATAACATGAGATGGGATATCCAACACCTTTCAATTCCAATCCTGAGACACTTCCTATAGCATGAGATGTGATATCTCAATGCTTATACCAAACCTGAGACCCTTCCTATGGCATGAGATGTCATATACAACTCCTTCCCATTCCAATCCTGAGACCCTTCCTATAGCATGAGATGTGATATCTCAATGCTTATACCAAACCTGAGACCCTTCCTATAGCATGAGATGTGATATCCAACTTCTTCCCATTCCAATCCTGAGACCCTTCCTATAACATGAGATGTGACGTCTCAATGCTTCTAATACCAAACCTGATATCTTTCCTATAACATGAGATGTGATATCTAACTCCTTCCCATTCCAATCCTGAGACCCTTCCTATAGCATGAGATGTGATATCTCAATGCTTATACCAAACCTGAGACCCTTCCTATAGCTTGAGATGTGATATCCAACTCCTTCCCATTCCAATCCTGAGAACCTTCCTATAGCATGAGATGTGATATCTCAATGCCTCTAATACCAAACCTGAGATCCTTCCTCTAACATGAAATGTGATATCCAACTCCTTCCCCTTCCAAACCTGAGAGCCTTCCTATAGCATGAGATATGATATCCAAGTCCTTCCCATTCCAATCCTGAGACCCTTCCTATAACATGAGATGTGATATTCAACTCCTTCCCATTCCAACCTGAGACCCTTCCTATAGCATGAGATGGGATATCCAACTCCTTCCAAATCCAATCCTGATACCCTTCCGATAGCATGAGATGTGATATCCCAATGCTTCTACCAAACCTGAGACCCATACTATGGCATGAGATGTGATATCAAACTCCTTCCCATTCCAATCCTGAGACCCTTCCTATAGCTTGAGATGTGATATCCAACTCCTTCCCATTCCAATTCTGAGACCCTTCCTATACCATGAGACTTGATATCTCAATGCTTGTAATACCAAACCTGAGACCCGTCCTATAACATGAGATGTGATATCCAAATCCTTCCCCTTCCAAACCTTAGACCCTTCCTTTATCATGAGATGTGATATCCAACTCCTTCCCATTCCAATCCTGACACCCTTCCGATATCATGAGATTTGTTATCTCAATGCTTCTAATACCAAACCTGAGACCCTTCCTATAACATGAGAAGGGATATCCAAGTCCTTCCCATTCTAATCCTGAGACCCTTCCCATAGCATGAGATGTGATGTCTCAATGCTTCTAATACCAAACCTGAGATCCTTCCTATAACATGAGATGTGATATCCAACTCCTTCCCATTCCAATCCTGAGACCCTTCCTATAGCATGAGAAGTGATATCTCCATGCTTATACCAAACCCGAGACCCTTCCTATAGCATGAGATGTGATATCCAACTCCTTCCATTCCAATCCTGAGACCCTTCCTATAGCATGAGAAGTGATATCTCCATGCGTATACCAAACCTGAGACCCTTCCGATAGCATGAGATGTGATATCCAAATCCTTCCCATTCCAATCCTGAGACCCTTCCTATAGCATGAGAAGTGATATCTCAATGCTTATACCAAACCAGAGACCCGTCCTATAACATGAGATGGGATATCCAACTCCTTCCCATTCCAATCCTGAGACCCTTCCTATAACATGAGATGTGATATCCAACTCCTTCCCATTCCAACCTGAGACCCTTCCTATAGCATGAGATGGGATATCCAACTCCTTCCAAATCCAATCCTGATACCCTTCCGATAGCATGAGATGTGATATCCCAATGCTTCTACCAAACCTGAGACCCATACTATGGCATGAGATGTGATATCAAACTCCTTCCCATTCCAATCCTGAGACCCTTCCTATAGCTTGAGATGTGATATCCAACTCCTTCCCATTCCAATTCTGAGACCCTTCCTATACCATGAGACTTGATATCTCAATGCTTCTAATACCAAACCTGAGACCCGTCCTATAACATGAGATGTGATATCCAAATCCTTCCCCTTCCAAACCTTAGACCCTTCCTTTATCATGAGATGTGATTTCCAATTCCTTCCCATTCCAATCCTGACACCCTTCCGATATCATGAGATTTGTTATCTCAATGCTTCTAATATCAAACTTGAGACCCTCCCTATAGCATGAGATCTGACATCCAAGTCCTTCCCATTCCAATCCTGAGACCCTTCCTATAGCATGAGATGTGATATCTCAATGCTTCTAATACCAAACCTGAGACCCTTCCTATAACATGAGATGGGATATCCAACTCCTTCCCATTCCAATCCTGAGACCCTTCCGATAGCAGAGATGTGATATCTCAATGCTTATACCAAACCTGAGACCCTTGCTATGGCCTGAGATGTCATATACAACTCCTTCCCATTCCAATCCTGAGACCCTTCCTATAGCATGAGATGTGATATCTCAATGCTTATACCAAACCTGAGACCCTTCCTATAGCATGAGATGTGATATCCAACTCCTTCCCATTCCAATCCTGAGACCCTTCCCATAGCATGAGATGTGATGTCTCAATGCTTCTAATACCAAACCTGAGACCCTTCCTATAACATGAGATGTGATATCCAACTCCTTCCCATTCCAATCCTGAGACCCTTCCTATAGCATGAGAAGTGATATCTCCATGCTTATACCAAACCTGAGACACTTCCTATAGCATGAGATGTAATATCCAACTCCTTCCCATTCCAATCCTGAGACCCTTCCTATAGCATGAGAAGTATCTCCATGCGTATACCATGCGTGTATCTCCATTCCTATAGCATGAGATGTGATATCCAAATCCTTCCCATTCCAATCCTGAGCCACTTCCGATAGCAGAGATGTGATATCTCAATGCTTATACCAAACCTGAGACCCTTCCTATAACATGAGATGTGATATCCAACTCATTCCCGTTCCAAACCTGAGACACTTCCTATAGCATATGTGATATCCAAGTCCTTCCCATTTCAAACATGAGACCCTTCCTATAGCAAGAATGTAATATCCAACTCCTACCCATTCCAATCCTGAGACCATTCCTATAGCATGAGATGTGATATATCAATGCTTCTAATACCAAACCTGAGATCCTTCCTATGACATGAAATGTGATATCCAAATCCTTCCCATTCCAAACCTGAGACCCTTCCTACAGCATGCAATGTGATATCTCAATGCTTCTAATATCAAACCTGAGACCCGTCCTATAACATGAGATGGGATATCCAACTCCTTCCCGTTCCAAACCTGAGACCCTTCCTATAGCATGAGATGTGATATCCAATTCCTTCCCATCCCAATCCTGAGACACCTCCGATAGCAGAGATGTGATATCTCAATGCTTATACCAAACCTGAGACTCTTCCTATAACATGAGATGTGATATCCAACTCCTTCCCGTTCCAAACCTGAGACCCTTCCTATAGCATGAGATGTGATATCCAACTCCTTCCCATTCCAATCCTGACACCCTTCCGATATCATGAGATTTGTTATCTCAATGCTTCTAATATCAAACTTGAGACCCTCCCTATAGCATGAGATCTGACATCCAAGTCCTTCCCATTCCAATCCTGAGACCCTTCCTATAGCATGAGATGTGATATCTCAATGCTTCTAATACCAAACCTGAGACCCTTCCTATAACATGAGATGGGATATCCAACTCCTTCCCATTCCAATCCTGAGACCCTTCCGATAGCAGAGATGTGATATCTCAATGCTTATACCAAACCTGAGACCCTTGCTATGGCCTGAGATGTCATATACAACTCCTTCCCATTCCAATCCTGAGACCCTTCCTATAGCATGAGATGTGATATCTCAATGCTTATACCAAACCTGAGACCCTTCCTATAGCATGAGATGTGATATCCAACTCCTTCCCATTCCAATCCTGAGACCCTTCCCATAGCATGAGATGTGATGTCTCAATGCTTCTAATACCAAACCTGAGACCCTTCCTATAACATGAGATGTGATATCCAACTCCTTCCCATTCCAATCCTGAGACCCTTCCTATAGCATGAGAAGTGATATCTCCATGCTTATACCAAACCTGAGACCCTTCCTATAGCATGAGATGTAATATCCAACTCCTTCCCATTCCAATCCTGAGACCCTTCCTATAGCATGAGAAGTATCTCCATGCGTATACCAAACCTGAGACCCTTCCTATAGCATGAGATGTGATATCCAAATCCTTCCCATTCCAATCCTGAGCCACTTCCGATAGCAGAGATGTGATATCTCAATGCTTATACCAAACCTTAGACCCTTCCTATAACATGAGATGTGATATCCAACTCATTCCCGTTCCAAACCTGAGACACTTCCTATAGCATATGTGATATCCAAGTCCTTTCCATTTCAAACATGAGACCCTTCCTATAGCAAGAATCTAATATCCAACTCCTACCCATTCCAATCCTGAGACCATTCCTATAGCATGAGATGTGATATATCAATGCTTCTAATACCAAACCTGAGATCCTTCCTATGACATGAAATGTGATATCCAAATCCTTCCCATTCCAAACCTGAGACCCTTCCTACAGCATGCGATGTGATATCTCAATGCTTCTAATATCAAACCTGAGACCCGTCCTATAACATGAGATGGGATATCCAACTCATTCCCGTTCCAAACCTGAGACCCTTCCTATAGCATGAGATGTGATATCCAATTCCTTCCCATCCCAATCCTGAGACACCTCCGATAGCAGAGATGTGATATTTCAATGCTTATACCAAACCTGAGACTCTTCCTATAACATGAGATGTGATGCCCAACTCCTTCCCGTTCCAAACCTGAGACCCTTCCTATAGCATGAGATGTGATATCCAACTCCTTCCCATTCCAATCCTGAGACCCTTCCGATAGCAGAGATGTGATATCTCAATGCTTATACCAAACCTGAGACTCTTCCTATAACATGAGATGTGATATCCAACTCCTTCCCTTTCCAAACCTGAGACCCTGCCTATAGCATGAGATGTGATATCCAAGTCCTTCCCATTCCAATCCTGAGACCCTTCCTATAGCATGAGATGTGATATCTCAATGCTTATACCAAACCTGAGACCCTTCCTATGGCATGAGATGTCATATACAACTCCTTCCCATTCCAATCCCGAGACCCTTCCTATAGCATGAGATGTGATATCTCAATGCTTATACCAAACCTGAAACCCTTCCTATAGCATGAGATGTGATATCCAACTTCTTCCCATTCCAATCCTGAGACCCTTCCTATAACATGAGATGTGATGTCTCAATGCTTCTAATACCAAACCTGAGATCTTTCCTATAACATGAGATGTGATATCCAACTCCTTCCCATTCCAATTCTGAGACCCTTCCTATAGCAAGAGATGTGATATCTCAATGCCTCTTTACCAAACCTGATATCCTACCTCTAACATGAAATGTGATATCCAACTCCTTCCCCTTCCAAACCTGAGAGCCTTCCTATAGCATGAGATGTGATATCCAATTCCTTCCCATTCCAATCCTGAGACCCTTCCTATAACATCAGATGTGATATCCAACTCCTTCCCATTCCAACCTGAGACCCTTCCTATAGCATGAGATGGGATATCCAACTCCTTCCAAATCCAATCCTGATACCCTTCCGATAGCATGAGATGTGATATCCCAATGCTTCTACAAAACCTGAGACCCATACATGGCATGAGATGTGATATCAAACTCCTTCCCATTCCAATCCTGAGACCCTTCCGATAGCAGAGATGTGATATCTCAATGCTTATACCAAACCTGAGACCCTTCCTATGGCATGAGATGTCATATACAACTCCTTCCCATTCCAAGCCTGAGACCCTTCCTATAGCATGAGATGTGATATCTCAATGTTTATACCAAACCTGAGACCCTTCCTATAGCATGAGATGTGATATCCAACTCCTTCCCATTCCAATCCTGAGACCCTTCCTATAGCATGAGATGTGATATCTCAATGCTTATACCAAACCTGAATCCCTTCCTATAGCATGAAATGTGATATCCAACTCCTTCCCTTTCCAAACCTGAGAGCCTACCTATAGCATGAGATGTGATATCCAAGTCCTTCCCATTCCAATCCTTCGACCCTTCCTACAGCATGCAATATGATATCTCAATGATTCTAATAACAAACCTGAGACCCGTCCTATAACATGAGATGGGATATCCAACTCCTTCCCATTCCAATCCTGAGACACTTCTGATAGCAGAGATGTGATATCTCAATGCTTATACCAAACCTGAGACCCTTCCTATAGCATGAGATGTGATATCCAATTCTTTCCCGTTCCAAACCTGAGACCCTTCCTATAGCATATGTGATATCCAACTCCTTCCCATTCCAAACATGAGACCCTTCCTATAGCAAGAATGTAATATCCAACTCCTTCCCATTCCAATCCTGAGATCCTTCCTTCAGCATGCGATGTGATATCTCAATGCTTCTAATACCAAACCTGAGACCCGTCCTATAACATGAGATGGGATATCCAACTCCTTCCAGTTCCAAACCTGAGAGCCTTCCTATAGCATGAGATGTGATATCCAAGTCCTTCCCATTCCAATCCTGAGACCCTTCCTATAACATGAGATGTGATATCTCAATGCTTATACCAAACCTGAATCCCTTCCTACAGCATGAGATGTGATATCCAACTCCTTCCCATTCCAATCCTGAGACCCTTCCTATAGCATTAGATGTGATATATCAATGCCTCTAATACCAAACCTGAGATCCTTCCTCTAACATGAAATGTGATATCCAACTCCTTCCCTTTCCAAACCTGAGAGCCTACCTATAGCATGAGATGTGATATCCAAGTCCTTCACATTCCAATCCTTAGACCCTTCCTACAGCATGCAATATGATATCTCAATGATTCTAATACCAAACCTGAGATCTTTCCTATAACATGAGATGTGATATCCAACTCCTTCCCATTCCAATCCTGAGACCCTTCCTATAGCATGAGATGTGATATCTCAATGCCTCTTTACCAAACCTGAGATCCTACCTCTAACATGAAATGTGATATCCAACTCCTTCCCCTTCCAAACCTGAGAGCCTTCCTATAGTATGAGATGTGATATCCATGTCCTTCCCATTCCAATCCTGAGACCCTTCCTATAACATCAGATGTGATATCCAACTCCTTCCCATTCCAACCTGAGACCCTTCCTATAGCATGAGATGGGATATTCAACTCCTTCCAAATCCAATCCTGATACCCTTCCGATAGCATGATATGTGATATCTCAATGCTTCTAATACCAAACCTGTGACTCTTCCTATAACATGAGATGGGATATCCAACTCCTTCCCATTCCAATCCTGAGACCCTTCCGATAGCAGAGATGTGATATCTCAATGCTTATACCAAACCTGAGACCCTTCCTATGGCATGAGATGTCACATATAACTCCTTCCCATTCCAATCCTGAGACCCTTCCTATAGTATGAGATGTGATATCTCAATGCTTATACCAAACCTGAGACCCTTCCTATAGCATGAGATGTGATATCCAACTCCTTCCCATTCCAATCCTGAGACCCTTCCCATAGCATGAGATGTGATGTCTCAATGCTTCTAATACCAAACCTGAGATCCTTCCTATAACATCAAATGTGATATCCAACTCCTTCCCATTCCAATCCTGAGACCCTTCCTATAGCATGAGATGTGATATCTCAATGCTTATACCAAACCTGAGACCCTTCCTATAGCATGAGATGTGATATCCAACTCCTTCCCATTCCAATCCTGAGACCCTTCCTATAGCATGAGATGTGATATCTCAATGCCTCTAATACCAAACCTGAGATCCTTCCTCTAACATGAAATGTGATATCCAACTCCGTCACTTTCCAAACCTGAGAGCCTACCTATAGCATGAGATGTGATATCCAACTCCTTCCCATTCCAAACATGAGACCCTTCCTATAGCAAGAATGTAATATCCAACTCCTTCCCATTCCAATCCTGAGACCCTTCCTACAGCATGCGATGTGATATCTCAATGCTTCTAATACCAAACCTGAGATCTTTCCTATAACATGAGATGTGATATCCAACTCCTTCCCATTCAAATCCTGAGACCCTTCCTATAGCATGAGATGTGATATCTCAATGCCTCTTTACCAAACCTGAGATCCTACCTCTAACATGAAATGTGATATCCAACTCCTTCCCCTTCCAAACCTGAGAGCCTTCCTATAGTATGAGATGTGATATCCAAGTCCTTCCCATTCCAATCCTGAGACCCTTCCTATAACATCAGATGTGATATCCAACTCCTTCCCATTCCAACCTGAGACCCTTCCTATAGCATGAGATGGGATATTCAACTCCTTCCAAATCCAATCCTGATACCCTTCCGATAGCTTGAGATGTGATATCTCAATGCTTCTAATACCAAACCTGTGACTCTTCCTATAACATGAGATGGGATATCCAACTCCTTCCCATTCCAATCCTGAGACCCTTCCGATAGCAGAGATGTGATATCTCAATGCTTATACCAAACCTGAGACCCTTCCTATGGCATGAGATGTCACATACAACTCCTTCCCATTCCAATCCTGAGACCCTTCCTATAGTATGAGATGTGATATCTCAATGCTTATACCAAACCTGAGACCCTTCCTATAGCATGAGATGTGATATCCAACTCCTTCCCATTCCAATCCTGAGACCCTTCCCATAGCATGAGATGTGATGTCTCAATGCTTCTAATACCAAACCTGAGATCCTTCCTAAAACATCAAATGTGATATCCAACTCCTTCCCATTCCAATCCTGAGACCCTTCCTATAGCATGAGATGTGATATCTCAATGCTTATACCAAACCTGAGACCCTTCCAATAGCATGAGATGTGATATCCAACTCCTTCCCATTCCAATCCTGAGACCCTTCCTATAGCATGAGATGTGATATCTCAATGCCTCTAATACCAAACCTGAGATCCTTCCTCTAACATGAAATGTGATATCCAACTCTGTCCCTTTCCAAACCTGAGAGCCTACCTATAGCATGAGATGTGATATCCAAGTCCTTCCCATTCCAATCCTTAGACCCTTCCTACAGCATGCAATATGATATCTCAATGATTCTAATAACAAACCTGAGACCCGTCCTATAACATGAGATGGGATATCCAACTCCTTTCAATTCCAATCCTGAGACACTTCCTATAGCATGAGATGTGATATCTCAATGCTTATACCAAACCTGAGACCCTTCCTATGGCATGAGATGTCATATACAACTCCTTCCCATTCCAATCCTGAGACCCTTCCTATAGCATGAGATGTGATATCTCAATGCTTATACCAAACCTGAGACCCTTCCTATAGCATGAGATGTGATATCAAACTTCTTCCCATTCCAATCCTGAGACCCTTCCTATAACATGAGATGTGATGTCTCAATGCTTCTAATACCAAACCTGATATCTTTCCTATAACATGAGATGTGATATCCAACTCCTTCCCATTCCAATCCTGAGACCCTTCCTATAGCATGAGATGTGATATCTCAATGCTTATACCAAACCTGAGACCCTTCCTATAGCTTGAGATGTGATATCCAACTCCTTCCCATTCCAATCCTGAGAACCTTCCTATAGCATGAGATGTGATATCTCAATGGCTCTAATACCAAACCTGAGATCCTTCCTCTAACATGAAATGTGATATCCAACTCCTTCCCCTTCCAAACCTGAGAGCCTTCCTATAGCATGAGATATGATATCCAAGTCCTTCCCATTCCAATCCTGAGACCCTTCCTATAACATGAGATGTGATATTCAACTCCTTCCCATTCCAACCTGAGACCCTTCCTATAGCATGAGATGGGATATCCAACTCCTTCCAAATCCAATCCTGATACCCTTCCGATAGCATGAGATGTGATATCCCAATGCTTCTACCAAACCTGAGACCCATACTATGGCATGAGATGTGATATCAAACTCCTTCCCATTCCAATCCTGAGACCCTTCCTATAGCTTGAGATGTGATATCCAACTCCTTCCCATTCCAATTCTGAGACCCTTCCTATACCATGAGACTTGATATCTCAATGCTTGTAATACCAAACCTGAGACCCGTCCTATAACATGAGATGTGATATCCAAATCCTTCCCCTTCCAAACCTTAGACCCTTCCTTTATCATGAGATGTGATATCCAACTCCTTCCCATTCCAATCCTGACACCCTTCCGATATCATGAGATTTGTTATCTCAATGCTTCTAATACCAAACCTGAGACCCTTCCTATAACATGAGATGGGATATCCAAGTCCTTCCCATTCTAATCCTGAGACCCTTCCCATAGCATGAGATGTGATGTCTCAATGCTTCTAATACCAAACCTGAGATCCTTCCTATAACATGAGATGTGATATCCAACTCCTTCCCATTCCAATCCTGAGACCCTTCCTATAGCATGAGAAGTGATATCTCCATGCTTATACCAAACCCGAGACCCTTCCTATAGCATGAGATGTGATATCCAACTCCTTCCCATTCCAATCCTGAGACCCTTCCTATAGCATGAGAAGTGATATCTCCATGCGTATACCAAACCTGAGACCCTTCCTATAGCATGAGATGTGATATCCAAATCCTTCCCATTCCAATCCTGAGACCCTTCCTATAGCATGAGATGTGATATCTCAATGCTTATACCAAACCAGAGACCCGTCCTATAACATGAGATGGGATATCCAACTCCTTCCCATTCCAATCCTGAGACCCTTCCTATAACATGAGATGTGATATCCAACTCCTTCCCATTCCAACCTGAGACCCTTCCTATAGCATGAGATGGGATATCCAACTCCTTCCAAATCCAATCCTGATACCCTTCCGATAGCATGAGATGTGATATCCCAATGCTTCTACCAAACCTGAGACCCATACTATGGCATGAGATGTGATATCAAACTCCTTCCCATTCCAATCCTGAGACCCTTCCTATAGCTTGAGATGTGATATCCAACTCCTTCCCATTCCAATTCTGAGACCCTTCCTATACCATGAGACTTGATATCTCAATGCTTCTAATACCAAACCTGAGACCCGTCCTATAACATGAGATGTGATATCCAAATCCTTCCCCTTCCAAACCTTAGACCCTTCCTTTATCATGAGATGTGATTTCCAATTCCTTCCCATTCCAATCCTGACACCCTTCCGATATCATGAGATTTGTTATCTCAATGCTTCTAATATCAAACTTGAGACCCTCCCTATAGCATGAGATCTGACATCCAAGTCCTTCCCATTCCAATCCTGAGACCCTTCCTATAGCATGAGATGTGATATCTCAATGCTTCTAATACCAAACCTGAGAACCTTCCTATAGCATGAGATGTGATATCCAACTCCTTCCCATTCCAATCCTGAGACCCTTCCCATAGCATGAGATGTGATGTCTCAATGCTTCTAATACCAAACCTGAGATCCTTCCTATAACATCAAATGTGATATCCAACTCCTTCCCATTCCAATCCTGAGACCCTTCCTATAGCATGAGATGTGATATCTCAATGCTTATACCAAACCTGAGACCCTTCCTATAGCATGAGATGTGATATCCAACTCCTTCCCATTCCAATCCTGAGACCCTTCCTATAGCATGAGATGTGATATCTCAATGCCTCTAATACCAAACCTGAGATCCTTCCTCTAACATGAAATGTGATATCCAACTCCGTCACTTTCCAAACCTGAGAGCCTACCTATAGCATGAGATGTGATATCCAACTCCTTCCCATTCCAAACATGAGACCCTTCCTATAGCAAGAATGTAATATCCAACTCCTTCCCATTCCAATCCTGAGACCCTTCCTACAGCATGCGATGTGATATCTCAATGCTTCTAATACCAAACCTGAGATCTTTCCTATAACATGAGATGTGATATCCAACTCCTTCCCATTCAAATCCTGAGACCCTTCCTATAGCATGAGATGTGATATCTCAATGCCTCTTTACCAAACCTGAGATCCTACCTCTAACATGAAATGTGATATCCAACTCCTTCCCCTTCCAAACCTGAGAGCCTTCCTATAGTATGAGATGTGATATCCAAGTCCTTCCCATTCCAATCCTGAGACCCTTCCTATAACATCAGATGTGATATCCAACTCCTTCCCATTCCAACCTGAGACCCTTCCTATAGCATGAGATGGGATATTCAACTCCTTCCAAATCCAATCCTGATACCCTTCCGATAGCTTGAGATGTGATATCTCAATGCTTCTAATACCAAACCTGTGACTCTTCCTATAACATGAGATGGGATATCCAACTCCTTCCCATTCCAATCCTGAGACCCTTCCGATAGCAGAGATGTGATATCTCAATGCTTATACCAAACCTGAGACCCTTCCTATGGCATGAGATGTCACATACAACTCCTTCCCATTCCAATCCTGAGACCCTTCCTATAGTATGAGATGTGATATCTCAATGCTTATACCAAACCTGAGACCCTTCCTATAGCATGAGATGTGATATCCAACTCCTTCCCATTCCAATCCTGAGACCCTTCCCATAGCATGAGATGTGATGTCTCAATGCTTCTAATACCAAACCTGAGATCCTTCCTATAACATCAAATGTGATATCCAACTCCTTCCCATTCCAATCCTGAGACCCTTCCTATAGCATGAGATGTGATATCTCATTGCTTATACCAAACCTGAGACCCTTCCAATAGCATGAGATGTGATATCCAACTCCTTCCCATTCCAATCCTGAGACCCTTCCTATAGCATGAGATGTGATATCTCAATGCCTCTAATACCAAACCTGAGATCCTTCCTCTAACATGAAATGTGATATCCAACTCTGTCCCTTTCCAAACCTGAGAGCCTACCTATAGCATGAGATGTGATATCCAAGTCCTTCCCATTCCAATCCTTAGACCCTTCCTACAGCATGCAATATGATATCTCAATGATTCTAATAACAAACCTGAGACCCGTCCTATAACATGAGATGGGATATCCAACTCCTTTCAATTCCAATCCTGAGACACTTCCTATAGCATGAGATGTGATATCTCAATGCTTATACCAAACCTGAGACCCTTCCTATGGCATGAGATGTCATATACAACTCCATCCCATTCCAATCCTGAGACCCTTCCTATAGCATGAGATGTGATATCTCAATGCTTATACCAAACCTGAGACCCTTCCTATAGCATGAGATGTGATATCAAACTTCTTCCCATTCCAATCCTGAGACCCTTCCTATAACATGAGATGTGATGTCTCAATGCTTCTAATACCAAACCTGATATCTTTCCTATAACATGAGATGTGATATCCAACTCCTTCCCATTCCAATCCTGAGACCCTTCCTATAGCATGAGATGTGATATCTCAATGCTTATACCAAACCTGAGACCCTTCCTATAGCTTGAGATGTGATATCCAACTCCTTCCCATTCCAATCCTGAGACCCTTCCTATAGCATGAGATGTGATATCTCAATGCCTCTAATACCAAACCTGAGATCCTTCCTCTAACATGAAATGTGATATCCAACTCCTTCCCCTTCCAAACCTGAGAGCCTTCCTATAGCATGAGATATGATATCCAAGTCCTTCCCATTCCAATCCTGAGACCCTTCCTATAACATGAGATGTGATATTCAACTCCTTCCCATTCCAACCTGAGACCCTTCCTATAGCATGAGATGGGATATCCAACTCCTTCCAAATCCAATCCTGATACCCTTCCGATAGCATGAGATGTGATATCCCAATGCTTCTACCAAACCTGAGACCCATACTATGGCATGAGATGTGATATCAAACTCCTTCCCATTCCAATCCTGAGACCCTTCCTATAGCTTGAGATGTGATATCCAACTCCTTCCCATTCCAATTCTGAGACCCTTCCTATACCATGAGACTTGATATCTCAATGCTTGTAATACCAAACCTGAGACCCGTCCTATAACATGAGATGTGATATCCAAATCCTTCCCCTTCCAAACCTTAGACCCTTCCTTTATCATGAGATGTGATATCCAACTCCTTCCCATTCCAATCCTGACACCCTTCCGATATCATGAGATTTGTTATCTCAATGCTTCTAATACCAAACCTGAGACCCTTCCTATAACATGAGATGGGATATCCAAGTCCTTCCCATTCTAATCCTGAGACCCTTCCCATAGCATGAGATGTGATGTCTCAATGCTTCTAATACCAAACCTGAGATCCTTCCTATAACATGAGATGTGATATCCAACTCCTTCCCATTCCAATCCTGAGACCCTTCCTATAGCATGAGAAGTGATATCTCCATGCTTATACCAAACCCGAGACCCTTCCTATAGCATGAGATGTGATATCCAACTCCTTCCCATTCCAATCCTGAGACCCTTCCTATAGCATGAGAAGTGATATCTCCATGCGTATACCAAACCTGAGACCCTTCCTATAGCATGAGATGTGATATCCAAATCCTTCCCATTCCAATCCTGAGACCCTTCCTATAGCATGAGATGTGATATCTCAATGCTTATACCAAACCAGAGACCCGTCCTATAACATGAGATGGGATATCCAACTCCTTCCCATTCCAATCCTGAGACCCTTCCTATAACATGAGATGTGATATCCAACTCCTTCCCATTCCAACCTGAGACCCTTCCTATAGCATGAGATGGGATATCCAACTCCTTCCAAATCCAATCCTGATACCCTTCCGATAGCATGAGATGTGATATCCCAATGCTTCTACCAAACCTGAGACCCATACTATGGCATGAGATGTGATATCAAACTCCTTCCCATTCCAATCCTGAGACCCTTCCTATAGCTTGAGATGTGATATCCAACTCCTTCCCATTCCAATTCTGAGACCCTTCCTATACCATGAGACTTGATATCTCAATGCTTCTAATACCAAACCTGAGACCCGTCCTATAACATGAGATGTGATATCCAAATCCTTCCCCTTCCAAACCTTAGACCCTTCCTTTATCATGAGATGTGATTTCCAATTCCTTCCCATTCCAATCCTGACACCCTTCCGATATCATGAGATTTGTTATCTCAATGCTTCTAATATCAAACTTGAGACCCTCCCTATAGCATGAGATCTGACATCCAAGTCCTTCCCATTCCAATCCTGAGACCCTTCCTATAGCATGAGATGTGATATCTCAATGCTTCTAATACCAAACCTGAGAACCTTCCTATAACATGAGATGGGATATCCAACTCCTTCCCATTCCAATCCTGAGACCCTTCCGATAGCAGAGATGTGATATCTCAATGCTTATACCAAACCTGAGACCCTTGCTATGGCCTGAGATGTCATATACAACTCCTTCCCATTCCAATCCTGAGACCCTTCCTATAGCATGAGATGTGATATCTCAATGCTTATACCAAACCTGAGACCCTTCCTATAGCATGAGATGTGATATCCAACTCCTTCCCATTCCAATCCTGAGACCCTTCCCATAGCATGAGATGTGATGTCTCAATGCTTCTAATACCAAACCTGAGACCCTTCCTATAACATGAGATGTGATATCCAACTCCTTCCCATTCCAATCCTGAGACCCTTCCTATAGCATGAGAAGTGATATCTCCATGCTTATACCAAACCTGAGACCCTTCCTATAGCATGAGATGTAATATCCAACTCCTTCCCATTCCAATCCTGAGATCCTTCCTATAGCATGAGAAGTATCTCCATGCGTATACCATGCGTGTATCTCCATTCCTATAGCATGAGATGTGATATCCAAATCCTTCCCATTCCAATCCTGAGCCACTTCCGATAGCAGAGATGTGATATCTCAATGCTTATACCAAACCTGAGACCCTTCCTATAACATGAGATGTGATATCCAACTCATTCCCGTTCCAAACCTGAGACACTTCCTATAGCATATGTGATATCCAAGTCCTTCCCATTTCAAACATGAGACCCTTCCTATAGCAAGAATGTAATATCCAACTCCTACCCATTCCAATCCTGAGACCATTCCTATAGCATGAGATGTGATATTTCAATGCTTCTAATACCAAACCTGAGATCCTTCCTATGACATGAAATGTGATATCCAAATCCTTCAAATTCCAAACCTGAGACCCTTCCTACAGCATGCGATGTGATATCTCAATGCTTCTAATATCAAACCTGAGACCCGTCCTATAACATGAGATGGGATATCCAACTCCTTCCCGTTCCAAACCTGAGACCCTTCCTATAGCATGAGATGTGATATCCAATTCCTTCCCATCCCAATCCTGAGACACCTCCGATAGCAGAGATGTGATATCTCAATGCTTATACCAAACCTGAGACTCTTCCTATAACATGAGATGTGATATCCAACTCCTTCCCGTTCCAAACCTGAGACCCTTCCTATAGCATGAGATGTGATATCCAACTCCTTCCCATTCCAATCCTGAGACCCTTCCGATAGCAGAGATGTGATATCTCAATGCTTATACCAAACCTGAGACTCTTCCTATAACATGAGATGTGATATCCAACTCCTTCCCTTTCCAAACCTGAGACCCTGCCTATAGCATGAGATGTGATATCCAAGTCCTTCCCATTCCAATCCTGAGACCCTTCCTATAGCATGAGATGTGATATCTCAATGCTTATACCAAACCTGAGACCCTTCCTATGGCATGAGATGTCATATACAACTCCTTCCCATTCCAATCCCGAGACCCTTCCTATAGCATGAGATGTGATATCTCAAAGCTTATACCAAACCTGAAACCCTTCCTATAGCATGAGATGTGATATCCAACTTCTTCCCATTCCAATCCTGAGACCCTTCCTATAACATGAGATGTGATGTCTCAATGCTTCTAATACCAAACCTGAGATCTTTCCTATAACATGAGATGTGGTATCCAACTCCTTCCCATTCCAATTCTGAGACCCTTCCTATAGCAAGAGATGTGATATCTCAATGCCTCTTTACCAAACCTGATATCCTACCTCTAACATGAAATGTGATATCCAACTCCTTCCCCTTCCAAACCTGAGAGCCTTCCTATAGCATGAGATGTGATATCCAAGTCCTTCCCATTCCAATCCTGAGACCCTTCCTATAACATCAGATGTGATATCCAACTCCTTCCCATTCCAACCTGAGACCCTTCCTATAGCATGAGATGGGATATCCAACTCCTTCCAAATCCAATCCTGATACCCTTCCGATAGCATGAGATGTGATATCCCAATGCTTCTACAAAACCTGAGACCCATACATGGCATGAGATGTGATATCAAACTCCTTCCCATTCCAATCCTGAGACCCTTCCGATAGCAGAGATGTGATATCTCAATGCTTATACCAAACCTGAGACCCTTCCTATGGCATGAGATGTCATATACAACTCCTTCCCATTCCAAGCCTGAGACCCTTCCTATAGCATGAGATGTGATATCTCAATGTTTATACCAAACCTGAGACCCTTCCTATAGCATGAGATGTGATATCCAACTCCTTCCCATTCCAATCCTGAGACCCTTCCTATAGCATGAGATGTGATATCTCAATGCTTATACAAAACCTGAATCCCTTCCTATAGCATGAAATGTGATATCCAACTCCTTCCCTTTCCAAACCTGAGAGCCTACCTATAGCATGAGATGTGATATCCAAGTCCTTCCCATTCCAATCCTTAGACCCTTCCTACAGCATGCAATATGATATCTCAATGATTCTAATAACAAACCTGAGACCCGTCCTATAACATGAGATGGGATATCCAACTCCTTCCCATTCCAATCCTGAGACACTTCCGATAGCAGAGATGTGATATCTCAATGCTTATACCAAACCTGAGACCCTTCCTATAGCATGAGATGTGATATCCAATTCTTTCCCGTTCCAAACCTGAGACCCTTCCTATAGCATATGTGATATCCAACTCCTTCCCATTCCAAACATGAGACCCTTCCTATAGCAAGAATGTAATATCCAACTCCTTCCCATTCCAATCCTGAGACCCTTCCTTCAGCATGCGATGTGATATCTCAATGCTTCTAATACCAAACCTGAGACCCGTCCTATAACATGAGATGGGATATCCAACTCCTTCCAGTTCCAAACCTGAGAGCCTTCCTATAGCATGAGATGTGATATCCAAGTCCTTCCCATTCCAATCCTGAGACCCTTCCTATAACATGAGATGTGATATCTCAATGCTTATACCAAACCTGAATCCCTTCCTATAGCATGAGATGTGATATCCAACTCCTTCCCATTCCAATCCTGAGACCCTTCCTATAGCATTAGATGTGATATCTCAATGCCTCTAATACCAAACCTGAGATCCTTCCTCTAACATGAAATGTGATATCCAACTCCTTCCCTTTCCAAACCTGAGAGCCTACCTATAGCATGAGATGTGATATCCAAGTCCTTCCCATTCCAATCCTTAGACCCTTCCTACAGCATGCAATATGATATCTCAATGATTCTAATACCAAACCTGAGATCTTTCCTATAACATGAGATGTGATATCCAACTCCTTCCCATTCCAATCCTGAGACCCTTCCTATAGCATGAGATGTGATATCTCAATGCCTCTTTACCAAACCTGAGATCCTACCTCTAACATGAAATGTGATATCCAACTCCTTCCCCTTCCAAACCTGAGAGCCTTCCTATAGTATGAGATGTGATATCCAAGTCCTTCCCATTCCAATCCTGAGACCCTTCCTATAACATCAGATGTGATATCCAACTCCTTCCCATTCCAACCTGAGACCCTTCCTATAGCATGAGATGGGATATTCAACTCCTTCCAAATCCAATCCTGATACCCTTCCGATAGCATGATATGTGATATCTCAATGCTTCTAATACCAAACCTGTGACTCTTCCTATAACATGAGATGGGATATCCAACTCCTTCCCATTCCAATCCTGAGACTCTTCCGATAGCAGAGATGTGATATCTCAATGCTTATACCAAACCTGAGACCCTTCCTTTGGCATGAGATGTCACATACAACTCCTTCCCATTCCAATCCTGAGACCCTTCCTATAGTATGAGATGTGATATCTCAATGCTTATACCAAACCTGAGACCCTTCCTATAGCATGAGATGTGATATCCAACTCCTTCCCATTCCAATCCTGAGACCCTTCCCATAGCATGAGATGTGATGTCTCAATGCTTCTAATACCAAACCTGAGATCCTTCCTATAACATCAAATGTGATATCCAACTCCTTCCCATTCCAATCCTTAGACCCTTCCTATAGCATGAGATGTGATATCTCAATGCTTATACCAAAACTGAGACCCTTCCTATAGCATGAGATGTGATATCCAACTCCTTCCCATTCCAATCCTGAGACCCTTCCTATAGCATGAGATGTGATATCTCAATGCCTCTAATACCAAACCTGAGATCCTTCCTCTAACATGAAATGTGATATCCAACTCCGTCCCTTTCCAAACCTGAGAGCCTACCTATAGCATGAGATGTGATATCCAACTCCTTCCCATTCCAAACATGAGACCCTTCCTATAGCAAGAATGTAATATCCAACTCCTTCCCATTCCAATCCTGAGACCCTTCCTACAGCATGCGATGTGATATCTCAATGCTTCTAATACCAAACCTGAGATCTTTCCTATAACATGAGATGTGATATCCAACTCCTTCCCATTCAAATCCTGAGACCCTTCCTATAGCATGAGATGTGATATCTCAATGCCTCTTTACCAAACCTGAGATCCTACCTCTAACATGAAATGTGATATCCAACTCCTTCCCCTTCCAAACCTGAGAGCCTTCCTATAGTATGAGATGTGATATCCAAGTCCTTCCCATTCCAATCCTGAGACCCTTCCTATAACATCAGATGTGATATCCAACTCCTTCCCATTCCAACCTGAGACCTTTCCTATAGCATGAGATGGGATATTCAACTCCTTCCAAATCCAATCCTGATACCCTTCCGATAGCTTGAGATGTGATATCTCAATGCTTCTAATACCAAACCTGTGACTCTTCCTATAACATGAGATGGGATATCCAACTCCTTCCCATTCCAATCCTGAGACCCTTCCGATAGCAGAGATGTGATATCTCAATGCTTATACCAAACCTGAGACCCTTCCTATGGCATGAGATGTCACATACAACTCCTTCCCATTCCAATCCTGAGACCCTTCCTATAGTATGAGATGTGATATCTCAATGCTTATACCAAACCTGAGACCCTTCCTATAGCATGAGATGTGATATCCAACTCCTTCCCATTCCAATCCTGAGACCCTTCCCATAGCATGAGATGTGATGTCTCAATGCTTCTAATACCAAACCTGAGATCCTTCCTATAACATCAAATGTGATATCCAACTCCTTCCCATTCCAATCCTGAGACCCTTCCTATAGCATGAGATGTGATATCTCAATGCTTATACCAAACCTGAGACCCTTCCTATAGCATGAGATGAGATATCCAACTCCTTCCCATTCCAATCCTGAGACCCTTCCTATAGCATGAGATGTGATATCTCAATGCCTCTAATACCAAACCTGAGATCCTTCCTCTAACATGAAATGTGATATCCAACTCCGTCCCTTTCCAAACCTGAGAGCCTACCTATAGCATGAGATGTGATATCCAAGTCCTTCCCATTCCAATCCTTAGACCCTTCCTACAGCATGCAATATGATATCTCAATGATTCTAATAACAAACCTGAGACCCGTCCTATAACATGAGATTGGATATCCAACTCCTTTCAATTCCAATCCTGGTACACTTCCTATAGCATGAGATGTGATATCTCAATGCTTATACCAAACCTGAGACCCTTCCTATGGCATGAGATGTCATATACAAGTCCTTCCCATTCCAATCCTGAGACCCTTCCTATAGCATGAGATGTGATATCTCAATGCTTCTAATACCAAACCTGAGACCCTTCCTATAACATGAGATGGGATATCCAACTCCTTCCCATTCCAATCCTGAGACCCTTCCGATAGCAGAGATGTGATATCTCAATGCTTATACCAAACCTGAGACCCTTGCTATGGCCTGAGATGTCATATACAACTCCTTCCCATTCCAATCCTGAGACCCTTCCTATAGCATGAGATGTGATATCTCAATGCTTATACCAAACCTGAGACCCTTCCTATAGCATGAGATGTGATATCCAACTCCTTCCCATTCCAATCCTGAGACCCTTCCCATAGCATGAGATGTGATGTCTCAATGCTTCTAATACCAAACCTGAGACCCTTCCTATAACATGAGATGTGATATCCAACTCCTTCCCATTCCAATCCTGAGACCCTTCCTATAGCATGAGAAGTTATATCTCCATGCTTATACCAAACCTGAGACCCTTCCTATAGCATGAGATGTAATATCCAACTCCTTCCCATTCCAATCCTGAGACCCTTCCTATAGCATGAGAAGTATCTCCATGCGTATACCATGCGTGTATCTCCATTCCTATAGCATGAGATGTGATATCCAAATCCTTCCCATTCCAATCCTGAGCCACTTCCGATAGCAGAGATGTGATATCTCAATGCTCATACCAAACCTGAGACCCTTCCTATAACATGAGATGTGATATCCAACTCATTCCCGTTCCAAACCTGAGACACTTCCTATAGCATATGTGATATCCAAGTCCTTCCCATTTCAAACATGAGACCCTTCCTATAGCAAGAATGTAATATCCAACTCCTACCCATTCCAATCCTGAGACCATTCCTATAGCATGAGATGTGATATTTCAATGCTTCTAATACCAAACCTGAGATCCTTCCTATGACATGAAATGTGATATCCAAATCCTTCCCATTCCAAACCTGAGACCCTTCCTACAGCATGCGATGTGATATCTCAATGCTACTAATATCAAACCTGAGACCCGTCCTATAACATGAGATGCGATATCCAACTCCTTCCCGTTCCAAACCTGAGACCCTTCCTATAGCATGAGATGTGATATCCAATTCCTTCCCATCCCAATCCTGAGACACCTCCGATAGCAGAGATGTGATATCTCAATGCTAATACCAAACCTGAGACTCTTCCTATAACATGAGATGTGATATCCAACTCCTTCCCGTTCCAAACCTGAGACCCTTCCTATAGCAAGAATGTAATATCCAACTCCTTCCCATTCCAATCCTGAGACCCTTCCTTCAGCATGCGATGTGATATCTCAATGCTTCTAATACCAAACCTGAGACCCGTCCTATAACATGAGATGGGATATCCAACTCCTTCCAGTTCCAAACCTGAGAGCCTTCCTATAGCATGAGATGTGATATCCAAGTCCTTCCCATTCCAATCCTGAGACCCTTCCTATAACATGAGATGTGATATCTCAATGCTTATACCAAACCTGAATCCCTTCCTATAGCATGAGATGTGATATCCAACTCCTTCCCATTCCAATCCTGAGACCCTTCCTATAGCATTAGATGTGATATCTCAATGCCTCTAATACCAAACCTGAGATCCTTCCTCTAACATGAAATGTGATATCCAACTCCTTCCCTTTCCAAACCTGAGAGCCTACCTATAGCATGAGATGTGATATCCAAGTCCTTCCCATTCCAATCCTTAGACCCTTCCTACAGCATGCAATATGATATCTCAATGATTCTAATACCAAACCTGAGATCTTTCCTATAACATGAGATGTGATATCCAACTCCTTCCCATTCCAATCCTGAGACCCTTCCTATAGCATGAGATGTGATATCTCAATGCCTCTTTACCAAACCTGAGATCCTACCTCTAACATGAAATGTGATATCCAACTCCTTCCCCTTCCAAACCTGAGAGCCTTCCTATAGTATGAGATGTGATATCCAAGTCCTTCCCATTCCAATCCTGAGACCCTTCCTATAACATCAGATGTGATATCCAACTCCTTCCCATTCCAACCTGAGACCCTTCCTATAGCATGAGATGGGATATTCAACTCCTTCCAAATCCAATCCTGATACCCTTCCGATAGCATGATATGTGATATCTCAATGCTTCTAATACCAAACCTGTGACTCTTCCTATAACATGAGATGGGATATCCAACTCCTTCCCATTCCAATCCTGAGACTCTTCCGATAGCAGAGATGTGATATCTCAATGCTTATACCAAACCTGAGACCCTTCCTTTGGCATGAGATGTCACATACAACTCCTTCCCATTCCAATCCTGAGACCCTTCCTATAGTATGAGATGTGATATCTCAATGCTTATACCAAACCTGAGACCCTTCCTATAGCATGAGATGTGATATCCAACTCCTTCCCATTCCAATCCTGAGACCCTTCCCATAGCATGAGATGTGATGTCTCAATGCTTCTAATACCAAACCTGAGATCCTTCCTATAACATCAAATGTGATATCCAACTCCTTCCCATTCCAATCCTTAGACCCTTCCTATAGCATGAGATGTGATATCTCAATGCTTATACCAAAACTGAGACCCTTCCTATAGCATGAGATGTGATATCCAACTCCTTCCCATTCCAATCCTGAGACCCTTCCTATAGCATGAGATGTGATATCTCAATGCCTATAATACCAAACCTGAGATCCTTCCTCTAACATGAAATGTGATATCCAACTCCGTCCCTTTCCAAACCTGAGAGCCTACCTATAGCATGAGATGTGATATCCAACTCCTTCCCATTCCAAACATGAGACCCTTCCTATAGCAAGAATGTAATATCCAACTCCTTCCCATTCCAATCCTGAGACCCTTCCTACAGCATGCGATGTGATATCTCAATGCTTCTAATACCAAACCTGAGATCTTTCCTATAACATGAGATGTGATATCCAACTCCTTCCCATTCAAATCCTGAGACCCTTCCTATAGCATGAGATGTGATATCTCAATGCCTCTTTACCAAACCTGAGATCCTACCTCTAACATGAAATGTGATATCCAACTCCTTCCCCTTCCAAACCTGAGAGCCTTCCTATAGTATGAGATGTGATATCCAAGTCCTTCCCATTCCAATCCTGAGACCCTTCCTATAACATCAGATGTGATATCCAACTCCTTCCCATTCCAACCTGAGACCTTTCCTATAGCATGAGATGGGATATTCAACTCCTTCCAAATCCAATCCTGATACCCTTCCGATAGCTTGAGATGTGATATCTCAATGCTTCTAATACCAAACCTGTGACTCTTCCTATAACATGAGATGGGATATCCAACTCCTTCCCATTCCAATCCTGAGACCCTTCCGATAGCAGAGATGTGATATCTCAATGCTTATACCAAACCTGAGACCCTTCCTATGGCATGAGATGTCACATACAACTCCTTCCCATTCCAATCCTGAGACCCTTCCTATAGTATGAGATGTGATATCTCAATGCTTATACCAAACCTGAGACCCTTCCTATAGCATGAGATGTGATATCCAACTCCTTCCCATTCCAATCCTGAGACCCTTCCCATAGCATGAGATGTGATGTCTCAATGCTTCTAATACCAAACCTGAGATCCTTCCTATAACATCAAATGTGATATCCAACTCCTTCCCATTCCAATCCTGAGACCCTTCCTATAGCATGAGATGTGATATCTCAATGCTTATACCAAACCTGAGACCCTTCCTATAGCATGAGATGTGATATCCAACTCCTTCCCATTCCAATCCTGAGACCCTTCCTATAGCATGAGATGTGATATCTCAATGCCTCTAATACCAAACCTGAGATCCTTCCTCTAACATGAAATGTGATATCCAACTCCGTCCCTTTCCAAACCTGAGAGCCTACCTATAGCATGAGATGTGATATCCAAGTCCTTCCCATTCCAATCCTTAGACCCTTCCTACAGCATGCAATATGATATCTCAATGATTCTAATAACAAACCTGAGACCCGTCCTATAACATGAGATTGGATATCCAACTCCTTTCAATTCCAATCCTGGTACACTTCCTATAGCATGAGATGTGATATCTCAATGCTTATACCAAACCTGAGACCCTTCCTATGGCATGAGATGTCATATACAAGTCCTTCCCATTCCAATCCTGAGACCCTTCCTATAGCATGAGATGTGATATCTCAATGCTTCTAATACCAAACCTGAGACCCTTCCTATAACATGAGATGGGATATCCAACTCCTTCCCATTCCAATCCTGAGACCCTTCCGATAGCAGAGATGTGATATCTCAATGCTTATACCAAACCTGAGACCCTTGCTATGGCCTGAGATGTCATATACAACTCCTTCCCATTCCAATCCTGAGACCCTTCCTATAGCATGAGATGTGATATCTCAATGCTTATACCAAACCTGAGACCCTTCCTATAGCATGAGATGTGATATCCAACTCCTTCCCATTCCAATCCTGAGACCCTTCCCATAGCATGAGATGTGATGTCTCAATGCTTCTAATACCAAACCTGAGACCCTTCCTATAACATGAGATGTGATATCCAACTCCTTCCCATTCCAATCCTGAGACCCTTCCTATAGCATGAGAAGTTATATCTCCATGCTTATACCAAACCTGAGACCCTTCCTATAGCATGAGATGTAATATCCAACTCCTTCCCATTCCAATCCTGAGACCCTTCCTATAGCATGAGAAGTATCTCCATGCGTATACCATGCGTGTATCTCCATTCCTATAGCATGAGATGTGATATCCAAATCCTTCCCATTCCAATCCTGAGCCACTTCCGATAGCAGAGATGTGATATCTCAATGCTCATACCAAACCTGAGACCCTTCCTATAACATGAGATGTGATATCCAACTCATTCCCGTTCCAAACCTGAGACACTTCCTATAGCATATGTGATATCCAAGTCCTTCCCATTTCAAACATGAGACCCTTCCTATAGCAAGAATGTAATATCCAACTCCTACCCATTCCAATCCTGAGACCATTCCTATAGCATGAGATGTGATATTTCAATGCTTCTAATACCAAACCTGAGATCCTTCCTATGACATGAAATGTGATATCCAAATCCTTCCCATTCCAAACCTGAGACCCTTCCTACAGCATGCGATGTGATATCTCAATGCTTCTAATATCAAACCTGAGACCCGTCCTATAACATGAGATGCGATATCCAACTCCTTCCCGTTCCAAACCTGAGACCCTTCCTATAGCATGAGATGTGATATCCAATTCCTTCCCATCCCAATCCTGAGACACCTCCGATAGCAGAGATGTGATATCACAATGCTAATACCAAACCTGAGACTCTTCCTATAACATGAGATGTGATATCCAACTCCTTCCCGTTCCAAACCTGAGACCCTTCCTATAGCATGAGATGTGATATCCAACTCCTTCCCATTCCAATCCTGAGACCCTTCCGATAGCAGAGATGTGATATCTCAATGCTTATACCAAACCTGAGACTCTTCCTATAACATGAGATGTGATATCCAACTCCTTCCCTTTCCAAACCTGAGACTCTGCCTATAGCATGAGATGTGATATCCAAGTCCTTCCCATTCCAATCTTGAGACCCTTCCTATAGCATGAGATGTGATATCTCAATGCTTATACCAAACCTGAGACCCTTCCTATGGCATGAGATGTCATATACAACTCCTTCCCATTCAAAACCGAGACCCTTCCTATAGCATGAGATGTGATATCTCAAAGCTTATACCAAACCTGAAACCCTTCCTATAGCATGAGATGTGATATCCAACTTCTTCCCATTCCAATCCTGAGACCCTTCCTATAACATGAGATGTGATGTCTCAATGCTTCTAATACCAAACCTGAGATCTTTCCTATAACATGAGATGTGGTATCCAACTCCTTCCCATTCCAATTCTGAGACCCTTCCTATAGCAAGAGATGTGATATCTCAATGCCTCTTTACCAAACCTGATATCCTACCTCTAACATGAAATGTGATATCCAACTCCTTCCCCTTCCAAACCTGAGAGCCTTCCTATAGCATGAGATGTGATATCCAAGTCCTTCCCATTCCAATCCTGAGACCCTTCCTATAACATCAGATGTGATATCCAACTCCTTCCCATTCCAACCTGAGACCCTTCCTATAGCATGAGATGGGATATCCAACTCCTTCCAAATCCAATCCTGATACCCTTCCGATAGCATGAGATGTGATATCCCAATGCTTCTACAAAACCTGAGACCCATACATGGCATGAGATGTGATATCGAACTCCTTCCCATTCCAATCCTGAGACCCTTCCGATAGCAGAGATGTGATATCTCAATGCTTATACCAAACCTGAGACCCTTCCTATGGCATGAGATGTCATATACAACTCCTTCCCATTCCAAGCCTGAGACCCTTCCTATAGCATGAGATGTGATATCTCAATGTTTATACCAAACCTGAGACCCTTCCTATAGCATGAGATGTGATATCCAACTCCTTCCCATTCCAATCCTGAGACCCTTCCTATAGCATGAGATGTGATATCTCAATGCTTATACAAAACCTGAATCCCTTCCTATAGCATGAAATGTGATATCCAACTCCTTCCCTTTCCAAACCTGAGAGCCTACCTATAGCATGAGATGTGATATCCAAGTCCTTCCCATTCCAATCCTTAGACCCTTCCTACAGCATGCAATATGATATCTCAATGATTCTAATAACAAACCTGAGACCCGTCCTATAACATGAGATGGGATATCCAACTCCTTCCCATTCCAATCCTGAGACACTTCCGATAGCAGAGATGTGATATCTCAATGCTTATACCAAACCTGAGACCCTTCCTATAGCATGAGATGTGATATCCAATTCTTTCCCGTTCCAAACCTGAGACCCTTCCTATAGCATATGTGATATCCAACTCCTTCCCATTCCAAACATGAGACCCTTCCTATAGCAAGAATGTAATATCAAACTCCTTCCCATTCCAATCCTGAGACCCTTCCTTCAGCATGCGATGTGATATCTCAATGCTTCTAATACCAAACCTGAGACCCGTCGTATAACATGAGATGGGATATCCAACTCCTTCCAGTTCCAAACCTGAGAGCCTTCCTATAGCATGAGATGTGATATCCAAGTCCTTCCCATTCCAATCCTGAGACCCTTCCTATAACATGAGATGTGATATCTCAATGCTTATACCAAACCTGAATCCCTTCCTATAGCATGAGATGTGATATCCAACTCCTTCCCATTCCAATCCTGAGACCCTTCCTATAGCATTAGATGTGATATCTCAATGCCTCTAATACCAAACCTGAGATCCTTCCTCTAACATGAAATGTGATATCCAACTCCTTCCCTTTCCAAACCTGAGAGCCTACCTATAGCATGAGATGTGATATCCAAGTCCTTCCCATTCCAATCCTTAGACCCTTCCTACAGCATGCAATATGATATCTCAATGATTCTAATACCAAACCTGAGATCTTTCCTATAACATGAGATGTGATATCCAACTCCTTCCCATTCCAATCCTGAGACCCTTCCTATAGCATGAGATGTGATATCTCAATGCCTCTTTACCAAACCTGAGATCCGACCTCTAACATGAAATGTGATATCCAACTCCTTCCCCTTCCAAACCTGAGAGCCTTCCTATAGTATGAGATGTGATATCCAAGTCCTTCCCATTCCAATCCTGAGACCCTTCCTATAACATCAGATGTGATATCCAACTCCTTCCCATTCCAACCTGAGACCCTTCCTATAGCATGAGATGGGATATTCAACTCCTTCCAAATCCAATCCTGATACCCTTCCGATAGCATGATATTTGATATCTCAATGCTTCTAATACCAAACCTGTGACTCTTCCTATAACATGAGATGGGATATCCAACTCCTTCCCATTCCAATCCTGAGACCCTTCCGATAGCAGAGATGTGATATCTCAATGCTTATACCAAACCTGAGACCCTTCCTATGGCATGAGATGTCACATACAACTCCTTCCCATTCCAATCCTGAGACCCTTCCTATAGTATGAGATGTGATATCTCAATGCTTATACCAAACCTGAGACCCTTCCTATAGCATGAGATGTGATATCCAACTCCTTCCCATTCCAATCCTGAGACCCTTCCCATAGCATGAGATGTGATGTCTCAATGCTTCTAATACCAAACCTGAGATCCTTCCTATAACATCAAATGTGATATCCAACTCCTTCCCATTCCAATCCTTAGACCCTTCCTATAGCATGAGATGTGATATCTCAATGCTTATACCAAAACTGAGACCCTTCCTATAGCATGAGATGTGATATCCAACTCCTTCCCATTCCAATCCTGAGACCCTTCCTATAGCATGAGATGTGATATCTCAATGCCTCTAATACCAAACCTGAGATCCTTCCTCTAACATGAAATGTGATATCCAACTCCGTCCCTTTCCAAACCTGAGAGCCTACCTATAGCATGAGATGTGATATCCAACTCCTTCCCATTCCAAACATGAGACCCTTCCTATAGCAAGAATGTAATATCCAACTCCTTCCCATTCCAATCCTGAGACCCTTCCTACAGCATGCGATGTGATATCTCAATGCTTCTAATACCAAACCTGAGATCTTTCCTATAACATGAGATGTGATATCCAACTCCTTCCCATTCAAATCCTGAGACCCTTCCTATAGCATGAGATGTGATATCTCAATGCCTCTTTACCAAACCTGAGATCCTACCTCTAACATGAAATGTGATATCCAACTCCTTCCCCTTCCAAACCTGAGAGCCTTCCTATAGTATGAGATGTGATATCCAAGTCCTTCCCATTCCAATCCTGAGACCCTTCCTATAACATCAGATGTGATATCCAACTCCTTCCCATTCCAACCTGAGACCTTTCCTATAGCATGAGATGGGATATTCAACTCCTTCCAAATCCAATCCTGATACCCTTCCGATAGCTTGAGATGTGATATCTCAATGCTTCTAATACCAAACCTGTGACTCTTCCTATAACATGAGATGGGATATCCAACTCCTTCCCATTCCAATCCTGAGACCCTTCCGATAGCAGAGATGTGATATCTCAATGCTTATACCAAACCTGAGACCCTTCCTATGGCAAGAGATGTCACATACAACTCCTTCCCATTCCAATCCTGAGACCCTTCCTATAGTATGAGATGTGATATCTCAATGCTTATACCAAACCTGAGACCCTTCCTATAGCATGAGATGTGATATCCAACTCCTTCCCATTCCAATCCTGAGACCCTTCCCATAGCATGAGATGTGATGTCTCAATGCTTCTAATACCAAACCTGAGATCCTTCCTATAACATCAAATGTGATATCCAACTCCTTCCCATTCCAATCCTGAGACCCTTCCTATAGCATGAGATGTGATATCTCAATGCTTATACCAAACCTGAGACCCTTCCTATAGCATGTGATGTGATATCCAACTCCTTCCCATTCCAATCCTGAGACCCTTCCTATAGCATGAGATGTGATATCTCAATGCCTCTAATACCAAACCTGAGATCCTTCCTCTAACATGAAATGTGATATCCAACTCCGTCCCTTTCCAAACCTGAGAGCCTACCTATAGCATGAGATGTGATATCCAAGTCGTTCCCATTCCAATCCTTAGACCCTTCCTACAGCATGCAATATGATATCTCAATGATTCTAATAACAAACCTGAGACCCGTCCTATAACATGAGATTGGATATCCAACTCCTTTCAATTCCAATCCTGGTACACTTCCTATAGCATGAGATGTGATATCTCAATGCTTATACCAAACCTGAGACCCTTCCTATGGCATGAGATGTCATATACAAGTCCTTCCCATTCCAATCCTGAGACCCTTCCTATAGCATGAGATGTGATATCTCAATGCTTCTAATACCAAACCCGAGACCCTTCCTATAACATGAGATGGGATATCCAACTCCTTCCCATTCCAATCCTGAGACCCTTCCGATAGCAGAGATGTGATATCTCAATGCTTATACCAAACCTGAGACCCTTGCTATGGCCTGAGATGTCATATACAACTCCTTCCCATTCCAATCCTGAGGCCCTTCCTATAGCATGAGATGTGATATCTCAATGCTTATACCAAACCTGAGACCCTTCCTATAGCATGAGATGTGATATCCAACTCCTTCCCATTCCAATCCTGAGACCCTTCCCATAGCATGAGATGTGATGTCTCAATGCTTCTAATACCAAACCTGAGACCCTTCCTATAACATGAGATGTGATATCCAACTCCTTCCCATTCCAATCCTGAGACCCTTCCTATAGCATGAGAAGTGATATCTCCATGCTTATACCAAACCTGAGACCCTTCCTATAGCATGAGATGTAATATCCAACTCCTTCCCATTCCAATCCTGAGACCCTTCCTATAGCATGAGAAATATCTCCATGCGTATACCATGCGTGTATCTCCATTCCTATAGCATGAGATGTGATATCCAAATCCTTCCCATTCCAATCCTGAGCCACTTCCGATAGCAGAGATGTGATATCTCAATGCTTATACCAAACCTGAGACCCTTCCTATAACATGAGATGTGATATCCAACTCATTCCCGTTCCAAACCTGAGACACTTCCTATAGCATATGTGATATCCAAGTCCTTCCCATTTCAAACATGAGACCCTTCCTATAGCAAGAATGTAATATCCAACTCCTACCCATTCCAATCCTGAGACCATTCCTATAGCATGAGATGTGATATTTCAATGCTTCTAATACCAAACCTGAGATCCTTCCTATGACATGAAATGTGATATCCAAATCCTTCCCATTCCAAACCTGAGACCCTTCCTACAGCATGCGATGTGATATCTCAATGCTTCTAATATCAAACCTGAGACCCGTCCTATAACATGAGATGGGATATCCAACTCCTTCCCGTTCCAAACCTGAGACCCTTCCTATAGCATGAGATGTGATATCCAATTCCTTCCCATCCCAATCCTGAGACACCTCCGATAGCAGAGATGTGATATCTCAATGCTTATACCAAACCTGAGACTCTTCCTATAACATGAGATGTGATATCCAACTCCTTCCCGTTCCAAACCTGAGACCCTTCCTATAGCATGAGATGTGATATCCAACTCCTTCCCATTCCAATCCTGAGACCCTTCCGATAGCAGAGATGTGATATCTCAATGCTTATACCAAACCTGAGACTCTTCCTATAACATGAGATGTGATATCCAACTCCTTCCCTTTCCAAACCTGAGACCCTGCCTATAGCATGAGATGTGATATCCAAGTCCTTCCCATTCCAATCCTGAGACCCTTCCTATAGCATGAGATGTGATATCTCAATGCTTATACCAAACCTGAGACCCTTCCTATGGCATGAGATGTCATATACAACTCCTTCCCATTCCAATCCCGAGACCCTTCCTATAGCATGAGATGTGATATCTCAAAGCTTATACCAAACCTGAAACCCTTCCTATAGCATGAGATGTGATATCCAACTTCTTCCCATTCCAATCCTGAGACCCTTCCTATAACATGAGATGTGATGTCTCAATGCTTCTAATACCAAACCTGAGATCTTTCCTATAACATGAGATGTGGTATCCAACTCCTTCCCATTCCAATTCTGAGACCCTTCCTATAGCAAGAGATGTGATATCTCAATGCCTCTTTACCAAACCTGATATCCTACCTCTAACATGAAATGTGATATCCAACTCCTTCCCCTTCCAAACCTGAGAGCCTTCCTATAGCATGAGATGTGATATCCAAGTCCTTCCCATTCCAATCCTGAGACCCTTCCTATAACATCAGATGTGATATCCAACTCCTTCCCATTCCAACCTGAGACCCTTCCTATAGCATGAGATGGGATATCCAACTCCTTCCAAATCCAATCCTGATACCCTTCCGATAGCATGAGATGTGATATCCCAATGCTTCTACAAAACCTGAGACCCATACATGGCATGAGATGTGATATCAAACTCCTTCCCATTCCAATCCTGAGACCCTTCCGATAGCAGAGATGTGATATCTCAATGCTTATACCAAACCTGAGACCCTTCCTATGGCATGAGATGTCATATACAACTCCTTTCCATTCCAAGCCTGAGACCCTTCCTATAGCATGAGATGTGATATCTCAATGTTTATACCAAACCTGAGACCCTTCCTATAGCATGAGATGTGATATCCAACTCCTTCCCATTCCAATCCTGAGACCCTTCCTATAGCATGAGATGTGATATCTCAATGCTTATACAAAACCTGAATCCCTTCCTATAGCATGAAATGTGATATCCAACTCCTTCCCTTTCCAAACCTGAGAGCCTACCTATAGCATGAGATGTGATATCCAAGTCCTTCCCATTCCAATCCTTAGACCCTTCCTACAGCATGCAATATGATATCTCAATGATTCTAATAACAAACCTGAGACCCGTCCTATAACATGAGATGGGATTTCCAACTCCTTCCCATTCCAATCCTGAGACACTTCCGATAGCAGAGATGTGATATCTCAATGCTTATACCAAACCTGAGACCCTTCCTATAGCATGAGATGTGATATCCAATTCTTTCCCGTTCCAAACCTGAGACCCTTCCTATAGCATATGTGATATCCAACTCCTTCCCATTCCAAACATGAGACCCTTCCTATAGCAAGAATGTAATATCCAACTCCTTCCCATTCCAATCCTGAGACCCTTCCTTCAGCATGCGATGTGATATCTCAATGCTTCTAATACCAAACCTGAGACCCGTCCTATAACATGAGATGGGATATCCAACTCCTTCCAGTTCCAAACCTGAGAGCCTTCCTATAGCATGAGATGTGATATCCAAGTCCTTCCCATTCCAATCCTGAGACCCTTCCTATAACATGAGATGTGATATCTCAATGCTTATACCAAACCTGAATCCCTTCCTATAGCATGAGATGTGATATCCAACTCCTTCCCATTCCAATCCTGAGACCCTTCCTATAGCATTAGATGTGATATCTCAATGCCTCTAATACCAAACCTGAGATCCTTCCTCTAACATGAAATGTGATATCCAACTCCTTCCCTTTCCAAACCTGAGAGCCTACCTATAGCATGAGATGTGATATCCAAGTCCTTCCCATTCCAATCCTTAGACCCTTCCTACAGCATGCAATATGATATCTCAATGATTCTAATACCAAACCTGAGATCTTTCCTATAACATGAGATGTGATATCCAACTCCTTCCCATTCCAATCCTGAGACCCTTCCTATAGCATGAGATGTGATATCTCAATGCCTCTTTACCAAACCTGAGATCCTACCTCTAACATGAAATGTGATATCCAACTCCTTCCCCTTCCAAACCTGAGAGCCTTCCTATAGTATGAGATGTGATATCCAAGTCCTTCCCATTCCAATCCTGAGACCCTTCCTATAACATCAGATGTGATATCCAACTCCTTCCCATTCCAACCTGAGACCCTTCCTATAGCATGAGATGGGATATTCAACTCCTTCCAAATCCAATCCCGATACCCTTCCGATAGCATGATATGTGATATCTCAATGCTTCTAATACCAAACCTGTGACTCTTCCTATAACATGAGATGGGATATCCAACTCCTTCCCATTCCAATCCTGAGACCCTTCCGATAGCAGAGATGTGATATCTCAATGCTTATACCAAACCTGAGACCCTTCCTATGGCATGAGATGTCACATACAACTCCTTCCCATTCCAATCCTGAGACCCTTCCTATAGCATGAGATGTGATATCTCAATGCCTCTAATACCAAACCTGAGATCCTTCCTCTAACATGAAATGTGATATCCAACTCCGTCCCTTTCCAAACCTGAGAGCCTACCTATAGCATGAGATGTGATATCCAACTCCTTCCCATTCCAAACATGAGACCCTTCCTATAGCAAGAATGTAATATCCAACTCCTTCCCATTCCAATCCTGAGACCCTTCCTACAGCATGCGATGTGATATCTCAATGCTTCTAATACCAAACCTGAGATCTTTCCTATAACATGAGATGTGATATCCAACTCCTTCCCATTCAAATCCTGAGACCCTTCCTATAGCATGAGATGTGATATCTCAATGCCTCTTTACCAAACCTGAGATCCTACCTCTAACATGAAATGTGATATCCAACTCCTTCCCCTTCCAAACCTGAGAGCCTTCCTATAGTATGAGATGTGATATCCAAGTCCTTCCCATTCCAATCCTGAGACCCTTCCTATAACATCAGATGTGATATCCAACTCCTTCCCATTCCAACCTGAGACCTTTCCTATAGCATGAGATGGGATATTCAACTCCTTCCAAATCCAATCCTGATACCCTGAGATGTGATATCTCAATGCTTCTAATACCAAACCTGTGACTCTTCCTATAACATGAGATGGGATATCCAACTCCTTCCCATTCCAATCCTGAGACCCTTCCGATAGCAGAGATGTGATATCTCAATGCTTATACCAAACCTGAGACCCTTCCTATGGCATGAGATGTCACATACAACTCCTTCCCATTCCAATCCTGAGACCCTTCCTATAGTATGAGATGTGATATCTCAATGCTTATACCAAACCTGAGACCCTTCCTATAGCATGAGATGTGATATCCAACTCCTTCCCATTCCAATCCTGAGACCCTTCCCATAGCATGAGATGTGATGTCTCAATGCTTCTAATACCAAACCTGAGATCCTTCCTATAACATCAAATGTGATATCCAACTCCTTCCCATTCCAATCCTGAGACCCTTCCTATAGCATGAGATGTGATATCTCAATGCTTATACCAAACCTGAGACCCTTCCTATAGCATGAGATGTGATATCCAACTCCTTCCCATTCCAATCCTGAGACCCTTCCTATAGCATGAGATGTGATATCTCAATGCCTCTAATACCAAACCTGAGATCCTTCCTCTAACATGAAATGTGATATCCAACTCCGTCCCTTTCCAAACCTGAGAGCCTACCTATAGCATGAGATGTGATATCCAAGTCCTTCCCATTCCAATCCTTAGACCCTTCCTACAGCATGCAATATGATATCTCAATGATTCTAATAACAAACCTGAGACCCGTCCTATAACATGAGATTGGATATCCAACTCCTTTCAATTCCAATCCTGGTACACTTCCTATAGCATGAGATGTGATATCTCAATGCTTATACCAAACCTGAGACCCTTCCTATGGCATGAGATGTCATATACAAGTCCTTCCCATTCCAATCCTGAGACCCTTCCTATAGCATGAGATGTGATATCTCAATGCTTCTAATACCAAACCTGTGACTCTTCCTATAACATGAGATGGGATATCCAACTCCTTCCCATTCCAATCCTGAGACCCTTCCGATAGCAGAGATGTGATATCTCAATGCTTATACCAAACCTGAGACCCTTCCTATGGCATGAGATGTCACATACAACTCCTTCCCATTCCAATCCTGAGACCCTTCCTATAGTATGAGATGTGATATCTCAATGCTTATACCAAACCTGAGACCCTTCCTATAGCATGAGATGTGATATCCAACTCCTTCCCATTCCAATCCTGAGACCCTTCCCATAGCATGAGATGTGATGTCTCAATGCTTCTAATACCAAACCTGAGATCCTTCCTATAACATCAAATGTGATATCCAACTCCTTCCCATTCCAATCCTTAGACCCTTCCTATAGCATGAGATGTGATATCTCAATGCTTATACCAAAACTGAGACCCTTCCTATAGCATGAGATGTGATATCCAACTCCTTCCCATTCCAATCCTGAGACCCTTCCTATAGCATGAGATGTGATATCTCAATGCCTCTAATACCAAACCTGAGATCCTTCCTCTAACATGAAATGTGATATCCAACTCCGTCCCTTTCCAAACCTGAGAGCCTACCTATAGCATGAGATGTGATATCCAACTCCTTCCCATTCCAAACATGAGACCCTTCCTATAGCAAGAATGTAATATCCAACTCCTTCCCATTCCAATCCTGAGACCCTTCCTACAGCATGCGATGTGATATCTCAATGCTTCTAATACCAAACCTGAGATCTTTCCTATAACATGAGATGTGATATCCAACTCCTTCCCATTCAAATCCTGAGACCCTTCCTATAGCATGAGATGTGATATCTCAATGCCTCTTTACCAAACCTGAGATCCTACCTCTAACATGAAATGTGATATCCAACTCCTTCCCCTTCCAAACCTGAGAGCCTTCCTATAGTATGAGATGTGATATCCAAGTCCTTCCCATTCCAATCCTGAGACCCTTCCTATAACATCAGATGTGATATCCAACTCCTTCCCATTCCAACCTGAGACCTTTCCTATAGCATGAGATGGGATATTCAACTCCTTCCAAATCCAATCCTGATACCCTTCCGATAGCTTGAGATGTAATATCTCAATGCTTCTAATACCAAACCTGTGACTCTTCCTATAACATGAGATGGGATATCCAACTCCTTCCCATTCCAATCCTGAGACCCTTCCGATAGCAGAGATGTGATATCTCAATGCTTATACCAAACCTGAGACCCTTCCTATGGCATGAGATGTCACATACAACTCCTTCCCATTCCAATCCTGAGACCATTCCTATAGTATGAGATGTGATATCTCAATGCTTATACCAAACCTGAGACCCTTCCTATAGCATGAGATGTGATATCCAACTCCTTCCCATTCCAATCCTGAGACCCTTCCCATAGCATGAGATGTGATGTCTCAATGCTTCTAATACCAAACCTGAGATCCTTCCTATAACATCAAATGTGATATCCAACTCCTTCCCATTCCAATCCTGAGACCCTTCCTATAGCATGAGATGTGATATCTCAATGCTTATACCAAACCTGAGACCCTTCCTATGGCATGAGATGTCACATACAACTCCTTCCCATTCCAATCCTGAGACCCTTCCTATAGTATGAGATGTGATATCTCAATGCTTATACCAAACCTGAGACCCTTCCTATAGCATGAGATGTGATATCCAACTCCTTCCCATTCCAATCCTGAGACCCTTCCCATAGCATGAGATGTGATGTCTCAATGCTTCTAATACCAAACCTGAGATCCTTCCTATAACATCAAATGTGATATCCAACTCCTTCCCATTCCAATCCTGAGACCCTTCCTATAGCATGAGATGTGATATCTCAATGCTTATACCAAACCTGAGACCCTTCCTATAGCATGAGATGTGATATCCAACTCCTTCCCATTCCAATCCTGAGACCCTTCCTATAGCATGAGATGTGATATCTCAATGCCTCTAATACCAAACCTGAGATCCTTCCTCTAACATGAAATGTGATATCCAACTCCGTCCCTTTCCAAACCTGAGAGCCTACCTATAGCATGAGATGTGATATCCAAGTCCTTCCCATTCCAATCCTTAGACCCTTCCTACAGCATGCAATATGATATCTCAATGATTCTAATAACAAACCTGAGACCCGTCCTATAACATGAGATTGGATATCCAACTCCTTTCAATTCCAATCCTGGTACACTTCCTATAGCATGAGATGTGATATCTCAATGCTTATACCAAACCTGAGACCCTTCCTATGGCATGAGATGTCATATACAAGTCCTTCCCATTCCAATCCTGAGACCCTTCCTATAGCATGAGATGTGATATCTCAATGCCTCTAATACCAAACCTGAGATCCTTCCTCTAACATGAAATGTGATATCCAACTCCGTCCCTTTCCAAACCTGAGAGCCTACCTATAGCATGAGATGTGATATCCAACTCCTTCCCATTCCAAACATGAGACCCTTCCTATAGCAAGAATGTAATATCCAACTCCTTCCCATTCCAATCCTGAGACCCTTCCTACAGCATGCGATGTGATATCTCAATGCTTCTAATACCAAACCTGAGATCTTTCCTATAACATGAGATGTGATATCCAACTCCTTCCCATTCAAATCCTGAGACCCTTCCTATAGCATGAGATGTGATATCTCAATGCCTCTTTACCAAACCTGAGATCCTACCTCTAACATGAAATGTGATATCCAACTCCTTCCCCTTCCAAACCTGAGAGCCTTCCTATAGTATGAGATGTGATATCCAAGTCCTTCCCATTCCAATCCTGAGACCCTTCCTATAACATCAGATGTGATATCCAACTCCTTCCCATTCCAACCTGAGACCTTTCCTATAGCATGAGATGGGATATTCAACTCCTTCCAAATCCAATCCTGATACCCTGAGATGTGATATCTCAATGCTTCTAATACCAAACCTGTGACTCTTCCTATAACATGAGATGGGATATCCAACTCCTTCCCATTCCAATCCTGAGACCCTTCCGATAGCAGAGATGTGATATCTCAATGCTTATACCAAACCTGAGACCCTTCCTATGGCATGAGATGTCACATACAACTCCTTCCCATTCCAATCCTGAGACCCTTCCTATAGTATGAGATGTGATATCTCAATGCTTATACCAAACCTGAGACCCTTCCTATAGCATGAGATGTGATATCCAACTCCTTCCCATTCCAATCCTGAGACCCTTCCCATAGCATGAGATGTGATGTCTCAATGCTTCTAATACCAAACCTGAGATCCTTCCTATAACATCAAATGTGATATCCAACTCCTTCCCATTCCAATCCTGAGACCCTTCCTATAGCATGAGATGTGATATCTCAATGCTTATACCAAACCTGAGACCCTTCCTATAGCATGAGATGTGATATCCAACTCCTTCCCATTCCAATCCTGAGACCCTTCCTATAGCATGAGATGTGATATCTCAATGCCTCTAATACCAAACCTGAGATCCTTCCTCTAACATGAAATGTGATATCCAACTCCGTCCCTTTCCAAACCTGAGAGCCTACCTATAGCATGAGATGTGATATCCAAGTCCTTCCCATTCCAATCCTTAGACCCTTCCTACAGCATGCAATATGATATCTCAATGATTCTAATAACAAACCTGAGACCCGTCCTATAACATGAGATTGGATATCCAACTCCTTTCAATTCCAATCCTGGTACACTTCCTATAGCATGAGATGTGATATCTCAATGCTTATACCAAACCTGAGACCCTTCCTATGGCATGAGATGTCATATACAAGTCCTTCCCATTCCAATCCTGAGACCCTTCCTATAGCATGAGATGTGATATCTCAATGCTTCTAATACCAAACCTGTGACTCTTCCTATAACATGAGATGGGATATCCAACTCCTTCCCATTCCAATCCTGAGACCCTTCCGATAGCAGAGATGTGATATCTCAATGCTTATACCAAACCTGAGACCCTTCCTATGGCATGAGATGTCACATACAACTCCTTCCCATTCCAATCCTGAGACCCTTCCTATAGTATGAGATGTGATATCTCAATGCTTATACCAAACCTGAGACCCTTCCTATAGCATGAGATGTGATATCCAACTCCTTCCCATTCCAATCCTGAGACCCTTCCCATAGCATGAGATGTGATGTCTCAATGCTTCTAATACCAAACCTGAGATCCTTCCTATAACATCAAATGTGATATCCAACTCCTTCCCATTCCAATCCTTAGACCCTTCCTATAGCATGAGATGTGATATCTCAATGCTTATACCAAAACTGAGACCCTTCCTATAGCATGAGATGTGATATCCAACTCCTTCCCATTCCAATCCTGAGACCCTTCCTATAGCATGAGATGTGATATCTCAATGCCTCTAATACCAAACCTGAGATCCTTCCTCTAACATGAAATGTGATATCCAACTCCGTCCCTTTCCAAACCTGAGAGCCTACCTATAGCATGAGATGTGATATCCAACTCCTTCCCATTCCAAACATGAGACCCTTCCTATAGCAAGAATGTAATATCCAACTCCTTCCCATTCCAATCCTGAGACCCTTCCTACAGCATGCGATGTGATATCTCAATGCTTCTAATACCAAACCTGAGATCTTTCCTATAACATGAGATGTGATATCCAACTCCTTCCCATTCAAATCCTGAGACCCTTCCTATAGCATGAGATGTGATATCTCAATGCCTCTTTACCAAACCTGAGATCCTACCTCTAACATGAAATGTGATATCCAACTCCTTCCCCTTCCAAACCTGAGAGCCTTCCTATAGTATGAGATGTGATATCCAAGTCCTTCCCATTCCAATCCTGAGACCCTTCCTATAACATCAGATGTGATATCCAACTCCTTCCCATTCCAACCTGAGACCTTTCCTATAGCATGAGATGGGATATTCAACTCCTTCCAAATCCAATCCTGATACCCTTCCGATAGCTTGAGATGTGATATCTCAATGCTTCTAATACCAAACCTGTGACTCTTCCTATAACATGAGATGGGATATCCAACTCCTTCCCATTCCAATCCTGAGACCCTTCCGATAGCAGAGATGTGATATCTCAATGCTTATACCAAACCTGAGACCCTTCCTATGGCATGAGATGTCACATACAACTCCTTCCCATTCCAATCCTGAGACCATTCCTATAGTATGAGATGTGATATCTCAATGCTTATACCAAACCTGAGACCCTTCCTATAGCATGAGATGTGATATCCAACTCCTTCCCATTCCAATCCTGAGACCCTTCCCATAGCATGAGATGTGATGTCTCAATGCTTCTAATACCAAACCTGAGATCCTTCCTATAACATCAAATGTGATATCCAACTCCTTCCCATTCCAATCCTGAGACCCTTCCTATAGCATGAGATGTGATATCTCAATGCTTATACCAAACCTGAGACCCTTCCTATGGCATGAGATGTCACATACAACTCCTTCCCATTCCAATCCTGAGACCCTTCCTATAGTATGAGATGTGATATCTCAATGCTTATACCAAACCTGAGACCCTTCCTATAGCATGAGATGTGATATCCAACTCCTTCCCATTCCAATCCTGAGACCCTTCCCATAGCATGAGATGTGATGTCTCAATGCTTCTAATACCAAACCTGAGATCCTTCCTATAACATCAAATGTGATATCCAACTCCTTCCCATTCCAATCCTGAGACCCTTCCTATAGCATGAGATGTGATATCTCAATGCTTATACCAAACCTGAGACCCTTCCTATAGCATGAGATGTGATATCCAACTCCTTCCCATTCCAATCCTGAGACCCTTCCTATAGCATGAGATGTGATATCTCAATGCCTCTAATACCAAACCTGAGATCCTTCCTCTAACATGAAATGTGATATCCAACTCCGTCCCTTTCCAAACCTGAGAGCCTACCTATAGCATGAGATGTGATATCCAAGTCCTTCCCATTCCAATCCTTAGACCCTTCCTACAGCATGCAATATGATATCTCAATGATTCTAATAACAAACCTGAGACCCGTCCTATAACATGAGATTGGATATCCAACTCCTTTCAATTCCAATCCTGGTACACTTCCTATAGCATGAGATGTGATATCTCAATGCTTATACCAAACCTGAGACCCTTCCTATGGCATGAGATGTCATATACAAGTCCTTCCCATTCCAATCCTGAGACCCTTCCTATAGCATGAGATGTGATATCTCAATGCTTCTAATACCAAACCTGTGACTCTTCCTATAACATGAGATGGGATATCCAACTCCTTCCCATTCCAATCCTGAGACCCTTCCGATAGCAGAGATGTGATATCTCAATGCTTATACCAAACCTGAGACCCTTCCTATGGCATGAGATGTCACATACAACTCCTTCCCATTCCAATCCTGAGACCCTTCCTATAGTATGAGATGTGATATCTCAATGCTTATACCAAACCTGAGACCCTTCCTATAGCATGAGATGTGATATCCAACTCCTTCCCATTCCAATCCTGAGACCCTTCCCATAGCATGAGATGTGATGTCTCAATGCTTCTAATACCAAACCTGAGATCCTTCCTATAACATCAAATGTGATATCCAACTCCTTCCCATTCCAATCCTTAGACCCTTCCTATAGCATGAGATGTGATATCTCAATGCTTATACCAAAACTGAGACCCTTCCTATAGCATGAGATGTGATATCCAACTCCTTCCCATTCCAATCCTGAGACCCTTCCTATAGCATGAGATGTGATATCTCAATGCCTCTAATACCAAACCTGAGATCCTTCCTCTAACATGAAATGTGATATCCAACTCCGTCCCTTTCCAAACCTGAGAGCCTACCTATAGCATGAGATGTGATATCCAACTCCTTCCCATTCCAAACATGAGACCCTTCCTATAGCAAGAATGTAATATCCAACTCCTTCCCATTCCAATCCTGAGACCCTTCCTACAGCATGCGATGTGATATCTCAATGCTTCTAATACCAAACCTGAGATCTTTCCTATAACATGAGATGTGATATCCAACTCCTTCCCATTCAAATCCTGAGACCCTTCCTATAGCATGAGATGTGATATCTCAATGCCTCTTTACCAAACCTGAGATCCTACCTCTAACATGAAATGTGATATCCAACTCCTTCCCCTTCCAAACCTGAGAGCCTTCCTATAGTATGAGATGTGATATCCAAGTCCTTCCCATTCCAATCCTGAGACCCTTCCTATAACATCAGATGTGATATCCAACTCCTTCCCATTCCAACCTGAGACCTTTCCTATAGCATGAGATGGGATATTCAACTCCTTCCAAATCCAATCCTGATACCCTTCTGATAGCTTGAGATGTGATATCTCAATGCTTCTAATACCAAACCTGTGACTCTTCCTATAACATGAGATGGGATATCCAACTCCTTCCCATTCCAATCCTGAGACCCTTCCGATAGCAGAGATGTGATATCTCAATGCTTATACCAAACCTGAGACCCTTCCTATGGCATGAGATGTCACATACAACTCCTTCCCATTCCAATCCTGAGACCATTCCTATAGTATGAGATGTGATATCTCAATGCTTATACCAAACCTGAGACCCTTCCTATAGCATGAGATGTGATATCCAACTCCTTCCCATTCCAATCCTGAGACCCTTCCCATAGCATGAGATGTGATGTCTCAATGCTTCTAATACCAAACCTGAGATCCTTCCTATAACATCAAATGTGATATCCAACTCCTTCCCATTCCAATCCTGAGACCCTTCCTATAGCATGAGATGTGATATCTCAATGCTTATACCAAACCTGAGACCCTTCCTATAGCATGAGATGTGATATCCAACTCCTTCCCATTCCAATCCTGAGACCCTTCCTATAGCATGAGATGTGATATCTCAATGCCTCTAATACCAAACCTGAGATCCTTCCTCTAACATGAAATGTGATATCCAACTCCGTCCCTTTCCAAACCTGAGAGCCTACCTATAGCATGAGATGTGATATCCAAGTCCTTCCCATTCCAATCCTTAGACCCTTCCTACAGCATGCAATATGATATCTCAATGATTCTAATAACAAACCTGAGACCCGTCCTATAACATGAGATTGGATATCCAACTCCTTTCAATTCCAATCCTGGTACACTTCCTATAGCATGAGATGTGATATCTCAATGCTTATACCAAACCTGAGACCCTTCCTATGGCATGAGATGTCATATACAAGTCCTTCCCATTCCAATCCTGAGACCCTTCCTATAGCATGAGATGTGATATCTCAATGCTTATACCAAACCTGAGACCCTTCCTATAGCATGAGATGTGATATCCAACTTCTTCCCATTCCAATCCTGAGACCCTTCCTATAACATGAGATGTGATGTCTCAATGCTTCTAATACCAAACCTGATATCTTTCCTATAACATGAGATGTGATATCCAACTCCTTCCCATTCCAATCCTGAGAACCTTCCTATAGCATGAGATGTGATATCTCAATGCCTCTAATACCAAACCTGAGATCCTTCCTCTAACATGAAATGTGATATCCAACTCCTTCCCCTTCCAAACCTAAGAGCCTTCCTATAGCATGAGATATGATATCCAAGTCCTTCCCATTCCAATCCTGAGACCCTTCCTATAACATGAGATGTGATATTCAACTCCTTCCCATTCCAACCTGAGACCCTACCTATAGCATGAGATGTGATATCCAACTCCTTCCAAATCCAATCCTGATACCCTTCCGATAGCATGAGATGTGATATCCCAATGCTTCTACCAAACCTGAGACCCATACTATGGCATGAGATGTGATATCAAACTCCATCCCATTCCAATCCTGAGACCCTTCCTATAGCTTGAGATGTGATATCCAACTCCTTCCCATTCCAATTCTGAGACCCTTCCTATACCATGAGACTTGATATCTCAATGCTTCTAATACCAAACCTGAGACCCGTCCTATAACATGAGATGTGATATCCAAATCCTTCCCCTTCCAAACCTTAGACCCTTCCTTTATCATGAGATGTGATATCCAACTCCTTCCCATTCCAATCCTGACACTCTTCCGATATCATGAGATTTGTTATCTCAATGCTTCTAATATCAAACTTGAGACCCTCCCTATAGCATGAGATCTGACATCCAAGTCATTCCCATTCCAATCCTGAGACCCTTCCTATAGCATGAGATGTAATATCTCAATGCTTCTAATACCAAACTGAGACCCTTCCTATAACATGAGATGGGATATCCAAGTCCTTCCCATTCTAATCCTGAGACCCTTCCCATAGCATGAGATGTGATGTCTCAATGCTTCTAATACCAAACCTGAGATCCTTCCTATAACATCAAATGTGATATCCAACTCCTTCCCATTCCAATCCTGAGACCCTTCCTATAGCATGAGATGTGATATCTCAATGCTTCTAATATCAAACTTGAGACCCTCCCTATAGCATGAGATCTGACATCCAAGTCATTCCCATTCCAATCCTGAGACCCTTCCTATAGCATGAGATGTGATATCTCAATGCTTCTAATACCAAACTGAGACCCTTCCTATAACATGAGATGGGATATCCAAGTCCTTCCCATTCTAATCCTGAGACCCTTCCCATAGCATGAGATGTGATGTCTCAATGCTTCTATTACCAAACCTGAGATCCTTCCTATAACATCAAATGTGATATCCAACTCCTTCCCATTCCAATCCTGAGACCCTTCCTATAGCATGAGATGTGATATCTCAATGCTTATACCAAACCTGAGACCCTTCCTATAGCATGAGATGTGATATCCAACTCCTTCCCATTCCAATCCTGAGACCCTTCCCATAGCATGAGATGTGATGTCTCAATGCTTCTAATACCAAACCTGAGATCCTTCCTATAACATCAAATGTGATATCCAACTCCTTCCCATTCCAATCCTGAGACCCTTCCTATAGCATGAGATGTGATATCTCAATGCTTATACCAAACCTGAGACCCTTCCTATAGCATGAGATGTGATATCCAACTCCTTCCCATTCCAATCCTGAGACCCTTCCTATAGCATGAGATGTGATATCTCAATGCCTCTAATACCAAACCTGAGATCCTTCCTCTAACATGAAATGTGATATCCAACTCCGTCCCTTTCCAAACCTGAGAGCCTACCTATAGCATGAGATGTGATATCCAAGTCCTTCCCATTCCAATCCTTAGACCCTTCCTACAGCATGCAATATGATATCTCAATGATTCTAATAACAAACCTGAGACCCGTCCTATAACATGAGATGGGATATCCAACTCCTTTCAATTCCAATCCTGAGACACTTCCTATAGCATGAGATGTGATATCTCAATGCTTATACCAAACCTGAGACCCTTCCTATGGCATGAGATGTCATATACAACTCCTTCCCATTCCAATCCTGAGACCCTTCCTATAGCATGAGATGTGATATCTCAATGCTTATACCAAACCTGAGACCCTTCCTATAGCATGAGATGTGATATCCAACTTCTTCCCATTCCAATCCTGAGACCCTTCCTATAACATGAGATGTGATGTCTCAATGCTTCTAATACCAAACCTGATATCTTTCCTATAACATGAGATGTGATATCCAACTCCTTCCCATTCCAATCCTGAGACCCTTCCTATAGCATGAGATGTGATATCTCAATGCTTTTACCAAACCTGAGACCCTTCCTATAGCATGAGATGTGATATCCAACTCCTTCCCATTCCAATCCTGAGACCCTTCCCATAGCATGAGATGTGATGTCTCAATGCTTCTAATACCAAACCTGAGATCCTTCCTATAACATCAAATGTGATATCCAACTCCTTCCCATTCCAATCCTGAGACCCTTCCTATAGCATGAGATGTGATATCTCAATGCTTATACCAAACCTGAGACCCTTCCTATAGCATGAGATGTGATATCCAACTCCTTCCCATTCCAATCCTGAGACCCTTCCCATAGCATGAGATGTGATGTCTCAATGCTTCTAATACCAAACCTGAGATCCTTCCTATAACATCAAATGTGATATCCAACTCCTTCCCATTCCAATCCTGAGACGCTTCCTATAGCATGAGATGTGATATCTCAATGCTTATACCAAACCTGAGACCCTTCCTATAGCATGAGATGTGATATCCAACTCCTTCCCATTCCAATCCTGAGACCCTTCCTATAGCATGAGATGTGATATCTCAATGCCTCTAATACCAAACCTGAGATCCTTCCTCTAACATGAAATGTGATATCCAACTCCGTCCCTTTCCAAACCTGAGAGCCTACCTATAGCATGAGATGTGATATCCAAGTCCTTCCCATTCCAATCCTTAGACCCTTCCTACAGCATGCAATATGATATCTCAATGATTCTAATAACAAACCTGAGACCCGTCCTATAACATGAGATGGGATATCCAACTCCTTTCAATTCCAATCCTGAGACACATCCTATAGCATGAGATGTGATATCTCAATGCTTATACCAAACCTGAGACCCTTCCTATGGCATGAGATGTCATATACAACTCCTTCCCATTCCAATCCTGAGACCCTTCCTATAGCATGAGATGTGATATCTCAATGCTTATACCAAACCTGAGACCCTTCCTATAGCATGAGATGTGATATCCAACTTCTTCCCATTCCAATCCTGAGACCCTTCCTATAACATGAGATGTGATGTCTCAATGCTTCTAATACCAAACCTGATATCTTTCCTATAACATGAGATGTGATATCCAACTCCTTCCCATTCCAATCCTGAGACCCTTCCTATAGCATGAGATGTGATATCTCAATGCTTATACCAAACCTGAGACCCTTCCTATAGCTTGAGATGTGATATCCAACTCCTTCCCATTCCAATCCTGAGAACCTTCCTATAGCATGAGATGTGATATCTCAATGCCTCTAATACCAAACCTGAGATCCTTCCTCTAACATGAAATGTGATATCCAACTCCTTCCCCTTCCAAACCTGAGAGCCTTCCTATAGCATGAGATATGATATCCAAATCCTTCCCATTCCAATCCTGAGACCCTTCCTATAACATGAGATGTGATATTCAACTCCTTCCCATTCCAACCTGAGACCCTTCCTATAGCATGAGATGGGATATCCAACTCCTTCCAAATCCAATCCTGATACCCTTCCGATAGCATGAGATGTGATATCCCAATGCTTCTACCAAACCTGAGACCCATACTATGGCATGAGATGTGATATCAAACTCCTTCCCATTCCAATCCTGAGACCCTTCCTATAGCTTGAGATGTGATATCCAACTCCTTCCCATTCCAATTCTGAGACCCTTCCTATACCATGAGACTTGATATCTCAATGCTTCTAATACCAAACCTGAGACCCGTCCTATAACATGAGATGTGATATCCAAATCCTTCCCCTTCCAAACCTTAGACCCTTCCTTTATCATGAGATGTGATATCCAACTCCTTCCCATTCCAATCCTGACACCCTTCCGATATCATGAGATTTGTTATCTCAATGCTTCTAATATCAAACTTGAGACCCTCCCTATAGCATGAGATCTGACATCCAAGTCCTTCCCATTCCAATCCTGAGACCCTTCCTATAGCATGAGATGTGATATCTCAATGCTTCTAATACCAAACCTGAGACCCTTCCTATAACATGAGATGGGATATCCAAGTCCTTCCCATTCTAATCCTGAGACCCTTCCCATAGCATGAGATGTGATGTCTCAATGCTTCTAATACCAAACCTGAGATCCTTCCTATAACATGAGATGTGATATCCAACTCCTTCCCATTCCAATCCTGAGACCCTTCCTATAGCATGAGAAGTGATATCTCCATGCTTATACCAAACCCGAGACCCTTCCTATAGCATGAGATGTGATATCCAACTCCTTCCCATTCCAATCCTGAGACCCTTCCTATAGCATGAGAAGTGATATCTCCATGCGTATACCAAACCTGAGACCCTTCCTATAGCATGAGATGTGATATCCAAATCCTTCCCATTCCAATCCTGAGCCACTTCCGATAGCAGAGATGTGATATCTCCATGCTTATACCAAACCTGAGACCCTTCCTATAGCATGAGATGTAATATCCAACTCCTTCCCATTCCAATCCTGAGACCCTTCCTATAGCATGAGAAGTATCTCCATGCGTATACCAAACCTGAGACCCTTCCTATAGCATGAGATGTGATATCCAAATCCTTCCCATTCCAATCCTGAGCCACTTCCGATAGCAGAGATGTGATATCTCAATGCTTATACCAAACCCGAGACCCTTCCTATAACATGAGATGTGATATCCAACTCATTCCCGTTCCAAACCTGAGACACTTCCTATAGCATATGTGATATCCAAGTCCTTCCCATTCCAAACATGAGACCCTTCCTATAGCAAGAATGTAATATCCAACTCCTACCCATTCCAATCCTGAGACCATTCCTATAGCATGAGATGTGATGTATCAATGCTTCTAATACCAAACCTGAGATCCTTCCTATGACATGAAATGTGATATCCAAATCCTTCCCATTCCAAACCTGAGACCCTTCCTACAGCATGCGATGTGATATCTCAATGCTTCTAATATCAAACCTGAGACCCGTCCTATAACATGAGATGGGATATCCAACTCCTTCCCGTTCCAAACCTGTGACCCTTCCTATAGCATGAGATGTGATATCCAATTCCTTCCCATCCCAATCCTGAGACACCTCCGATAGCAGAGATGTGATATCTCAATGCTTATACCAAACCTGAGACTCTTCCTATAACATGAGATGTGATATCCAACTCCTTCCCGTTCCAAACCTGAGACCCTTCCTATAGCATGAGATGTGATATCCAACTCCTTCCCATTCCAATCCTGAGACCCTTCCGATAGCAGAGATGTGATATCTCAATGCTTATACCAAACCTGAGACTCTTCCTATAACATGAGATGTGATATCCAACTCCTTCCCTTTCCAAACCTGAGACCCTGCCTATAGCATGAGATGTGATATCCAAGTCCTTCCCATTCCAATCCTGAGACACTTCCTATAGCATGGGATGTGATATCTCAATGCTTATACCAAACCTGAGACCCTTCCTATAGCATGAGATGTGATATCCAACTCCTTCCCATTCCAATCCTGAGACCCTTCCTATAGCATGAGATGTGATATCTCAATTCCTCTAATACCAAACCTGAGATCCTTCCTCTAACATGAAATGTGAAATCCAACTCCGTCCCTTTCTAAACCTGAGAGCCTACCTATAGCATGAGATGTGATATCCAAGTCCTTCCCATTCCAATCCTTAGACCCTTCCTACAGCATGCAATATGATATCTCAATGATTCTAATAACAAACCTGAGACCCATCCTATAACATGAGATGGGATATCCAACTCCTTTCAATTCCAATCCTGAGACACTTCCTATAGCATGAGATGTGATATCTCAATGCTTATACCAAACCTGAGACCCTTCCTATGGCATGAGATGTCATATACAACTCCTTCCCATTCCAATCCTGAGACCCTTCCTATAGCATGAGATGTGATATCTCAATGCTTATACCAAACCTGAGACCCTTCCTATAGCATGAGATGTGATATCCAACTTCTTCCCATTCCAATCCTGAGACCCTTCCTATAACATGAGATGTGATGTCTCACTGCTTCTAATACCAAACCTGATATCTTTCCTATAACATGAGATGTGATATCCAACTCCTTCCCATTCCAATCCTGAGACCCTTCCTATAGCATGAGATGTGATATCTCAATGCTTATACCAAACCTGAGACCCTTCCTATAGCTTGAGATGTGATATCCAACTCCTTCCCATTCCAATCCTGAGAACCTTCCTATAGCATGAGATGTGATATCTCAATGCCTCTAATACCAAACCTGAGATCCTTCCTCTAACATGAGATGTGCTATCCAACTCCTTCCCATTCCAATCCTGAGACCCTTCCTATAGCATGAGATGTGATATCTCAATGCTTATACCAAACCTGAGACCCTTCCTATAGCTTGAGATGTCATATACAACTCCTTCCCATTCCAATCCTGAGACCCTTCCTATAGCATGAGATGTGATATCTCAATGCTTATACCAAACCTGAGACCCTTCCTATAGCATGAGATGTGATATCCAACTTCTTCCCATTCCAATCCTGAGACCCTTCCTATAACATGAGATGTGATGCCTCAATGCTTCTAATACCAAACCTGATATCTTTCCTATAACATGAGATGTGATATCCAACTCCTTCCCATTCCAATCCTGAGACCCTTCCTATAGCATGAGATGTGATATCTCAATGCTTATACCAAACCTGAGACCCTTCCTATAGCTTGAGATGTGATATCCAACTCCTTCCCCTTCCAAACCTGAGAGCCTTCCTTAACATGAGATGTGATATTCAACTCCTTCCCATTCCAACCTGAGACCCTTCCTATAGCATGAGATGGGATATCCAACTCCTTCCAAATCCAATCCTAATACCCTTCCAATAGCATGAGATGTGATATCCCAATGCTTCTACCAAACCTGAGACCCATACTATGGCATGAGATGTGATATCAAACTCCTTCCCATTCCAATCCTGAGACCCTTCCTATAGCTTGAGATGTGATATCCAACTCCTTCCCATTCCAATTCTGAGACCCTTCCTATACCATGAGACTTGATATCTCAATGCTTCTAATACCAAACCTGAGACCCGTCCTATAACATGAGATGTGATATCCAAATCCTTCCCCTTCCAAACCTTAGACCCTTCCTTTATCATGAGATGTGATATCCAACTCCTTCCCATTCCAATCCTGACACCCTTCCGATATCATGAGATTTGTTATCTCAATGCTTCTAATATCAAACTTGAGACCCTCCCTATAGCATGAGATCTGACATCCAAGTCCTTCCCATTCCAATCCTGAGACCCTTCCCATAGCATGAGATGTGATATCTCAATGCTTCTAATACCAAACCTGAGACCCTTCCTATAACATGAGATGGGATATCCAAGTCCTTCCCATTCTAATCCTGAGACCCTTCCCATAGCATGAGATGTGATGTCTCAATGCTTCTAATACCAAACCTGAGATCCTTCCTATAACATGAGATGTGATATCCAACTCCTTCCCATTCCAATCCTGAGACCCTTCCTATAGCATGAGAAGTGATATCTCCATGCTTATACCAAACCCGAGACCCTTCCTATAGCATGAGATGTGATATCCAACGCCTTCCCATTCCAATCCTAGACCCTTCCTATAGCATGAGAAGTGATATCTCCATGCGTATACCAAACCTGAGACCCTTCCTATAGCATGAGATGTGATATCCAAATCCTTCCCATTCCAATCCTGAGACCCTTCCTATAGCATGAGATGTGATATCTCAATGCTTATACCAAACCAGAGACCCGTCCTATAACATGAGATGGGATATCCAACTCCTTCCCATTCCAATCCAGAGACCCTTCCTATAACATGAGATGTGATATCCAACTCCTTCCCATTCCAACCTGAGACCCTTCCTATAGCATGAGATGGGATATCCAACTCCTTCCAAATCCAATCCTGATACCCTTCCGATAGCATGAGATGTGATATCCCAATGCTTCTACCAAACCTGAGACCCATACTATGGCATGAGATGTGATATCAAACTCCTTCCCATTCCAATCCTGAGACCCTTCCTATAGCTTGAGATGCGATATCCAACTCCTTCCCATTCCAATTCTGAGACCCTTCCTATACCATGAGACTTGATATCTCAATGCTTCTAATACCAAACCTGAGACCCGTCCTATAACATGAGATGTGATATCCAAATCCTTCCCCTTCCAAACCTTAGACCCTTCCTTTATCATGAGATGTAATTTCCAACTCCTTCCCATTCCAATCCTGACACCCTTCCGATATCATGAGATTTGTTATCTCAATGCTTCTAATATCAAACTTGAGACCCTCCCTATAGCATGAGATCTGACATCCAAGTCCTTCCCATTCCAATCCTGAGACCCTTCCTATAGCATGAGATGTGATATCTCAATGCTTCTAATACCAAACCTGAGACCCTTCCTATAACATGAGATGGGATATCCAACTCCTTCCCATTCCAATCCTGAGACCCTTCCGATAGCAGAGATGTGATATCTCAATGCTTATACCAAACCTGAGACCCATACTATGGCATGAGATGTGATATCAAACTCCTTCCCATTCCAATCCTGAGACCCTTCCTATAGCTTGAGATGCGATATCCAACTCCTTCCCATTCCAATTCTGAGACCCTTCCTATACCATGAGACTTGATATCTCAATGCTTCTAATACCAAACCTGAGACCCGTCCTATAACATGAGATGTGATATCCAAATCCTTCCCCTTCCAAACCTTAGACCCTTCCTTTATCATGAGATGTAATTTCCAACTCCTTCCCATTCCAATCCTGACACCCTTCCGATATCATGAGATTTGTTATCTCAATGCTTCTAATATCAAACTTGAGACCCTCCCTATAGCATGAGATCTGACATCCAAGTCCTTCCCATTCCAATCCTGAGACCCTTCCTATAGCATGAGATGTGATATCTCAATGCTTCTAATACCAAACCTGAGACCCTTCCTATAACATGAGATGGGATATCCAACTCCTTCCCATTCCAATCCTGAGACCCTTCCGATAGCAGAGATGTGATATCTCAATGCTTATACCAAACCTGAGACCCTTGCTATGGCCTGAGATGTCATATACAACTCCTTCCCATTCCAATCCTGAGACCCTTCCTATAGCATGAGATGTGATATCTCAATGCTTATACCAAACCTGAGACCCTTCCTATAGCATGAGATGTGATATCCAACTCCTTCCCATTCCAATCCTGAGACCCTTCCCATAGCATGAGATGTGATGTCTCAATGCTTCTAATACCAAACCTGAGACCCTTCCTATAACATGAGATGTGATATCCAACTCCTTCCCATTCCAATCCTGAGACCCTTCCTATAGCATGAGAAGTGATATCTCCATGCTTATACCAAACCTGAGACCCTCCCTATAGCATGAGATGTAATATCCAACTCCTTCCCATTCCAATCCTGAGACCCTTCCTATAGCATGAGAAGTATCTCCATGCGTATCCCAAACCTGAGACCCTTCCTATAGCATGAGATGTGATATCCAAATCCTTCCCATTCCAATCCTGAGCCACTTCCGATAGCAGAGATGTGATATCTCAATGCTTATACCAAACCTGAGACCCTTCCTATAACATGAGATGTGATATCCAACTCATTCCCGTTCCAAACCTGAGACACTTCCTATAGCATATGTGATATCCAAGTCCTTCCCATTTCAAACATGAGACCCTTCCTATAGCAAGAATGTAATATCCAACTCCTACCCATTCCAATCCTGAGACCATTCCTATAGCATGAGATGTGATATATCAATGCTTCTAATACCAAACCTGAGATCCTTCTTATGACATGAAATGTGATATCCAAATCCTTCCCATTCCAAACCTGAGACCCTTCCTACAGCATGCGATGTGATATCTCAATGCTTCTAATATCAAACCTGAGACCAGTCCTATAACATGAGATGGGATATCCAACTCCTTCCCGTTCCAAACCTGAGACCCTTCCTATAGCATGAGATGTGATATCCAATTCCTTCCCATCCCAATCCTGAGGCACCTCCGATAGCAGAGATGTGATATCTCAATGCTTATACCAAACCTGAGACTCTTTCTATAACATGAGTTGTGATATCCAACTCCTTCCCGTTCCAAACCTGAGACCCTTCCTATATCATGAGATGTGATATCCAACTCCTTCCCATTCCAATCCTGAGACCCTTCCGATAGCATGAGATGTGATATCTCAAGGCTTCTAATACCAAACCTGTGATCCTTCCTATAATAAGAGATGTGATATCCAAATCCTTCCCCTTCCAAACCTGAGACCCTCCCTTTAGCATGAGATGTGATATCTCAATGCCTCTAATACCAAACCTGAGATCCTTCCAATAGCATGAGATGTCATATCTCAATGCTTCTGATACCAAACCTGAGATCCTTCCTATAACATGAGATGTGATATCCAAATCCTTCCCCTTCCAAACCTGAGACCCTCCCTTTAGCATGAGATGTGATATCCAACTCCTTCCCATTCCAATCTTGAAACCCTTCTGATAGCATGAGATGTGATATCTCAATGCCTCTAATACCAAACCTGATTCCTACCTCTAACATGAAATGTGATATCCAACCCCTTCCCTTTCCAAACGTGAGACCCTCCCTATAGATTCAGATGTGATATCCAAGTCCTTCCCATTCCAATCCTGAGACCCTTCCTTTAGCATGAGATGTGATATCTCAATGCTTCTAATACCAAACCTGAGACCCTTCCTATAACATAAGATGGGATATCCAACTCCTTCCCATTCCAATCCTGAGACCCTTCCGATAGCAGAGATGTGATATCTCAATTCTTATACCAAACCTGAGACCCTTCCTGTGGCATGAGATGTCATATACAACTCCTTCCCATTCCAATCCTGAGACCCTTCCTATAGCATGAGATGTGATATCCAACTCCTTCCCATTCCAATCCTGAGACCCTTCCTATAGCATGAGATTTGATATCTCAATGTTTCTAACACCAAACCTGAGATCCTTCCGATAGCATGAGATGTGATATCTCAATGCTTCTAATACCAAACCTGAGATCATTCCTATAACACGAGATGTTATATCCAAATCCTTCCCCTTCCAAACCTGAGACCCTCCCTTTAGCATATGTGATATCCAACTCCTTCCCATTCCAATCCTGAGACCCTTCCTATAGCATGAGATGTGATTTCTCAATGCTTCTAATACCAAACCTGAGATCCTTCCTATAACATGAGATGTGATATCCAACTCCTTCCCATTCCAATCCTGAGACCCTTCCTATAGCATGAGATGTGATTTCTCAATGCTTCTAATACCAAACCTGAGATCCTTCCTATAGCATGAGATGTGATATCTCAATGCTTATACCAAACCTGAGACCCTTCCTATAGCATGAGATGTGATTTCCAACTACTTCCCATTCCAATCCTGAGACCCTTCCTATAGCATGAGATGTGATATCCAACTCCTTCCCTTTCCAAACCTGAGAGCCTATCTATAGCATGAGATGTGATATCCAATTCCTTCCCATTCCAATCCTGAGACCCTTCCTATAGCATGAGATGTGATATCTCAATGCTTATACCAAACCTGAGACCCTTCCTATAGCATGAGATGTGATATCCAACTACTTCCCATTCCAATCCTGAGACCCTTCCTATAGCATGAGATGTGATATCCAACTCCTTCCCTTTCCAAACCTGAGAGCCTATCTATAGCATGAGATGTGATATCCAATTCCTTCCCATTCCAATCCTGAGACCCTTCCTATCGCATGAGACGTGATATCTCAATGCTTCTAATACCAAACCTGAGACCCTTCCTATTGCATGAGATGTGATATCCAACTACTTCCCATTCCAATCCTGAGACCCTTCTTATAGCATGAGATGTGATATCCAACTCCTTCCATTCCAATCCTGAGACCCATCCTATAGCATGAGATGTGATATCTCAATGCTTATACCAAACCTGAGACCCTTCCTATAGCATGAGATGTGATATCCAACTACTTCCCATTCCAATCCTGAGAAATTTCCTATCGCATGAGATGTGATATCCAACTCCTTCCCTTTCCAAACCTGAGAGCATATCTATAGCATGAGATGGGATATCCAACTCCTTCCCATTCCAATCCTGAGACACTTCCGATAGCAGAGATGTGATATCTCAATGCTTATACCAAACCTGAGACCCTTCCTATAACATGAGATGTGATATCCAACTCCTTCCCGTTCCAAACCTGAGACCCTTCCTTTAGCATGAGATGTGATATCCAGCTCCTTCCCATTCCAATCCTGAGACACTTCCGATAGCATAAGATGTGATATCTCAATGCTTCTAATATCAAAACTGAGACCCTCCCAATAGCATGATATGTGATATCTAAGTCCTTCCCATTCCAATCCTAAGACCCTTCCTATAGCAGGAGATGTGATATCTCAATGCTTCTACCAAACCTGAGACCCTTCCTTTAGCATGAGATGTGATATCCAACTCCTTCCCATTCCAGTCCTGAGACCCTTCCTATAGCATGAGATATGATATCTCAATACTTCTAATACCAAACCTGAGATCCTTCTGATAACATGAGATGTGATATCCAAATCCTTCCCCTTCCAAACCTGAGACCCTCCCTTTAGCATGAGATGTGATATCCAACTCCTTCCCATTCCAATCCTGAGACCCTTCTGATAGCATGAGATGTGATATCTCAATGCTTCTAATACCAAACCTGAGATCCTTCCTATAACATGAGATGTGATATCCAACTCCTTCCCTTTCCAAACCTGAGAGCCTATCTATAGCATGAGATGTGATATCCAATTCCTTCCCATTCCAATCCTGAGACCCTTCCTATAGCATGAGATGTGCTATCTCAATGCTTATACCAAACCTGAGACCCTTCCTATAGCATGAGATGTGATATCCAACTACTTCCCATTCCAATCCTGAGACCCTTCCTATAGCATGAGATGTGATATCCAACTCCTTCCCTTTCCAAACCTGAGAGCCTATCTATAGCATGAGATGTGATATCCAATTCCTTCCCATTCCAATCCTGAGACCCTTCCTATAGCATGAGATGTGATATCTCAATGCTTCTAATACCAAACCTGAGACCCTTCCTATAGCATGAGATGTGATATCCAACTACTTCCCATTCCAATCCTGAGACCCTTCCTATAGCTTGAGATGTGATATCCAACTCCTTCCCATTCCAATTCTGAGACCCTTCCTATACCATGAGACTTGATATCTCAATGCTTCTAATACCAAACCTGAGACCCGTCCTATAACATGAGATGTGATATCCAAATCCTTCCCCTTCCAAACCTTAGACCCTTCCTTTATCATGAGATGTGATATCCAACTCCTTCCCATTCCAATCCTGACACCCTTCCGATATCATGAGATTTGTTATCTCAATGCTTCTAATATCAAACTTGAGACCCTCCCTATAGCATGAGATCTGACATCCAAGTCCTTCCCATTCCAATCCTGAGACCCTTCCCATAGCATGAGATGTGATATCTCAATGCTTCTAATACCAAACCTGAGACCCTTCCTATAACATGAGATGGGATATCAAGTCCTTCCCATTCTAATCCTGAGACCCTTCCCATAGCATGAGATGTGATGTCTCAATGCTTCTAATACCAAACCTGAGATCCTTCCTATAACATGAGATGTGATATCCAACTCCTTCCCATTCCAATCCTGAGACCCTTCCTATAGCATGAGAAGTGATATCTCCATGCTTATACCAAACCCGAGACCCTTCCTATAGCATGAGATGTGATATCCAACGCCTTCCCATTCCAATCCTAGACCCTTCCTATAGCATGAGAAGTGATATCTCCATGCGTATACCAAACCTGAGACCCTTCCTATAGCATGAGATGTGATATCCAAATCCTTCCCATTCCAATCCTGAGACCCTTCCTATAGCATGAGATGTGATATCTCAATGCTTATACCAAACCAGAGACCCGTCCTATAACATGAGATGGGATATCCAACTCCTTCCCATTCCAATCCAGAGACCCTTCCTATAACATGAGATGTGATATCCAACTCCTTCCCATTCCAACCTGAGACCCTTCCTATAGCATGAGATGGGATATCCAACTCCTTCCAAATCCAATCCTGATACCCTTCCGATAGCATGAGATGTGATATCCCAATGCTTCTACCAAACCTGAGACCCATACTATGGCATGAGATGTGATATCAAACTCCTTCCCATTCCAATCCTGAGACCCTTCCTATAGCTTGAGATGCGATATCCAACTCCTTCCCATTCCAATTCTGAGACCCTTCCTATACCATGAGACTTGATATCTCAATGCTTCTAATACCAAACCTGAGACCCGTCCTATAACATGAGATGTGATATCCAAATCCTTCCCCTTCCAAACCTTAGACCCTTCCTTTATCATGAGATGTAATTTCCAACTCCTTCCCATTCCAATCCTGACACCCTTCCGATATCATGAGATTTGTTATCTCAATGCTTCTAATATCAAACTTGAGACCCTCCCTATAGCATGAGATCTGACATCCAAGTCCTTCCCATTCCAATCCTGAGACCCTTCCTATAGCATGAGATGTGATATCTCAATGCTTCTAATACCAAACCTGAGACCCTTCCTATAACATGAGATGGGATATCCAACTCCTTCCCATTCCAATCCTGAGACCCTTCCGATAGCAGAGATGTGATATCTCAATGCTTATACCAAACCTGAGACCCATACTATGGCATGAGATGTGATATCAAACTCCTTCCCATTCCAATCCTGAGACCCTTCCTATAGCTTGAGATGCGATATCCAACTCCTTCCCATTCCAATTCTGAGACCCTTCCTATACCATGAGACTTGATATCTCAATGCTTCTAATACCAAACCTGAGACCCGTCCTATAACATGAGATGTGATATCCAAATCCTTCCCCTTCCAAACCTTAGACCCTTCCTTTATCATGAGATGTAATTTCCAACTTCTTCCCATTCCAATCCTGACACCCTTCCGATATCATGAGATTTGTTATCTCAATGCTTCTAATATCAAACTTGAGACCCTCCCTATAGCATGAGATCTGACATCCAAGTCCTTCCCATTCCAATCCTGAGACCCTTCCTATAGCATGAGATGTGATATCTCAATGCTTCTAATACCAAACCTGAGACCCTTCCTATAACATGAGATGGGATATCCAACTCCTTCCCATTCCAATCCTGAGACCCTTCCGATAGCAGAGATGTGATATCTCAATGCTTATACCAAACCTGAGACCCTTGCTATGGCCTGAGATGTCATATACAACTCCTTCCCATTCCAATCCTGAGACCCTTCCTATAGCATGAGATGTGATATCTCAATGCTTATACCAAACCTGAGACCCTTCCTATAGCATGAGATGTGATATCCAACTCCTTCCCATTCCAATCCTGGAACCCTTCCCATAGCATGAGATGTGATGTCTCAATGCTTCTAATACCAAACCTGAGACCCTTCCTATAACATGAGATGTGATATCCAACTCCTTCCCATTCCAATCCTGAGACCCTTCCTATAGCATGAGAAGTGATATCTCCATGCTTATACCAAACCTGAGACCCTTCCTATAGCATGAGATGTAATATCCAACTCCTTCCCATTCCAATCCTGAGACCCTTCCTATAGCATGAGAAGTATCTCCATGCGTATCCCAAACCTGAGACCCTTCCTATAGCATGAGATGTGATATCCAAATCCTTCCCATTCCAATCCTGAGCCACTTCCGATAGCAGAGATGTGATATCTCAATGCTTATACCAAACCTGAGACCCTTCCTATAACATGAGATGTGATATCCAACTCATTCCCGTTCCAAACCTGAGACACTTCCTATAGCATATGTGATATCCAAGTCCTTCCCATTTCAAACATGAGACCCTTCCTATAGCAAGAATGTAATATCCAACTCCTACCCATTCCAATCCTGAGACCATTCCTATAGCATGAGATGTGATATATCAATGCTTCTAATACCAAACCTGAGATCCTTCCTATGACATGAAATGTGATATCCAAATCCTTCCCATTCCAAACCTGAGACCCTTCCTACAGCATGCGATGTGATATCTCAATGCTTCTAATATCAAACCTGAGACTCGTCCTATAACATGAGATGGGATATCCAACTCCTTCCCATTCCAAACCTGAGACCCTTCCTATAGCATGAGATGTGATATCCAATTCCTTCCCATCCCAATCCTGAGACACCTCCGATAGCAGAGATGTGATATCTCAATGCTTATACCAAACCTGAGACTCTTCCTATAACATGAGATGTGATATCCAACTCCTTCCCGTTCCAAACCTGAGACCCTTCCTATAGCATGAGATGTGATATCCAAATCCTTCCCCTTCCAAACCTGAGACCCTCCCTTTAGCATGAGATGTGATATCTCAATGCCTCTAATACCAAACCTGAGATCCTTCCAATAGCATGAGATGTCATATCTCAATGCTTCTGATACCAAACCTGAGATCCTTCCTATAACATGAGATGTGATATCCAAATCCTTCCCCTTCCAAACCTGAGACCCTCCCTTTAGCATGAGATGTGATATCCAACTCCTTCCCATTCCAATCTTGAGACCCTTCTGATAGCATGAGATGTGATATCTCAATGCCTCTAATACCAAACCTGATTCCTACCTCTAACATGAAATGTGATATCCAACCCCTTCCCTTTCCAAACGTGAGACCCTCCCTATAGATTCAGATGTGATATCCAAGTCCTTCCCATTCCAATCCTGAGACCCTTCCTTTAGCATGAGATGTGATGTCTCAATGCTTCTAATACCAAACCTGAGACCCTTCCTATAACATAAGATGGGATATCCAACTCCTTCCCATTCCAATCCTGAGACCCTTCCGATAGCAGAGATGTGATATCTCAATGCTTATACCAAACCTGAGACCCTTCCTGTGGCATGAGATGTCATATACAACTCCTTCCCATTCCAATCCTGAGACCCTTCCTATAGCATGAGATGTGATATCCAACTCCTTCCCATTCCAATCCTGAGACCCTTCCTATAGCATGAGATTTGATATTTCAATGTTTCTAACACCAAACCTGAGATCCTTCCGATAGCATGAGATGTGATATCTCAATGCTTCTAATACCAAACCTGAGATCATTCCTATAACACGAGATGTTATATCCAAATCCTTCCCCATCCAAACCTGAGACCCTCCCTTTAGCATATGTGATATCCAACTCCTTCCCATTCCAATCCTGAGACCCTTCCTATAGCATGAGATGTGATTTCTCAATGCTTCTAATACCAAACCTGAGATCCTTCCTATAACATGAGATGTGATATCCAACTCCTTCCCATTCCAATCCTGAGACCCTTCCTATAGCATGAGATGTGATTTCTCAATGCTTCTAATACCAAACCTGAGATCCTTCCTATAGCATGAGATGTGATATCTCAATGCTTATACCAAACCTGAGATCCTTCCTATAGCATGAGATGTGATTTCCAACTACTTCCCATTCCAATCCTGAGACCCTTCCTATAGCATGAGATGTGATATCCAACTCCTTCCCTTTCCAAACCTGAGAGCCTATCTCTAGCATGAGATGTGATATCCAATTCCTTCCCATTCCAATCCTGAGACCCTTCCTATAGCATGAGATGTGATATCTCAATGCTTATACCAAACCTGAGACCCTTCCTATAGCATGAGATGTGATATCCAACTACTTCCCATTCCAATCCTGAGACCCTTCCTATAGCATGAGATGTGATATCCAACTCCTTCCCTTTCCAAACCTGAGAGCCTATCTATAGCATGAGATGTGAAATCCAATTCCTTCCCATTCCAATCCTGAGACCCTTCCTATAGCATGAGATGTGATATCTCAATGCTTCTAATACCAAACCTGAGACCCTTCCTATTGCATGAGATGTGATATCCAACTACTTCCCATTCCAATCCTGAGACCCTTCTTATAGCATGAGATGTGATATCCAACTCCTTCCATTCCAATCCTGAGACCCATCCTATAGCATGAGATGTGATATCTCAATGCTTATACCAAACCTGAGACCCTTCCTATAGCATGAGATGTGATATCCAACTACTTCCCATTCCAATCCTGAGAAATTTCCTATCGCATGAGATGTGATATCCAGCTCCTTCCCATTCCAATCCTGAGACACTTCCGATAGCATAAGATGTGATATCTCAATGCTTCTAATATCAAAACTGAGACCCTCCCAATAGCATGATATGTGATATCTAAGTCCTTCCCATTCCAATCCTAAGACCCTTCCTATAGCAGGAGATGTGATATCTCAATGCTTCTACCAAACCTGAGACCCTTCCTTTAGCATGAGATGTGATATCCAACTCCTTCCCATTCCAGTCCTGAGACCCTTCCTATAGCATGAGATATGATATCTCAATACTTCTAATACCAAACCTGAGATCCTTCTGATAACATGAGATGTGATATCCAAATCCTTCCCCTTCCAAACCTGAGACCCTCCCTTTAGCATGAGATGTGATATCCAACTCCTTCCCATTCCAATCCTGAGACCCTTCTGATAGCATGAGATGTGATTTCTCAATGCTTCTAATACCAAACCTGAGATCCTTCCTATAACATGAGATGTGATATCCAACTCCTTCCCTTTCCAAACCTAAGAGCCTATCTATAGCATGAGATGTGATATCCAATTCCTTCCCATTCCAATCCTGAGACCCTTCCTATAGCATGAGATGTGATATCTCAATGCTTATACCAAACCTGAGACCCTTCCTATAGCATGAGATGTGATATCCAACTACTTCCCATTCCAATCCTGAGACCCTTCCTATAGCATGAGATGTGATATCCAACTCCTTCCCTTTCCAAACCTGAGAGCCTATCTATAGCATGAGATGTGATATCCAATTCCTTCCCATTCCAATCCTGAGACCCTTCCTATAGCATGAGATGTGATATCTCAATGCTTCTAATACCAAACCTGAGACCCTTCCTATAGCATGAGATGTGATATCCAACTACTTCCCATTCCAATCCTGAGACCCTTCTTATAGCATGAGATGTGATATCCAACTCCTTCCATTCCAATCCTGAGACCCATCCTATAGCATGAGATGTGATATCTCAATGCTTATACCAAACCTGAGACCCTTCCTATAGCATGAGATGTGATATCCAACTACTTCCCATTCCAATCCTGAGAAATTTCCTATAGCATGACATGTGATATCCAACTCCTTCCCTTTCCAAACCTGAGAGCATATCTATAGCCTGAGATGGGATATCCAACTCCTTCCCATTCCAATCCTGAAACACTTCCGATAGCAGAGATGTGATATCTCAATGCTTATACCAAACCTGAGACCCTTCCTATAACATGAGATGTGATATCCAACTCCTTCCCGTTCCAAACCTGAGACCCTTCCTTTAGCATGAGATGTGATATCCAGCTCCTTCCCATTCCTGAGACACTTCCGATAGCATAAGATGTGATATCTCAATGCTTCTAATATCAAAACTGAGACCCTCCCAATAGCATGATATGTGATATCTAAGTCCTTCCCATTCCAATCCTAAGACCCTTCCTTTAGCAGGAGATGTGATATCTCAATGCTTCTACCAAACCTGAGACCCTTCCTTTAGCATGAGATGTGATATCCAACTCCTTCCCATTCCAGTCCTGAGACCCTTCCTATAGCATGAGATATGATATCTCAATACTTCTAATACCAAACCTGAGATCCTTCTGATAACATGAGATGTGATATCCAAATCCTTCCCCTTCCAAGCCTGAGACCCTCGCTTTAGCATGAGATGTGATATCCAACTCCTTCCCATTCCAATCCTGAGACCCTTCTGATAGCATGAGATGTGATATCTCAATCCTTCTAATACCAAACCTGAGATCCTTCCTATAACATGAGATGTGATATCCAACTCCTTCCTTTTCCAATCCTGAGACCCTTCCTATAGCATGAGAAGTGATATCTCCATGCGTATACCAAACCTGAGACCCTTCCTATAGCATGAAATGTGATATCCAAATCCTTCCCATTCCAATCCTGAGACCCTTCCTATAGCATGAGATGTGATATCTCAATGCTTATACCAAACCAGAGACCCGTCCTATAACATGAGATGGGATATCCAACTCCTTCCCATTCCAATCCTGAGCCACTTCCGATAGCATGAGATGTGATATCTCAATGCTTATACCAAACCTGAGACCCTTCCTATAACATGAGATGTGATATCCAACTCATTCCCATTCCAAACCTGAGACACTTCCTATAGCATATGTGATATCCAACTCCTTCCCATTCCAAACATGAGACCCTTCCGATAGCATGAGATGTGATATCCAACTCCTTCCAATTCCAATACTGAGACCCTTCCAATAGCATATGTGATATTTCAATGCTTCTAATATCAAAACTGAGACCCTCCCTATAGCATGAGATGTGATATCAAACTCCTTCCCATTCCAATTGAGACCCTTCCTATAACATGAGATGTTATATCTCTATGCTTCTAATCAATGCTTCTAATCAAACCTGAGCCCCTTCCCGTAGCATATGTGATATCCAACTCCTTCCCATTCCAAACTTGTTACCCTTCCTGCAGCATGAAACGTGATTTCTCACCCCTTCTAATACCAAACCCGAGACCATTCCCACAGCCTGAGATTTGAAATCTCATTTCTTCCAATACCAAACCCGAGACCCTTCCGATAGGATGAGATTTACTATCTCACTCCTTAAAATACCAAACTCGAGTCCCTTCCTAAAGAATGTGATTTGATATCTCAGTGCTTCTAATACCAAACCTGAGACCCTCCCTATAACGAGATGTCATATCCAACTCCTTCCCATTCCAATCCTGAGACTCTTCCTATAGCATGACGTGATATCGAACTTCCCATTCCAAACCTGAGACTCAGACCTCCCCGTCTAACCTTCTCACCACTCCTAGCTCCCGGATTGATCATGCACTCCTGCTGTCTCTTCTCTCCCTTCTTCTGCTTCCTTTCCTCTCTCCGTCCTCATCTGCCCTAGGTCAGGCTCCTTCTACACCTCAGCAGGGATTACTGATTTGTACCCCTCCCCACTCTCAACTCTCACTCAGTTTCAAACACTCATCTGACATCTGCCATTTCCTGGAAGAACCCGACCTTGATGTCCTTGGTCTAAACGAGACATGGTTGACGGCCAGCGCTGTCTCGAGCTTTGACACTTTCCTCCCTGATGACAAGTTCCTCTCCATGCCCAGATCCAACCGTTCTTGAGGGGAGTATCCTTGATTCCTGTAGTAAATAGCTTTCCTTTGCAGGCCGACTCCTCTCACGAATGCCTTGTCTGCATGCATTCTCTCTTTCCTGGCCATTCACTCACCGTGGCTATTAGCCTAACCCCTTCCTCTCTCAGTGGATGGACTTCTCCATCCTAGCCTCCTACCACTCAACTCCGCCTACTTGGAGAATTCAACATGAACCTGTATGCTTCCTGACCTGGACTTTTACGAGATCTGCAACTCTACATGTCGCTGGCCCTACACACTGCAGGGAATACTCAGGATTTTCTGATCTCAGACCTCCCCCTCTGTAACCCTCTCAACAATCCTCTCCCGTGGTGATCAAGTTCTCATCTCCAAAGAAGGCTAACTACCAGCTGTTCCTCCTCAGTGGAGTTCTCCCTTTCTGTCCCTGCTCCCTGCACCGTTTCGCGTTGCAAACACTCGCTTCCCAGCTCTCTGGTTTAGACGCGTGTTCCCTGCCTTCTCTCCTCTTCCCGCTGCCTTCAAATCAACAAATGAGCTTCAAAAGATACACGGTGCTCAGAATGCTTTATAACACCCATTATTCAAGATATAGCTGTAACCCGCTAGACGTATTGAAAAGTGCTAAAAACTAGCAAAAATAGCTAGAAAATGTTCTTTCCTCGCGTTTTGGTAAATGCGAATTCTTGTGGATTCCCATTTTGTACTCTGTTCGTGCATTTGTTCAGTCGAATCCTGATGTTTTTAACCACTCGTCACCCATACAAGGGGGGGGGGATCAAAATCTACTGTTCACAGGCTGAATGTATACTGCTGAAATCTTCAATGCATTATCGGGTAAACCGACTGTTCTGGAAAGTGTATTTGCCATCTGTTATTCCAGTCACCATGTTTTCATCGTCCCTTCTTGTTTCAAGGCTGCACTCCCGTGGTGATCACGTTCTCTTCCCCAAAGAAGGCTAACTAACAGCTGTTCCTCCTCAGAGGCGTTCTTCCTTTCTGTCCCTGCTCTCTGCACAGTTTCGCGTTGCAAACACTCGCTTCCCAGCTCTCTGGTTTAGAAGCGTGTTCCCTACCTTCTCTCTTCCCGCTGCCTCCAAATCAACAAATGAGCTCCAAAAGATACACAGTGCTCAGAATGCTTTATAACACCCATTATTCATCTTATAGCCGTAACCCGCTAGACGTATTGAAAAGTGCTAAAAACTAGCAAAAATAGCTAGAAAATGTACTTCCCTCGCGTTTTTGTAAATGCGAATTCTGGTGGGTTCCCATGTTGCATGTACTGTGTCCGTGCGTTAGTTGTCGAATACTGAAGTTTTTAACCACTGTTCTCCCATACTAGGGGGGTCAACATCTACTGCTGTTCACAGGCTGAATGTATACGGCTGTAATCTTCAATGCATTATCATATTTCCTGACTGTTTTGGAACGTGTATTTGCCATCTGTTAATGCAGTCGCCCTATGTTCATCGTCCCTTCTAGTTTACAGGCTGCACTCCCTTGGTGATCACATTCTCCTCTCCAGAGCAGGCTAACTACCAGTGGTTCAAAAGAACAGGATTCGACTGAACTGCACGAACAGAGTACAAAATGGGAATCCACCAGAATTCGCATTTACCAAAACGCGAGGAAAGTACATTTTCTAGCTGTTTTTGCTAGTTTTTAGCACGTTTCAATACGTCTAGCGGGTTACGGCTATATCACATATTACGGCTATGTTTAATAATGGGTGTTATAAAGCAATCTGAACACTATCTTGTGGAGCTCATTGGAAGGCTGTAGGAAGAGGAGAGAAGGCAGGGAACACGCATCTAAACCAGAGAGGTGGGAAGCGAGTACATGCAACGCGAAACGGTGCAGGGCGAAGGGACAGAAAGAAGGAACTCCTCTGAGGAGGAGCAGCTGGAAGTTAGCCTGCTCTGGAGAGGAGAATGTGATCACCAAGGGAGTGCAGCCTGTAAACTAAAAGGGACGATGACCACAAGGCGACTGCATTAACAGATGGCACATACACGTTCCAAAACAGTCAGGAAAGTTGATAATGCATTGAAGATTACAGCCGTATACATTCAGCCTGTGAACAGCAGTAGATTTTGACCCCCCCTAGTAAGGGAGAACAGTGGTTAAAAACTTCAGGATTCGACAACAAACGCACGGACACAGTACATACAACATGGGAACCCACCAGAATTCGCATTTACAAAAACGCGAGGGAAGTACATTTTCTAGCTATTTTTGCTAGTTTTTAGCACGTTTCAATACGTCTAGCGGGTTACAGCTATATGTTGAATAATGGGGTTATGAAGCATTCTGAACACTATCTTGTGGAGCTCATTGGAAGGCTGTTGGAAGAGGAGAGAAGGCAGGGAACACGCATCTAAACCAGAGAGGTGGGAAGCGAGTACATGCAACGCGAAACGGTGCAGGGAGCAAGGACAGAAAGAAGGAACGCCTCTGAGGAGGAGGAGCAGCTGGTAGTTAGCCGGCTCTGGAGAGGAGAATGTGATCACCAAGGAAGTGCAGCCTGTAAACTAAAAGGGACGATGACCACAAGGCGACTGCATTAACAGATGGCAAATACATGTTCCAAAACAGTCAGGAAAGCTGATAATGCCTTGAAGATTTCAGCCGTATACATTCAGCCTGTGAACAGCAGTAGATGTTGAACTCCCCTTGTATGGGAGAACAGTGGTTAAAAACTTCAGGATTCGACAACAAACGCACGGACACAGTACATACACTGTGTATCTTTTGAAGCTCATTTGTTGATTTGAAGGCAGCAGGAAGAGGAGAGGAGGCAGGGAACACGCGTCTAAACCAGAGAGCTGGGAAGCGAGTACTTGCAACGCGAAACGGTGCAGGGAGCAGGGACAGAAAGGGAGAACTCCACTGAGGAGGAACAGCTGGCAGTTAGCCTTCTTTGGAGATGAGAACTTGATCACCACGGGAGAGGATTGTTGAGAGGGTTACAGAGGGTGAGGTCTGAGATCTGAAAATCCTGAGTTTTCCCTGCAGTGTGTAGGGCCAGCGACATGAAGAGTTGCAGATCTCGTAAAAGTCCAGGTCAGGAAGCATACAGGTTCATGTTGAATTCTCCAAGTAGGCGGAGTTGAGTGGTAGGAGGCTAGGATGGAGAAGTCCATCCACTGAGAGAGGAAGGGGGTAGGCAAATAGCCACGGTGAGAGATTCGCCAGGAAAGAGAGAATGCATGCAGACAAGGTATACGTGAGAGGAGTCGGCCTGCAAAGGAAAGCTATTTACTACAGGAATCAAGGATACTCCCCTCAAGAACGGTTGGATCTGGGCATGGAGAGGAACTCGTCATCAGGGAGGAAAGTGTCAAAGCTCGAGACAGCGCTGGGTCAACCATGTCTCGGTGAGACCAAGAACATCAAGGTCGGGTTCTTCCAGGAAATGGCAGATGTCAGATGAGTGTTTGAAAATGAGAGAGTTCAGAGTGGGGAGGGGTACAAATCAGTAATCACTGCGGAGGTGTAGAAGGAGCCTGACTTAGGGCAGATGAGGAAGGAGAGAGGAAAGGAAGCAGAAGAAGGGAGAGAAGAGACAGCAGGAGTGCATGATCAATCCGGTCTGAGTCTCAGGATTGGAATGGGAAGTTCGATATCACATGTCATGCTATAGGAAGAGTCTCAGGATTGGAATGGGAAGGAGTTGGATATGACATCTCTTGTTATAGGGAGGGTCTCAGGTTTGGTATTAGAATCACATCTTTTGGGAAGGGTCTCGGGTTTGGTATTGGAAGAAATGAGATTTCAAATCTCAGGCTGTGGGAATGGTCTCGGGTTTGGTATTGGAAGGGGTGAGAAATCACATTTCATGTTACAGGAAGGGTGACAAGTTTGGAATGGGAAGGAGTTGGATATCACATGAAGGGGCTCAGGTTTGGTATTAGTAGCATAGAGATATCACATCTCGTTATAGAAAGGGTCTCGATTGGAATGGGAAGGAGTTGGATATCACATCTCATGCTATAGGGAGGGTCTCAGGATGATATTAGAAGCATTGAAATATCACATCTCATGCTATCGGAAGGGTCTCAGGATTGGAATGGGAAGGAGTTGGATATCACATATGCTAAAGGAAAGGTTTAAGGTTTGGAAGGGGAAGGATTTGGATCTCACATCTCATTTTTCAGTACGGGTCTCAGGTTTGGTATTAGAAGCGTGGAGATATCACATCTCATGGTATAATAAGGGTCTCAGGATTGGAATGGGAAGGAGTTGGATATCACATCTCAAGCTATCTCAGGATTGGAATGGGAAGGAGTTTGATATCACATCTCGAGCTATAGGAAGGGTCTCAGGTTTGGGAAGGGAAGGATTGGGATTTCACATCTCGTTATAGGATGGTTCTCATGTTTGTTTTTAGAAGCATTGAGATATCAAATCTCATGCTATTGGAAGGGTCTCAGGTTTGGAATGGGAAGGAGTTGGATATCACATCTCATGATATAGGAAGGATCTCAGGTTTGGTATTAGAAGCATTGAGATATCACATCTCATGCTATAGGAAGGGTCTCAGGATAGGAATGTGAAGGATTTGGATATCACATCATACTAAAGGTAGGGTCTCAGGTTTGGTATAAGCATTGAGATATCACATCTCTGCTATCGGAAAGGTCTCAGGATTGGATTGGGAAGGAGTTGGATATCCCTTCTCATGCTATAGGAAGGGTCTCAGGTTGGAATGGGAAGGAGTTGGATATCACATCTCATGCTATAGGAAGGGTCTCAAGATTAAAATGGGAAGGATTTGGATATCACATCTCTTGCTATAGGAAGGGTCTCAGGTTTTTTATTAGAAACATTGAGATATCACATCTCATGCTATAGGAAGGGTTTCAGGATTGGAATGGGAAGGATTTGGATATCACATCTCATGCTAAAGGAAGGGTCTCAGGTTTGGAAGGGGAAGGATTTGGATATCATATCTCATGTTATAGGGCGGGTCCCAGGTTTGGTATTAGAAGCATTGAGATATCACATCTCATGGCATAGGAAGGGTCTCAGGATTGGAATGGGAAGGAGTTGGATATCACATCTCATCCAATAGAAAGGGTCTCAGGTTTGGAATGGGAAGGAATTGGATATCACATCATGTTATAGGAAGGATCTCAGGATTGGAATGGGAAGGATTTGGATATCCCTTCTCATGCTATAGGAAGTGTCTCAGGTTGGAATGGGAAGGAGTTGGATATCATATCTCGTTATAGGAAGGGTCTCAGGATTGGAATGGGAAGGATTTGGATATCACATCTCTTGCTATAGGAAGGGTCTCAGGTTTTTTATTAGAAACATTGAGCTATCACATCTCATGCTATAGGAAGGGTTTCAGGATTGGAATGGGAAGGATTTGGATATCACATCTCATGCTAAAGGAAGGGTCTCAGGTTTGGAAGGGGAAGGATTTGGATATCATATCTCATGTTATAGGACCGGTCACAGGTTTGGTATTAGAAGCATTGAGATATCACATCTCATGCTATAGGGGGAGTCTCAGGATTGGAATGGGAAGGAGTTGGATATCACGTCTCATGTCATAGGAAGGGTCTCAGGATTGGAATGGCAAGGAGTTGGATATCACATCTCATGCTAAAGGAAGGGTCTCAGGTTTGATAGAAGCATTGAGATATCACATCTCATGCTATAGGAAGGAACTCAGGATTGCAATGGGAAGGAGTTGGAAATCACATCTCATGCCATAGGATGGGTCATCAGGTTTGGTATAAGCATTGAGATATCACATCTCTGCTATCGGAAGGGTCTCAGGATAGGAATGGGAAGGACTTAGATATCACATCTCATACTATAGGGAGGGTCTCAGTTTTGATATTAGAAGCATTGAGCTATCACATCTCATGCTAGCGGAAGGGTCTCAGGATTGGAATGGGATGGAGTTGGATATCACATCGCAAGCTATCTCGGGATTGGAATGGGAAGGAGTTTGATATCACATCTCAAGCTATATGAAGGGTCTCAGGTTTGGAAGGGGAAGGATTTGGATCTCACATCTCATGTTATAGGATGGTTCTCATGTTTGGTTTTAGTAGCATTGAGATATCACATCTCATGCTATCGGAAGGGTCTCAGGTTTGGAAAGGGAAGGATTTGGAGTTCACATGTTATAGGATGGTTCTCAGGTTTGGTTTTAGAAGCATTAAGATATAACATCTCATGCTATAGGAAGGGTCTCAGGTTTGGAATGGGAAGGAGTTGATATCAGATCTCATGCTAAAGGAAAGGTCTCAGGTTTGGAAGGGGAAGGATTTGGATCTCACATCTCATGTTTTAGGACGGGTCTCAGGTTTGGTATTAGAAGCATTGAAATATCACATCTCATGGTATAGGAAGGGTCTCAGGTTTGGAAAGGGAATGATTTGGATTTCACATCTCATGTTATAGGATGGTTCTCATGTTTGGTTTTAGAAGCATTGAGATATCACATCTCATGCTATCGGAAGGGTCTCAGGTTTGGAATGGGAAGGAGTTTGATATCACATCTCATGTTATAGGAAGGATCTCAGGTTTGGTATTAGAAGCATTGAGATATCACATCTCATGCTATAGGAAGGGTTTTAGGATTGGAATCGGAAGGGGTTGTATATGACATCTCATGTTATAGGAAGGATCTCAGGTTTGGTATTAGAAGCATTGAGATATCACATCTCATGCTATGGGAAGGGTCTCAGGATTGGAATCGGAAGGAGTTGTATTGGAATCTCATGCCATAGGAAGGGTCTCAGGTTTGGTATAAGCATTGAGATATCACATCTCTGCTATCGGAAGGGTCTCAGGATTGGAATGGGAAGGAGTAGGATATCCCATCTCGTTATAGGAAGGGTCTCAGGTTTGGCATTAGAAGCATTGAGATATCACATCTCATGCTATAGGAAGGGTCTAAGGTTTGGAAAGGGGAAGGATTTGGGTACCACATCTCATGTTATAGGATCGGTCTCAGGTTTGGTATTAGAAGCATTGAGATATCAAGTCTCATGGTATAGGACGGGTCTCAGAATTGGAATGGGAAGGAGTTGGATATCACATCTCAAGCTATAGGAAGGGCCTCAGGATTGGAATGGGAAGGAGTTTGATATCACATCTCATGCCATGGTATGGGTCTCAGGTTTTGTAGAAGCATTGGGATATCACATCACATGCTATCGGAAGGGTATCGGGATTGGATTTGGAAGGAGTTGGATATCCCATCTCATGCTATAGGCAGGGTCTAAGGTTGGAATGGGAAGGAGTTGGATATCACATCTCATGTTATAGGAAGGGTCTCAGGATTGGAATGGGAAGGACTTGGATATCACATCTCATTCTATAGGAAGGCTCTCAGGGTTGGAAGGGGAAGGAGTTGGATATCACATTTCATGTTAGAGGTAGGATCTCAGGTTTGGTATTAGAGGCATTGAGATATCACATCTCATGCCATCAGAAGGGTCTCAGGATTGGAATGGGAAGGAGTTGGATATCACATCTCATGCTAAAGGGAGGGTCTAAGGTTTGGAAGGGGAAGGATTTGGACATCACATCTCATGTTATAGGAATTATCTCAGGTTTGGTATTAGAAGCATTGAGATATCACATCTCATGCTATCGGAAGGGTCTCAGGTTTGGTATAAGCATTGAGATATCACATCTCTGCTATCGGAAGGGTCTCAGGATTGGAAAGGGAAGGATTTGGAGTTCACATGTTATAGGATGGTTCTCGGGTTTGGTTTTAGAAGCATTAAGATATAACCTCTCATGCTATAGGAAGGGTCTCAGGTTTGGAATGGGAAGGAGTTGATATCAGATCTCATGCTAAAGGAAAGGTCTCAGGTTTGGAAGGGGAAGGATTTGGATCTCACATCTCATGTTTTAGGACGGGTCTCAGGTTTGGTATTAGAAGCATTGAAATATCACATCTCATGGTATAGGAAGGGTCTCAGGTTTGGAAAGGGAATGATTTGGATTTCACATCTCATGTTATAGGATGGTTCTCATGTTTGGTTTTAGAAGCATTGAGATATCACATCTCATGCTATCGGAAGGGTCTCAGGTTTGGAATGGGAAGGAGTTTGATATCACATCTCATGTTATAGGAAGGATCTCAGGTTTGGTATTAGAAGCATTGAGATATCACATCTCATGCTATAGGAAGGGTTTTAGGATTGGAATCGGAAGGGGTTGTATATGACATCTCATGTTATAGGAAGGATCTCAGGTTTGGTATTAGAAGCATTGAGATATCACATCTCATGCTATAGGAAGGGTCTCAGGATTGGAATCGGAAGGAGTTGTATTGGAATCTCATGCCATAGGAAGGGTCTCAGGTTTGGTATAAGCATTGAAATATCACATCTCTGCTATCGGAAGGGTCTCAGGATTGGAATGGGAAGGAGTAGGATATCCCATCTCGTTATAGGAAGGGTCTCAGGTTTGGTATTAGAAGCATTGAGATATCACATCTCATGCTATAGGAAGGGTCTAAGGTTTGGAAAGGGGAAGGATTTGGGTACCACATCTCATGTTATAGGATCGGTCTCAGGTTTTGTATTAGAAGCATTGAGATATCAAGTCTCATGGTATAGGACGGGTCTCAGAATTGGAATGGGAAGGAGTTGGATATCACATCTCAAGCTATAGGAAGGGTCTCAGGATTGGAATGGGAAGGAGTTTGATATCACATCTCATGCCATGGTATGGGTCTCAGGTTTTGTAGAAGCATTGGGATATCACATCACATGCTATCGGAAGGGTATCGGGATTGGATTTGGAAGGAGTTGGATATCCCATCTCATGCTATAGGCAGGGTCTAAGGTTGGAATGGGAAGGAGTTGGATATCACATCTCATGTTATAGGAAGGGTCTCAGGATTGGAATGGGAAGGACTTGGATATCACATCTCATTCTATAGGAAGGCTCTCAGGGTTGGAAGGGGAAGGAGTTGGATATCACATTTCATGTTAGAGGTAGGATCTCAGGTTTGGTATTAGAGGCATTGAGATATCACATCTCATGCCATCAGAAGGGTCTCAGGATTGGAATGGGAAGGAGTTGGATATCACATCTCATGCTAAAGGGAGGGTCTAAGGTTTGGAAGGGGAAGGATTTGGACATCACATCTCATGTTATAGGAATTATCTCAGGTTTGGTATTAGAAGCATTGAGATATCAGATCTCATGCTATCGGAAGGGTCTCAGGTTTGGTATAAGCATTGAGATATCACATCTCTGCTATCGGAAGGGTCTCAGGATTGTAAAGGGAAGGACTTGGATATCACAATTCATGTTATAGGAAGGGCCTCAGGTTTGGTATTAGAAGCATTGAGATATCACATCTCATGCTATAGGAAGGGTCTCAGGATTGGAATGGGAAGGACTTGGATATCACATCTCATGTTATAGGAAGGGTCTCAGGTTTGGTATTAGAAGCATTGAGATATCACATCTCATGCTATAGGAAGGGTCTCAGGAATGGAATGGGAAGGACTTGGATATCACATCTCATGATACAGGAAGGGTCTAAGGTTTGGAAGGGGAAGGATTTGGATATCACATCTCATGTTATTGGACCGGTCTCAGGTTTGGTATTAGAAGCATTGAGATATCAAGTCTCATGGTATAGGACGGGAGTTTGATATCACATCTCATGCCATGGTATGGGTCTCAGGTTTTGTAGAAGCATTGGGATATCACATCTCATGCTATCGGAAGGGTATCAGGATTGGATTTGGAAGGAGTTGGATATCCCATCTCATGCTATAGGAAGGGTCTCAGGATTGGAATGGGAAGGACTTGGATATCACATCTCATGCTGTAGGAAGGCTCTCAGGTTTGGAAAGGGAAGGAGTTGGATATCACATTTCATGTTAGAGGTAGGATCTCAGGTTTGGTATTAGAGGCATTGAGATATCACATCTCAAGCTATCTCAGGATTGGAATGGGAAGGAGTTTGATATCACATCTCGAGCTATAGGAAGGGTCTCAGGTTTGGGAAGGGAAGGATTGGGATTTCACATCTCGTTATAGGATGGTTCTCATGTTTGTTTTTAGAAGCATTGAGATATCAAATCTCATGCTATTGGAAGGGTCTCAGGTTTGGAATGGGAAGGAGTTGGATATCACATCTCATGTTATAGGAAGGATCTCAGGTTTGGTATTAGAAGCATTGAGATATCACATCTCATGCTATAGGAAGGGTCTCAGGATAGGAATGTGAAGGATTTGGATATCACATCATACTAAAGGTAGGGTCTCAGGTTTGGTATAAGCATTGAGATATCACATCTCTGCTATCGGAAGGGTCTCAGGTTGGAATGGGAAGGAGTTGGATATCACATCTCATGCTATAGGAAGGGTCTCAAGATTAAAATGGGAAGGATTTGGATATCACATCTCTTGCTATAGGAAGGGTCTCAGGTTTTTTATTAGAAACATTGAGATATCACATCTCATGCTATAGGAAGGGTTTCAGGATTGGAATGGGAAGGATTTGGATATCACATCTCATGCTAAAGGAAGGGTCTCAGGTTTGGAAGGGGAAGGATTTGGATATCATATCTCATGTTATAGGGCGGGTCCCAGGTTTGGTATTAGAAGCATTGAGATATCACATCTCATGGCATAGGAAGGGTCTCAGGATTGGAATGGGAAGGAGTTGGATATCACATCTCATCCAATAGAAAGGGTCTCAGGTTTGGAATGGGAAGGAATTGGATATCACATCATGTTATAGGAAGGATCTCAGGATTGGAATGGGAAGGATTTGGATATCCCTTCTCATGCTATAGGAAGTGTCTCAGGTTGGAATGGGAAGGAGTTGGATATCATATCTCGTTATAGGAAGGGTCTCAGGATTGGAATGGGAAGGATTTGGATATCACATCTCTTGCTATAGGAAGGGTCTCAGGTTTTTTATTAGAAACATTGAGCTATCACATCTCATGCTATAGGAAGGGTTTCAGGATTGGAATGGGAAGGATTTGGATATCACATCTCATGCTAAAGGAAGGGTCTCAGGTTTGGAAGGGGAAGGATTTGGATATCATATCTCATGTTATAGGACGGGTCACAGGTTTGGTATTAGAAGCATTGAGATATCACATCTCATGCTATAGGAGGAGTCTCAGGATTGGAATGGGAAGGAGTTGGATATCACGTCTCATGTTATAGGAAGGGCCTCAGGATTGCAATGGGAAGGAGTTGGATATCACATCTCATGCCATAGGATGCGTCATCAGGTTTGGTATAAGCATTGAGATATCACATCTCTGCTATCGGAAGGGGCTCAGGATAGGAATGGGAAGGACTTAGATATCACATCTCATACTATAGGGAGGGTCTCAGTTTTGATATTAGAAGCATTGAGCTATCACATCTCATGCTATCGGAAGGGTCTCAGGATTGGAATGGGATGGAGTTGGATATCACATCGCAAGCTATCTCGGGATTGGAATGGGAAGGAGTTTGATATCACATCTCAAGCTATAGGAAGGGTCTCAGGTTTGGAAGGGGAAGGATTTGGATCTCACATCTCATGTTATAGGATGGTTCTCATGTTTGGTTTTAGTAGCATTGAGATATCACATCTCATGCTATCGGAAGGGTCTCAGGTTTGGAATGGGAAGGAGTTGATATCAGATCTCATGCTAAAGGAAAGGTCTCAGGTTTGGAAGGGGAAGGATTTGGATCTCACATCTCATGTTTTAGGACGGGTCTCAGGTTTGGTATTAGAAGCATTGAAATATCACATCTCATGGTATAGGAAGGGTCTCAGGTTTGGAAAGGGAATGATTTGGATTTCACATCTCATGTTATAGGATGGTTCTCATGTTTGGTTTTAGAAGCATTGAAATATCACATCTCATGGTATAGGAAGGGTCTCAGGTTTGGAAAGGGAATGATTTGGATTTCACATCTCATGTTATAGGAAGGATCTCAGGTTTGGTATTAGAAGCATTGAGATATCACATCTCATGCTATAGGAAGGGTTTTAGGATTGGAATCGGAAGGGGTTGTATATGACATCTCATGTTATAGGAAGGATCTCAGGTTTGGTATTAGAAGCATTGAGATATCACATCTCATGCTATAGGAAGGGTCTCAGGATTGGAATCGGAAGGAGTTGTATTGGAATCTCATGCCATAGGAAGGGTCTCAGGTTTGGTATAAGCATTGAGATATCACATCTCTGCTATCGGAAGGGTCTCAGGATTGGAATGGGAAGGAGTTGGATATCACATCTCATGATAAAGGAAGGGTCTAAGGTTTGGAAGGGGAAGGATTTGGATATCACATCTCATGTTATAGGACGGGTCTCAGGTTTGGTATTAGAAGCATTGAGATATCAAGTCTCATGGTATAGGAAGGGTCTCAGAATTGGAATGGGAAGGAGTTGGATATCACATCTCAAGCTATAGGAAGGGTCTCAGGATTGGAATGGGAAGGAGTTTGATATCACATCTCATGCCATAGTATGGGTCTCAGGTTTGGTAGAAGCATTGGGATATCACATCGGATGCTATCGGAAGGGTATCAGGATTGGATTTGGAAGGAGTTGGATATCCCATCTCATGCTATAGGAAGGGTCTCAGGTTGGAATGGGAAGGAGTTGGATATCACATCTCATGTTATAGGAAGGGTCTCAGGATTGGAATGGGAAGGACTTGGATATCATATCTCATGCTATAGGAAGGCTCTCAGGTTTGGAAGGGGAAGGAGTTGGATATCACATTTCATGTTAGAGGAAGGATCTCAGGTTTGGTATTAGAGGCATTGAGATATCACATCTCATGCTATAGGAAGGTTCTCAGGATTGGAATGGGAAGGAGTTGGATATCACATCTCAAGCTATAGGAAGGGTCTCAGGTTTGGTATAAGAATTGAGATATCACATCTCATGCTATAGGAAGGGTCTAAGGATTGGAATGGGAAGGAGTTGGATATCACATCTCATGTTATAGGAAAGATATCAGGTTTGGTATTAGAAGCATTGAGACATCACATCTCATGTTATAGGAAGGGTCTCAGGATTGGAATGGGAAGAAGTTGGATATCACATCTCATGCTATAGGAAGGGTCTCAGGTTTGGTATAAGCATTGAGATATCACATCTCATGCTATAGGAAGGGTCTCAGGATTGGAATGGGAAGGAGTTGTATATAACATCTCATGCCATAGGAAGGGCCTCAGGTTTGGTATAAGCATTGAGATATCACATCTCATGCTATAGGAAGTGTCTCAGGATTGGAATTGAAAGGAGTTGGATATCCCATCTCATGTTATAGGACGGGTCTCAGGTTTGTTATTAGAATCATTGAGATATCATATTGCATGCTGTAGGACTGGTCTAAGGATTGGAATGGGAAGGACTTGGATATCACATCTCATGCTATAGGTAGGCTCTCAGGTTTGGAAAGGGAAGGAGTTGGATATCACATTTCATGTTAGAGGAAGGATCTCAGGTTTGGTATTAGAGGCATTGAGATATCACATCTCATGCTATAGGAAGGGTCTCAGGATTGGAATGGGAAGGAGTTGGATATCACAACTCATGCTATAGGAAGGATCTCAGGTTTGGTATTAGAAGCATTGAGACATCACATCTCATGCTATGGGAAGGGTCTCAGGATTGGAATGGGAAGGAGTTGGATATCACATCTCATGCTATAGGAAGGGTCTCAGGTTTGGTATAAGCATTAAGATATCACATCTCATACTATAGGAAGGGTCTCAGGATTGGAATGGGAAGGAGTTGTATGTGACATCTTATGCCATAGGAAGGGTTTCAGGTTTGGTATAAGCATTGAGATATCACATCTCTGCTATCGGAAGGGTCTCAGGATTGGAATGGGAAGGAGTTGGATATCCCATCTCATGTTATAGGAAGAGTCACAGGTTTGGTATTAGAAGCATTGAGATATCACATCTCATGCTATAGGAAGTGTCTCAGGATTGGAATGGGAAGGAGTTTGATATCACATCTCATGCCATGTATGGGTCTCAGGTTTTGTAGAAGCATTGGGATATCACATCTCATGCTATCGGAAGGGTATCAGGATTGGATTTGGAAGGAGTTGAATATCCCATCTCATGCTATAGGAAGGGTCTCAGGTTGGAATGGGAAGGAGTTGGATATCACATCTGATGTTATAGGAAGGGTCTCAGGATTGGAATGGGAAGGACTTGGATATCACATCTCATGCTATAGGAAGGCTCTCAGGTTTGGAAGGGGAAGGAGTTGGATATCACATTTCATGTTAGAGGTAGGATCTCAGGTTTGGTAAAGAGGCATTGAGATATCACATCTCATGCTATAGGAAGGGTCTCAGGATTGGAATGGGAAGGAGTTGGATATCACATCTCATGTTATAGGAAAGATCGCAGGTTTGGTATTAGAAGCATTGAGACATCACATCTCATGTTATAGGAAGGGTCTCAGGATTGGAATGGGAAGGACTTGGATATCACATCTCATGCTATAGGAAGGCTCTCAGGTTTGGAAGGGGAAGGAGTTGGATATCACATTTCATGTTAGAGGTAGGATCTCAGGTTTGGTAAAAAGGCATTGAGATAACACATCTCATGCTATCGGAAGGGTCTCAGGATTGGAATGGGAAGGAGTTTGATATCACATCTCATGCTATAGGAAAGGTCTCAGGTTTGGAACTGGAAGGAGTTGGATATCCCATCTCATGTTATAGGACGGGTCTCAGGTTTGGTATTAGAAGCATTGAGATATCACATCGCATGCTGTAGGAAGAGTCTCAGGATTGGAATGGGAAGGAGTTGGATATTACATTCTTGCTATAGGAAGGGTCTCATGTTTGGAATGGGAAGGAGTTGGATATCACATATGCTATAGGAAGGGTCTCAGGTTTGGAACGGGAAAGAATTGGATATCACATCTCATGCTATAGGAAGGGTCTCAGGTTTGGTATAAGCATTGAGATATCACATCTCTGCTATCGGAAGTGTCTCAGGATTGGAATGGGAAGGAGTTGGATATCCCATCTCATGTTATAGGACGGGTCTCAGGTTTGTTATTAGAATCATTGAGATATCATATTGCATGCTGTAGGAAGGGTCTAAGGATTGGAATGGGAAGGACTTGGATATCACATCTCATGCTATAGGTAGGCTCTCAGGTTTGGAAAGGGAAGGAGTCGGATATCACATTTCATGTTAGAGGAAGGATCTCAGGTTTGGTATTAGAGGCATTGAGATATCACATCTCATGCTATAGGAAGGGTCTCAGGATAGGAATGTGAAGGATTTGGATATCACATCATACTAAAGGTAGGGTCTCAGGTTTGGTATAAGCATTGAGATATCACATCTCTGCTATCGGAAGGGTCTCAGGTTGGAATGGGAAGGAGTTGGATATCACATCTCATGCTATAGGAAGGGTCTCAAGATTAAAATGGGAAGGATTTGGATATCACATCTCTTGCTATAGGAAGGGTCTCAGGTTTTTTATTAGAAACATTGAGATATCACATCTCATGCTATAGGAAGGGTTTCAGGATTGGAATGGGAAGGATTTGGATATCACATCTCATGCTAAAGGAAGGGTCTCAGGTTTGGAAGGGGAAGGATTTGGATATCATATCTCATGTTATAGGGCGGGTCCCAGGTTTGGTATTAGAAGCATTGAGATATCACATCTCATGGCATAGGAAGGGTCTCAGGATTGGAATGGGAAGGAGTTGGATATCACATCTCATCCAATAGAAAGGGTCTCAGGTTTGGAATGGGAAGGAATTGGATATCACATCATGTTATAGGAAGGATCTCAGGATTGGAATGGGAAGGATTTGGATATCCCTTCTCATGCTATAGGAAGTGTCTCAGGTTGGAATGGGAAGGAGTTGGATATCATATCTCGTTATAGGAAGGGTCTCAGGATTGGAATGGGAAGGATTTGGATATCACATCTCTTGCTATAGGAAGGGTCTCAGGTTTTTTATTAGAAACATTGAGCTATCACATCTCATGCTATAGGAAGGGTTTCAGGATTGGAATGGGAAGGATTTGGATATCACATCTCATGCTAAAGGAAGGGTCTCAGGTTTGGAAGGGGAAGGATTTGGATATCATATCTCATGTTATAGGACGGGTCACAGGTTTGGTATTAGAAGCATTGAGATATCACATCTCATGCTATAGGAGGAGTCTCAGGATTGGAATGGGAAGGAGTTGGATATCACGTCTCATGTTATAGGAAGGGCCTCAGGATTGCAATGGGAAGGAGTTGGATATCACATCTCATGCCATAGGATGCGTCATCAGGTTTGGTATAAGCATTGAGATATCACATCTCTGCTATCGGAAGGGGCTCAGGATAGGAATGGGAAGGACTTAGATATCACATCTCATACTATAGGGAGGGTCTCAGTTTTGATATTAGAAGCATTGAGCTATCACATCTCATGCTATCGGAAGGGTCTCAGGATTGGAATGGGATGGAGTTGGATATCACATAGCAAGCTATCTCGGGATTGGAATGGGAAGGAGTTTGATATCACATCTCAAGCTATAGGAAGGGTCTCAGGTTTGGAAGGGGAAGGATTTGGATCTCACATCTCATGTTATAGGATGGTTCTCATGTTTGGTTTTAGTAGCATTGAGATATCACATCTCATGCTATCGGAAGGGTCTCAGGTTTGGAATGGGAAGGAGTTGATATCAGATCTCATGCTAAAGGAAAGGTCTCAGGTTTGGAAGGGGAAGGATTTGGATCTCACATCTCATGTTTTAGGACGGGTCTCAGGTTTGGTATTAGAAGCATTGAAATATCACATCTCATGGTATAGGAAGGGTCTCAGGTTTGGAAAGGGAATGATTTGGATTTCACATCTCATGTTATAGGATGGTTCTCATGTTTGGTTTTAGAAGCATTGAAATATCACATCTCATGGTATAGGAAGGGTCTCAGGTTTGGAAAGGGAATGATTTGGATTTCACATCTCATGTTATAGGAAGGATCTCAGGTTTGGTATTAGAAGCATTGAGATATCACATCTCATGCTATAGGAAGGGTTTTAGGATTGGAATCGGAAGGGGTTGTATATGACATCTCATGTTATAGGAAGGATCTCAGGTTTGGTATTAGAAGCATTGAGATATCACATCTCATGCTATAGGAAGGGTCTCAGGATTGGAATCGGAAGGAGTTGTATTGGAATCTCATGCCATAGGAAGGGTCTCAGGTTTGGTATAAGCATTGAGATATCACATCTCTGCTATCGGAAGGGTCTCAGGATTGGAATGGGAAGGAGTTGGATATCACATCTCATGATAAAGGAAGGGTCTAAGGTTTGGAAGGGGAAGGATTTGGATATCACATCTCATGTTATAGGACGGGTCTCAGGTTTGGTATTAGAAGCATTGAGATATCAAGTCTCATGGTATAGGAAGGGTCTCAGAATTGGAATGGGAAGGAGTTGGATATCACATCTCAAGCTATAGGAAGGGTCTCAGGATTGGAATGGGAAGGAGTTTGATATCACATCTCATGCCATAGTATGGGTCTCAGGTTTGGTAGAAGCATTGGGATATCACATCGGATGCTATCGGAAGGGTATCAGGATTGGATTTGGAAGGAGTTGGATATCCCATCTCATGCTATAGGAAGGGTCTCAGGTTGGAATGGGAAGGAGTTGGATATCACATCTCATGTTATAGGAAGGGTCTCAGGATTGGAATGGGAAGGACTTGGATATCATATCTCATGCTATAGGAAGGCTCTCAGGTTTGGAAGGGGAAGGAGTTGGATATCACATTTCATGTTAGAGGAAGGATCTCAGGTTTGGTATTAGAGGCATTGAGATATCACATCTCATGCTATAGGAAGGTTCTCAGGATTGGAATGGGAAGGAGTTGGATATCACATCTCAAGCTATAGGAAGGGTCTCAGGTTTGGTATAAGAATTGAGATATCACATCTCATGCTATAGGAAGGGTCTAAGGATTGGAATGGGAAGGAGTTGGATATCACATCTCATGTTATAGGAAAGATATCAGGTTTGGTATTAGAAGCATTGAGACATCACATCTCATGTTATAGGAAGGGTCTCAGGATTGGAATGGGAAGAAGTTGGATATCACATCTCATGCTATAGGAAGGGTCTCAGGTTTGGTATAAGCATTGAGATATCACATCTCATGCTATAGGAAGGGTCTCAGGATTGGAATGGGAAGGAGTTGTATATAACATCTCATGCCATAGGAAGGGCCTCAGGTTTGGTATAAGCATTGAGATATCACATCTCATGCTATAGGAAGTGTCTCAGGATTGGAATTGAAAGGAGTTGGATATCCCATCTCATGTTATAGGACGGGTCTCAGGTTTGTTATTAGAATCATTGAGATATCATATTGCATGCTGTAGGACTGGTCTAAGGATTGGAATGGGAAGGACTTGGATATCACATCTCATGCTATAGGTAGGCTCTCAGGTTTGGAAAGGGAAGGAGTTGGATATCACATTTCATGTTAGAGGAAGGATCTCAGGTTTGGTATTAGAGGCATTGAGATATCACATCTCATGCTATAGGAAGGGTCTCAGGATTGGAATGGGAAGGAGTTGGATATCACAACTCATGCTATAGGAAGGATCTCAGGTTTGGTATTAGAAGCATTGAGACATCACATCTCATGCTATGGGAAGGGTCTCAGGATTGGAATGGGAAGGAGTTGGATATCACATCTCATGCTATAGGAAGGGTCTCAGGTTTGGTATAAGCATTAAGATATCACATCTCATACTATAGGAAGGGTCTCAGGATTGGAATGGGAAGGAGTTGTATGTGACATCTTATGCCATAGGAAGGGTTTCAGGTTTGGTATAAGCATTGAGATATCACATCTCTGCTATCGGAAGGGTCTCAGGATTGGAATGGGAAGGAGTTGGATATCCCATCTCATGTTATAGGAAGAGTCACAGGTTTGGTATTAGAAGCATTGAGATATCACATCTCATGCTATAGGAAGTGTCTCAGGATTGGAATGGGAAGGAGTTTGATATCACATCTCATGCCATGTATGGGTCTCAGGTTTTGTAGAAGCATTGGGATATCACATCTCATGCTATCGGAAGGGTATCAGGATTGGATTTGGAAGGAGTTGAATATCCCATCTCATGCTATAGGAAGGGTCTCAGGTTGGAATGGGAAGGAGTTGGATATCACATCTGATGTTATAGGAAGGGTCTCAGGATTGGAATGGGAAGGACTTGGATATCACATCTCATGCTATAGGAAGGCTCTCAGGTTTGGAAGGGGAAGGAGTTGGATATCACATTTCATGTTAGAGGTAGGATCTCAGGTTTGGTAAAGAGGCATTGAGATATCACATCTCATGCTATAGGAAGGGTCTCAGGATTGGAATGGGAAGGAGTTGGATATCACATCTCATGTTATAGGAAAGATCGCAGGTTTGGTATTAGAAGCATTGAGACATCACATCTCATGTTATAGGAAGGGTCTCAGGATTGGAATGGGAAGGACTTGGATATCACATCTCATGCTATAGGAAGGCTCTCAGGTTTGGAAGGGGAAGGAGTTGGATATCACATTTCATGTTAGAGGTAGGATCTCAGGTTTGGTAAAAAGGCATTGAGATAACACATCTCATGCTATCGGAAGGGTCTCAGGATTGGAATGGGAAGGAGTTTGATATCACATCTCATGCTATAGGAAAGGTCTCAGGTTTGGAACTGGAAGGAGTTGGATATCCCATCTCATGTTATAGGACGGGTCTCAGGTTTGGTATTAGAAGCATTGAGATATCACATCGCATGCTGTAGGAAGAGTCTCAGGATTGGAATGGGAAGGAGTTGGATATTACATTCTTGCTATAGGAAGGGTCTCATGTTTGGAATGGGAAGGAGTTGGATATCACATATGCTATAGGAAGGGTCTCAGGTTTGGAACGGGAAAGAATTGGATATCACATCTCATGCTATAGGAAGGGTCTCAGGTTTGGTATAAGCATTGAGATATCACATCTCTGCTATCGGAAGTGTCTCAGGATTGGAATGGGAAGGAGTTGGATATCCCATCTCATGTTATAGGACGGGTCTCAGGTTTGTTATTAGAATCATTGAGATATCATATTGCATGCTGTAGGAAGGGTCTAAGGATTGGAATGGGAAGGACTTGGATATCACATCTCATGCTATAGGTAGGCTCTCAGGTTTGGAAAGGGAAGGAGTCGGATATCACATTTCATGTTAGAGGAAGGATCTCAGGTTTGGTATTAGAGGCATTGAGATATCACATCTCATGCTATAGGAAGTGTCTCAGGATTGGAATGGGAAGGAGTTGGATATCACATCTCATGCTATAGGAAGGGATTCAGGTTTGGTATAAGCATTGAGATATCACATCTCATGCTATAGGAAGGGTCTCAGGATTGGAATGGGAAGGAGTTGGATATCACATCTCATGCTATAGGAAGGGTCTCAGGTTTGGTATAAGCATTGAGATATCACATCTCATGCTATAGGAAGGGTCTCAGGATTGGAATGGGAAGGAGTTGTATATGACATCTCATGCCATAGGAAGGGTTTCGGGTTTGGTATAAGCATTGAGATATCACATCTCTGCTATCGGAAGGGTCTCAGGATTGGAATGGGAAGGAGTTTGATATCACATCTCATGCCATGTATGGGTCTCAGGTTTTGTAGAAGCATTGGGATATCACATCTCATGCTATCGGAAGGGTATCAGGATTGGATTTGGAAGGAGTTGGATATCCCATCTCATGCTATAGGAAGGGTCTCAGGTTGGAATGGGAAGGAGTTGGATATCACATCTGATGTTATAGGAAGGGTCTCAGGATTGGAATGGGAAGGACTTGGATATCACATCTCATGCTATAGGAAGGCTCCCAGGTTTGGAAGGGGAAGGAGTTGGATATCACATTTCATGTTAGAGGTAGGATATCAGGTTTGGTAAAGAGGCATTGAGATATCACATCTCGTGCTATAGGAAGGGTCTCACAATTGGAATGGGAAGGAGTTGGATATCACATCTCATGTTATAGGAAAGATCTCAGGTTTGGTATTAGAAGCATTGAGACATCACATCTCATGTTATAGGAAGGGTCTCAGGATTGGAATGGGAAGAAGTTGGATATCACATCTCATGCAATAGGAAGGTTCTCAGGTTTGGTATAAGCATTGAGATATCACATCTCATGCTATAAGAAGGGTCTCAGGATTGGAATGGGAAGGAGTTGTATATGACATCTCATGCCATAGGAAGGGTCTCAGGTTTGGTATAAGCATTGAGATATCACATCTCATGCTATAGGAAGGGTCTCAGGATTGGAATGGGAAGGACTTGGATATCACATCTCATGCTATAGGCAGGGTCTCAGGTTTGGAAAGGGAAGGAGTTGGATATCACATTTCATGTTAGAGGTAGGATCTCAGGTTTGGTATTAGAGGCATTGAGATATCACATCTCATGCTATCAGAAGGGTCTCAGGATTGGAATGGGAAGGAGTTGGATATCACATCTCATGCTAAAGGGAGGGTCTCAGGTTTGGAAGGGGAAGGATTAGGATATCACATCTCATGTTATAGGAAGGATCTCAGGTTTGGTATTAGAAGCATTGAGATATCACATCTCATGCTATCGGAAGTATCTCAGGTTTGGTATTAGAGGCATTGAGATATCACATCTCATGCTATCATAAGGGTCTCAGGATTGGAATGGGAAGGAGCTGGATATCACATCTCATGCTATAGGAAGGGTCTCAGGTTTGGAACGGGAAGGAGTTGGATATCACATCTCATGTTATAGGAAGAGTCTCAGGTTTGGAATAAACATTGAGATATCACATCTCTGCAATCGGAAGTGTCTCAGGATTGGAATGGGAAGGAGTTTGATATCACATCTCATGCCATGTATGGGTCTCAGGTTTTGTAGAAGCATTGGGATATCACATCTCATGCTATCTGAAGGGTATCAGGATTGGATTTGGAAGGAGTTGGATATCCCATCTCATGCTATAGGAAGGGTCTCAGGTTGGAATGGGAAGGAGTTGGATATCACATCTGATGTTATAGGAAGGGTCTCAGGATTGGAATGGGAAGGACTTGGATATCACATCTCATGCTATAGGAAGGCTCCCAGGTTTGGAAGGGGAAGGAGTTGGATATCACATATCATGTTAGAGGTAGGATATCAGGTTTGGTAAAGAGGCATTGAGATATCACATCTCGTGCTATAGGAAGGGTCTCACAATTGGAATGGGAAGGAGTTGGATATCACATCTCATGTTATAGGAAAGATCTCAGGTTTGGTATTAGAAGCATTGAGACATCACATCTCATGTTATAGGAAGGGTCTCAGGATTGGAATGGGAAGAAGTTGGATATCACATCTCATGCAATAGGAAGGTTCTCAGGTTTGGTATAAGCATTGAGATATCACATCTCATGCTATAAGAAGGGTCTCAGGATTGGAATGGGAAGGAGTTGTATATGACATCTCATGCCATAGGAAGGGTCTCAGGTTTGGTATAAGCATTGAGATATCACATCTCATGCTATAGGAAGGGTCTCAGGATTGGAATGGGAAGGACTTGGATATCACATCTCATGCTATAGGCAGGGTCTCAGGTTTGGAAAGGGAAGGAGTTGGATATCACATTTCATGTTAGAGGTAGGATCTCAGGTTTGGTATTAGAGGCATTGAGATATCACATCTCATGCTATCAGAAGGGTCTCAGGATTGGAATGGGAAGGAGTTGGATATCACATCTCATGCTAAAGGGAGGGTCTCAGGTTTGGAAGGGGAAGGATTAGGATATCACATCTCATGTTATAGGAAGGATCTCAGGTTTGGTATTAGAAGCATTGAGATATCACATCTCATGCTATCGGAAGTATCTCAGGTTTGGTATTAGAGGCATTGAGATATCACATCTCATGCTATCATAAGGGTCTCAGGATTGGAATGGGAAGGAGCTGGATATCACATCTCATGCTATAGGAAGGGTCTCAGCTTTGGAACGGGAAGGAGTTGGATATCACATCTCATGTTATAGGAAGAGTCTCAGGTTTGGAATAAACATTGAGATATCACATCTCTGCAATTGGAAGTGTCTCAGGATTGGGATGGGAAGGAGTTGGATATCACATCTCATGCTATAGGAAGGGTCTCAGGTTTGGAACGGGAAGGAGTTGGATATCCCATCTCATGTTATAGGACGGGTCTCAGGTTTGGTATTAGAAGCATTGAGATATCACATCGCATGCTGTAGGAAGGGTCTCAGGATTGGAATGGGAAGGAGTTGGATATTACATTCTTGCTATAGGAAGGATCTCATGTTTGGAATGGGAAGGAGTTGGATATCACATATGCTATAGGAAGGGTCTCAGGTTTGGAACGGGAAGGAGTTGGATATCACATCTCATGCTATAGGAAGGGTCTCAGGTTTAGTATAAGCATTGAGATATCACATCTCTGCTATTGGAAGTGTCTCAGGATTGGAATGGGAAGGAGTTGGATATCCCATCTCATGTTATAGGACGGGTCTCTGGTTTGGTATAAGCATTGAGATATCACATCTCATGCTATAGGAAGGGTCTCAGGATTGGAATGGGAAGGATTTGGATATCACATCTCATGCTATAGGAAGGGTCTCAGGTTTGGTATACGCATGGAGATATCACTTCTCATGCTATAGGAAGGGTCTCAGGATTGGAATGGGAAGGAGTTGGATATCACATCTCATGCTATAGGAAGGGTCTCGGGTTTGGTATAAGCATGGAGATATCACTTCTCATGCTATAGGAAGGGTCTCAGGATTGGAATGGGAAGGAGTTGGATATCACATCTCATGTTATAGGAAGGATCTCAGGTTTGGTATTAGAAGCATTGAGACATCACATCTCATGCTATGGGAAGGGTCTCAGGATTAGAATGGGAAGGACTTGGATATCCCATCTCATGTTATAGGAAGGGTCTCAGGTTTGGTATTAGAAGCATTGAGATATCACATCTCATGCTATAGGAAGGGTCTCAGGATTGGAATGGGAAGGACTTGGATGTCAGATCTCATGCTATAGGGAGGGTCTCAAGTTTGATATTAGAAGCATTGAGATAACAAATCTCATGATATCGGAAGGGTGTCAGGATTGGAATGGGAAGGAGTTGGATATCACATCTCATGATAAAGGAAGGGTCTAAGGTTTGGAAGGGGAAGGATTTGGATATCACATCTCATGTTATAGGACGGGTCTCAGGTTTGGTATTAGAAGCATTGAGATATCAAGTCTCATGGTATAGGAAGGGTCTCAGAATTGGAATGGGAAGGAGTTGGATATCACATCTCAAGCTATAGGAAGGGTCTCAGGATTGGAATGGGAAGGAGTTTGATATCACATCTCATGCCATAGTATGGGTCTCAGGTTTGGTAGAAGCATTGGGATATCACATCTCATGCTATCGGAAGGGTATCAGGATTGGATTTGGAAGGAGTTGGATATCCCATCTCATGCTATAGGAAGGGTCTCAGGTTGGAATGGGAAGGAGTTGGATATCACATCTCATGTTATAGGAAGGGTCTCAGGATTGGAATGGGAAGGACTTGGATATCATATCTCATGCTATAGGAAGGCTCTCAGGTTTGGAAGGGGAAGGAGTTGGATATCACATTTCATGTTAGAGGAAGGATCTCAGGTTTGGTATTAGAGGCATTGAGATTTCACATCTCATGCTATAGGAAGGTTCTCAGGATTGGAATGGGAAGGAGTTGGATATCACATCTCAAGCTATAGGAAGGGTCTCAGGTTTGGTATAAGCATTGAGATATCACATCTCATGCTATAGGAAGGGTCTCAGGATTGGAATGGGAAGGAGTTGGATATCACATCTCATGTTATAGGAAAGATATCAGGTTTGGTATTAGAAGCATTGAGACATCACATCTCATGTTATAGGAAGGGTCTCAGGATTGGAATGGGAAGAAGTTGGATATCACATCTCATGCTATAGGAAGGGTCTCAGGTTTGGTATAAGCATTGAGATATCACATCTCATGCTATAGGAAGGGTCTCAGGATTGGAATGGGAAGGAGTTGTATATGACATCTCATGCCATAGGAAGGGTCTCAGGTTTGGTATAAGCATTGAGATATCACATCTCATGCTATAGGAAGTGTCTCAGGATTGGAATTGAAAGGAGTTGGATATCCCATCTCATGTTATAGGACGGGTCTCAGGTTTGTAATTAGAATCATTGAGATATCATATTGCATGCTGTAGGAAGGGTCTAAGGATTGGAATGGGAAGGACTTGGATATCACATCTCATGCTATAGGTAGGCTCTCAGGTTTGGAAAGGGAAGGAGTTGGATATCACATTTCATGTTAGAGGAAGGATCTCAGGTTTGGTATTAGAGGCATTGAGATATCACATCTCATGCTATAGGAAGGGTCTCAGGATTGGAATGGGAAGGAGTTGGATATCACATCTCATGCTATAGGAAGGATCTCAGGTTTGGTATTAGAAGCATTGAGACATCACATCTCATGCTATGGGAAGGGTCTCAGGATTGGAATGGGAAGGAGTTGGATATCACATCTCATGCTATAGGAAGGGTCTCAGGTTTGGTATAAGCATTAAGATATCACATCTCATACTATAGGAAGGGTCTCAGGATTGGAATGGGAAGGAGTTGTATGTGACATCTTATGCCATAGGAAGGGTCTCAGGTTTGGTATAAGCATTGAGATATCACATCTCTGCTATCGGAAGGGTCTCAGGATTGGAATGGGAAGGAGTTGGATATCCCATCTCATGTTATAGGAAGAGTCACAGGTTTGGTATTAGAAGCATTGAGATATCACATCTCATGCTATAGGAAGTGTCTCAGGATTGGAATGGGAAGGAGTTTGATATCACATCTCATGCCATGTATGGGTCTCAGGTTTTGTAGAAGCATTGGGATATCACATCTCATGCTATCGGAAGGGTATCAGGATTGGATTTGGAAGGAGTTGAATATCCCATCTCATGCTATAGGAAGGGTCTCAGGTTGGAATGGGAAGGAGTTGGATATCACATCTGATGTTATAGGAAGGGTCTCAGGATTGGAATGGGAAGGACTTTGATATCACATCTCATGCTATAGGAAGGCTCTCAGGTTTGGAAGGGGAAGGAGTTGGATATCACATTTCATGTTATAGGAAAGATCGCAGGTTTGGTATTAGAAGCATTGGGATATCACATCTCATGCTATCGGAAGGGTATCAGGATTGGATTTGGAAGGAGTTGGATATCCCATCTCATGCTATAGGAAGGGTCTCAGGTTGGAATGGGAAGGAGTTGGATATCACATCTGATGTTATAGGAAGGGTCTCAGGATTGGAATGGGAAGGACTTGGATATCACATCTCATGCTATAGGAAGGCTCCCAGGTTTGGAAGGGGAAGGAGTTGGATATCACATTTCATGTTAGAGGTAGGATATCAGGTTTGGTAAAGAGGCATTGAGATATCACATCTCGTGCTATAGGAAGGGTCTCACAATTGGAATGGGAAGGAGTTGGATATCACATCTCATGTTATAGGAAAGATCTCAGGTTTGGTATTAGAAGCATTGAGACATCACATCTCATGTTATAGGAAGGGTCTCAGGATTGGAATGGGAAGAAGTTGGATATCACATCTCATGCAATAGGAAGGTTCTCAGGTTTGGTATAAGCATTGAGATATCACATCTCATGCTATAAGAAGGGTCTCAGGATTGGAATGGGAAGGAGTTGTATATGACATCTCATGCCATAGGAAGGGTCTCAGGTTTGGTATAAGCATTGAGATATCACATCTCATGCTATAGGAAGGGTCTCAGGATTGGAATGGGAAGGACTTGGATATCACATCTCATGCTATAGGCAGGGTCTCAGGTTTGGAAAGGGAAGGAGTTGGATATCACATTTCATGTTAGAGGTAGGATCTCAGGTTTGGTATTAGAGGCATTGAGATATCACATCTCATGCTATCAGAAGGGTCTCAGGATTGGAATGGGAAGGAGTTGGATATCACATCTCATGCTAAAGGGAGGGTCTCAGGTTTGGAAGGGGAAGGATTAGGATATCACATCTCATGTTATAGGAAGGATCTCAGGTTTGGTATTAGAAGCATTGAGATATCACATCTCATGCTATCGGAAGTATCTCAGGTTTGGTATTAGAGGCATTGAGATATCACATCTCATGCTATCATAAGGGTCTCAGGATTGGAATGGGAAGGAGCTGGATATCACATCTCATGCTATAGGAAGGGTCTCAGGTTTGGAACGGGAAGGAGTTGGATATCACATCTCATGTTATAGGAAGAGTCTCAGGTTTGGAATAAACATTGAGATATCACATCTCTGCAATCGGAAGTGTCTCAGGATTGGAATGGGAAGGAGTTTGATATCACATCTCATGCCATGTATGGGTCTCAGGTTTTGTAGAAGCATTGGGATATCACATCTCATGCTATCTGAAGGGTATCAGGATTGGATTTGGAAGGAGTTGGATATCCCATCTCATGCTATAGGAAGGGTCTCAGGTTGGAATGGGAAGGAGTTGGATATCACATCTGATGTTATAGGAAGGGTCTCAGGATTGGAATGGGAAGGACTTGGATATCACATCTCATGCTATAGGAAGGCTCCCAGGTTTGGAAGGGGAAGGAGTTGGATATCACATATCATGTTAGAGGTAGGATATCAGGTTTGGTAAAGAGGCATTGAGATATCACATCTCGTGCTATAGGAAGGGTCTCACAATTGGAATGGGAAGGAGTTGGATATCACATCTCATGTTATAGGAAAGATCTCAGGTTTGGTATTAGAAGCATTGAGACATCACATCTCATGTTATAGGAAGGGTCTCAGGATTGGAATGGGAAGAAGTTGGATATCACATCTCATGCAATAGGAAGGTTCTCAGGTTTGGTATAAGCATTGAGATATCACATCTCATGCTATAAGAAGGGTCTCAGGATTGGAATGGGAAGGAGTTGTATATGACATCTCATGCCATAGGAAGGGTCTCAGGTTTGGTATAAGCATTGAGATATCACATCTCATGCTATAGGAAGGGTCTCAGGATTGGAATGGGAAGGACTTGGATATCACATCTCATGCTATAGGCAGGGTCTCAGGTTTGGAAAGGGAAGGAGTTGGATATCACATTTCATGTTAGAGGTAGGATCTCAGGTTTGGTATTAGAGGCATTGAGATATCACATCTCATGCTATCAGAAGGGTCTCAGGATTGGAATGGGAAGGAGTTGGATATCACATCTCATGCTAAAGGGAGGGTCTCAGGTTTGGAAGGGGAAGGATTAGGATATCACATCTCATGTTATAGGAAGGATCTCAGGTTTGGTATTAGAAGCATTGAGATATCACATCTCATGCTATCGGAAGTATCTCAGGTTTGGTATTAGAGGCATTGAGATATCACATCTCATGCTATCATAAGGGTCTCAGGATTGGAATGGGAAGGAGCTGGATATCACATCTCATGCTATAGGAAGGGTCTCAGCTTTGGAACGTTAAGGAGTTGGATATCACATCTCATGTTATAGGAAGAGTCTCAGGTTTGGAATAAACATTGAGATATCACATCTCTGCAATTGGAAGTGTCTCAGGATTGGGATGGGAAGGAGTTGGATATCACATCTCATGCTATAGGAAGGGTCTCAGGTTTGGAACGGGAAGGAGTTGGATATCCCATCTCATGTTATAGGACGGGTCTCAGGTTTGGTATTAGAAGCATTGAGATATCACATCGCATGCTGTAGGAAGGGTCTCAGGATTGGAATGGGAAGGAGTTGGATATTACATTCTTGCTATAGGAAGGATCTCATGTTTGGAATGGGAAGGAGTTGGATATCACATATGCTATAGGAAGGGTCTCAGGTTTGGAACGGGAAGGAGTTGGATATCACATCTCATGCTATAGGAAGGGTCTCAGGTTTAGTATAAGCATTGAGATATCACATCTCTGCTATTGGAAGTGTCTCAGGATTGGAATGGGAAGGAGTTGGATATCCCATCTCATGTTATAGGACGGGTCTCTGGTTTGGTATAAGCATTGAGATATCACATCTCATGCTATAGGAAGGGTCTCAGGATTGGAATGGGAAGGATTTGGATATCACATCTCATGCTATAGGAAGGGTCTCAGGTTTGGTATACGCATGGAGATATCACTTCTCATGCTATAGGAAGGGTCTCAGGATTGGAATGGGAAGGAGTTGGATATCACATCTCATGCTATAGGAAGGGTCTCGGGTTTGGTATAAGCATGGAGATATCACTTCTCATGCTATAGGAAGGGTCTCAGGATTGGAATGGGAAGGAGTTGGATATCACATCTCATGTTATAGGAAGGATCTCAGGTTTGGTATTAGAAGCATTGAGACATCACATCTCATGCTATGGGAAGGGTCTCAGGATTAGAATGGGAAGGACTTGGATATCCCATCTCATGTTATAGGAAGGGTCTCAGGTTTGGTATTAGAAGCATTGAGATATCACATCTCATGCTATAGGAAGGGTCTCAGGATTGGAATGGGAAGGACTTGGATGTCAGATCTCATGCTATAGGGAGGGTCTCAAGTTTGATATTAGAAGCATTGAGATAACAAATCTCATGATATCGGAAGGGTGTCAGGATTGGAATGGGAAGGAGTTGGATATCACATCTCATGATAAAGGAAGGGTCTAAGGTTTGGAAGGGGAAGGATTTGGATATCACATCTCATGTTATAGGACGGGTCTCAGGTTTGGTATTAGAAGCATTGAGATATCAAGTCTCATGGTATAGGAAGGGTCTCAGAATTGGAATGGGAAGGAGTTGGATATCACATCTCAAGCTATAGGAAGGGTCTCAGGATTGGAATGGGAAGGAGTTTGATATCACATCTCATGCCATAGTATGGGTCTCAGGTTTGGTAGAAGCATTGGGATATCACATCTCATGCTATCGGAAGGGTATCAGGATTGGATTTGGAAGGAGTTGGATATCCCATCTCATGCTATAGGAAGGGTCTCAGGTTGGAATGGGAAGGAGTTGGATATCACATCTCATGTTATAGGAAGGGTCTCAGGATTGGAATGGGAAGGACTTGGATATCATATCTCATGCTATAGGAAGGCTCTCAGGTTTGGAAGGGGAAGGAGTTGGATATCACATTTCATGTTAGAGGAAGGATCTCAGGTTTGGTATTAGAGGCATTGAGATTTCACATCTCATGCTATAGGAAGGTTCTCAGGATTGGAATGGGAAGGAGTTGGATATCACATCTCAAGCTATAGGAAGGGTCTCAGGTTTGGTATAAGCATTGAGATATCACATCTCATGCTATAGGAAGGGTCTCAGGATTGGAATGGGAAGGAGTTGGATATCACATCTCATGTTATAGGAAAGATATCAGGTTTGGTATTAGAAGCATTGAGACATCACATCTCATGTTATAGGAAGGGTCTCAGGATTGGAATGGGAAGAAGTTGGATATCACATCTCATGCTATAGGAAGGGTCTCAGGTTTGGTATAAGCATTGAGATATCACATCTCATGCTATAGGAAGGGTCTCAGGATTGGAATGGGAAGGAGTTGTATATGACATCTCATGCCATAGGAAGGGTCTCAGGTTTGGTATAAGCATTGAGATATCACATCTCATGCTATAGGAAGTGTCTCAGGATTGGAATTGAAAGGAGTTGGATATCCCATCTCATGTTATAGGACGGGTCTCAGGTTTGTAATTAGAATCATTGAGATATCATATTGCATGCTGTAGGAAGGGTCTAAGGATTGGAATGGGAAGGACTTGGATATCACATCTCATGCTATAGGTAGGCTCTCAGGTTTGGAAAGGGAAGGAGTTGGATATCACATTTCATGTTAGAGGAAGGATCTCAGGTTTGGTATTAGAGGCATTGAGATATCACATCTCATGCTATAGGAAGGGTCTCAGGATTGGAATGGGAAGGAGTTGGATATCACATCTCATGCTATAGGAAGGATCTCAGGTTTGGTATTAGAAGCATTGAGACATCACATCTCATGCTATGGGAAGGGTCTCAGGATTGGAATGGGAAGGAGTTGGATATCACATCTCATGCTATAGGAAGGGTCTCAGGTTTGGTATAAGCATTAAGATATCACATCTCATACTATAGGAAGGGTCTCAGGATTGGAATGGGAAGGAGTTGTATGTGACATCTTATGCCATAGGAAGGGTCTCAGGTTTGGTATAAGCATTGAGATATCACATCTCTGCTATCGGAAGGGTCTCAGGATTGGAATGGGAAGGAGTTGGATATCCCATCTCATGTTATAGGAAGAGTCACAGGTTTGGTATTAGAAGCATTGAGATATCACATCTCATGCTATAGGAAGTGTCTCAGGATTGGAATGGGAAGGAGTTTGATATCACATCTCATGCCATGTATGGGTCTCAGGTTTTGTAGAAGCATTGGGATATCACATCTCATGCTATCGGAAGGGTATCAGGATTGGATTTGGAAGGAGTTGAATATCCCATCTCATGCTATAGGAAGGGTCTCAGGTTGGAATGGGAAGGAGTTGGATATCACATCTGATGTTATAGGAAGGGTCTCAGGATTGGAATGGGAAGGACTTTGATATCACATCTCATGCTATAGGAAGGCTCTCAGGTTTGGAAGGGGAAGGAGTTGGATATCACATTTCATGTTATAGGAAAGATCGCAGGTTTGGTATTAGAAGCATTGAGACATCACATCTCATGTTATAGGAAGGGTCTCAGGATTGGAATGGGAAGGACTTGGATATCACATCTCATGCTATAGGAAGGCTCTCAGGTTTGGAAGGGGAAGGAGTTGGATATCACATTTCATATTAGAGGTAGGATCTCAGGTTTGGTAAAAAGGCATTGAGATAACACATCTCATGCTATCGGAAGGGTCTCAGGATTGGAATGGGAAGGAGTTTGATATCACATCTCATGCTATAGGAAAGGTCTCAGGTTTGGAACTGGAAGGAGTTGGATATCCCATCTCATGTTATAGGACGGGTCTCAGGTTTGGTATTAGAAGCATTGAGATATCACATCGCATGCTGTAGGAAGGGTCTCAGGATTGGAATGGGAAGGAGTTGGATATTACATTCTTGCTATAGGAAGGGTCTCATGTTTGGAATGGGAAGGAGTTGGATATCACATATGCTATAGGAAGGTTCTCAGGTTTGGAACGGGAAAGAATTGGATATCACATCTCATGCTATAGGAAGGGCCTCAGGATTGGAATGGGAAGGAGTTTGATATCACATCTCATGCCATGGTATGGGTCTCAGGTTTTGTAGAAGCATTGGGATATCACATCACATGCTATCGGAAGGGTATCGGGATTGGATTTGGAAGGAGTTGGATATCCCATCTCATGCTATAGGCAGGGTCTAAGGTTGGAATGGGAAGGAGTTGGATATCACATCTCATGTTATAGGAAGGGTCTCAGGATTGGAATGGGAAGGACTTGGATATCACATCTCATTCTATAGGAAGGCTCTCAGGGTTGGAAGGGGAAGGAGTTGGATATCACATTTCATGTTAGAGGTAGGATCTCAGGTTTGGTATTAGAGGCATTGAGATATCACATCTCATGCCATCAGAAGGGTCTCAGGATTGGAATGGGAAGGAGTTGGATATCACATCTCATGCTAAAGGGAGGGTCTAAGGTTTGGAAGGGGAAGGATTTGGACATCACATCTCATGTTATAGGAATTATCTCAGGTTTGGTATTAGAAGCATTGAGATATCACATCTCATGCTATCGGAAGGGTCTCAGGTTTGGTATAAGCATTGAGATATCACATCTCTGCTATCGGAAGGGTCTCAGGATTGGAAAGGGAAGGATTTGGAGTTCACAGGTTATAGGATGGTTCTCAGGTTTGGTTTTAGAAGCATTAAGATATAACATCTCATGCTATAGGAAGGGTCTCAGGTTTGGAATGGGAAGGAGTTGATATCAGATCTCATGCTAAAGGAAAGGTCTCAGGTTTGGAAGGGGAAGGATTTGGATCTCACATCTCATGTTTTAGGACGGGTCTCAGGTTTGGTATTAGAAGCATTGAAATATCACATCTCATGGTATAGGAAGGGTCTCAGGTTTGGAAAGGGAATGATTTGGATTTCACATCTCATGTTATAGGATGGTTCTCATGTTTGGTTTTAGAAGCATTGAGATATCACATCTCATGCTATCGGAAGGGTCTCAGGTTTGGAATGGGAAGGAGTTTGATATCACATCTCATGTTATAGGAAGGATCTCAGGTTTGGTATTAGAAGCATTGAGATATCACATCTCATGCTATAGGAAGGGTCTCAGGATAGGAATGTGAAGGATTTGGATATCACATCATACTAAAGGTAGGGTCTCAGGTTTGGTATAAGCATTGAGATATCACATCTCATGCTATAGGAAGGGTCTCAGGATTGGAATCGGAAGGAGTTGTATTGGAATCTCATGCCATAGGAAGGGTCTCAGGTTTGGTATAAGCATTGAGATATCACATCTCTGCTATCGGAAGGGTCTCAGGATTGGAATGGGAAGGAGTAGGATATCCCATCTCGTTATAGGAAGGGTCTCAGGTTTGGTATTAGAAGCATTGAGATATCACATCTCATGCTATAGGAAGGGTCTAAGGTTTGGAAAGGGGAAGGATTTGGGTACCACATCTCATGTTATAGGATCGGTCTCAGGTTTGGTATTAGAAGCATTGAGATATCAAGTCTCATGGTATAGGACGGGTCTCAGAATTGGAATGGGAAGGAGTTGGATATCACATCTCAAGCTATAGGAAGGGTCTCAGGATTGGAATGGGAAGGAGTTTGATATCACATCTCATGCCATGGTATGGGTCTCAGGTTTTGTAGAAGCATTGGGATATCACATCACATGCTATCGGAAGGGTATCGGGATTGGATTTGGAAGGAGTTGGATATCCCATCTCATGCTATAGGCAGGGTCTAAGGTTGGAATGGGAAGGAGTTGGATATCACATCTCATGTTATAGGAAGGGTCTCAGGATTGGAATGGGAAGGACTTGGATATCACATCTCATTCTATAGGAAGGCTCTCAGGGTTGGAAGGGGAAGGAGTTGGATATCACATTTCATGTTAGAGGTAGGATCTCAGGTTTGGTATTAGAGGCATTGAGATATCACATCTCATGCCATCAGAAGGGTCTCAGGATTGGAATGGGAAGGAGTTGGATATCACATCTCATGCTAAAGGGAGGGTCTAAGGTTTGGAAGGGGAAGGATTTGGACATCACATCTCATGTTATAGGAATTATCTCAGGTTTGGTATTAGAAGCATTGAGATATCACATCTCATGCTATCGGAAGGGTCTCAGGTTTGGTATAAGCATTGAGATATCACATCTCTGCTATCGGAAGGGTCTCAGGATTGGAAAGGGAAGGACTTGGATATCACAATTCATGTTATAGGAAGGGCCACAGGTTTGGTATTAGAAGCATTGAGATATCACATCTCATGCTATAGGAAGGGTCTCAGGATTGGAATGGGAAGGACTTGGATATCACATCTCATGTTATAGGAAGGGTCGCAGGTTTGGTATTAGAAGCATTGAGATATCACATCTCATGCTATAGGAAGGGTCTCAGGAATGGAATGGGAAGGACTTGGATATCACATCTCATGATACAGGAAGGGTCTAAGGTTTGGAAGGGGAAGGATTTGGATATCACATCTCATGTTATTGGACCGGTCTCAGGTTTGGTATTAGAAGCATTGAGATATCAAGTCTCATGGTATAGGACGGGAGTTTGATATCACATCTCATGCCATGGTATGGGTCTCAGGTTTTGTAGAAGCATTGGGATATCACATCTCATGCTATCGGAAGGGTATCAGGATTGGATTTGGAAGGAGTTGGATATCCCATCTCATGCTATAGGAAGGGTCTCAGGATTGGAATGGGAAGGACTTGGATATCACATCTCATGCTGTAGGAAGGCTCTCAGGTTTGGAAAGGGAAGGAGTTGGATATCACATTTCATGTTAGAGGTAGGATCTCAGGTTTGGTATTAGAGGCATTGAGATATCACATCTCAAGCTATCTCAGGATTGGAATGGGAAGGAGTTTGATATCACATCTCGAGCTATAGGAAGGGTCTCAGGTTTGGGAAGGGAAGGATTGGGATTTCACATCTCGTTATAGGATGGTTCTCATGTTTGTTTTTAGAAGCATTGAGATATCAAATCTCATGCTATTGGAAGGGTCTCAGGTTTGGAATGGGAAGGAGTTGGATATCACATCTCATGTTATAGGAAGGATCTCAGGTTTGGTATTAGAAGCATTGAGATATCACATCTCATGCTATAGGAAGGGTCTCAGGATAGGAATGTGAAGGATTTGGATATCACATCATACTAAAGGTAGGGTCTCAGGTTTGGTATAAGCATTGAGATATCACATCTCATGCTATAGGAAGGGTCTCAGGATTGGAATCGGAAGGAGTTGTATTGGAATCTCATGCCATAGGAAGGGTCTCAGGTTTGGTATAAGCATTGAGATATCACATCTCTGCTATCGGAAGGGTCTCAGGATTGGAATGGGAAGGAGTAGGATATCCCATCTCGTTATAGGAAGGGTCTCAGGTTTGGTATTAGAAGCATTGAGATATCACATCTCATGCTATAGGAAGGGTCTAAGGTTTGGAAAGGGGAAGGATTTGGGTACCACATCTCATGTTATAGGATCGGTCTCAGGTTTGGTATTAGAAGCATTGAGATATCAAGTCTCATGGTATAGGACGGGTCTCAGAATTGGAATGGGAAGGAGTTGGATATCACATCTCAAGCTATAGGAAGGGTCTCAGGATTGGAATGGGAAGGAGTTTGATATCACATCTCATGCCATGGTATGGGTCTCAGGTTTTGTAGAAGCATTGGGATATCACATCACATGCTATCGGAAGGGTATCGGGATTGGATTTGGAAGGAGTTGGATATCCCATCTCATGCTATAGGCAGGGTCTAAGGTTGGAATGGGAAGGAGTTGGATATCACATCTCATGTTATAGGAAGGGTCTCAGGATTGGAATGGGAAGGACTTGGATATCACATCTCATTCTATAGGAAGGCTCTCAGGGTTGGAAGGGGAAGGAGTTGGATATCACATTTCATGTTAGAGGTAGGATCTCAGGTTTGGTATTAGAGGCATTGAGATATCACATCTCATGCCATCAGAAGGGTCTCAGGATTGGAATGGGAAGGAGTTGGATATCACATCTCATGCTAAAGGGAGGGTCTAAGGTTTGGAAGGGGAAGGATTTGGACATCACATCTCATGTTATAGGAATTATCTCAGGTTTGGTATTAGAAGCATTGAGATATCACATCTCATGCTATCGGAAGGGTCTCAGGTTTGGTATAAGCATTGAGATATCACATCTCTGCTATCGGAAGGGTCTCAGGATTGGAAAGGGAAGGACTTGGATATCACAATTCATGTTATAGGAAGGGCCACAGGTTTGGTATTAGAAGCATTGAGATATCACATCTCATGCTATAGGAAGGGTCTCAGGATTGGAATGGGAAGGACTTGGATATCACATCTCATGTTATAGGAAGGGTCGCAGGTTTGGTATTAGAAGCATTGAGATATCACATCTCATGCTATAGGAAGGGTCTCAGGAATGGAATGGGAAGGACTTGGATATCACATCTCATGATACAGGAAGGGTCTAAGGTTTGGAAGGGGAAGGATTTGGATATCACATCTCATGTTATTGGACCGGTCTCAGGTTTGGTATTAGAAGCATTGAGATATCAAGTCTCATGGTATAGGACGGGAGTTTGATATCACATCTCATGCCATGGTATGGGTCTCAGGTTTTGTAGAAGCATTGGGATATCACATCTCATGCTATCGGAAGGGTATCAGGATTGGATTTGGAAGGAGTTGGATATCCCATCTCATGCTATAGGAAGGGTCTCAGGATTGGAATGGGAAGGACTTGGATATCACATCTCATGCTGTAGGAAGGCTCTCAGGTTTGGAAAGGGAAGGAGTTGGATATCACATTTCATGTTAGAGGTAGGATCTCAGGTTTGGTATTAGAGGCATTGAGATATCACATCTCAAGCTATCTCAGGATTGGAATGGGAAGGAGTTTGATATCACATCTCGAGCTATAGGAAGGGTCTCAGGTTTGGGAAGGGAAGGATTGGGATTTCACATCTCGTTATAGGATGGTTCTCATGTTTGTTTTTAGAAGCATTGAGATATCAAATCTCATGCTATTGGAAGGGTCTCAGGTTTGGAATGGGAAGGAGTTGGATATCACATCTCATGTTATAGGAAGGATCTCAGGTTTGGTATTAGAAGCATTGAGATATCACATCTCATGCTATAGGAAGGGTCTCAGGATAGGAATGTGAAGGATTTGGATATCACATCATACTAAAGGTAGGGTCTCAGGTTTGGTATAAGCATTGAGATATCACATCTCATGCTATAGGAAGGGTCTCAGGATTGGAATCGGAAGGAGTTGTATTGGAATCTCATGCCATAGGAAGGGTCTCAGGTTTGGTATAAGCATTGAGATATCACATCTCTGCTATCGGAAGGGTCTCAGGATTGGAATGGGAAGGAGTAGGATATCCCATCTCGTTATAGGAAGGGTCTCAGGTTTGGTATTAGAAGCATTGAGATATCACATCTCATGCTATAGGAAGGGTCTAAGGTTTGGAAAGGGGAAGGATTTGGGTACCACATCTCATGTTATAGGATCGGTCTCAGGTTTGGTATTAGAAGCATTGAGATATCAAGTCTCATGGTATAGGACGGGTCTCAGAATTGGAATGGGAAGGAGTTGGATATCACATCTCAAGCTATAGGAAGGGTCTCAGGATTGGAATGGGAAGGAGTTTGATATCACATCTCATGCCATGGTATGGGTCTCAGGTTTTGTAGAAGCATTGGGATATCACATCACATGCTATCGGAAGGGTATCGGGATTGGATTTGGAAGGAGTTGGATATCCCATCTCATGCTATAGGCAGGGTCTAAGGTTGGAATGGGAAGGAGTTGGATATCACATCTCATGTTATAGGAAGGGTCTCAGGATTGGAATGGGAAGGACTTGGATATCACATCTCATTCTATAGGAAGGCTCTCAGGGTTGGAAGGGGAAGGAGTTGGATATCACATTTCATGTTAGAGGTAGGATCTCAGGTTTGGTATTAGAGGCATTGAGATATCACATCTCATGCCATCAGAAGGGTCTCAGGATTGGAATGGGAAGGAGTTGGATATCACATCTCATGCTAAAGGGAGGGTCTAAGGTTTGGAAGGGGAAGGATTTGGACATCACATCTCATGTTATAGGAATTATCTCAGGTTTGGTATTAGAAGCATTGAGATATCACATCTCATGCTATCGGAAGGGTCTCAGGTTTGGTATAAGCATTGAGATATCACATCTCTGCTATCGGAAGGGTCTCAGGATTGGAAAGGGAAGGACTTGGATATCACAATTCATGTTATAGGAAGGGCCTCAGGTTTGGTATTAGAAGCATTGAGATATCACATCTCATGCTATAGGAAGGGTCTCAGGATTGGAATGGGAAGGACTTGGATATCACATCTCATGTTATAGGAAGGGTCGCAGGTTTGGTATTAGAAGCATTGAGATATCACATCTCATGCTATAGGAAGGGTCTCAGGAATGGAATGGGAAGGACTTGGATATCACATCTCATGATACAGGAAGGGTCTAAGGTTTGGAAGGGGAAGGATTTGGATATCACATCTCATGTTATTGGACCGGTCTCAGGTTTGGTATTAGAAGCATTGAGATATCAAGTCTCATGGTATAGGACGGGAGTTTGATATCACATCTCATGCCATGGTATGGGTCTCAGGTTTTGTAGAAGCATTGGGATATCACATCTCATGCTATCGGAAGGGTATCAGGATTGGATTTGGAAGGAGTTGGATATCCCATCTCATGCTATAGGAAGGGTCTCAGGATTGGAATGGGAAGGACCTGGATATCACATCTCATGCTGTAGGAAGGCTCTCAGGTTTGGAAAGGGAAGGAGTTGGATATCACATTTCATGTTAGAGGTAGGATCTCAGGTTTGGTATTAGAGGCATTGAGATATCACATCTCAAGCTATCTCAGGATTGGAATGGGAAGGAGTTTGATATCACATCTCGAGCTATAGGAAGGGTCTCAGGTTTGGGAAGGGAAGGATTGGGATTTCACATCTCGTTATAGGATGGTTCTCATGTTTGTTTTTAGAAGCATTGAGATATCAAATCTCATGCTATTGGAAGGGTCTCAGGTTTGGAATGGGAAGGAGTTGGATATCACATCTCATGTTATAGGAAGGATCTCAGGTTTGGTATTAGAAGCATTGAGATATCACATCTCATGCTATAGGAAGGGTCTCAGGATAGGAATGTGAAGGATTTGGATATCACATCATACTAAAGGTAGGGTCTCAGGTTTGGTATAAGCATTGAGATATCACATCTCTGCTATCGGAAGGGTCTCAGGATTGGATTGGGAAGGAGTTGGATATCCCTTCTCATGCTATAGGGAGGGTCTCAGGTTGGAATGGGAAGGAGTTGGATATCACATCTCATGCTATAGGAAGGGTCTCAAGATTAAAATGGGAAGGATTTGGATATCACATCTCTTGCTAAAGGAAGGGTCTCAGGTTTGGAAGGGGAAGGATTTGGATATCATATCTCATGTTATAGGGCGGGTCCCAGGTTTGGTATTAGAAGCATTGAGATATCACATCTCATGGCATAGGAAGGGTCTCAGGATTGGAATGGGAAGGAGTTGGATATCACATCTCATCCAATAGAAAGGGTCTCAGGTTTGGAATGGGAAGGAATTGGATATCACATCATGTTATAGGAAGGATCTCAGGATTGGAATGGGAAGGATTTGGATATCCCTTCTCATGCTATAGGAAGTGTCTCAGGTTGGAATGGGAAGGAGTTGGATATCATATCTCGTTATAGGAAGGGTCTCAGGATTGGAATGGGAAGGATTTGGATATCACATCTCTTGCTATAGGAAGGGTCTCAGGTTTTTTATTAGAAACATTGAGCTATCACATCTCATGCTATAGGAAGGGTTTCAGGATTGGAATGGGAAGGATTTGGATATCACATCTCATGCTAAAGGAAGGGTCTCAGGTTTGGAAGGGGAAGGATTTGGATATCATATCTCATGTTATAGGACGGGTCACAGGTTTGGTATTAGAAGCATTGAGATATCACATCTCATGCTATAGGAGGAGTCTCAGGATTGGAATGGGAAGGAGTTGGATATCACGTCTCATGTTATAGGAAGGGCCTCAGGATTGGAATGGCAAGGAGTTGGATATCACATCTCATGCTAAAGGAAGGGTCTCAGGTTTGATAGAAGCATTGAGATATCACATCTCATGCTATAGGAAGGAACTCAGGATTGCAATGGGAAGGAGTTGGATATCACATCTCATGCCATAGGATGGGTCATCAGGTTTGGTATAAGCATTGAGATATCACATCTCTGCTATCGGAAGGGGCTCAGGATAGGAATGGGAAGGACTTAGATATCACATCTCATACTATAGGGAGGGTCTCAGTTTTGATATTAGAAGCATTGAGCTATCACATCTCATGCTATCGGAAGGGTCTCAGGATTGGAATGGGATGGAGTTGGATATCACATCGCAAGCTATCTCGGGATTGGAATGGGAAGGAGTTTGATATCACATCTCAAGCTATAGGAAGGGTCTCAGGTTTGGAAGGGGAAGGATTTGGATCTCACATCTCATGTTATAGGATGGTTCTCATGTTTGGTTTTAGTAGCATTGAGATATCACATCTCATGCTATCGGAAGGGTCTCAGGTTTGGAATGGGAAGGAGTTGATATCAGATCTCATGCTAAAGGAAAGGTCTCAGGTTTGGAAGGGGAAGGATTTGGATCTCACATCTCATGTTTTAGGACGGGTCTCAGGTTTGGTATTAGAAGCATTGAAATATCACATCTCATGGTATAGGAAGGGTCTCAGGTTTGGAAAGGGAATGATTTGGATTTCACATCTCATGTTATAGGATGGTTCTCATGTTTGGTTTTAGAAGCATTGAAATATCACATCTCATGGTATAGGAAGGGTCTCAGGTTTGGAAAGGGAATGATTTGGATTTCACATCTCATGTTATAGGAAGGATCTCAGGTTTGGTATTAGAAGCATTGAGATATCACATCTCATGCTATAGGAAGGGTTTTAGGATTGGAATCGGAAGGGGTTGTATATGACATCTCATGTTATAGGAAGGATCTCAGGTTTGGTATTAGAAGCATTGAGATATCACATCTCATGCTATAGGAAGGGTCTCAGGATTGGAATCGGAAGGAGTTGTATTGGAATCTCATGCCATAGGAAGGGTCTCAGGTTTGGTATAAGCATTGAGATATCACATCTCTGCTATCGGAAGGGTCTCAGGATTGGAATGGGAAGGAGTAGGATATCCCATCTCGTTATAGGAAGGGTCTCAGGTTTGGTATTAGAAGCATTGAGATATCACATCTCATGCTATAGGAAGGGTCTAAGGTTTGGAAAGGGGAAGGATTTGGGTACCACATCTCATGTTATAGGATCGGTCTCAGGTTTGGTATTAGAAGCATTGAGATATCAAGTCTCATGGTATAGGACGGGTCTCAGAATTGGAATGGGAAGGAGTTGGATATCACATCTCAAGCTATAGGAAGGGTCTCAGGATTGGAATGGGAAGGAGTTTGATATCACATCTCATGCCATGGTATGGGTCTCAGGTTTTGTAGAAGCATTGGGATATCACATCACATGCTATCGGAAGGGTATCGGGATTGGATTTGGAAGGAGTTGGATATCCCATCTCATGCTATAGGCAGGGTCTAAGTTTGGAATGGGAAGGAGTTGGATATCACATCTCATGTTATAGGAAGGGTCTCAGGATTGGAATGGGAAGGACTTGGATATCACATCTCATTCTATAGGAAGGCTCTCAGGGTTGGAAGGGGAAGGAGTTGGATATCACATTTCATGTTAGAGGTAGGATCTCAGGTTTGGTATTAGAGGCATTGAGATATCACATCTCATGCCATCGGAAGGGTGTCTGGATTGGAATGGGAAGGAGTTGGATATCACATCTCATGATAAAGGAAGGGTCTAAGGTTTGGAAGGGGAAGGATTTGGATATCACATCTCATGTTATAGGACGGGTCTCAGGTTTGGTATTAGAAGCATTGAGATATCAAGTCTCATGGTATAGGAAGGGTCTCAGAATTGGAATGGGAAGGAGTTGGATATCACATCTCAAGCTATAGGAAGGGTCTCAGGATTGGAATGGGAAGGAGTTTGATATCACATCTCATGCCATAGTATGGGTCTCAGGTTTGGTAGAAGCATTGGGATATCACATCTCATGCTATCGGAAGGGTATCAGGATTGGATTTGGAAGGAGTTGGATATCCCATCTCATGCTATAGGAAGGGTCTCAGGTTGGAATGGGAAGGAGTTGGATATCACATCTCATGTTATAGGAAGGGTCTCGGGATTGGAATGGGAAGGACTTGGATATCATATCTCATGCTATAGGAAGGCTCTCAGGTTTTGAAGGGGAAGGAGTTGGATATCACATCTCATGTTATAGGACGGGTCTCAGGTTTGGTATTAGAAGCATTGAGATATCAAGTCTCATGGTATAGGAAGGGTCTCAGAATTGGAATGGGAAGGAGTTGGATATCACATCTCATGTTATAGGAAAGATATCAGGTTTGGTATTAGAAGCATTGAGACATCACATCTCATGTTATAGGAAGGGTCTCATGTTTGGAATGGGAAGGAGTTGGATATCACATATGCTATAGGAAGGGTCTCAGGTTTGGAACGGGAAAGAATTGGATATCACATCTCATGCTATAGGAAGGGTCTCAGGTTTGGTATAAGCATTGAGATATCACATCTCTGCTATCGGAAGTGTCTCAGGATTGGAATGGGAAGGAGTTGGATATCCCATCTCATGTTATAGGACGGGTCTCAGGTTTGTTATTAGAATCATTGAGATATCATATTGCATGCTGTAGGAAGGGTCTAAGGATTGGAATGGGAAGGACTTGGATATCACATCTCATGCTATAGGTAGGCTCTCAGGTTTGGAAAGGGAAGGAGTCGGATATCACATTTCATGTTAGAGGAAGGATCTCAGGTTTGGTATTAGAGGCATTGAGATATAACATCTCATGCTATAGGAAGTGTCTCAGGATTGGAATGGGAAGGAGTTGGATATCACATCTCATGCTATAGGAAGGGATTCAGGTTTGGTATAAGCATTGAGATATCACATCTCATGCTATAGGAAGGGTCTCAGGATTGGAATGGGAAGGAGTTGGATATCACATCTCATGCTATAGGAAGGGTCTCAGGTTTGGTATAAGCATTGAGATATCACATCTCATGCTATAGGAAGGGTCTCAGGATTGGAATGGGAAGGAGTTGTATATGACATCTCATGCCATAGGAAGGGTCTCGGGTTTGGTATAAGCATTGAGATATCACATCTCTGCTATCGGAAGGGTCTCAGGATTGGAATGGGAAGGAGTTTGATATCACATCTCATGCCATGTATGGGTCTCAGGTTTTGTAGAAGCATTGGGATATCACATCTCATGCTATCGGAAGGGTATCAGGATTGGATTTGGAAGGAGTTGGATATCCCATCTCATGCTATAGGAAGGGTCTCAGGTTGGAATGGGAAGGAGTTGGATATCACATCTGATGTTATAGGAAGGGTCTCAGGATTGGAATGGGAAGGACTTGGATATCACATCTCATGCTATAGGAAGGCTCCCAGGTTTGGAAGGGGAAGGAGTTGGATATCACATTTCATGCTATCGGAAGTATCTCAGGTTTGGTATTAGAGGCATTGAGATATCACATCTCATGCTATCATAAGGGTCTCAGGATTGGAATGGGAAGGAGCTGGATATCACATCTCATGCTATAGGAAGGGTCTCAGGTTTGGAACGGGAAGGAGTTGGATATCACATCTCATGCTATCGGAAGTGTCTCAGGATTGGAATGGGAAGGAGTTTGATATCACATCTCATGCCATGAATGGGTCTCAGGTTTTGTAGAAGCATTGGGATATCACATCTCATGCTATCGGAAGGGTATCAGGATTGGATTTGGAAGGAGTTGGATATCCCATCTCATGCTATAGGAAGGGTCTCAGGTTGGAATGGGAAGGAGTTGGATATCACATCTGATGTTATAGGAAGGGTCTCAGGATTGGAATGGGAAGGACTTGGATATCACATCTCATGCTATAGGAAGGCTCTCAGGTTTTGAAGGGGAAGGAGTTGGATATCACATCTCATGTTATAGGACGGGTCTCAGGTTTGGTATTAGAAGCATTGAGATATCAAGTCTCATGGTATAGGAAGGGTCTCAGAATTGGAATGGGAAGGAGTTGGATATCATATCTCAAGCTATAGGAAGGGTCTCAGGATTGGAATGGGAAGGAGTTTGATATCACATCTCATGCCATAGTATGGGTCTCAGGTTTGGTAGAAGCATTGGGATATCACATCTCATGCTATCGGAAGGGTATCAGGATTGGATTTGGAAGGAGTTGGATATCCCATCTCATGCTATAGGAAGGGTCTCAGGTTGGAATGGGAAGGAGTTGGATATCACAGCTCATGTTATAGGAAGGGTCTCAGGATTGGAATGGGAAGGAGTTGGATATCCCCTCTCATGTTATAGGACGGGTCTCTGGTTTGGTATAAGCATTGAGATATCACATCTCATGCTATAGGAAGGGTCTCAGGATTGGAATGGGAAGGATTTGGATATCACATCTCATGCTATAGGAAGGGTCTCAGGTTTGGTATACGCATGGAGATATCACTTCTCATGCTATAGGAAGGGTCTCAGGATTGGAATGGGAAGGAGTTGGATATCACATCTCATGCTATAGGAAGGGTCTCGGGTTTGGTATAAGCATGGAGATATCACTTCTCATGCTATAGGAAGGGTCTCAGGATTGGAATGGGAAGGAGTTGGATATCACATCTCATGTTATAGGAAGGATCTCAGGTTTGGTATTAGAAGCATTGAGACATCACATCTCATGCTATGGGAAGGGTCTCAGGATTAGAATGGGAAGGACTTGGATATCCCATCTCATGTTATAGGAAGGGTCTCAGGTTTGGTATTAGAAGCATTGAGATATCACATCTCATGCTATAGGAAGGGTCTCAGGATTGGAATGGGAAGGACTTGGATGTCAGATCTCATGCTATAGGGAGGGTCTCAAGTTTGATATTAGAAGCATTGAGATAACAAATCTCATGATATCGGAAGGGTGTCAGGATTGGAATGGGAAGGAGTTGGATATCACATCTCATGATAAAGGAAGGGTCTAAGGTTTGGAAGGGGAAGGATTTGGATATCACATCTCATGTTATAGGACGGGTCTCAGGTTTGGTATTAGAAGCATTGAGATATCAAGTCTCATGGTATAGGAAGGGTCTCAGAATTGGAATGGGAAGGAGTTGGATATCACATCTCAAGCTATAGGAAGGGTCTCAGGATTGGAATGGGAAGGAGTTTGATATCACATCTCATGCCATAGTATGGGTCTCAGGTTTGGTAGAAGCATTGGGATATCACATCGGATGCTATCGGAAGGGTATCAGGATTGGATTTGGAAGGAGTTGGATATCCCATCTCATGCTATAGGAAGGGTCTCAGGTTGGAATGGGAAGGAGTTGGATATCACATCTCATGTTATAGGAAGGGTCTCAGGATTGGAATGGGAAGGACTTGGATATCATATCTCATGCTATAGGAAGGCTCTCAGGTTTGGAAGGGGAAGGAGTTGGATATCACATTTCATGTTAGAGGAAGGATCTCAGGTTTGGTATTAGAGGCATTGAGATATCACATCTCATGCTATAGGAAGGTTCTCAGGATTGGAATGGGAAGGAGTTGGATATCACATCTCAAGCTATAGGAAGGGTCTCAGGTTTGGTATAAGAATTGAGATATCACATCTCATGCTATAGGAAGGGTCTAAGGATTGGAATGGGAAGGAGTTGGATATCACATCTCATGTTATAGGAAAGATATCAGGTTTGGTATTAGAAGCATTGAGACATCACATCTCATGTTATAGGAAGGGTCTCAGGATTGGAATGGGAAGAAGTTGGATATCACATCTCATGCTATAGGAAGGGTCTCAGGTTTGGTATAAGCATTGAGATATCACATCTCATGCTATAGGAAGGGTCTCAGGATTGGAATGGGAAGGAGTTGTATATAACATCTCATGCCATAGGAAGGGCCTCAGGTTTGGTATAAGCATTGAGATATCACATCTCATGCTATAGGAAGTGTCTCAGGATTGGAATTGAAAGGAGTTGGATATCCCATCTCATGTTATAGGACGGGTCTCAGGTTTGTTATTAGAATCATTGAGATATCATATTGCATGCTGTAGGACTGGTCTAAGGATTGGAATGGTAAGGACTTGGATATCACATCTGATGCTATAGGTAGGCTCTCAGGTTTGGAAAGGGAAGGAGTTGGATATCACATTTCATGTTAGAGGAAGGATCTCAGGTTTGGTATTAGAGGCATTGAGATATCACATCTCATGCTATAGGAAGGGTCTCAGGATTGGAATGGGAAGGAGTTGGATATCACATCTCATGCTATAGGAAGGATCTCAGGTTTGGTATTAGAAGCATTGAGACATCACATCTCATGCTATGGGAAGGGTCTCAGGATTGGAATGGGAAGGAGTTGGATATCACATCTCATGCTATAGGAAGGGTCTCAGGTTTGGTATAAGCATTAAGATATCACATCTCATACTATAGGAAGGGTCTCAGGATTGGAATGGGAAGGAGTTGTATGTGACATCTTATGCCATAGGAAGGGTCTCAGGTTTGGTATAAGCATTGAGATATCACATCTCTGCTATCGGAAGGGTCTCAGGATTGGAATGGGAAGGAGTTGGATATCCCATCTCATGTTATAGGAAGAGTCACAGGTTTGGTATTAGAAGCATTGAGATATCACATCTCATGCTATAGGAAGTGTCTCAGGATTGGAATGGGAAGGAGTTTGATATCACATCTCATGCCATGTATGGGTCTCAGGTTTTGTAGAAGCATTGGGATATCACATCTCATGCTATCGGAAGGGTATCAGGATTGGATTTGGAAGGAGTTGAATATCCCATCTCATGCTATAGGAAGGGTCTCAGGTTGGAATGGGAAGGAGTTGGATATCACATCTGATGTTATAGGAAGGGTCTCAGGATTGGAATGGGAAGGACTTGGATATCACATCTCATGCTATAGGAAGGCTCTCAGGTTTGGAAGGGGAAGGAGTTGGATATCACATTTCATGTTAGAGGTAGGATCTCAGGTTTGGTAAAGAGGCATTGAGATATCACATCTCATGCTATAGGAAGGGTCTCAGGATTGGAATGGGAAGGAGTTGGATATCACATCTCATGTTATAGGAAAGATCGCAGGTTTGGTATTAGAAGCATGAGACATCACATCTCATGTTATAGGAAGGGTCTCAGGATTGGAATGGGAAGGACTTGGATATCACATCTCATGCTATAGGAAGGCTCTCAGGTTTGGAAGGGGAAGGAGTTGGATATCACATTTCATGTTAGAGGTAGGATCTCAGGTTTGGTAAAAAGGCATTGAGATAACACATCTCATGCTATCGGAAGGGTCTCAGGATTGGAATGGGAAGGAGTTTGATATCACATCTCATGCTATAGGAAAGGTCTCAGGTTTGGAACTGGAAGGAGTTGGATATCCCATCTCATGTTATAGGACGGGTCTCAGGTTTGGTATTAGAAGCATTGAGATATCACATCGCATGCTGTAGGAAGGGTCTCAGGATTGGAATGGGAAGGAGTTGGATATTACATTCTTGCTATAGGAAGGGTCTCATGTTTGGAATGGGAAGGAGTTGGATATCACATATGCTATAGGAAGGGTCTCAGGTTTGGAACGGGAAAGAATTGGATATCACATCTCATGCTATAGGAAGGGTCTCAGGTTTGGTATAAGCATTGAGATATCACATCTCTGCTATCGGAAGTGTCTCAGGATTGGAATGGGAAGGAGTTGGATATCCCATCTCATGTTATAGGACGGGTCTCAGGTTTGTTATTAGAATCATTGAGATATCATATTGCATGCTGTAGGAAGGGTCTAAGGATTGGAATGGGAAGGACTTGGATATCACATCTCATGCTATAGGTAGGCTCTCAGGTTTGGAAAGGGAAGGAGTCGGATATCACATTTCATGTTAGAGGAAGGATCTCAGGTTTGGTATTAGAGGCATTGAGATATCACATCTCATGCTATAGGAAGTGTCTCAGGATTGGAATGGGAAGGAGTTGGATATCACATCTCATGCTATAGGAAGGGATTCAGGTTTGGTATAAGCATTGAGATATCACATCTCATGCTATAGGAAGGGTCTCAGGATTGGAATGGGAAGGAGTTGGATATCACATCTCATGCTATAGGAAGGGTCTCAGGTTTGGTATAAGCATTGAGATATCACATCTCATGCTATAGGAAGGGTCTCAGGATTGGAATGGGAAGGAGTTGTATATGACATCTCATGCCATAGGAAGGGTTTCGGGTTTGGTATAAGCATTGAGATATCACATCTCTGCTATCGGAAGGGTCTCAGGATTGGAATGGGAAGGAGTTTGATATCACATCTCATGCCATGTATGGGTCTCAGGTTTTGTAGAAGCATTGGGATATCACATCTCATGCTATCGGAAGGGTATCAGGATTGGATTTGGAAGGAGTTGGATATCCCATCTCATGCTATAGGAAGGGTCTCAGGTTGGAATGGGAAGGAGTTGGATATCACATCTGATGTTATAGGAAGGGTCTCAGGATTGGAATGGGAAGGACTTGGATATCACATCTCATGCTATAGGAAGGCTCCCAGGTTTGGAAGGGGAAGGAGTGGGATATCACATTTCATGTTAGAGGTAGGATATCAGGTTTGGTAAAGAGGCATTGAGATATCACATCTCGTGCTATAGGAAGGGTCTCACAATTGGAATGGGAAGGAGTTGGATATCACATCTCATGTTATAGGAAAGATCTCAGGTTTGGTATTAGAAGCATTGAGACATCACATCTCATGTTATAGGAAGGGTCTCAGGATTGGAATGGGAAGAAGTTGGATATCACATCTCATGCAATAGGAAGGTTCTCAGGTTTGGTATAAGCATTGAGATATCACATCTCATGCTATAAGAAGGGTCTCAGGATTGGAATGGGAAGGAGTTGTATATGACATCTCATGCCATAGGAAGGGTCTCAGGTTTGGTATAAGCATTGAGATATCACATCTCATGCTATAGGAAGGGTCTCAGGATTGGAATGGGAAGGACTTGGATATCACATCTCATGCTATAGGCAGGGTCTCAGGTTTGGAAAGGGAAGGAGTTGGATATCACATTTCATGTTAGAGGTAGGATCTCAGGTTTGGTATTAGAGGCATTGAGATATCACATCTCATGCTATCAGAAGGGTCTCAGGATTGGAATGGGAAGGAGTTGGATATCACATCTCATGCTAAAGGGAGGGTCTCAGGTTTGGAAGGGGAAGGATTAGGATATCACATCTCATGTTATAGGAAGGATCTCAGGTTTGGTATTAGAAGCATTGAGATATCACATCTCATGCTATCGGAAGTATCTCAGGTTTGGTATTAGAGGCATTGAGATATCACATCTCATGCTATCATAAGGGTCTCAGGATTGGAATGGGAAGGAGCTGGATATCACATCTCATGCTATAGGAAGGGTCTCAGGTTTGGAACGGGAAGGAGTTGGATATCACATCTCATGTTATAGGAAGAGTCTCAGGTTTGGAATAAACATTGAGATATCACATCTCTGCAATCGGAAGTGTCTCAGGATTGGAATGGGAAGGAGTTTGATATCACATCTCATGCCATGTATGGGTCACACGTTTTGTAGAAGCATTGGGATATCACATCTCATGCTATCGGAAGGGTATCAGGATTGGATTTGGAAGGAGTTGGATATCCCATCTCATGCTATAGGAAGGGTCTCAGGTTGGAATGGGAAGGAGTTGGATATCACATCTGATGTTATAGGAAGGGTCTCAGGATTGGAATGGGAAGGACTTGGATATCACATCTCATGCTATAGGAAGGCTCCCAGGTTTGGAAGGGGAAGGAGTTGGATATCACATATCATGTTAGAGGTAGGATATCAGGTTTGGTAAAGAGGCATTGAGATATCACATCTCGTGCTATAGGAAGGGTCTCACAATTGGAATGGGAAGGAGTTGGATATCACATCTCATGTTATAGGAAAGATCTCAGGTTTGGTATTAGAAGCATTGAGACATCACATCTCATGTTATAGGAAGGGTCTCAGGATTGGAATGGGAAGAAGTTGGATATCACATCTCATGCAATAGGAAGGTTCTCAGGTTTGGTATAAGCATTGAGATATCACATCTCATGCTATAAGAAGGGTCTCAGGATTGGAATGGGAAGGAGTTGTATATCACATCTCATGCTATAGGCAGGGTCTCAGGTTTGGAAAGGGAAGGAGTTGGATATCACATTTCATGTTAGAGGTAGGATCTCAGGTTTGGTATTAGAGGCATTGAGATATCACATCTCATGCTATCAGAAGGGTCTCAGGATTGGAATGGGAAGGAGTTGGATATCACATCTCATGCTAAAGGGAGGGTCTCAGGTTTGGAAGGGGAAGGATTAGGATATCACATCTCATGTTATAGGAAGGATCTCAGGTTTGGTATTAGAAGCATTGAGATATCACATCTCATGCTATCGGAAGTATCTCAGGTTTGGTATTAGAGGCATTGAGATATCACATCTCATGCTATCATAAGGGTCTCAGGATTGGAATGGGAAGGAGCTGGATATCACATCTCATGCTATAGGAAGGGTCTCAGGTTTGGAACGGGAAGGAGTTGGATATCACATCTCATGTTATAGGAAGAGTCTCAGGTTTGGAATAAACATTGAGATATCACATCTCTGCAATCGGAAGTGTCTCAGGATTGGGATGGGAAGGAGTTGGATATCACATCTCATGCTATAGGAAGGGTCTCAGGTTTGGAACGGGAAGGAGTTGGATATCCCATCTCATGTTATAGGACGGGTCTCAGGTTTGGTATTAGAAGCATTGAGATATCACATCGCATGCTGTAGGAAGGGTCTCAGGATTGGAATGGGAAGGAGTTGGATATTACATTCTTGCTATAGGAAGGATCTCATGTTTGGAATGGGAAGGAGTTGGATATCACATATGCTATAGGAAGGGTCTCAGGTTTGGAACGGGAAGGAGTTGGATATCACATCTCATGCTATAGGAAGGGTCTCAGGTTTAGTATAAGCATTGAGATATCACATCTCTGCTATTGGAAGTGTCTCAGGATTGGAATGGGAAGGAGTTGGATATCCCATCTCATGTTATAGGACGGGTCTCTGGTTTGGTATAAGCATTGAGATATCACATCTCATGCTATAGGAAGGGTCTCAGGATTGGAATGGGAAGGATTTGGATATCACATCTCATGCTATAGGAAGGGTCTCAGGTTTGGTATACGCATGGAGATATCACTTCTCATGCTATAGGAAGGGTCTCAGGATTGGAATGGGAAGGAGTTGGATATCACATCTCATGCTATAGGAAGGGTCTCGGGTTTGGTATAAGCATGGAGATATCACTTCTCATGCTATAGGAAGGGTCTCAGGATTGGAATGGGAAGGAGTTGGATATCACATCTCATGTTATAGGAAGGATCTCAGGTTTGGTATTAGAAGCATTGAGACATCACATCTCATGCTATGGGAAGGGTCTCAGGATTAGAATGGGAAGGACTTGGATATCCCATCTCATGTTATAGGAAGGGTCTCAGGTTTGGTATTAGAAGCATTGAGATATCACATCTCATGCTATAGGAAGGGTCTCAGGATTGGAATGGGAAGGACTTGGATGTCAGATCTCATGCTATAGGGAGGGTCCCAAGTTTGATATTAGAAGCATTGAGATAACAAATCTCATGATATCGGAAGGGTGTCAGGATTGGAATGGGAAGGAGTTGGATATCACATCTCATGATAAAGGAAGGGTCTAAGGTTTGGAAGGGGAAGGAGTTTGATATCACATCTCATGCCATAGTATGGGTCTCAGGTTTGGTAGAAGCATTGGGATATCACATCTCATGCTATCGGAAGGGTATCAGGATTGGATTTGGAAGGAGTTGGATATCCCATCTCATGCTATAGGAAGGGTCTCAGGTTGGAATGGGAAGGAGTTGGATATCACATCTCATGTTATAGGAAGGGTCTCAGGATTGGAATGGGAAGGACTTGGATATCATATCTCATGCTATAGGAAGGCTCTCAGGTTTGGAAGGGGAAGGAGTTGGATATCACATTTCATGTTAGAGGAAGGATCTCAGGTTTGGTATTAGAGGCATTGAGATATCACATCTCATGCTATAGGAAGGTTCTCAGGATTGGAATGGGAAGGAGTTGGATATCACATCTCAAGCTATAGGAAGGGTCTCAGGTTTGGTATAAGCATTGAGATATCACATCTCATGCTATAGGAAGGGTCTCAGGATTGGAATGGGAAGGAGTTGGATATCACATCTCATGTTATAGGAAAGATATCAGGTTTGGTATTAGAAGCATTGAGACATCACATCTCATGTTATAGGAAGGGTCTCAGGATTGGAATGGGAAGAAGTTGGATATCACATCTCATGCTATAGGAAGGGTCTCAGGTTTGGTATAAGCATTGAGATATCACATCTCATGCTATAGGAAGGGTCTCAGGATTGGAATGGGAAGGAGTTGTATATGACATCTCATGCCATAGGAAGGGTCTCAGGTTTGGTATAAGCATTGAGATATCACATCTCATGCTATAGGAAGTGTCTCAGGATTGGAATTGAAAGGAGTTGGATATCCCATCTCATGTTATAGGACGGGTCTCAGGTTTGTTATTAGAATCATTGAGATATCATATTGCATGCTGTAGGAAGGGTCTAAGGATTGGAATGGGAAGGACTTGGATATCACATCTCATGCTATAGGTAGGCTCTCAGGTTTGGAAAGGGAAGGAGTTGGATATCACATTTCATGTTAGAGGAAGGATCTCAGGTTTGGTATTAGAGGCATTGAGATATCACATCTCATGCTATAGGAAGGGTCTCAGGATTGGAATGGGAAGGAGTTGGATATCACATCTCATGCTATAGGAAGGATCTCAGGTTTGGTATTAGAAGCATTGAGACATCACATCTCATGCTATGGGAAGGGTCTCAGGATTGGAATGGGAAGGAGTTGGATATCACATCTCATGCTATAGGAAGGGTCTCAGGTTTGGTATAAGCATTAAGATATCACATCTCATACTATAGGAAGGGTCTCAGGATTGGAATGGGAAGGAGTTGTATGTGACATCTTATGCCATAGGAAGGGTCTCAGGTTTGGTATAAGCATTGAGATATCACATCTCTGCTATCGGAAGGGTCTCAGGATTGGAATGGGAAGGAGTTGGATATCCCATCTCATGTTATAGGAAGAGTCACAGGTTTGGTATTAGAAGCATTGAGATATCACATCTCATGCTATAGGAAGTGTCTCAGGATTGGAATGGGAAGGCGTTTGATATCACATCTCATGCCATGTATGGGTCTCAGGTTTTGTAGAAGCATTGGGATATCACATCTCATGCTATCGGAAGGGTATCAGGATTGGATTTGGAAGGAGTTGAATATCCCATCTCATGCTATAGGAAGGGTCTCAGGTTGGAATGGGAAGGAGTTGGATATCACATCTGATGTTATAGGAAGGGTCTCAGGATTGGAATGGGAAGGACTTGGATATCACATCTCATGCTATAGGAAGGCTCTCAGGTTTGGAAGGGGAAGGAGTTGGATATCACATTTCATGTTATAGGAAAGATCGCAGGTTTGGTATTAGAAGCATTGAGACATCACATCTCATGTTATAGGAAGGGTCTCAGGATTGGAATGGGAAGGACTTGGATATCACATCTCATGCTATAGGAAGGCTCTCAGGTTTGGAAGGGGAAGGAGTTGGATATCACATTTCATATTAGAGGTAGGATCTCAGGTTTGGTAAAAAGGCATTGAGATAACACATCTCATGCTATCGGAAGGGTCTCAGGATTGGAATGGGAAGGAGTTTGATATCACATCTCATGCTATAGGAAAGGTCTCAGGTTTGGAACTGGAAGGAGTTGGATATCCCATCTCATGTTATAGGACGGGTCTCAGGTTTGGTATTAGAAGCATTGAGATATCACATCGCATGCTGTAGGAAGGGTCTCAGGATTGGAATGGGAAGGAGTTGGATATTACATTCTTGCTATAGGAAGGGTCTCATGTTTGGAATGGGAAGGAGTTGGATATCACATATGCTAAAGGAAGGTTCTCAGGTTTGGAACGGGAAAGAATTGGATATCACATCTCATGCTATAGGAAGGGTCTCAGGTTTGGTATAAGCATTGAGATATCACATCTCTGCTATCGGAAGTGTCTCAGGATTGGAATGGGAAGGAGTTGGATATCCCATCTCATGTTATAGGACGGGTCTCAGGTTTGTTATTAGAATCATTGAGATATCATATTGCATGCTGTAGGAAGGGTCTAAGGATTGGAATGGGAAGGACTTGGATATCACATCTCATGCTATAGGTAGGCTCTCAGGTTTGGAAAGGGAAGGAGTCGGATATCACATTTCATGTTAGAGGAAGGATCTCAGGTTTGGTATTAGAGGCATTGAGATATCACATCTCATGCTATAGGAAGTGTCTCAGGATTGGAATGGGAAGGAGTTGGATATCACATCTCATGCTATAGGAAGGGATTCAGGTTTGGTATAAGCATTGAGATATCACATCTCATGCTATAGGAAGGGTCTCAGGATTGGAATGGGAAGGAGTTGGATATCACATCTCATGCTATAGGAAGGGTCTCAGGTTTGGTATAAGCATTGAGATATCACATCTCATGCTATAGGAAGGGTCTCAGGATTGGAATGGGAAGGAGTTGTATATGACATCTCATGCCATAGGAAGGGTCTCGGGTTTGGTATAAGCATTGAGATATCACATCTCTGCTATCGGAAGGGTCTGAGGATTGGAATGGGAAGGAGTTTGATATCACATCTCATGCCATGTATGGGTCTCAGATTTTGTAGAAGCATTGGGATATCACATCTCATGCTATCGGAAGGGTATCAGGATTGGATTTGGAAGGAGTTGGATATCCCATCTCATGCTATAGGAAGGGTCTCAGGTTGGAATGGGAAGGAGTTGGATATCACATCTGATGTTATAGGAAGGGTCTCAGTATTGGAATGGGAAGGACTTGGATATCACATCTCATGCTATAGGAAGGCTCCCAGGTTTGGAAGGGGAAGGAGTTGGATATCACATTTCATGTTAGAGGTAGGATATCAGGTTTGGTAAAGAGGCATTGAGATATCACATCTTGTGCTATAGGAAGGGTCTCACAATTGGAATGGGAAGGAGTTGGATATCACATCTCATGTTATAGGAAAGATCTCAGGTTTGGTATTAGAAGCATTGAGACATCACATCTCATGTTATAGGAAGGGTCTCAGGATTGGAATGGGAAGAAGTTGGATATCACATCTCATGCAATAGGAAGGTTCTCAGGTTTGGTATAAGCATTGAGATATCACATCTCATGCTATAGGAAGGGTCTCAGGATTGGAATGGGAAGGAGTTGTATATGACATCTCATGCCATAGGAAGGGTCTCAGGTTTGGTATAAGCATTGAGATATCACATCTCATGCTATAGGAAGGGTCTCAGGATTGGAATGGGAAGGACTTGGATATCACATCTCATGCTATAGGCAGGGTCTCAGGTTTGGAAAGGGAAGGAGTTGGATATCACATTTCATGTTAGAGGTAGGATCTCAGGTTTGGTATTAGAGGCATTGAGATATCACATCTCATGCTATCAGAAGGGTCTCAGGATTGGAATGGGAAGGAGTTGGATATCACATCTCATGCTAAAGGGAGGGTCTCAGGTTTGGAAGGGGAAGGATTAGGATATCACATCTCATGTTATAGGAAGGATCTCAGGTTTGGTATTAGAAGCATTGAGATATCACATCTCATGCTATCGGAAGTATCTCAGGTTTGGTATTAGAGGCATTGAGATATCACATCTCATGCTATCATAAGGGTCTCAGGATTGGAATGGGAAGGAGCTGGATATCACATCTCATGCTATAGGAAGGGTCTCAGGTTTGGAACGGGAAGGAGTTGGATATCACATCTCATGTTATAGGAAGAGTCTCAGGTTTGGAATAAACATTGAGATATCACATCTCTGCAATCGGAAGTGTCTCAGGATTGGGATGGGAAGGAGTTGGATATCACATCTCATGCTATAGGAAGGGTCTCAGGTTTGGAACGGAAAGGAGTTGTATATCCCATCTCATGTTATAGGACGGGTCTCAGGTTTGGTATTAGAAGCATTGAGATATCACATTGCATGCTGTAGGAAGGGTCTCAGGATTGGAATGGGAAGGAGTTGGATATTACATTCTTGCTATAGGAAGGGTCTCATGTTTGGAATGGGAAGGAGTTGGATATCACATATGCTATAGGAAGGGTCTCAGGTTTGGAACGGGAAGGAGTTGGATATCACATCTCATGCTATAGGAAGGGTCTCAGGTTTAGTATAAGCATTGAGATATCACATCTCTGCTATTGGAAGTGTCTCAGGATTGGAATGGGAAGGAGTTGGATATCCCATCTCATGTTATATGATGGGTCTCAGGTTTGTTATTAGAATCATTGAGATATCATATTGCATGCTATGGGAAGGGTCTCAGGATTGGAATGGGAAGGAGTTGGATATCACATTTCATGTTAGAGGAAGGATCTCAGGTTTGGTGTTAGAGGCATTGAGATATCACATCTCATGCTATAGGAAGGGTCTCAGGATTGGAATGGGAAGGTGTTGGATATCACATCTCATGCTATAGGAAGGGTCTCAGGTTTGGTATAAGCATTGAGATATCACATTTCATGCTATAGGAAGGGTCTCAGGATTGGAATGGGAAGGAGTTGGATATCACATCTGATATTATAGGAAGGATCTCAGGTTTGGTATTAGAAGCATTGAGACATCACATCTCATGCTATGGGAAGGTCCTCAGGATTGGAATGGGAAGGAGTTGGATATCACATCTCATGCTATAGGAAGGGTCTCAGGTTTGGTATAAGCATTGAGATATCACATCTCATGCTATAGGAAGGGTCTCAGGATTGGAATGGGAAGGAGTTGTAGATGACATCTCATGCCATAGGAAGTGTCTCAGGTTTGGTATAAGCATTGAGATATCACATCTCTGCTATCGGAAGGGTCTCAGGATTGGAATGGGAAGGAGTTGGATATCCCATCTCATGTTATAAGAAGAGTCTCAGGTTTGGTATTAAAAGCATTGAGATATCACATCTCATGCTATAGGAAGTGTCTCAGGATTGGAATGGGAAGGAGTTTGATATCACATCTCATGCTATAGGAAAGGTCTCAGGTTTGGAACTGGAAGGAGTTGGATATCCCATCTCATGTTATAGGACGGGTCTCAGGTTTGGTATTAGAAGCATTGAGATATCACATCGCATGCTGTAGGAAGGGTCTCAGGATTGGAATGGGAAGGAGTTGGATATTACATTCTTGCTATAGGAAGGGTCTCATGTTTGGAATGGGAAGGAGTTGGATATCACATATGCTATAGGAAGGGTCTCAGGTTTGGAACGGGAAAGAATTGGATATCACATCTCATGCTATAGGAAGGGTCTCAGGTTTGGTATAAGCATTGAGATATCACATCTCTGCTATCGGAAGTGTCTCAGGATTGGAATGGGAAGGAGTTGGATATCCCTTCTCATGTTATAGGACGGGTCTCAGGTTTGTTATTAGAATCATTGAGATATCATATTGCATGCTGTAGGAAGGGTCTAAGGATTGGAATGGGAAGGACTTGGATATCACATCTCATGCTATAGGTAGGCTCTCAGGTTTGGAAAGGGAAGGAGTCGGATATCACATTTCATGTTAGAGGAAGGATCTCAGGTTTGGTATTAGAGGCATTGAGATATCACATCTCATGCTATAGGAAGTGTCTCAGGAGTGGAATGGGAAGGAGTTGGATATCACATCTCATGCTATAGGAAGGGATTCAGGTTTGGTATAAGCATTGAGATATCACATCTCATGCTATAGGAAGGGTCTCAGGATTGGAATGGGAAGGAGTTTGATATCACATCTCATGCTATAGGAAGGGTCTCAGGTTTGGTATAAGCATTGAGATATCACATCTCATGCTATAGGAAGGGTCTCAGGATTGGAATTGGAAGGAGTTGTATATGACATCTCATGCCATAGGAAGGGTCTCGGGTTTGGTATAAGCATTGAGATATCACATCTCTGCTATCGGAAGGGTCTCAGGATTGGAATGGGAAGGAGTTTGATATCACATCTCATGCCATGTATGGGTCTCAGGTTTTGTAGAAGCATTGGGATATCACATCTCATGCTATCGGAAGGGTATCAGGATTGGATTTGGAAGGAGTTGGATATACCATCTCATGCTATAGGAAGGGTCTCAGGTTGGAATGGGAAGGAGTTGGATATCACATCTGATGTTATAGGAAGGGTCTCAGGATTGGAATGGGAAGGACTTGGATATCACATCTCATGCTATAGGAAGGCCCCCAGGTTTGGAAGGGGAAGGAGTTGGATATCACATATCATGTTAGAGGTAGGATATCAGGTTTGGTAAAGAGGCATTGAGATATCACATCTCGTGCTATAGGAAGGGTCTCACAATTGGAATGGGAAGGAGTTGGATATCACATCTCATGTTATAGGAAAGATCTCAGGTTTGGTATTAGAAGCATTGAGACATCACATCTCATGTTATAGGAAGGGTCTCAGGATTGGAATGGGAAGAAGTTGGATATCACATCTCATGCAATAGGAAGGTTCTCAGGTTTGGTATAAGCATTGAGATATCACATCTCATGCTATAGGAAGGGGCTCAGGATTGGAATGGGAAGGAGTTGTATATGACATCTCATGCCATAGGAAGGGTCTCAGGTTTGGTATAAGCATTGAGATATCACATCTCATGCTATAGGAAGGGTCTCAGGATTGGAATGGGAAGGACTTGGATATCACATCTCATGCTATAGGCAGGGTCTCAGGTTTGGAAAGGGAAGGAGTTGGATATCACATTTCATGTTAGAGGTAGGATCTCAGGTTTGGTATTAGAGGCATTGAGATATCACATCTCATGCTATCAGAAGGGTCTCAGGATTGGAATGGGAAGGAGTTGGATATCACATCTCATGCTAAAGGGAGGGTCTCAGGTTTGGAAGGGGAAGGATTAGGATATCACATCTCATGTTATAGGAAGGATCTCAGGTTTGGTATTAGAAGCATTGAGATATCACATCTCATGCTATCGGAAGTATCTCAGGTTTGGTATTAGAGGCATTGAGATATCACATCTCATGCTATCATAAGGGTCTCAGGATTGGAATGGGAAGGAGCTGGATATCACATCTCATGCTATAGGAAGGGTCTCAGGTTTGGAACGGGAAGGAGTTGGATATCACATCTCATGTTATAGGAAGAGTCTCAGGTTTGGTATAAACATTGAGATATCACATCTCTGCAATCGGAAGTGTCTCGGGATTGGGATGGGAAGGAGTTGGATATCACATCTCATGCTATAGGAAGGGTCTCAGGTTTGGAACGGGAAGGAGTTGGATATCCCATCTCATGTTATAGGACGGGTCTCAGGTTTGGTATTAGAAGCATTGAGATATCACATCGCATGCTGTAGGAAGGGTCTCAGGATTGGAATGGGAAGGAGTTGGATATTACATTCTTGCTATAGGAAGGGTCTCATGTTTGGAATGGGAAGGAGTTGGATATCACATATGCTATAGGAAGGGTCTCAGGTTTGGAACGGGAAGGAGTTGGATATCACATCTCATGCTATAGGAAGGATCTCAGGTTTAGTTTAAGCATTGAGATATCACATCTCTGCTATTGGAAGTGTCTCAGGATTGGAATGGGAAGGAGTTGGATATCCCATCTCATGTTATAGGACGGGTCTCAGGTTTGTTATTAGAATCATTGAGATATCATATTGCATGCTATGGGAAGGGTTTCAGGATTGGAATGGGAAGGAGTTGGATATCACATTTCATGTTAGAGGAAGGATCTCAGGTTTGGTGTTAGAGGCATTGAGATATCACATCTCATGCTATAGGAAGGGTCTCAGGATTGGAATGGGAAGGAGTTGGATATCACATCTCATGCTATAGGAAGGGTCTCAGGTTTGGTATAAGCATTGAGATATCACATCTCATGCTATAGGAAGGGTCTCAGGATTGGAATGGGAAGGAGTTGGATATCACATCTGATGTTATAGGAAGGATCTCAGGTTTGGTATTAGAAGCATTGAGACATCACATCTCATGCTATGGGAAGGGCCTCAGGATTGGAATGGGAAGGAGTTGGATATCACATCTCATGCTATAGGAAGGGTCTCAGGTTTGGTATAAGCATTGAGATATCACATCTCATGCTATAGGAAGGGTCTCAGGATTGGAATGGGAAGGAGTTGTATATGACATCTCATGCCATAGGAAGGGTCTCAGGTTTGGTATAAGCATTGAGATATCACATCTCTGCTATCGGAAGGGTCTCAGGATTGGAATGGGAAGGCTTTGGATATCCCATCTCATGTTATAGGAAGAGTCTCAGGTTTGGTATTAGAAGCATTGAGATATCACATCTCATGCTATAGGAAGTGTCTCAGGATTGGAATGGGAAGGAGTTTGATATCACATCTCATGCCATGAATGGGTCTCAGGTTTTGTAGAAGCATTGGGATATCACATCTCATGCTATCGGAAGGGTATCAGGATTGGATTTGGAAGGAGTTGGATATCCCATCTCATGCTATAGGAAGGGTCTCAGGTTGGAATGGGAAGGAGTTGGATATCATATCTGATGTTATAGGAAGGGTCTCAGGATTGGAATGGGAAGGACTTGGATATCACATCTCATGCTATAGGAAGGCTCTCAGGTTTTGAAGGGGAAGGAGTTGGATATCACATTTCATGTTAGAGGTAGGATCTCAGGTTTGGTATTAGAGGCATTGAGATATCACATCTCATGCTAAAGGGAGGGTCTCAGGTTTGGAAGGGGAAGGATTTGGATATCACATCTCATGTTATAGGAAGGATCTCAGGTTTGGTATTAGAAGCATTGAGATATCACATCTCATGCTATCGGAAGGATCTCAGGTTTGGTATTAGAGGCATTGAGATATAACATCTCATGCTATTAGAAGGGTCTCAGGATTGGAATGGGAAGGAGTCGGATATCACATCTCATGCTAAAGGGAGGGTCTCAGGTTTGGAAGTGGAAGGATTTGGATATCACATCTCATGTTATAGGAAGGATCTCAGGTTTGGTATTAGAAGCATTGAGATATCACATCTCATGCTATAGGAAGGGTCTCAAGATTGGAATGGGAAGGAGTTTGATATCACATCTCATGCCATAGTATGGGTCTCAGGTTTGGTAGAAGCATTGGGATATCACATCTCATGCTATCGGAAGGGTATCAGGATTGGATTTGGAAGGAGTTGGATATACCATCTCATGCTATAGTAAGGGTCTCAGGTTAGAATGGGTAGGAGTTGGATATCACATCTCATGTTATAGGAAGGGTCTCAGGATTGGAATGGGAAGGACTTGGATATCATATCTCATGCTATGGGAAGGCTCTCAGGTTTGATAGGGGAAGGAGTTGGATATCACATTTCATGTTAGAGGAAGGATCTCAGGTTTGGTATTAGAGGCATTGAGATATCACATCTCATGCTATAGGAAGGGTCTCAGGATTGGAATGGGAAGGAGTTGGATATCACATCTCAAGCTATAGGAAGGGTCTCAGGTTTGGTATAAGCATTGCGATATCACATCTCAAGCTATAGGAAGGGTCTCAGGATTGGAATGGGAAGGAGTTGGATATCACATCTCATGTTATAGGAAAGATCTCAGGTTTGGTATTAGAAGCATTGAGACATTACATCTCATGTTATAGGAAGGGTCTCAGGATTGGAATGGGAAGAAGTTGGATGTCACATCTCATGCTATAGGAAGGGTCTCAGGTTTGGTATAAGCATTGAGATATCACATCTCATGCTATAGGAAGGGTTTTAGGATTGGAATGGGAAGGAGTCGGATATCACATCTCATGCTAAAGGGAGGGTCTCAGGTTTGGAAGTGGAAGTATTTGGATATCACATCTCATGTTATAGGAAGGATCTCAGGCTTGGTATTAGAAGCATTGAGATATCACATCTCATGCTATAGGAAGGGTCTCAGGATTGGAATGGGAAGGAGTTGGATATCACATCTCAAGCTATAGGAAGGGTCTCAGGATTGGAATGGGAAGGAGTTGGATATCACATCTCATGCTATAGGAAGGGTCTCAGGTTTGGTATTAGCATTGAGATATCCCATCTCATGCTATAGGAAGGGTCTCAGGTTTGGAATCGGAAGGAGTTGTATATGACATCTCATGCCATAGGAAGGGTCTCAGGTTTGGTATAAGCATTGAGATATCACATCTCTGCTATCGGAAGGGTCTCAGGATTGAAATGGGAAGGAGTTGGATATCCCATCTCGTTATAGGAAGGGTCTCAGGTTTGGTATTAGAAGCATTGAGATATCACATCTCATGGTATAGGAAGGGTCTCAGAATTGGAATGGGAAGGAGTTGGATATCACATCTCAAGCTATAGGAAGGGTCTCAGGATTGGAATGGTAAGGAGTTTGTTATCACATCTCATGCCATGTATGGGCCTCAGGTTTTGTAGAAGCATTGGGATATCACATCTCATGCTATCGGAAGGGTATCATGATTGGATTTGGAAGGAGTTGGATATCCCATCTCATGCTATAGGAAGGGTCTCAGTTTGGAATGGGAAGGAGTTGGATATCACATCTCATGTTATAGGAAGGGTCTCAGGATTGGAATGGGAAGGACTTGGATATCACATCTCATGCTATAGGAAGGCTCTCAGGTTTGGAAGGGGAAGGAGTTGGATATCACATTTCATGTTAGAGGTAGGATCTCAGGTTTGGTAAAGAGGCATTGAGATATCACATCTCATGCTATAGGAAGGGTCTCAGGATTGGAATGGGAAGGAGTTGGATATCACATCTCATGTTATAGGAAAGATCGCAGGTTTGGTATTAGAAGCATGAGACATCACATCTCATGTTATAGGAAGGGTCTCAGGATTGGAATGGGAAGGAGTTGGATATCACATCTCATGCTATAGGAAGGGTCTCAGGTTTGGTATAAGCATTAAGATATCACATCTCATACTATAGGAAGGGTCTCAGGATTGGAATGGGAAGGAGTTGTATGTGACATCTTATGCCATAGGAAGGGTCTCAGGTTTGGTATAAGCATTGAGATATCACATCTCTGCTATCGGAAGGGTCTCAGGATTGGAATGGGAAGGAGTTGGATATCCCATCTCATGTTATAGGAAGAGTCACAGGTTTGGTATTAGAAGCATTGAGATATCACATCTCATGCTATAGGAAGTGTCTCAGGATTGGAATGGGAAGGAGTTTGATATCACATCTCATGCCATGTATGGGTCTCAGGTTTTGTAGAAGCATTGGGATATCACATCTCATGCTATCGGAAGGGTATCAGGATTGGATTTGGAAGGAGTTGAATATCCCATCTCATGCTATAGGAAGGGTCTCAGGTTGGAATGGGAAGGAGTTGGATATCACATCTGATGTTATAGGAAGGGTCTCAGGATTGGAATGGGAAGGACTTGGATATCACATCTCATGCTATAGGAAGGCTCTCAGGTTTGGAAGGGGAAGGAGTTGGATATCACATTTCATGTTAGAGGTAGGATCTCAGGTTTGGTAAAGAGGCATTGAGATATCACATCTCATGCTATAGGAAGGGTCTCAGGATTGGAATGGGAAGGAGTTGGATATCACATCTCATGTTATAGGAAAGATCGCAGGTTTGGTATTAGAAGCATGAGACATCACATCTCATGTTATAGGAAGGGTCTCAGGATTGGAATGGGAAGGACTTGGATATCACATCTCATGCTATAGGAAGGCTCTCAGGTTTGGAAGGGGAAGGAGTTGGATATCACATTTCATGTTAGAGGTAGGATCTCAGGTTTGGTAAAAAGGCATTGAGATAACACATCTCATGCTATCGGAAGGGTCTCAGGATTGGAATGGGAAGGAGTTTGATATCACATCTCATGCTATAGGAAAGGTCTCAGGTTTGGAACTGGAAGGAGTTGGATATCCCATCTCATGTTATAGGACGGGTCTCAGGTTTGGTATTAGAAGCATTGAGATATCACATCGCATGCTGTAGGAAGGGTCTCAGGATTGGAATGGGAAGGAGTTGGATATTACATTCTTGCTATAGGAAGGGTCTCATGTTTGGAATGGGAAGGAGTTGGATATCACATATGCTATAGGAAGGGTCTCAGGTTTGGAACGGGAAAGAATTGGATATCACATCTCATGCTATAGGAAGGGTCTCAGGTTTGGTATAAGCATTGAGATATCACATCTCTGCTATCGGAAGTGTCTCAGGATTGGAATGGGAAGGAGTTGGATATCCCATCTCATGTTATAGGACGGGTCTCAGGTTTGTTATTAGAATCATTGAGATATCATATTGCATGCTGTAGGAAGGGTCTAAGGATTGGAATGGGAAGGACTTGGATATCACATCTCATGCTATAGGTAGGCTCTCAGGTTTGGAAAGGGAAGGAGTCGGATATCACATTTCATGTTAGAGGAAGGATCTCAGGTTTGGTATTAGAGGCATTGAGATATCACATCTCATGCTATAGGAAGTGTCTCAGGATTGGAATGGGAAGGAGTTGGATATCACATCTCATGCTATAGGAAGGGATTCAGGTTTGGTATAAGCATTGAGATATCACATCTCATGCTATAGGAAGGGTCTCAGGATTGGAATGGGAAGGAGTTGGATATCACATCTCATGCTATAGGAAGGGTCTCAGGTTTGGTATAAGCATTGAGATATCACATCTCATGCTATAGGAAGGGTCTCAGGATTGGAATGGGAAGGAGTTGTATATGACATCTCATGCCATAGGAAGGGTTTCGGGTTTGGTATAAGCATTGAGATATCACATCTCTGCTATCGGAAGGGTCTCAGGATTGGAATGGGAAGGAGTTTGATATCACATCTCATGCCATGTATGGGTCTCAGGTTTTGTAGAAGCATTGGGATATCACATCTCATGCTATCGGAAGGGTATCAGGATTGGATTTGGAAGGAGTTGGATATCCCATCTCATGCTATAGGAAGGGTCTCAGGTTGGAATGGGAAGGAGTTGGATATCACATCTGATGTTATAGGAAGGGTCTCAGGATTGGAATGGGAAGGACTTGGATATCACATCTCATGCTATAGGAAGGCTCCCAGGTTTGGAAGGGGAAGGAGTTGGATATCACATTTCATGTTAGAGGTAGGATATCAGGTTTGGTAAAGAGGCATTGAGATATCACATCTCGTGCTATAGGAAGGGTCTCACAATTGGAATGGGAAGGAGTTGGATATCACATCTCATGTTATAGGAAAGATCTCAGGTTTGGTATTAGAAGCATTGAGACATCACATCTCATGTTATAGGAAGGGTCTCAGGATTGGAATGGGAAGAAGTTGGATATCACATCTCATGCAATAGGAAGGTTCTCAGGTTTGGTATAAGCATTGAGATATCACATCTCATGCTATAAGAAGGGTCTCAGGATTGGAATGGGAAGGAGTTGTATATGACATCTCATGCCATAGGAAGGGTCTCAGGTTTGGTATAAGCATTGAGATATCACATCTCATGCTATAGGAAGGGTCTCAGGATTGGAATGGGAAGGACTTGGATATCACATCTCATGCTATAGGCAGGGTCTCAGGTTTGGAAAGGGAAGGAGTTGGATATCACATTTCATGTTAGAGGTAGGATCTCAGGTTTGGTATTAGAGGCATTGAGATATCACATCTCATGCTATCAGAAGGGTCTCAGGATTGGAATGGGAAGGAGTTGGATATCACATCTCATGCTAAAGGGAGGGTCTCAGGTTTGGAAGGGGAAGGATTAGGATATCACATCTCATGTTATAGGAAGGATCTCAGGTTTGGTATTAGAAGCATTGAGATATCACATCTCATGCTATCGGAAGTATCTCAGGTTTGGTATTAGAGGCATTGAGATATCACATCTCATGCTATCATAAGGGTCTCAGGATTGGAATGGGAAGGAGCTGGATATCACATCTCATGCTATAGGAAGGGTCTCAGGTTTGGAACGGGAAGGAGTTGGATATCACATCTCATGTTATAGGAAGAGTCTCAGGTTTGGAATAAACATTGAGATATCACATCTCTGCAATCGGAAGTGTCTCAGGATTGGAATGGGAAGGAGTTTGATATCACATCTCATGCCATGTATGGGTCTCACGTTTTGTAGAAGCATTGGGATATCACATCTCATGCTATCGGAAGGGTATCAGGATTGGATTTGGAAGGAGTTGGATATCCCATCTCATGCTATAGGAAGGGTCTCAGGTTGGAATGGGAAGGAGTTGGATATCACATCTGATGTTATAGGAAGGGTCTCAGGATTGGAATGGGAAGGACTTGGATATCACATCTCATGCTATAGGAAGGCTCCCAGGTTTGGAAGGGGAAGGAGTTGGATATCACATATCATGTTAGAGGTAGGATATCAGGTTTGGTAAAGAGGCATTGAGATATCACATCTCGTGCTATAGGAAGGGTCTCACAATTGGAATGGGAAGGAGTTGGATATCACATCTCATGTTATAGGAAAGATCTCAGGTTTGGTATTAGAAGCATTGAGACATCACATCTCATGTTATAGGAAGGGTCTCAGGATTGGAATGGGAAGAAGTTGGATATCACATCTCATGCAATAGGAAGGTTCTCAGGTTTGGTATAAGCATTGAGATATCACATCTCATGCTATAAGAAGGGTCTCAGGATTGGAATGGGAAGGAGTTGTATATGACATCTCATGCCATAGGAAGGGTCTCAGGTTTGGTATAAGCATTGAGATATCACATCTCATGCTATAGGAAGGGTCTCAGGATTGGAATGGGAAGGACTTGGATATCACATCTCATGCTATAGGCAGGGTCTCAGGTTTGGAAAGGGAAGGAGTTGGATATCACATTTCATGTTAGAGGTAGGATCTCAGGTTTGGTATTAGAGGCATTGAGATATCACATCTCATGCTATCAGAAGGGTCTCAGGATTGGAATGGGAAGGAGTTGGATATCACATCTCATGCTAAAGGGAGGGTCTCAGGTTTGGAAGGGGAAGGATTAGGATATCACATCTCATGTTATAGGAAGGATCTCAGGTTTGGTATTAGAAGCATTGAGATATCACATCTCATGCTATCGGAAGTATCTCAGGTTTGGTATTAGAGGCATTGAGATATCACATCTCATGCTATCATAAGGGTCTCAGGATTGGAATGGGAAGGAGCTGGATATCACATCTCATGCTATAGGAAGGGTCTCAGGTTTGGAACGGGAAGGAGTTGGATATCCCATCTCATGTTATAGGACGGGTCTCAGGTTTGGTATTAGAAGCATTGAGATATCACATCGCATGCTGTAGGAAGGGTCTCAGGATTGGAATGGGAAGGAGTTGGATATTACATTCTTGCTATAGGAAGGATCTCATGTTTGGAATGGGAAGGAGTTGGATATCACATATGCTATAGGAAGGGTCTCAGGTTTGGAACGGGAAGGAGTTGGATATCACATCTCATGCTATAGGAAGGGTCTCAGGTTTAGTATAAGCATTGAGATATCACATCTCTGCTATTGGAAGTGTCTCAGGATTGGAATGGGAAGGAGTTGGATATCCCATCTCATGTTATAGGACGGGTCTCTGGTTTGGTATAAGCATTGAGATATCACATCTCATGCTATAGGAAGGGTCTCAGGATTGGAATGGGAAGGATTTGGATATCACATCTCATGCTATAGGAAGGGTCTCAGGTTTGGTATACGCATGGAGATATCACTTCTCATGCTATAGGAAGGGTCTCAGGATTGGAATGGGAAGGAGTTGGATATCACATCTCATGCTATAGGAAGGGTCTCGGGTTTGGTATAAGCATGGAGATATCACTTCTCATGCTATAGGAAGGGTCTCAGGATTGGAATGGGAAGGAGTTGGATATCACATCTCATGTTATAGGAAGGATCTCAGGTTTGGTATTAGAAGCATTGAGACATCACATCTCATGCTATGGGAAGGGTCTCAGGATTAGAATGGGAAGGACTTGGATATCCCATCTCATGTTATAGGAAGGGTCTCAGGTTTGGTATTAGAAGCATTGAGATATCACATCTCATGCTATAGGAAGGGTCTCAGGATTGGAATGGGAAGGACTTGGATGTCAGATCTCATGCTATAGGGAGGGTCTCAAGTTTGATATTAGAAGCATTGAGATAACAAATCTCATGATATCGGAAGGGTGTCAGGATTGGAATGGGAAGGAGTTGGATATCACATCTCATGATAAAGGAAGGGTCTAAGGTTTGGAAGGGGAAGGAGTTTGATATCACATCTCATGCCATAGTATGGGTCTCAGGTTTGGTAGAAGCATTGGGATATCACATCTCATGCTATCGGAAGGGTATCAGGATTGGATTTGGAAGGAGTTGGATATCCCATCTCATGCTATAGGAAGGGTCTCAGGTTGGAATGGGAAGGAGTTGGATATCACATCTCATGTTATAGGAAGGGTCTCAGGATTGGAATGGGAAGGACTTGGATATCATATCTCATGCTATAGGAAGCCTCTCAGGTTTGGAAGGGGAAGGAGTTGGATATCACATTTCATGTTAGAGGAAGGATCTCAGGTTTGGTATTAGAGGCATTGAGATATCACATCTCATGCTATAGGAAGGTTCTCAGGATTGGAATGGGAAGGAGTTGGATATCACATCTCAAGCTATAGGAAGGGTCTCAGGTTTGGTATAAGCATTGAGATATCACATCTCATGCTATAGGAAGGGTCTCAGGATTGGAATGGGAAGGAGTTGGATATCACAGCTCATGTTATAGGAAAGATATCAGGTTTGGTATTAGAAGCATTGAGACATCACATCTCATGTTATAGGAAGGGTCTCAGGATTGGAATGGGAAGAAGTTGGATATCACATCTCATGCTATAGGAAGGGTCTCAGGTTTGGTATAAGCATTGAGATATCACATCTCATGCTATAGGAAGGGTCTCAGGATTGGAATGGGAAGGAGTTGTATATGACATCTCATGCCATAGGAAGGGTCTCAGGTTTGGTATAAGCATTGAGATATCACATCTCATGCTATAGGAAGTGTCTCAGGATTGGAATTGAAAGGAGTTGGATATCCCATCTCATGTTATAGGACGGGTCTCAGGTTTGTTATTAGAATCATTGAGATATCATATTGCATGCTGTAGGAAGGGTCTAAGGATTGGAATGGGAAGGACTTGGATATCACATCTCATGCTATAGGTAGGCTCTCAGGTTTGGAAAGGGAAGGAGTTGGATATCACATTTCATGTTAGAGGAAGGATCTCAGGTTTGGTATTAGAGGCATTGAGATATCACATCTCATGCTATAGGAAGGGTCTCAGGATTGGAATGGGAAGGAGTTGGATATCACATCTCATGCTATAGGAAGGATCTCAGGTTTGGTATTAGAAGCATTGAGACATCACATCTCATGCTATGGGAAGGGTCTCAGGATTGGAATGGGAAGGAGTTGGATATCACATCTCATGCTATAGGAAGGGTCTCAGGTTTGGTATAAGCATTAAGATATCACATCTCATACTATAGGAAGGGTCTCAGGATTGGAATGGGAAGGAGTTGTATGTGACATCTTATGCCATAGGAAGGGTCTCAGGTTTGGTATAAGCATTGAGATATCACATCTCTGCTATCGGAAGGGTCTCAGGATTGGAATGGGAAGGAGTTGGATATCCCATCTCATGTTATAGGAAGAGTCACAGGTTTGGTATTAGAAGCATTGAGATATCACATCTCATGCTATAGGAAGTGTCTCAGGATTGGAATGGGAAGGCGTTTGATATCACATCTCATGCCATGTATGGGTCTCAGGTTTTGTAGAAGCATTGGGATATCACATCTCATGCTATCGGAAGGGTATCAGGATTGGATTTGGAAGGAGTTGAATATCCCATCTCATGCTATAGGAAGGGTCTCAGGTTGGAATGGGAAGGAGTTGGATATCACATCTGATGTTATAGGAAGGGTCTCAGGATTGGAATGGGAAGGACTTGGATATCACATCTCATGCTATAGGAAGGCTCTCAGGTTTGGAAGGGGAAGGAGTTGGATATCACATTTCATGTTATAGGAAAGATCGCAGGTTTGGTATTAGAAGCATTGAGACATCACATCTCATGTTATAGGAAGGGTCTCAGGATTGGAATGGGAAGGACTTGGATATCACATCTCATGCTATAGGAAGGCTCTCAGGTTTGGAAGGGGAAGGAGTTGGATATCACATTTCATATTAGAGGTAGGATCTCAGGTTTGGTAAAAAGGCATTGAGATAACACATCTCATGCTATCGGAAGGGTCTCAGGATTGGAATGGGAAGGAGTTTGATATCACATCTCATGCTATAGGAAAGGTCTCAGGTTTGGAACTGGAAGGAGTTGGATATCCCATCTCATGTTATAGGACGGGTCTCAGGTTTGGTATTAGAAGCATTGAGATATCACATCGCATGCTGTAGGAAGGGTCTCAGGATTGGAATGGGAAGGAGTTGGATATTACATTCTTGCTATAGGAAGGGTCTCATGTTTGGAATGGGAAGGAGTTGGATATCACATATGCTAAAGGAAGGTTCTCAGGTTTGGAACGGGAAAGAATTGGATATCACATCTCATGCTATAGGAAGGGTCTCAGGTTTGGTATAAGCATTGAGATATCACATCTCTGCTATCGGAAGTGTCTCAGGATTGGAATGGGAAGGAGTTGGATATCCCATCTCATGTTATAGGACGGGTCTCAGGTTTGTTATTAGAATCATTGAGATATCATATTGCATGCTGTAGGAAGGGTCTAAGGATTGGAATGGGAAGGACTTGGATATCACATCTCATGCTATAGGTAGGCTCTCAGGTTTGGAAAGGGAAGGAGTCGGATATCACATTTCATGTTAGAGGAAGGATCTCAGGTTTGGTATTAGAGGCATTGAGATATCACATCTCATGCTATAGGAAGTGTCTCAGGATTGGAATGGGAAGGAGTTGGATATCACATCTCATGCTATAGGAAGGGATTCAGGTTTGGTATAAGCATTGAGATATCACATCTCATGCTATAGGAAGGGTCTCAGGATTGGAATGGGAAGGAGTTGGATATCACATCTCATGCTATAGGAAGGGTCTCAGGTTTGGTATAAGCATTGAGATATCACATCTCATGCTATAGGAAGGGTCTCAGGATTGGAATGGGAAGGAGTTGTATATGACATCTCATGCCATAGGAAGGGTCTCGGGTTTGGTATAAGCATTGAGATATCACATCTCTGCTATCGGAAGGGTCTCAGGATTGGAATGGGAAGGAGTTTGATATCACATCTCATGCCATGTATGGGTCTCAGGTTTTGTAGAAGCATTGGGATATCACATCTCATGCTATCGGAAGGGTATCAGGATTGGATTTGGAAGGAGTTGGATATCCCATCTCATGCTATAGGAAGGGTCTCAGGTTGGAATGGGAAGGAGTTGGATATCACATCTGATGTTATAGGAAGGGTCTCAGTATTGGAATGGGAAGGACTTGGATATCACATCTCATGCTATAGGAAGGCTCCCAGGTTTGGAAGGGGAAGGAGTTGGATATCACATTTCATGTTAGAGGTAGGATATCAGGTTTGGTAAAGAGGCATTGAGATATCACATCTTGTGCTATAGGAAGGGTCTCACAATTGGAATGGGAAGGAGTTGGATATCACATCTCATGTTATAGGAAAGATCTCAGGTTTGGTATTAGAAGCATTGAGACATCACATCTCATGTTATAGGAAGGGTCTCAGGATTGGAATGGGAAGAAGTTGGATATCACATCTCATGCAATAGGAAGGTTCTCAGGTTTGGTATAAGCATTGAGATATCACATCTCATGCTATAGGAAGGGTCTCAGGATTGGAATGGGAAGGAGTTGTATATGACATCTCATGCCATAGGAAGGGTCTCAGGTTTGGTATAAGCATTGAGATATCACATCTCATGCTATAGGAAGGGTCTCAGGATTGGAATGGGAAGGACTTGGATATCACATCTCATGCTATAGGCAGGGTCTCAGGTTTGGAAAGGGAAGGAGTTGGATATCACATTTCATGTTAGAGGTAGGATCTCAGGTTTGGTATTAGAGGCATTGAGATATCACATCTCATGCTATCAGAAGGGTCTCAGGATTGGAATGGGAAGGAGTTGGATATCACATCTCATGCTAAAGGGAGGGTCTCAGGTTTGGAAGGGGAAGGATTAGGATATCACATCTCATGTTATAGGAAGGATCTCAGGTTTGGTATTAGAAGCATTGAGATATCACATCTCATGCTATCGGAAGTATCTCAGGTTTGGTATTAGAGGCATTGAGATATCACATCTCATGCTATCATAAGGGTCTCAGGATTGGAATGGGAAGGAGCTGGATATCACATCTCATGCTATAGGAAGGGTCTCAGGTTTGGAACGGGAAGGAGTTGGATATCACATCTCATGTTATAGGAAGAGTCTCAGGTTTGGAATAAACATTGAGATATCACATCTCTGCAATCGGAAGTGTCTCAGGATTGGGATGGGAAGGAGTTGGATATCACATCTCATGCTATAGGAAGGGTCTCAGGTTTGGAACGGAAAGGAGTTGGATATCCCATCTCATGTTATAGGACGGGTCTCAGGTTTGGTATTAGAAGCATTGAGATATCACATTGCATGCTGTAGGAAGGGTCTCAGGATTGGAATGGGAAGGAGTTGGATATTACATTCTTGCTATAGGAAGGGTCTCATGTTTGGAATGGGAAGGAGTTGGATATCACATATGCTATAGGAAGGGTCTCAGGTTTGGAACGGGAAGGAGTTGGATATCACATCTCATGCTATAGGAAGGGTCTCAGGTTTAGTATAAGCATTGAGATATCACATCTCTGCTATTGGAAGTGTCTCAGGATTGGAATGGGAAGGAGTTGGATATCCCATCTCATGTTATAGGATGGGTCTCAGGTTTGTTATTAGAATCATTGAGATATCATATTGCATGCTATGGGAAGGGTCTCAGGATTGGAATGGGAAGGAGTTGGATATCACATTTCATGTTAGAGGAAGGATCTCAGGTTTGGTGTTAGAGGCATTGAGATATCACATCTCATGCTATAGGAAGGGTCTCAGGATTGGAATGGGAAGGTGTTGGATATCACATCTCATGCTATAGGAAGGGTCTCAGGTTTGGTATAAGCATTGAGATATCACATCTCATGCTATAGGAAGGGTCTCAGGATTGGAATGGGAAGGAGTTGGATATCACATCTGATATTATAGGAAGGATCTCAGGTTTGGTATTAGAAGCATTGAGACATCACATCTCATGCTATGGGAAGGTCCTCAGGATTGGAATGGGAAGGAGTTGGATATCACATCTCATGCTATAGGAAGGGTCTCAGGTTTGGTATAAGCATTGAGATATCACATCTCATGCTATAGGAAGGGTCTCAGGATTGGAATGGGAAGGAGTTGTAGATGACATCTCATGCCATAGGAAGTGTCTCAGGTTTGGTATAAGCATTGAGATATCACATCTCTGCTATCGGAAGGGTCTCAGGATTGGAATGGGAAGGAGTTGGATATCCCATCTCATGTTATAAGAAGAGTCTCAGGTTTGGTATTAAAAGCATTGAGATATCACATCTCATGCTATAGGAAGTGTCTCAGGATTGGAATGGGAAGGAGTTTGATATCACATCTCATGCTATAGGAAAGGTCTCAGGTTTGGAACTGGAAGGAGTTGGATATCCCATCTCATGTTATAGGACGGGTCTCAGGTTTGGTATTAGAAGCATTGAGATATCACATCGCATGCTGTAGGAAGGGTCTCAGGATTGGAATGGGAAGGAGTTGGATATTACATTCTTGCTATAGGAAGGGTCTCATGTTTGGAATGGGAAGGAGTTGGATATCACATATGCTATAGGAAGGGTCTCAGGTTTGGAACGGGAAAGAATTGGATATCACATCTCATGCTATAGGAAGGGTCTCAGGTTTGGTATAAGCATTGAGATATCACATCTCTGCTATCGGAAGTGTCTCAGGATTGGAATGGGAAGGAGTTGGATATCCCATCTCATGTTATAGGACGGGTCTCAGGTTTGTTATTAGAATCATTGAGATATCATATTGCATGCTGTAGGAAGGGTCTAAGGATTGGAATGGGAAGGACTTGGATATCACATCTCATGCTATAGGTAGGCTCTCAGGTTTGGAAAGGGAAGGAGTCGGATATCACATTTCATGTTAGAGGAAGGATCTCAGGTTTGGTATTAGAGGCATTGAGATATCACATCTCATGCTATAGGAAGTGTCTCAGGAGTGGAATGGGAAGGAGTTGGATATCACATCTCATGCTATAGGAAGGGATTCAGGTTTGGTATAAGCATTGAGATATCACATCTCATGCTATAGGAAGGGTCTCAGGATTGGAATGGGAAGGAGTTTGATATCACATCTCATGCTATAGGAAGGGTCTCAGGTTTGGTATAAGCATTGAGATATCACATCTCATGCTATAGGAAGGGTCTCAGGATTGGAATTGGAAGGAGTTGTATATGACATCTCATGCCATAGGAAGGGTCTCGGGTTTGGTATAAGCATTGAGATATCACATCTCTGCTATCGGAAGGGTCTCAGGATTGGAATGGGAAGGAGTTTGATATCACATCTCATGCCATGTATGGGTCTCAGGTTTTGTAGAAGCATTGGGATATCACATCTCATGCTATCGGAAGGGTATCAGGATTGGATTTGGAAGGAGTTGGATATACCATCTCATGCTATAGGAAGGGTCTCAGGTTGGAATGGGAAGGAGTTGGATATCACATCTGATGTTATAGGAAGGGTCTCAGGATTGGAATGGGAAGGACTTGGATATCACATCTCATGCTATAGGAAGGCCCCCAGGTTTGGAAGGGGAAGGAGTTGGATATCACATATCATGTTAGAGGTAGGATATCAGGTTTGGTAAAGAGGCATTGAGATATCACATCTCGTGCTATAGGAAGGGTCTCACAATTGGAATGGGAAGGAGTTGGATATCACATCTCATGTTATAGGAAAGATCTCAGGTTTGGTATTAGAAGCATTGAGACATCACATCTCATGTTATAGGAAGGGTCTCAGGATTGGAATGGGAAGAAGTTGGATATCACATCTCATGCAATAGGAAGGTTCTCAGGTTTGGTATAAGCATTGAGATATCACATCTCATGCTATAGGAAGGGGCTCAGGATTGGAATGGGAAGGAGTTGTATATGACATCTCATGCCATAGGAAGGGTCTCAGGTTTGGTATAAGCATTGAGATATCACATCTCATGCTATAGGAAGGGTCTCAGGATTGGAATGGGAAGGACTTGGATATCACATCTCATGCTATAGGCAGGGTCTCAGGTTTGGAAAGGGAAGGAGTTGGATATCACATTTCATGTTAGAGGTAGGATCTCAGGTTTGGTATTAGAGGCATTGAGATATCACATCTCATGCTATCAGAAGGGTCTCAGGATTGGAATGGGAAGGAGTTGGATATCACATCTCATGCTAAAGGGAGGGTCTCAGGTTTGGAAGGGGAAGGATTAGGATATCACATCTCATGTTATAGGAAGGATCTCAGGTTTGGTATTAGAAGCATTGAGATATCACATCTCATGCTATCGGAAGTATCTCAGGTTTGGTATTAGAGGCATTGAGATATCACATCTCATGCTATCATAAGGGTCTCAGGATTGGAATGGGAAGGAGCTGGATATCACATCTCATGCTATAGGAAGGGTCTCAGGTTTGGAACGGGAAGGAGTTGGATATCACATCTCATGTTATAGGAAGAGTCTCAGGTTTGGTATAAACATTGAGATATCACATCTCTGCAATCGGAAGTGTCTCGGGATTGGGATGGGAAGGAGTTGGATATCACATCTCATGCTATAGGAAGGGTCTCAGGTTTGGAACGGGAAGGAGTTGGATATCCCATCTCATGTTATAGGACGGGTCTCAGGTTTGGTATTAGAAGCATTGAGATATCACATCGCATGCTGTAGGAAGGGTCTCAGGATTGGAATGGGAAGGAGTTGGATATTACATTCTTGCTATAGGAAGGGTCTCATGTTTGGAATGGGAAGGAGTTGGATATCACATATGCTATAGGAAGGGTCTCAGGTTTGGAACGGGAAGGAGTTGGATATCACATCTCATGCTATAGGAAGGATCTCAGGTTTAGTTTAAGCATTGAGATATCACATCTCTGCTATTGGAAGTGTCTCAGGATTGGAATGGGAAGGAGTTGGATATCCCATCTCATGTTATAGGACGGGTCTCAGGTTTGTTATTAGAATCATTGAGATATCATATTGCATGCTATGGGAAGGGTCTCAGGATTGGAATGGGAAGGAGTTGGATATCACATTTCATGTTAGAGGAAGGATCTCAGGTTTGGTGTTAGAGGCATTGAGATATCACATCTCATGCTATAGGAAGGGTCTCAGGATTGGAATGGGAAGGAGTTGGATATCACATCTCATGCTATAGGAAGGGTCTCAGGTTTGGTATAAGCATTGAGATATCACATCTCATGCTATAGGAAGGGTCTCAGGACTGGAATGGGAAGGAGTTGGATATCACATCTGATGTTATAGGAAGGATCTCAGGTTTGGTATTAGAAGCATTGAGACATCACATCTCATGCTATGGGAAGGGCCTCAGGATTGGAATGGGAAGGAGTTGGATATCACATCTCATGCTATAGGAAGGGTCTCAGGTTTGGTATAAGCATTGAGATATCACATCTCATGCTATAGGAAGGGTCTCAGGATTGGAATGGGAAGGAGTTGTATATGACATCTCATGCCATAGGAAGGGTCTCAGGTTTGGTATAAGCATTGAGATATCACATCTCTGCTATCGGAAGGGTCTCAGGATTGGAATGGGAAGGCTTTGGATATCCCATCTCATGTTATAGGAAGAGTCTCAGGTTTGGTATTAGAAGCATTGAGATATCACATCTCATGCTATAGGAAGTGTCTCAGGATTGGAATGGGAAGGAGTTTGATATCACATCTCATGCCATGAATGGGTCTCAGGTTTTGTAGAAGCATTGGGATATCACATCTCATGCTATCGGAAGGGTATCAGGATTGGATTTGGAAGGAGTTGGATATCCCATCTCATGCTATAGGAAGGGTCTCAGGTTGGAATGGGAAGGAGTTGGATATCATATCTGATGTTATAGGAAGGGTCTCAGGATTGGAATGGGAAGGACTTGGATATCACATCTCATGCTATAGGAAGGCTCTCAGGTTTTGAAGGGGAAGGAGTTGGATATCACATTTCATGTTAGAGGTAGGATCTCAGGTTTGGTATTAGAGGCATTGAGATATCACATCTCATGCTAAAGGGAGGGTCTCAGGTTTGGAAGGGGAAGGATTTGGATATCACATCTCATGTTATAGGAAGGATCTCAGGTTTGGTATTAGAAGCATTGAGATATCACATCTCATGCTATCGGAAGGATCTCAGGTTTGGTATTAGAGGCATTGAGATATAACATCTCATGCTATTAGAAGGGTCTCAGGATTGGAATGGGAAGGAGTCGGATATCACATCTCATGCTAAAGGGAGGGTCTCAGGTTTGGAAGTGGAAGGATTTGGATATCACATCTCATGTTATAGGAAGGATCTCAGGTTTGGTATTAGAAGCATTGAGATATCACATCTCATGCTATAGGAAGGGTCTCAAGATTGGAATGGGAAGGAGTTTGATATCACATCTCATGCCATAGTATGGGTCTCAGGTTTGGTAGAAGCATTGGGATATCACATCTCATGCTATCGGAAGGGTATCAGGATTGGATTTGGAAGGAGTTGGATATACCATCTCATGCTATAGTAAGGGTCTCAGGTTAGAATGGGTAGGAGTTGGATATCACATCTCATGTTATAGGAAGGGTCTCAGGATTGGAATGGGAAGGACTTGGATATCATATCTCATGCTATGGGAAGGCTCTCAGGTTTGATAGGGGAAGGAGTTGGATATCACATTTCATGTTAGAGGAAGGATCTCAGGTTTGGTATTAGAGGCATTGAGATATCACATCTCATGCTATAGGAAGGGTCTCAGGATTGGAATGGGAAGGAGTTGGATATCACATCTCAAGCTATAGGAAGGGTCTCAGGTTTGGTATAAGCATTGCGATATCACATCTCAAGCTATAGGAAGGGTCTCAGGATTGGAATGGGAAGGAGTTGGATATCACATCTCATGTTATAGGAAAGATCTCAGGTTTGGTATTAGAAGCATTGAGACATTACATCTCATGTTATAGGAAGGGTCTCAGGATTGGAATGGGAAGAAGTTGGATGTCACATCTCATGCTATAGGAAGGGTCTCAGGTTTGGTATAAGCATTGAGATATCACATCTCATGCTATAGGAAGGGTTTTAGGATTGGAATGGGAAGGAGTCGGATATCACATCTCATGCTAAAGGGAGGGTCTCAGGTTTGGAAGTGGAAGTATTTGGATATCACATCTCATGTTATAGGAAGGATCTCAGGCTTGGTATTAGAAGCATTGAGATATCACATCTCATGCTATAGGAAGGGTCTCAGGATTGGAATGGGAAGGAGTTGGATATCACATCTCAAGCTATAGGAAGGGTCTCAGGATTGGAATGGGAAGGAGTTGGATATCACATCTCATGCTATAGGAAGGGTCTCAGGTTTGGTATTAGCATTGAGATATCCCATCTCATGCTATAGGAAGGGTCTCAGGTTTGGAATCGGAAGGAGTTGTATATGACATCTCATGCCATAGGAAGGGTCTCAGGTTTGGTATAAGCATTGAGATATCACATCTCTGCTATCGGAAGGGTCTCAGGATTGGAATGGGAAGGAGTTGGATATCCCATCTCGTTATAGGAAGGGTCTCAGGTTTGGTATTAGAAGCATTGAGATATCACATCTCATGGTATAGGACGGGTCTCAGAATTGGAATGGGAAGGAGTTGGATATCACATCTCAAGCTATAGGAAGGGTCTCAGGATTGGAATGGTAAGGAGTTTGTTATCACATCTCATGCCATGTATGGGCCTCAGGTTTTGTAGAAGCATTGGGATATCACATCTCATGCTATCGGAAGGGTATCATGATTGGATTTGGAAGGAGTTGGATATCCCATCTCATGCTATAGGAAGGGTCTCAGTTTGGAATGGGAAGGAGTTGGATATCACATCTCATGTTATAGGAAGGGTCTCAGGATTGGAATGGGAAGGACTTGGATATCACATCTCATGCTATAGGAAGGCTCTCAGGTTTGGAAGGGGAAGGAGTTGGATATCACATTTCATGTTAGAGGTAGGATCTCAGGTTTGGTATTAGAGGCATTGAGATATCACATCTCATGCTATCAGAAGGATCTCAGGATCGGAATGGGAAGGAGTTGGATATCACATCTCATGCTAAAGGGAGGGTCTCAGGTTTGGAAGGGGAAGGATTTGGATATCACATCTCATGTTATAGGAAGGATCTCAGGTTTGGTATTAGAAGCATTGAGATATCACATCTCATGCTATCGGAAGGATCTCAGGTTTGGTATTAGAGGCATTGAGATATCACATCTCATGCTATAAGAAGGGTCTCAGGATTGGAATGGGAAGGAGTCGGATATCACATCTCATGCTAAAGGGAGGGTCTCAGGTTTGGAAGTGGAAGGATTTGGATATCACATCTCATGTTATAGGAAGGATCTCAGGTTTGGTATTAGAAGCATTGAGATATCACATCTCATGCTATAGGAAGGGTCTCAGGATTGGAATGGGAAGGAGTTGGATATCACATCTCAAGCTATAGGAAGGGTCTCAGGATTGGAATGGGAAGGAGTTGGATATCACATCTCAAGCTATAGGAAGGGTCTCAGGATTGGAATGGGAAGGAGTTGGATATCACATCTCATGCTATAGGAAGGGTCTCAGGTTTGGTATAAGCATTGAGATATCCCATCTCATGCTATAGGAAGGGTCTCAGGTTTGGAAGGGGAAGGATTTCGGTATCACATCTCATGTTATAGGACCGGTCTCAGGTTTGGTATTAGAAGCATTGAGATATCAAGTCTCATGGTATAGGAAGGGTCTCAGGATTGGAATGGGAAGGAGTTGGATATCACATCTCATGCTATAGGAAGGGTCTCAGGTTTGGTATAAGCATTGAGATATCACATCTCATGCTATAGGAAGGGTCTCAGGTTTGGAAGGGGAAGGATTTGGATATCATATCTCATGTTATAGGACGGGTCCCAGGTTTGGTATTAGAAGCTTTGAGATATCACATCTCATGCTATAGGAAGGGTCTCAGGATTGGAATGGTAAGAAGTTGGATATCACATCTCATGCTAAAGGAAGGGACTCAGGTTTGATAGAAGCATTGAGATATCACATCTCATGCTATAGGAAGGGTCTCAGGATTGGAATGGGAAGGAGTTGGATATCACATCTCATGCCATAGGAAGGGTCTCAGGTTTGGTATAAGCATTGAGATATCACATCTCTGCTATCGGAAGGGTCTCAGGATAGGAATGGGAAGGACTTAGATATCACATCTCATGCTATAGGGAGGGTCTCAGTTTTGATATTAGAAGCATTGAGATATCACATTTCATGCTATCGGAAGGGTCTCAGGATTGGAATGGGAAGGAGTTGGATATCACATCTCAAGCTATCTCAGGATTGGAATGGGAAGGAGTTTGATATCACATCACAAGCTATAAGAAGGGTCTCAGGTTTGGAAGGGGAAGGATTTGGATCTCACATCTCATGTTTTAGGACGGGTCTCAGTTTTGGTATTAGAAGCATTGAGATATCACATCTCATGGTATAGGAAGGGTCTCAGGATTGGAATGGGAAGGAGTTGGATATCACATCTCAAGCTATCACCAGATTGGAATGGGAAGGAGTTTGATAGCACATCTCAAGCTATAGGAAGGGTCTCAGGTTTGGAAAGGGAAGGATTTGGATTTCACATCTCATGTTATAGGATGGTTCTCATGTTTGGTTTTAGAAGCACTGAGATATCACATCTCATGCTATCTGAAGGGTCTCAGGTTTGGAAAGGGAAGGATTTGGATTTCACATATTTTATTGGATGGTTCTCAGGTTTGGTTTTAGAAGCATTAAGATATCACATCTCATGCTATAGGAAGGGTCTCAGGTTTGGAATGGGAAGGAGTTGGATACACATCTCATGTTATAGGAAGGATCTCAGGTTTGGTATTAGAAGCATTGTGATATCACATATCATGCTATAGGAAGGGTCTCAGGATTGGAATGGGAAGGAGTTGGATATCACATCTCATGCTAAAGGAAAGATCTCAGGTTTGGAAGGGGAAGGATTTGGATCTCACATCTCATGTTTTAGGACGGGTGTCAGGTTTGGTATTAAAAGTATTGAGATATCACATCTCATGGTATAGGAAGGGTCTGAGGATTGGAATGGGAAGGAGTTGGATATCACATCTCAAGCTATCTCAGGATTGGAATGGGAAGGAGTTTGATATCACATCTCATGCTATCGGAAGGGTCTCAGGTTTGGAATGGGAAGGAGTTGGATATCACATCTCATGTTATAGGAAGGATCTCAGGTTTGGTATTAGAAGCATTGAGATATCACATCTCATGCTATAGGAAGGGTCTCAAGATTGGAATCGGAAGGAGTTGTATACCACATCTCATGCTATAGGAAGGGTCTCAGGTTTGGTATAAGCATTGAGATATCCCATCTCATGCTATAGGAAGGGTCTCAGCATTGGAATCGGAAGGAGTTGTATTTGACATCTCATGCCATAGGAAGGGTCTCAGGTTTGGTATAAGCATTGAGATATCACATCTCTGCTATCGGAAGGGTCTCAGGATTGGAATGGGAAGGAGTTGGATATCACATCTCATGCTAAAGGGAGGGTCTCAGGTTTGGAAGGGGAAGGATTTGGATATCACATCTCATGTTATAGGAAGGATCTCAGGTTTGGTATTAGAAGCATTGAGATATCACATCTCATGCTATCGGAAGGATCTCAGGTTTCGTATTAGAGGCATTGAGATATCACATCTCATGCTATCAGAAGGGTCTCAGGATTGGAATGGAAAGGAGTCGGATATCACATCTCATGCTATAGGAAGGGTCTCAGGTTTGGTATAAGCATTGAGATATCACATCTCATGCTATAGGAAGGGTCTCAGGATTGGAATGGGAAGGAGTTGTATATGACATCTCATGCCATAGGAAGGGTCTCAGGTTTGGTATAAGCATTGAGATATCACATCTCTGCTATCGGAAGGGTCTCAGGATTGGAATGGGAAGGCTTTGGATATCCCATCTCATGTTATAGGAAGAGTCTCAGGTTTGGTATTAGAAGCATTGAGATATCACATCTCATGCTATAGGAAGTGTCTCAGGATTGGAATGGGAAGGAGTTTGATATCACATCTCATGCCATGAATGGGTCTCAGGTTTTGTAGAAGCATTGGGATATCACATCTCATGCTATCGGAAGGGTATCAGGATTGGATTTGGAAGGAGTTGGATATCCCATCTCATGCTATAGGAAGGGTCTCAGGTTGGAATGGGAAGGAGTTGGATATCATATCTGATGTTATAGGAAGGGTCTCAGGATTGGAATGGGAAGGACTTGGATATCACATCTCATGCTATAGGAAGGCTCTCAGGTTTTGAAGGGGAAGGAGTTGGATATCACATTTCATGTTAGAGGTAGGATCTCAGGTTTGGTATTAGAGGCATTGAGATATCACATCTCATGCTAAAGGGAGGGTCTCAGGTTTGGAAGGGGAAGGATTTGGATATCACATCTCATGTTATAGGAAGGATCTCAGGTTTGGTATTAGAAGCATTGAGATATCACATCTCATGCTATCGGAAGGATCTCAGGTTTGGTATTAGAGGCATTGAGATATAACATCTCATGCTATTAGAAGGGTCTCAGGATTGGAATGGGAAGGAGTCGGATATCACATCTCATGCTAAAGGGAGGGTCTCAGGTTTGGAAGTGGAAGGATTTGGATATCACATCTCATGTTATAGGAAGGATCTCAGGTTTGGTATTAGAAGCATTGAGATATCACATCTCATGCTATAGGAAGGGTCTCAAGATTGGAATGGGAAGGAGTTTGATATCACATCTCATGCCATAGTATGGGTCTCAGGTTTGGTAGAAGCATTGGGATATCACATCTCATGCTATCGGAAGGGTATCAGGATTGGATTTGGAAGGAGTTGGATATACCATCTCATGCTATAGTAAGGGTCTCAGGTTAGAATGGGTAGGAGTTGGATATCACATCTCATGTTATAGGAAGGGTCTCAGGATTGGAATGGGAAGGACTTGGATATCATATCTCATGCTATGGGAAGGCTCTCAGGTTTGATAGGGGAAGGAGTTGGATATCACATTTCATGTTAGAGGAAGGATCTCAGGTTTGGTATTAGAGGCATTGAGATATCACATCTCATGCTATAGGAAGGGTCTCAGGATTGGAATGGGAAGGAGTTGGATATCACATCTCAAGCTATAGGAAGGGTCTCAGGTTTGGTATAAGCATTGCGATATCACATCTCAAGCTATAGGAAGGGTCTCAGGATTGGAATGGGAAGGAGTTGGATATCACATCTCATGTTATAGGAAAGATCTCAGGTTTGGTATTAGAAGCATTGAGACATTACATCTCATGTTATAGGAAGGGTCTCAGGATTGGAATGGGAAGAAGTTGGATGTCACATCTCATGCTATAGGAAGGGTCTCAGGTTTGGTATAAGCATTGAGATATCACATCTCATGCTATAGGAAGGGTTTTAGGATTGGAATGGGAAGGAGTCGGATATCACATCTCATGCTAAAGGGAGGGTCTCAGGTTTGGAAGTGGAAGTATTTGGATATCACATCTCATGTTATAGGAAGGATCTCAGGCTTGGTATTAGAAGCATTGAGATATCACATCTCATGCTATAGGAAGGGTCTCAGGATTGGAATGGGAAGGAGTTGGATATCACATCTCAAGCTATAGGAAGGGTCTCAGGATTGGAATGGGAAGGAGTTGGATATCACATCTCATGCTATAGGAAGGGTCTCAGGTTTGGTATTAGCATTGAGATATCCCATCTCATGCTATAGGAAGGGTCTCAGGTTTGGAATCGGAAGGAGTTGTATATGACATCTCATGCCATAGGAAGGGTCTCAGGTTTGGTATAAGCATTGAGATATCACATCTCTGCTATCGGAAGGGTCTCAGGATTGGAATGGGAAGGAGTTGGATATCCCATCTCGTTATAGGAAGGGTCTCAGGTTTGGTATTAGAAGCATTGAGATATCACATCTCATGGTATAGGACGGGTCTCAGAATTGGAATGGGAAGGAGTTGGATATCACATCTCAAGCTATAGGAAGGGTCTCAGGATTGGAATGGTAAGGAGTTTGTTATCACATCTCATGCCATGTATGGGCCTCAGGTTTTGTAGAAGCATTGGGATATCACATCTCATGCTATCGGAAGGGTATCATGATTGGATTTGGAAGGAGTTGGATATCCCATCTCATGCTATAGGAAGGGTCTCAGTTTGGAATGGGAAGGAGTTGGATATCACATCTCATGTTATAGGAAGGGTCTCAGGATTGGAATGGGAAGGACTTGGATATCACATCTCATGCTATAGGAAGGCTCTCAGGTTTGGAAGGGGAAGGAGTTGGATATCACATTTCATGTTAGAGGTAGGATCTCAGGTTTGGTATTAGAGGCATTGAGATATCACATCTCATGCTATCAGAAGGATCTCAGGATCGGAATGGGAAGGAGTTGGATATCACATCTCATGCTAAAGGGAGGGTCTCAGGTTTGGAAGGGGAAGGATTTGGATATCACATCTCATGTTATAGGAAGGATCTCAGGTTTGGTATTAGAAGCATTGAGATATCACATCTCATGCTATCGGAAGGATCTCAGGTTTGGTATTAGAGGCATTGAGATATCACATCTCATGCTATAAGAAGGGTCTCAGGATTGGAATGGGAAGGAGTCGGATATCACATCTCATGCTAAAGGGAGGGTCTCAGGTTTGGAAGTGGAAGGATTTGGATATCACATCTCATGTTATAGGAAGGATCTCAGGTTTGGTATTAGAAGCATTGAGATATCACATCTCATGCTATAGGAAGGGTCTCAGGATTGGAATGGGAAGGAGTTGGATATCACATCTCAAGCTATAGGAAGGGTCTCAGGATTGGAATGGGAAGGAGTTGGATATCACATCTCAAGCTATAGGAAGGGTCTCAGGATTGGAATGGGAAGGAGTTGGATATCACATCTCATGCTATAGGAAGGGTCTCAGGTTTGGTATAAGCATTGAGATATCCCATCTCATGCTATAGGAAGGGTCTCAGGTTTGGAAGGGGAAGGATTTCGGTATCACATCTCATGTTATAGGACCGGTCTCAGGTTTGGTATTAGAAGCATTGAGATATCAAGTCTCATGGTATAGGAAGGGTCTCAGGATTGGAATGGGAAGGAGTTGGATATCACATCTCATGCTATAGGAAGGGTCTCAGGTTTGGTATAAGCATTGAGATATCACATCTCATGCTATAGGAAGGGTCTCAGGTTTGGAAGGGGAAGGATTTGGATATCATATCTCATGTTATAGGACGGGTCCCAGGTTTGGTATTAGAAGCTTTGAGATATCACATCTCATGCTATAGGAAGGGTCTCAGGATTGGAATGGTAAGAAGTTGGATATCACATCTCATGCTAAAGGAAGGGACTCAGGTTTGATAGAAGCATTGAGATATCACATCTCATGCTATAGGAAGGGTCTCAGGATTGGAATGGGAAGGAGTTGGATATCACATCTCATGCCATAGGAAGGGTCTCAGGTTTGGTATAAGCATTGAGATATCACATCTCTGCTATCGGAAGGGTCTCAGGATAGGAATGGGAAGGACTTAGATATCACATCTCATGCTATAGGGAGGGTCTCAGTTTTGATATTAGAAGCATTGAGATATCACATTTCATGCTATCGGAAGGGTCTCAGGATTGGAATGGGAAGGAGTTGGATATCACATCTCAAGCTATCTCAGGATTGGAATGGGAAGGAGTTTGATATCACATCACAAGCTATAAGAAGGGTCTCAGGTTTGGAAGGGGAAGGATTTGGATCTCACATCTCATGTTTTAGGACGGGTCTCAGTTTTGGTATTAGAAGCATTGAGATATCACATCTCATGGTATAGGAAGGGTCTCAGGATTGGAATGGGAAGGAGTTGGATATCACATCTCAAGCTATCACAGGATTGGAATGGGAAGGAGTTTGATAGCACATCTCAAGCTATAGGAAGGGTCTCAGGTTTGGAAAGGGAAGGATTTGGATTTCACATCTCATGTTATAGGATGGTTCTCATGTTTGGTTTTAGAAGCACTGAGATATCACATCTCATGCTATCTGAAGGGTCTCAGGTTTGGAAAGGGAAGGATTTGGATTTCACATATTTTATTGGATGGTTCTCAGGTTTGGTTTTAGAAGCATTAAGATATCACATCTCATGCTATAGGAAGGGTCTCAGGTTTGGAATGGGAAGGAGTTGGATACACATCTCATGTTATAGGAAGGATCTCAGGTTTGGTATTAGAAGCATTGTGATATCACATATCATGCTATAGGAAGGGTCTCAGGATTGGAATGGGAAGGAGTTGGACATCACATCTCATGCTAAAGGAAAGATCTCAGGTTTGGAAGGGGAAGGATTTGGATCTCACATCTCATGTTTTAGGACGGGTGTCAGGTTTGGTATTAAAAGTATTGAGATATCACATCTCATGGTATAGGAAGGGTCTGAGGATTGGAATGGGAAGGAGTTGGATATCACATCTCAAGCTATCTCAGGATTGGAATGGGAAGGAGTTTGATATCACATCTCATGCTATCGGAAGGGTCTCAGGTTTGGAATGGGAAGGAGTTGGATATCACATCTCATGTTATAGGAAGGATCTCAGGTTTGGTATTAGAAGCATTGAGATATCACATCTCATGCTATAGGAAGGGTCTCAAGATTGGAATCGGAAGGAGTTGTATACCACATCTCATGCTATAGGAAGGGTCTCAGGTTTGGTATAAGCATTGAGATATCCCATCTCATGCTATAGGAAGGGTCTCAGCATTGGAATCGGAAGGAGTTGTATTTGACATCTCATGCCATAGGAAGGGTCTCAGGTTTGGTATAAGCATTGAGATATCACATCTCTGCTATCGGAAGGGTCTCAGGATTGGAATGGGAAGGAGTTGGATATCACATCTCATGCTAAAGGGAGGGTCTCAGGTTTGGAAGGGGAAGGATTTGGATATCACATCTCATGTTATAGGAAGGATCTCAGGTTTGGTATTAGAAGCATTGAGATATCACATCTCATGCTATCGGAAGGATCTCAGGTTTCGTATTAGAGGCATTGAGATATCACATCTCATGCTATCAGAAGGGTCTCAGGATTGGAATGGAAAGGAGTCGGATATCACATCTCATGCTAAAGGGAGGGTCTCAGGTTTGGTATTAGAAGCATTGAGATATCACATCTCATGTTATAGGAAGAATCTCAGGTTTGGTATTAGAGGCATTGAGATATCACATCTCATGCTATCAGAAGGGTCTCAGGATTGGAATGGGAAGGAGTCGGATATCACATCTCATGCTAAAGGGAGGGTCTCAGGTTTGGTATTAGAAGCATTGAGATATCACATCTCATGTTATAGGAAGAATCTCAGGTTTGGTATTAGAGGCATTGAGATATCACATCTCATGCTATCAGAAGGGTCTCAGGATTGGAATGGGAAGGAGTCGGATATCACATCTCATGCTAAAGGGAGGGTCTCAGGTTTGGTATTAGAAGCATTGAGATATCACATCTCATGTTATAGGAAGAATGTCAGGTTTGGTATTAGAGGCATTGAGATATCACATCTCATGCTATCAGAAGGGTCTCAGGATTGGAATGGGAAGGAGTCGGATATCACATCTCATGCTAAAGGGAGGGTCTCAGGTTTGGTATTAGAAGCATTGAGATATCACATCTCATGTTATAGGAAGAATCTCAGGTTTGGTATTAGAGGCATTGAGATATCACATCTCATGGTATAGGAAGGGTCTCAGGATTGGAATGGGAAGGAGTTGGATATCACATCTCATCCAATAGGAAGGATCTCAGGATTGGAATGGGAAGGATTTGGATGTCACATCTCTTGCTATAGGAAGGGTCTCAGGTTTTTAGAAACATTGAGATATCACATCTCATGCTATAGGAAGGGTTTCAGGATTGGAATGGGAAGGAGTTGGATATCCCTTCTCATGCTATAGGAAGGGTCTCAGGTTGGAATGGGAAGGAGTTGGATATCACATCTCATGTTATAGGAAGGGTCTCAGTATTGGAATGGTAAGGATTTGGATATCACATTTCTTGCTATAGGAAGGGTCTCAGGTTTTTTATTAGAAACATTGAGATATCACATCTCATGCTATAGGAAGGGTTTCAGGATTGGAATGGGAAGGATTTGGATATCACATCTCATGCTCAAGGAACGGTCTCAGGTTTGGAAGGGGAAAGATTTGGATATGATATCTCATGTTATAGGACAGGTCCCAGGTTTGGTATTAGAAGCTTTGAGATATCACATCTCATGCTATAGGAAGGGTCTCAGGATTGGAATGGGAAGGATTTGGATATCACATCTCATGCTAAAGGAAGGGATTCAGGTTTGATAGAAGCATTGAGATATCACATCTCATGCTATAGGAAGGGTCTCAGGATTGGAATGGGAAGGAGTTGGATATCACATCTCATGCCATAGGAAGGGTCTCAGGTTTGGTATAAGCATTGAGATATCACATCTCTGCTATCGGAAGGGTCTCAGGATAGGAATGGGAAGGACTTAGATATCACATCTCATGCTATAGGGAGGGTCTCAGTTTTGATATTAGAAGCATTGAGATATCACATTTCATGCTATCGGAAGGGTCTCAGGATTGAAATGGGAAGGAGTTGGATATCACATCTCAAGCTATCTCAGGATTGGAATGGGAAGGAGTTTGATATCACATCTCAAGCTATAGGAAGGGTCTCAGGTTTGGAAGGGGAAGGATTTGGATCTCACATCTCGTTTTAGGACGGGTCTCAGGTTTGGTATTAGAAGCATTGAGATATCACATCTCATGGTATAGGAAGGGTCTCAGGATTGGAATGGGAAGGAGTTGGATATCACATCTCAAGCTATCACAGGATTGGAATGGGACGGAGTTTGATAGCACATCTCAAGCTATAGGAAGGGTCTCAGGTTTGGAAAGGGAAGGATTTGGATTTCACATCTCATGTTATAGGATGGTTCTCATGTTTGGTTTTAGAAGCATTGAGATATCACATCTCATGCTATCTGAAGGGTCTCAGGTTTGGAAAGGGAAGGATTTGGTTTTCACATATGTTATTGGATGGTTCTCAGGTTTGGTTTTAGAAGCATTGAGATATCACATCTCATGCTATCGGAAGGGTCTCAGGTTTGGAATGGGAAGGAGTTTGATATCACATCTCATGTTATAGGAAGGATCTCAGGTTTGGTATTAGAAGCATTGAGATATCACATCTCATGCTATAGGAAGGGTCTCAGGATTGGAATCAGAAGGAGTTGTATATGACATCTCATGTTATAGGAAGGATCTCAGGTTTGGTATTAGAAGCATTGAGATATCACATCTCATGCTATAGGAAGGGTCTCAGGATTGGAATCCGAAGGAGTTGTATATGACATCTCATGCCATAGGAAGGGTCTCAGGTTTGGTATAAGCATTGAGATATCACATCTCTGCTATCGGAAGGGTCTCAGGATTGGAATGGGAAGGAGTTGGATATCCCATCTCGTTATAGGAAGGGTCTCAGGTTTGGTATTAGAAGCATTGAGATATCACATCTCATGATATAGGAAGGGTCTAAGGTTTGGAAAGGGGAAGGATTTGGGTATCACATCTCATGTTATAGGACCGGTCTCAGGTTTGGTATTAGAAGCATTGAGATATCAAGTCTCATGGTATAGGACGGGTCTCAGAATTGGAATGGGAATGAGTTGGATATCACATCTCAAGCAATAGGAAGAGTCTCAGGATTGGAATGGGAAGGAGTTTGATATCACATCTCATGCCATGGTATGGGTCTCAGGTTTTGTAGAAGCATTGGGATATCACATCACATGCTATCGGAAGGGTATCGGGATTGGATTTGGAAGGAGTTGGATATCCCATCTCATGCTATAGGCAGGGTCTAAGGTTGGAATGGGAAGGAGTTGGATATCACATCTCATGTTATAGGAAGGGTCTCAGGATTGGAATGGGAAGGACTTGGATATCACATCTCATTCTATAGGAAGGCTCTCAGGGTTGGAAGGGGAAGGAGTTGGATATCACATTTCATGTTAGAGGTAGGATCTCAGGTTTGGTATTAGAGGCATTGAGATATCACATCTCATGCCATCAGAAGGGTCTCAGGATTTGAATGGGAAGGAGTTGGATATCACATCTCATGCTAAAGGGAGGGTCTAAGGTTTGGAAGGGGAAATATTTGGACATCACATCTCATGTTATAGGAAGGATCTCAGGTTTGGTATTAGAAGCATTGAGATATCACATCTCATGCTATCGGAAGGGTCTCAGGTTTGGTATAAGCATTGAGATATCACATCTCTGCTATCGGAAGGGTCTCAGGATTGGAATGGGAAGGACTTGGATATCACAATTCATGTTATAGGAAGGGCCTCAGGTTTGGTATTAGAAGCATTGAGATATCACATCTCATGCTATTGGAAGTGTCTCAGGATTGGAATGGGAAGGAGTTGGATATCCCATCTCATGTTATAGGACGGGTCTCAGGTTTGTTATTAGAATCATTGAGATATCATATTGCATGCTATGGGAAGGGTCTCAGGATTGGAATGGGAAGGAGTTGGATATCACATTTCATGTTAGAGGAAGGATCTCAGGTTTGGTGTTAGAGGCATTGAGATATCACATCTCATGCTATAGGAAGGGTCTCAGGATTGGAATGGGAAGGAGTTGGATATCACATCTCATGCTATAGGAAGGGTCTCAGGTTTGGTATAAGCATTGAGATATCACATCTCATGCTATAGGAAGGGTCTCAGGATTGGAATGGGAAGGAGTTGGATATCACATCTGATGTTATAGGAAGGATCTCAGGTTTGGTATTAGAAGCATTGAGACATCACATCTCATGCTATGGGAAGGGCCTCAGGATTGGAATGGGAAGGAGTTGGATATCACATCTCATGCTATAGGAAGGGTCTCAGGTTTGGTATAAGCATTGAGATATCACATCTCATGCTATAGGAAGGGTCTCAGGATTGGAATGGGAAGGAGTTGTATATGACATCTCATGCCATAGGAAGGGTCTCAGGTTTGGTATAAGCATTGAGATATCACATCTCTGCTATCGGAAGGGTCTCGGGATTGGAATGGGAAGGCTTTGGATATCCCATCTCATGTTATAGGAAGAGTCTCAGGTTTGGTATTAGAAGCATTGAGATATCACATCTCATGCTATAGGAAGTGTCTCAGGATTGGAATGGGAAGGAGTTTGATATCACATCTCATGCCATGAATGGGTCTCAGGTTTTGTAGAAGCATTGGGATATCACATCTCATGCTATCGGAAGGGTATCAGGATTGGATTTGGAAGGAGTTGGATATCCCATCTCATGCTATAGGAAGGGTCTCAGGTTGGAATGGGAAGGAGTTGGATATCATATCTGATGTTATAGGAAGGGTCTCAGGATTGGAATGGGAAGGACTTGGATATCACATCTCATGCTATAGGAAGGCTCTCAGGTTTTGAAGGGGAAGGAGTTGGATATCACATTTCATGTTAGAGGTAGGATCTCAGGTTTGGTATTAGAGGCATTGAGATATCACATCTCATGCTAAAGGGAGGGTCTCAGGTTTGGAAGGGGAAGGATTTGGATATCACATCTCATGTTATAGGAAGGATCTCAGGTTTGGTATTAGAAGCATTGAGATATCACATCTCATGCTATCGGAAGGATCTCAGGTTTGGTATTAGAGGCATTGAGATATCACATCTCATGCTATTAGAAGGGTCTCAGGATTGGAATGGGAAGGAGTCGGATATCACATCTCATGCTAAAGGGAGGGTCTCAGGTTTGGAAGTGGAAGGATTTGGATATCACATCTCATGTTATAGGAAGGATCTCAGGTTTGGTATTAGAAGCATTGAGATATCACATCTCATGCTATAGGAAGGGTCTCAAGATTGGAATGGGAAGGAGTTGGATATCACATCTCAAGCTATAGGAAGGGTCTCAGGATTGGAATGGGAAGGAGTTTGATATCACATCTCATGCCATAGTATGGGTCTCAGGTTTGGTAGAAGCATTGGGATATCACATCTCATGCTATCGGAAGGGTATCAGGATTGGATTTGGAAGGAGTTGGATATACCATCTCATGCTATAGTAAGGGTCTCAGGTTAGAATGGGAAGGAGTTGGATATCACATCTCATGTTATAGGAAGGGTCTCAGGATTGGAATGGGAAGGACTTGGATATCAAATCTCATGCTATGGGAAGGCTCTCAGGTTTGATAGGGGAAGGAGTTGGATATCACATTTCATGTTAGAGGAAGGATCTCAGGTTTGGTATTAGAGGCATTGAGATATCACATCTCATGCTATAGGAAGGGTCTCAGGATTGGAATGGGAAGGAGTTGGATATCACATCTCAAGCTATAGGAAGGGTCTCAGGTTTGGTATAAGCATTGCGATATCACATCTCAAGCTATAGGAAGGGTCTCAGGATTGGAATGGGAAGGAGTTGGATATCACATCTCATGTTATAGGAAAGATCTCAGGTTTGGTATTAGAAGCATTGAGACATTACATCTCATGTTATAGGAAGGGTCTCAGGATTGGAATGGGAAGAAGTTGGATGTCACATCTCATGCTATAGGAAGGGTCTCAGGTTTGGTATAAGCATTGAGACATTACATCTCATGTTATAGGAAGGGTCTCAGGATTGGAATGGGAAGGAGTTGGATATCACATCTCAAGCTATAGGAAGGGTCTCAGGATTGGAATGGGAAGGAGTTGGATATCACATCTCATGCTATAGGAAGGGTCTCAGGTTTGGTATTAGCATTGAGATATCCCATCTCATGCTATAGGAAGGGTCTCAGGTTTGGAATCGGAAGGAGTTGTATATGACATCTCATGCCATAGGAAGGGTCTCAGGTTTGGTATAAGCATTGAGATATCACATCTCTGCTATCGGAAGGGTCTCAGGATTGGAATGGGAAGGAGTTGGATATCCCATCTCGTTATAGGAAGGGTCTCAGGTTTGGTATTAGAAGCATTGAGATATCACATCTCATGGTATAGGACGGGTCTCAGAATTGGAATGGGAAGGAGTTGGATATCACATCTCAAGCTATAGGAAGGGTCTCAGGATTGGAATGGGAAGGAGTTTGTTATCACATCTCATGCCATGTATGGGCCTCAGGTTTTGTAGAAGCATTGGGATATCACATCTCATGCTATCGGAAGGGTATCATGATTGGATTTGGAAGGAGTTGGATATCCCATCTCATGCTATAGGAAGGGTCTCAGTTTGGAATGGGAAGGAGTTGGATATCACATCTCATGTTATAGGAAGGGTCTCAGGATTGGAATGGGAAGGACTTGGATATCACATCTCATGCTATAGGAAGGCTCTCAGGTTTGGAAGGGGAAGGAGTTGGATATCACATTTCATGTTAGAGGTAGGATCTCAGGTTTGGTATTAGAGGCATTGAGATATCACATCTCATGCTATCAGAAGGATCTCAGGATCGGAATGGGAAGGAGTTGGATATCACATCTCATGCTAAAGGGAGGGTCTCAGGTTTGGAAGTGGAAGGATTTGGATATCACATCTCATGTTATAGGAAGGATCTCAGGTTTGGTATTAGAAGCATTGAGATATCACATCTCATGCTATAGGAAGGGTCTCAGGATTGGAATGGGAAGGAGTTGGATATCACATCTCAAGCTATAGGAAGGGTCTCAGGATTGGAATGGGAAGGAGTTGATATCACATCTCAAGCTATAGGAAGGGTCTCAGGATTGGAATGGGAAGGAGTTGGATATCACATCTCATGCTATAGGAAGGGTCTCAGGTTTGGTATAAGCATTGAGATATCCCATCTCATGCTATAGGAAGGGTCTCAGGTTTGGAAGGGGAAGGATTTCGGTATCACATCTCATGTTATAGGACCGGTCTCAGGTTTGGTATTAGAAGCATTGAGATATCAAGTCTCATGGTATAGGAAGGGTCTCAGGATTGGAATGGGAAGGAGTTGGATACCACATCTCATGCTATAGGAAGGGTCTCAGGTTTGGTATAAGCATTGAGATATCACATCTCATGCTATAGGAAGGGTCTCAGGTTTGGAAGGGGAAGGATTTGGATATCATATCTCATGTTATAGGACGGGTCCCAGGTTTGGTATTAGAAGCTTTGAGATATCACATCTCATGCTATAGGAAGGGTCTCAGGATTGGAATGGTAAGAAGTTGGATATCACATCTCATGCTAAAGGAAGGGACTCAGGTTTGATAGAAGCATTGAGATATCACATCTCATGCTATAGGAAGGGTCTCAGGATTGGAATGGGAAGGAGTTGGATATCACATCTCATGCCATAGGAAGGGTCTCAGGTTTGGTATAAGCATTGAGATATCACATCTCTGCTATCGGAAGGGTCTCAGGATAGGAATGGGAAGGACTTAGATATCACATCTCATGCTATAGGGAGGGTCTCAGTTTTGATATTAGAAGCATTGAGATATCACATTTCATGCTATCGGAAGGGTCTCAGGATTGGAATGGGAAGGAGTTGGATATCACATCTCAAGCTATCTCAGGATTGGAATGGGAAGGAGTTTGATATCACATCTCAAGCTATAAGAAGGGTCTCAGGTTTGGAAGGGGAAGGATTTGGATCTCACATCTCATGTTTTAGGACGGGTCTCAGTTTTGGTATTAGAAGCATTGAGATATCACATCTCATGGTATAGGAAGGGTCTCAGGATTGGAATGGGAAGGAGTTGGATATCACATCTCAAGCTATCACCGGATTGGAATGGGAAGGAGTTTGATAGCACATCTCAAGCTATAGGAAGGGTCTCAGGTTTGGAAAGGGAAGGATTTGGATTTCACATCTCATGTTATAGGATGGTTCTCATGTTTGGTTTTAGAAGCACTGAGATATCACATCTCATGCTATCTGAAGGGTCTCAGGTTTGGAAAGGGAAGGATTAGGATTTCACATATTTTATTGGATGGTTCTCAGGTTTGGTTTTAGAAGCATTAAGATATCACATCTCATGCTATAGGAAGGGTCTCAGGTTTGGAATGGGAAGGAGTTGGATACACATCTCATGTTATAGGAAGGATCTCAGGTTTGGTATTAGAAGCATTGTGATATCACATATCATGCTATAGGAAGGGTCTCAGGATTGGAATGGGAAGGAGTTGGATATCACATCTCATGCTAAAGGAAAGATCTCAGGTTTGGAAGGGGAAGGATTTGGATCTCACATCTCATGTTTTAGGACGGGTGTCAGCTTTGGTATTAAAAGTATTGAGATATCACATCTCATGGTATAGGAAGGGTCTGAGGATTGGAATGGGAAGGAGTTGGATATCACATCTCAAGCTATCTCAGGATTGGAATGGGAAGGAGTTTGATATCACATCTCATGCTATCGGAAGGGTCTCAGGTTTGGAATGGGAAGGAGTTGGATGTCACATCTCATGTTATAGGAAGGATCTCAGGTTTGGTATTAGAAGCATTGAGATATCACATCTCATGCTATAGGAAGGGTCTCAAGATTGGAATCGGAAGGAGTTGGATACCACATCTCATGCTATAGGAAGGGTCTCAGGTTTGGTATAAGCATTGAGATATCCCATCTCATGCTATAGGAAGGGTCTCAGCATTGGAATCGGAAGGAGTTGTATTTGACATCTCATGCCATAGGAAGGGTCTCAGGTTTGGTATAAGCATTGAGATATCACATCTCTGCTATCGGAAGGGTCTCAGGATTGGAATGGGAAGGAGTTGGATATCACATCTCATGCTAAAGGGAGGGTCTCAGGTTTGGAAGGGGAAGGATTTGGATATCACATCTCATGTTATAGGAAGGATCTCAGGTTTGGTATTAGAAGCATTGAGATATCACATCTCATGCTATCGGAAGGATCTCAGGTTTCGTATTAGAGGCATTGAGATATCACATCTCATGTTATCAGAAGGGTCTCAGGATTGGAATGGAAAGGAGTCGGATATCACATCTCATGCTAAAGGGAGGGTCTCAGGTTTGGTATTAGAAGCATTGAGATATCACATCTCATGTTATAGGAAGAATCTCAGGTTTGGTATTAGAGGCATTGAGATATCACATCTCATGCTATCAGAAGGGTCTCAGGATTGGAATGGGAAGGAGTCGGATATCACATCTCATGCTAAAGGGAGGGTCTCAAGTTTGGTATTAGAAGCATTGAGATATCACATCTCATGTTATAGGAAGAATCTCAGGTTTGGTATTAGAGGCATTGAGATATCACATCTCATGCTATCAGAAGGGTCTCAGGATTGGAATGGGAAGGAGTCGGATATCACATCTCATGCTAAAGGGAGGGTCTCAGGTTTGGTATTAGAAGCATTGAGATATCAAATCTCATGTTATAGGAAGAATCTCAGGTTTGGTATTAGAGGCATTGAGATATCACATCTCATGCTATCAGAAGGGTCTCAGGATTGGAATGGGAAGGAGTCGGATATCACATCTCATGCTAAAGGGAGGGTCTCAGGTTTGGTATTAGAAGCATTGAGATATCACATCTCATGTTATAGGAAGAATCTCAGGTTTGGTATTAGAGGCATTGAGATATCACATCTCATGGTATAGGAAGGGTCTCAGGATTGGAATGGGAAGGAGTTGGATATCACATCTCATCCAATAGGAAGGATCTCAGGATTGGAATGGGAAGGATTTGGATGTCACATCTCTTGCTATAGGAAGGGTCTCAGGTTTTTAGAAACATTGAGATATCACATCTCATGCTATAGGAAGGATTTCAGGATTGGAATGGGAAGGAGTTGGATATCCCTTCTCATGCTATAGGAAGGGTCTCAGGTTGGAATGGGAAGGAGTTGGATATCACATCTCATGTTATAGGAAGGGTCTCAGTATTGGAATGGTAAGGATTTGGATATCACATTTCTTGCTATAGGAAGGGTCTCAGGTTTTTTATTAGAAACATTGAGATATCACATCTCATGCTATAGGAAGGGTTTCAGGATTGGAATGGGAAGGATTTGGATATCACATCTCATGCTCAAGGAACGGTCTCAGGTTTGGAAGGGGAAAGATTTGGATATGATATCTCATGTTATAGGACAGGTCCCAGGTTTGGTATTAGAAGCTTTGAGATATCACATCTCATGCTATAGGAAGGGTCTCAGGATTGGAATGGGAAGGATTTGGATATCACATCTCATGCTAAAGGAAGGGATTCAGGTTTGATAGAAGCATTGAGATATCACATCTCATGCTATAGGAAGGGTCTCAGGATTGGAATGGGAAGGAGTTGGATATCACATCTCATGCCATAGGAAGGGTCTCAGGTTTGGTATAAGCATTGAGATATCACATCTCTGCTATCGGAAGGGTCTCAGGATAGGAATGGGAAGGACTTAGATATCACATCTCATGCTATAGGGAGGGTCTCAGTTTTGATATTAGAAGCATTGAGATATCACATTTCATGCTATCGGAAGGGTCTCAGGATTGAAATGGGAAGGAGTTGGATATCACATCTCAAGCTATCTCAGGATTGGAATGGGAAGGAGTTTGATATCACATCTCAAGCTATAGGAAGGGTCTCAGGTTTGGAAGGGGAATGATTTGGATCTCACATCTCGTTTTAGGACGGGTCTCAGGTTTGGTATTAGAAGCATTGAGATATCACATCTCATGGTATAGGAAGGGTCTCAGGATTGGAATGGGAAGGAGTTGGATATCACATCTCAAGCTATCACAGGATTGGAATGGGACGGAGTTTGATAGCACATCTCAAGCTATAGGAAGGGTCTCAGGTTTGGAAAGGGAAGGATTTGGATTTCACATCTCATGTTATAGGATGGTTCTCATGTTTGGTTTTAGAAGCATTGAGATATCACATCTCATGCTATCTGAAGGGTCTCAGGTTTGGAAAGGGAAGGATTTGGATTTCACATATGTTATTGGATGGTTCTCAGGTTTGGTTTTAGAAGCATTGAGATATCACATCTCATGCTATCGGAAGGGTCTCAGGTTTGGAATGGGAAGGAGTTTGATATCACATCTCATGTTATAGGAAGGATCTCAGGTTTGGTATTAGAAGCATTGAGATATCACATCTCATGCTATAGGAAGGGTCTCAGGATTGGAATCAGAAGGAGTTGTATATGACATCTCATGTTATAGGAAGGATCTCAGGTTTGGTATTAGAAGCATTGAGATATCACATCTCATGCTATAGGAAGGGTCTCAGGATTGGAATCCGAAGGAGTTGTATATGACATCTCATGCCATAGGAAGGGTCTCAGGTTTGGTATAAGCATTGAGATATCACATCTCTGCTATCGGAAGGGTCTCAGGATTGGAATGGGAAGGAGTTGGATATCCCATCTCGTTATAGGAAGGGTCTCAGGTTTGGTATTAGAAGCATTGAGATATCACATCTCATGCTATAGGAAGGGTCTAAGGTTTGGAAAGGGGAAGGATTTGGGTATCACATCTCATGTTATAGGACCGGTCTCAGGTTTGGTATTAGAAGCATTGAGATATCAAGTCTCATGGTATAGGACGGGTCTCAGAATTGGAATGGGAATGAGTTGGATATCACATCTCAAGCAATAGGAAGAGTCTCAGGATTGGAATGGGAAGGAGTTTGATATCACATCTCATGCCATGGTATGGGTCTCAGGTTTTGTAGAAGCATTGGGATATCACATCACATGCTATCGGAAGGGTATCGGGATTGGATTTGGAAGGAGTTGGATATCCCATCTCATGCTATAGGCAGGGTCTAAGGTTGGAATGGGAAGGAGTTGGATATCACATCTCATGTTATAGGAAGGGTCTCAGGATTGGAATGGGAAGGACTTGGATATCACATCTCATTCTATAGGAAGGCTCTCAGGGTTGGAAGGGGAAGGAGTTGGATATCACATTTCATGTTAGAGGTAGGATCTCAGGTTTGGTATTAGAGGCATTGAGATATCACATCGCATGCCATCAGAAGGGTCTCAGGATTGGAATGGGAAGGAGTTGGATATCACATCTCATGCTAAAGGGAGGGTCTAAGGTTTGGAAGGGGAAATATTTGGACATCACATCTCATGTTATAGGAAGGATCTCAGGTTTGGTATTAGAAGCATTGAGATATCACATCTCATGCTATCGGAAGGGTCTCAGGTTTGGTATAAGCATTGAGATATCACATCTCTGCTATCGGAAGGGTCTCAGGATTGGAATGGGAAGGACTTGGATATCACAATTCATGTTATAGGAAGGGCCTCAGGTTTGGTATTAGAAGCATTGAGATATCACATCTCATGCTATAGGAAGGGTCTCAGGATTGGAATGGGAAGGACTTGGATATCACATCTCATGTTATAGGAAGGGTCTCAGGTTTGGTATTAGAAGCATTGAGATATCACATCTCATGCTATAGGAAGGGTCTCAGGAATGGAATGGGAAGGAGTTGGATATCACATCTCAAGCTATCTCAGGATTGGAATGGGAAGGAGTTTGATATCACATCTCAAGCTATAGGAAGGGTCTCAGGTTTGGAAGGGGAATGATTTGGATCTCACATCTCGTTTTAGGACGGGTCTCAGGTTTGGTATTAGAAGCATTGAGATATCACATCTCATGGTATAGGAAGGGTCTCAGGATTGGAATGGGAAGGAGTTGGATATCACATCTCAAGCTATCACAGGATTGGAATGGGACGGAGTTTGATAGCACATCTCAAGCTATAGGAAGGGTCTCAGGTTTGGAAAGGGAAGGATTTGGATTTCACATCTCATGTTATAGGATGGTTCTCATGTTTGGTTTTAGAAGCATTGAGATATCACATCTCATGCTATCTGAAGGGTCTCAGGTTTGGAAAGGGAAGGATTTGGATTTCACATATGTTATTGGATGGTTCTCAGGTTTGGTTTTAGAAGCATTGAGATATCACATCTCATGCTATCGGAAGGGTCTCAGGTTTGGAATGGGAAGGAGTTTGATATCACATCTCATGTTATAGGAAGGATCTCAGGTTTGGTATTAGAAGCATTTAGATATCACATCTCATGCTATAGGAAGGGTCTCAGGATTGGAATCAGAAGGAGTTGTATATGACATCTCATGTTATAGGAAGGATCTCAGGTTTGGTATTAGAAGCATTGAGATATCACATCTCATGCTATAGGAAGGGTCTCAGGATTGGAATCCGAAGGAGTTGTATATGACATCTCATGCCATAGGAAGGGTCTCAGGTTTGGTATAAGCATTGAGATATCACATCTCTGCTATCGGAAGGGTCTCAGGATTGGAATGGGAAGGAGTTGGATATCCCATCTCGTTATAGGAAGGGTCTCAGGTTTGGTATTAGAAGCATTGAGATATCACATCTCATGCTATAGGAAGGGTCTAAGGTTTGGAAAGGGGAAGGATTTGGGTATCACATCTCATGTTATAGGACCGGTCTCAGGTTTGGTATTAGAAGCATTGAGATATCAAGTCTCATGGTATAGGACGGGTCTCAGAATTGGAATGGGAATGAGTTGGATATCACATCTCAAGCAATAGGAAGAGTCTCAGGATTGGAATGGGAAGGAGTTTGATATCACATCTCATGCCATGGTATGGGTCTCAGGTTTTGTAGAAGCATTGGGATATCACATCACATGCTATCGGAAGGGTATCGGGATTGGATTTGGAAGGAGTTGGATATCCCATCTCATGCTATAGGCAGGGTCTAAGGTTGGAATGGGAAGGAGTTGGATATCACATCTCATGTTATAGGAAGGGTCTCAGGATTGGAATGGGAAGGACTTGGATATCACATTTCATTCTATAGGAAGGCTCTCAGGGTTGGAAGGGGAAGGAGTTGGATATCACATTTCATGTTAGAGGTAGGATCTCAGGTTTGGTATTAGAGGCATTGAGATATCACATCTCATGCCATCAGAAGGGTCTCAGGATTGGAATGGGAAGGAGTTGGATATCACATCTCATGCTAAAGGGAGGGTCTAAGGTTTGGAAGGGGAAATATTTGGACATCACATCTCATGTTATAGGAAGGATCTCAGGTTTGGTATTAGAAGCATTGAGATATCACATCTCATGCTATCGGAAGGGTCTCAGGTTTGGTATAAGCATTGAGATATCACATCTCTGCTATCGGAAGGGTCTCAGGATTGGAATGGGAAGGACTTGGATATCACAATTCATGTTATAGGAAGGGCCTCAGGTTTGGTATTAGAAGCATTGAGATATCACATCTCATGCTATAGGAAGGGTCTCAGGATTGGAATGGGAAGGACTTGGATATCACATCTCATGTTATAGGAAGGGTCTCAGGTTTGGTATTAGAAGCATTGAGATATCACATCTCATGCTATAGGAAGGGTCTCAGGAATGGAATGGGAAGGACTTGGATATCACATCTCATTATACAGGAAGGGTCTAAGGTTTGGAAGGGGAAGGATTTGGATATCACATCTCATGTTATTGGACCGGTCTCAGGTTTGGTATTAGAAGCATTGAGATATCAAGTCTCATGGTATAGGACGGGAGTTTGATATCACATCTCATGCCATGGTATGGGTCTCAGGTTTTGTAGAAGCATTGGGATATCACATCTCATGCTATCGGAAGGGTATCAGGATTGGATTTGGAAGGAGTTGGATATCCCATCTCATGCTATAGGAAGGGTCTCAGGATTGGAATGGGAAGGACTTGGATATCACATCTCATGCTGTAGGAAGGCTCTCAGGTTCGGAAAGGGAAGGAGTTGGATATCACATTTCATGTTAGAGGTAGGATCTCAGGTTTGGTATTAGAGGCATTGAGATATCACATCTCATGCTATCAGAAGGGTATCAGGATTGGAATGGGAAGGAGTTGGATATCACATCTCATGCTAAAGGGAGGGTCTCAGGTTTAGAAGGGAAAGGATTTGGATATCACATCTCATGTTATAGGAAGGATCTCAGGTTTGGTATTAGAAGCATTGAGATATCACATCTCATGCTATCGGTAGGATCTCAGGTTTGGTATTAGAAGCATTGAGATATCACATCTCATGCTATAGGAAGTGTCTCAGGATTGGAATGGGAAGGAGTTGGATATCACATCTCATGTTATAGGAAGGATCTCATGTTTGGTATTAGAAGCATTGAGATATCACATCTCATGCTATAGGAAGGGTCTCAGGATTGGAATGGGAAGGAGTTGGATATCACATCTCATGCTAAATGAAGGGTCTCAGTTTTGGTAGAAGCATTGCGATATCACATCTCATGCTATAGGAAGGGTCTCAGGATTGGAATCGGAAGGAGTTGGATATCACATCTCATGCTATAGGAAGGGTCTCAGGTTTGGTATAAGCATTGAAATATCACATCTCTGCTATCGGAAGGGTCTCAGGATTGGAATTGGAAGGACTTAGATATCACATCTCATGCTATAGGGAGGGTCTCAGTTTTGATATCAGAAGCATTGAGATATCACATCTCATGCTATCGGAAGGGTCTCAGGATTGGAATGGGAGGAGCTGGATATCACATCTCATGCTAAAGGAAGGGTCTCAGGTTTGGAAGCGGAAAGATTTGGATATCACATCTCATGTTATAGGAGGGGTCTCAGGTTTGGTATTAGAAGCATTGTGATATCACATCTCATGCTATAGGAAGTGTCTCAGGATTGGAATGGGAAGGAGTTGGATATCACATCTCATGCTATAGGAAGGGTTTCAGGTTTGGTAGAAGCATTGAGATATCACATCTCATGCTATAGGAAGAGTCTCAGGTTTGGGAAGGGAAGGATTTGGATTTCACATCTCATGTTATAGGATGGTTCTCATGTTTGGTTTTTGAAGCATTGAGATATCACATCTCATGCTATCGGAAGGGTCTCAGGTTTGGAATGGGAAGGAGTTGGATATCACATCTCATGTTATAGGAAGGATCTCAGGTTTGGTATTAGAAGCATTGAGATATCACATCTCATGCTATAGGAAGGGTCTCCGGATTGGAATGTGAAGGATTTGGATATCACATCTCATGTTATAGGAAGGGTCTCAGGATTGGAATGGCAAGGAGTTGGATATCACATCTCATGCTAAAGGAAGGGTCTCAGTTTTGATAGAAGCATTGAGATATCACACCTCATGCTATAGGAAGGAACTCAGGATTGGAATGGGAAGGAGTTGGATATCACGTCTCATGTTATAGGAAGGGTCTCAGGTTGGAATGGCAAGGAGTTGGATATCACATCTCATGCTAAAGGAAGGGTCTCAGGTTTGATAGAAGCATTGAGATATCACATCTCATGCTATAGGAAGGAACTCAGGATTGGAATGGGAAGGAGTTGGATATCACATCTCATGCCATAGGAAGGGTTATCAGGTTTGGTATAAGCATTGAGATATCACATCTCTGCTATCGGAAGGGTCTCAGGATAGGAATGGGAAGGACTTAGATATCACATCTCATACTATAGGGAGGGTCTCAGTTTTGATATTAGAAGCATTGAGCTATCACATCTCATGCTATCGCAAGGGTCTCAGGATTGGAATGGGAGGAGCTGGATATCACATCTCATGCTAAAGGAAGGGTCTCAGGTTTGGAAGGGGAAGGATTTGGATATCACATCTCATGTTATAGGAGGGGTCTCAGGTTTGGTATTAGAAGCATTGTGATATCACATCTCATGCTATAGGAAGTGTCTCAGGATTGGAATGGGAAGGAGTTGGATATCACATCTCATGCTATAGGAAGGGTTTCAGGTTTGGTAGAAGCATTGAGATATCACATCTCATGCTATAGGAAGAGTCTCAGGTTTGGGAAGGGAAGGATTTGGATTTCACATCTCATGTTATAGGATGGTTCTCATGTTTGGTTTTTGAAGCATTGAGATATCACATCTCATGCTATCGGAAGGGTCTCAGGTTTGGAATGGGAAGGAGTTGGATATCACATCTCATGTTATAGGAAGGATCTCAGGTTTGGTATTAGAAGCATTGAGATATCACATCTCATGCTATAGGAAGGGTCTCCGGATTGGAATGTGAAGGATTTGGATATCACATCTCATGTTATAGGAAGGGTCTCAGGATTGGAATGGCAAGGAGTTGGATATCACATCTCATGCTAAAGGAAGGGTCTCAGTCTTGATAGAAGCATTGAGATATCACACCTCATGCTATAGGAAGGAACTCAGGATTGGAATGGGAAGGAGTTGTATATCACGTCTCATGTTATAGGAAGGGTCTCAGGATCGGAATGGCAAGGAGTTGGATATCACATCTCATGCTAAAGGAAGGGTCTCAGGTTTGATAGAAGCATTGAGATATCACATCTCATGCTATAGGAAGGAACTCAGGATTGGAATGGGAAGGAGTTGGATATCACATCTCATGCCATAGGAAGGGTTATCAGGTTTGGTATAAGCATTGAGATATCACATCTCTGCTATCGGAAGGGTCTCAGGATAGGAATGGGAAGGACTTAGATATCACATCTCATACTATAGGGAGGGTCTCAGTTTTGATATTAGAAGCATTGAGCTATCACATCTCATGCTATCGCAAGGGTCTCAGGATTGGAATGGGATGGAGTTGGATATCACATCTCAAGCTATCTCAGGATTGGAATGCGAAGGAGTTTGATATCACATCTCAAGCTATAGGAAGGGTCTCAGGTTTGGAAGGGGAAGGATTTGGATCTCACATCTCATGTTATAGGATGGTTCTCATGTTTGGTTTTAGTAGCATTGAGATATCACATCTCATGCTATCGGAAGCATATATATTGTGTTGATATGGTATGCGTTGGTTTAATATTGTGATATTGTGATTTTCTCGCTACGGTCATTGTTTTAAAGGCCTTAAAATAAATGTGTATACATTTTTATATAACAACTGTTTGGAGTAGTTTGTAAGTGTTCTTGCTTTGGGTGCTCATTGCGGGCTTTCAGTCACCCTCACCCCTCTTGAGACCTAGTCTTGACCGCCGTGATCGCTACCTTGATTGGTCTGGCTCGTCCAGAGGTTACCCTGTTCCAAGTAATTAGGTTGGCCTTCTGAACTTCTGCGCCACCAGGACAGAGTTCAGCAATCTGTCTTAACAAATTGGTGTACAGCGGTGGGATACGACTGAAGGTATCCAGTGTTGCGCTCGAACTAAGGCATTTCAGGTTATTCCAACCAGGACACGTAGTGAATTGTTGTAGTATAACTTTAAAAAGGCCATAGTCCTATCTAACAGTATGGAAACAAATACTTTGTTAACTTTAAATGCTTCCAAATCAGAAACACTGAAAAAGATGTGTGCGGAGAGAGGTGTTTCCTCTCAAGGCACGAAATTGGATATGATCCAAAGAATCATGGCATGGCAAGAAGCGCAGCTTGACGCTATAACTTCTGAGGACAGTGCGGAAGGAGGTGGGGCTGCTCTCACTGGTAGAACCGACGGTTCTGCCACTGCACTGATCCACCGCGACCACGAGGACAGGGAGGATGAGATGTCTAATGTTTCCTCTGCCAGTGCTGATGGGGAGGCTATGCTTGAATTCAAGAAGCAAGAGCTGCGGTTTAGGCAGAAGGAGCTTGAATTCAGCATAGCCAAACTAAAAATCGAACAGGCAGAAAAACAAAAAGACAGGGATCACCAGTTGGAACTGGCCAAGCTTCAGGTTGCAAATGGGTCCAAGGGTCCTGGACATGGGTCTGGGGCTTCCTCTCATCCACGGTTTCCGAAAGATCTGCTCAGTGTGTATGAGGAAAGGAATGACATTATGGACTGGCTGAATGCGTTTGAGTATGCATACGAAGTTCAACAAGTTGACAATGCTGATAAGATTGCATGGTTACTCAGCAGACTGCCCCATTCTGGCTGTAGTGCCATTATGGAAATGTCGAAGGCTGAGCAAGCTGATTTCGCAATGTTAAAGCAAACTCTCATTTTAAAGTTTGGGAAGACTCCGGCCCAATATTTGAAACGTTTCAGAGAGTATAAGAAAAAGGAAGGTGGTACTTGGGTATCTTATGTCACTGAATCCTTGAAAAACTTAACTGGCTGGGTCGAAGGTTATAAGGTTTCTACCGTCGAAGGCATGATAAATCTTGTCATGCTGGAACACATTTTTGCATCTTCTTCTCCAGAGCTTAAGCAGCATTTGGCCGATTCGAAGGAGATAGATCCTAAGAAGCTGGCCATTGCAGCCGACTTATGGGTGTCACATCGAGTGTCCCATAAGGACAAAACTCATCCTGGTAAGCAGGAGGAAGGGAAAAAGTCCAAAGATATGGAGGGTGGAGAATCAGCTAAATCTTCTTCTCATAAGGGCCACAAAAAGAAAAACAAGGGTAAGACACAAGAGAACTCACAGGGTAGTGGAGGTCAGCCTCCGAAACAGAACTCTGGTTACAATAAGCCTCCCTATGTAAACAGACCCAATGGATCTTGTTTTGCTTGTGGAGCAACTGACCACATGAAGGGGGATCCCCGGTGTAAAGTTAGACCTTTGGGGGTCCACTCCGCTAATCTGGCCTTCTCCTCCTACGAGGAAGAAGAGATTACAGGAGCATCCTTCTCCTCAGACTCATTTCCCAGCGGGATAGAGGCTGAGGTAGTTTTAGTGTCCCTGGGTTCCTGGGAGCCTAAAGTCGCAGAGGCTTATGCTAGGATTCCGGATAATACCAAGCACTACTTTAAAGACAGTGTGCTGATCAATGGAGTAGATACTCCAGCTCTTAGGGATAGTGGGTGCAGTCGCACTGTAGTGGATTCTACCTTGGTAGACTCAGAGGAAGTTGCCAGAGCTACTCTGATGCCCACTAAGTTGGCTGACGGCCCCCTCCGTATGTTCCCAGTAATACCTGTAAATCTTACTTTAAATGGTACAGCAGTCAGGATTCCAGTGAGCATTCAGAGAAACGTCCCGGGAAAGGTCTTGTTAGGTAATGATCTCAGAGCTTTAGGGCTCGTAGGAGACACTGCCGAAAGACCCTACACACGGTCTCAAGCACGGGCAGCATTGGCCAAGTCCAATACGCCGCCCCAGCTGAAGGGGAAACCCAAGGCGAAAGGAGTCGACAAGTCAAGACGAGGGAAAGAGAATATTCCCCCGAGCTCGCCTACCACTGCGGTGGAGGAAGTTGGTCAATCGCCCGGGCCTGACGAGGAGGTGGCGATGCCTGAAGTATTTGACCCCAACGATCATCCTGAACTAAAAGACTTGTTAGTTGAAGGAGGTCCTGATAGGGACGAATTCAGTAAAGGCCAACGTGAGTGCCCATCTCTGGAAGGCCTAAGGAGACAGGCCTGCTCCCAGCTTGATGGTGTACCTCCTGGGACGCATAGGATTTATTGGGAAGGTGGACTCCTGTATAGTGAGCCCACAGAGTCTATAGAAGGAGACCATAGGAGGTTGGTGGTTCCCCTTGCTGTTAGGCCCTTCCTCCTGCAGTTGGCGCATGAAGTTCCCCTTGCTGGTCACCTTGGTATGAAGAGGACCAAGCAAAGGTTATCCATGCACTTCTACTGGCCCAAGATGGGGGTGCAAGTAGAAAGTCACTGCAGGAGTTGTGCCTCCTGCCAGTTGTCTGGTAAGGTTGGCGCGACAATCCAAGCTCCGTTGGTACCGCTCCCAGTTGTGGGGGTACCATTTGAAAGGGTAGGGATCGACATCGTTGGTCCCCATGACCCGCAAACATCCTCGGGCAATAGGTTTATCCTGGTGCTGGTCGACCATGCAACCAGATACCCTGAGGCCATCCCATTGAAAACTGTAACTGCCAAGTCAGTTGCAAAAGCTTTACTCGGCATATTTACCAGGGTTGGCTTCCCTAAAGAAGTTGTGTCGGATCGTGGCAGCAACTTTATGTCGAAGTATATGCAGGCTATGTGGAAAGAATGTGGGGTCACCTACAAGTTCTCTTCTGCATACCACCCCAGACCAATGGTCTGGCGGAACGTTTCAACAGAACGTTAAAGAGCATGATTGGGGCTCTGGAGGAAACTCAGAGAAGAAAATGCGATCTTCTTTTACCCTGCTTGTTTGCCTACCGAGAGGTACCACAGGAGGGTGTTGGCTTCAGCCCCTTCGAACTTCTGTTCGGTCATCCCGTACGGGGACCCTTAGCCATCGTCAAGGAGGGATGGGAGATGCCCACTCCCCCTGTTACTACCAACGTAGTTGATTATGTGCTAGGGCTCAGAAAACGGATGGTACTTCTGATGGGCTTGGCTAGTGATAAATTGAAGGCAGGACAAGCGCTGGTGAAACATTGGTACGACCAGAAAGCTTCCCTCATCAACTTTACACCTGGTCAGCAAGTCCTGATCATGAATCCCATAAGGCCTCGAGCTTTACAGGACAAATGGTCAGGCCCTTACACAGTGGTGGAGCCCCTGGGTGAGGTTAACTATTTAGTGGACCTTGGAAGGCCTGGACAGGCTCCAAAAGTGTTTCACGTGAATAGGCTGAAGGCTTTCGTCCCAAGAGTCGAAATCGTAGCACTGCTACTGGCTTCAGACGTTGAGGAAGAGGAGTCTGAACCTCTCCCCGACCTGTTCCAAAGCGGTCCTTCAGATAGCTCCTTTGAGGGTGTCCAAGTGGCCCCTCACCTGACTTCTGATCAGCAGGCTGAGGTGAAAAGTTTGCTTAGGCAGTTTTCCCCCCTGTTTTCACAGCCGCCTGGTTTGACACCTTGGTGCAAACATAACATTGACACAGGAGACAGTGTACCTACCAAAAGTAGGGGATACAGGATGTCAGACAAAGTACGGTCTTATATTAAGACCGAGGTCAACAAGATGTTAGACCTTGGGGTGATTGAACCCTCTAGTAGTCCTTGGTCCAGCCCTGTGGTTTTGGTTCCAAAGGCAGGCACTTCTGTTTGGTTCTACCAGTGAGAGCAGCCCCATCACCTTCCGCACTGTCCTCAGAAGTTATAGCGTCAAGCTGCGCTTCTTGCCACGCCACGATTCTTTGGATCATTTCCAATTTCGTGCCTTGAGAGGAAACACCTCTCTCCGCACACATCTTTTTCAGTGTTTCTGATTTGGAAGCATTTAAAGTTAACAAGGTATTTGTTTCCATACTGTTAGATAGGACTATGGTCTTTTTAAAGTTATACTACAACAATTCACTACGTGTCCTAGTTGGAATAACCTGAAATGCCTTAGTTTGTGCGCAACACTGGATACCTTCAGTCGTATCCCACCGCTGTACACCAATTTGTTAAGACGGATTTCTGAACTCTGTCCTGGTGGCGCAGATGTTCAGAAGGCCAACCTAATTACTTGGAACAGGGTAACCTCTGGACGAGCCAGACCAATCAAGGTAGCGATCGCGGCGGTCAAGACTAGGTCTCAAGAGGGGTGGGGGTGACTGAAAGCCCGCAATGAGCACACAAAGCAAGATCACTTACAAACTACTCCAAACAGTTGTTATTTAAAAAATATATACACATTTATTTTAAGGCCTTTAAAACAATGACCGTAGCGAGAAAATCACAATATCACAATATTAAACCAACACATACCATATCAACACAATATATATACAAATACGACAGTCGCAAGCATTATATGCACGAAATGTGTAGTCCACCTAAAAGGGAAGGAATACAGGCAGTGCGAAGTAATGCTTAGACCCAGTTCGCCTTCAGAGGCACCTAACTAGATGGAAGTCCGGGCCCTGCGAAGAGTGGAGCCTTGTGCTCAAAGTACCTGCACGCGCTGGTGCCAACGGGCAAAAGGAGAAGCTCTTCAAAGGAAGTCAGGCAGTTTAGTTTAGTGCACAAAGAAGAAGAACAAGTTCTGCGACTCAAGCGCAGCCTCCACAGTGGGCAGAAGCAGAGCGCGAGTACGGACACGGGTGCTGTTTTACACAGTGGGGAAAAGCAATGGGCTCCTGCAGGAGGGCGACCAGATCCTAGCTATGCTACTCACCATTCCCCGATGCAAGCAGACCCAGGCTTCTCCGCGTCAGTTTCAGCAGCTGGCAGGTTCAGAAGAGCAGGGAACGCCTCGTCGTCGTGTTGAGTAAAAAGACGTCCCAATCGAAGAAACCCGCACAGTTTGTTACCACAGCAGGGCAACGGGGCGGCCGTGTGTATTTGAGCCAAATGTACACTACTCACTTCAGACCTGGGAACGCCAAGTGTACGAAGCGTGTGAGAGTGACAAGGACCCGAAATACTACACAACCTGGCGGCGGTTACAGAGCAAGACTCCCGGGTAAGCTGGTCAGTCAACTGGATGGCCCAGAGACGCTTCCGAAGGCTTACTGGCAGGAGATGGTGAAGATGCCGAGAATAGCTGTTCCCGCTATTCCAAGGGTCGAAGTACCAGTACAGGCCTTCTGGTTCGATCAAAGGTGAAAAGGGTTTCACAAGGCGACAGCAGTGCAGAGGAGAAGTCCTTCAGCGGGTCACCAGCGATTCCTCGGTTTAGCCTCTTGGTTGCAGGATACTTGGCTCCTGTATTCCTTCGTTCGTGAGAACTCAGGAGGTCGACCTCGTAGTGGTGTTTCCAGCCCCCTCTTATCCACGGTTCCCTTCGCGCCAAAACGGAGGGGACCCAATGGGAGATCCGCTTATCAACACTCACACCATTCGTGGACCAATCACGGACCACGGTGGTCCCAGGCATTCACACCACCCTAGACTCTCTGGCACCTAGGATATGTATTGGGACCAGACATCCCAGCCCACACCCTGGAGGCACATACAAGACATGTAGAAGCCCGCGAAAGCATCTGTGTTTCGCAGGAAAGTACATGCCCAAATAAGGAAGGCCCCGGGTCGGCTCGACCTGGGGAAGGTGAAGGGAGCAAGACGGTCAGCGGACAGGACAAAGGAGCCTCGTGGTCCGGCCATTTTGGGAGCCAGGCCACCATTTTGGGTTAAGCGCGGAAAACGCGCTTAGAACGCCAAAAGGAGCTCAAAATACAAAGAAACGATCGCTGCCACCATTCCCGTCCCTGAATTACTTGCACCGATCAGATACAATCCTAAACGAGTATCTAGGGCCTGTAGAAGGCTAGAGACCCAAGAGAGCTGTAACTTAGCTTACAGTGCCCTCTTGTGTCATGTTGCACGAAAGCCGCAACATGATAAAAGAAACTACGGGAAACAGCGTTCCCCGGTACTGACTGTCTTAAGGGCATGTCAGTTTCCCCGTAAGAAAGGAGCGAAAGCCCAGAGGAGTGCGGCAGAAGGCTGCACTTCTCTGGCAAAGTCAAGAACAAGGTGAAAAACAACAGCAAAAAGTTTAGGGGTTGCCACATGGAAGGAAAATTACCTACAATTACGAAATCTTTCCTAACAATATCCAACTCCTTCCCATTCCAATCCTGAGACCCTTCCGATAGCATGAAATGTGATATCTCAATGCTTCTAATATCAAAACTGAGACCCTCCCTATAGCATGAGATGTGATATCTAAGTCCTTCTCATTCCTATCCTGAGACCCTTCCGATAGCAGAGATGTGATATCTCAATGCTTATACCAAACCTGAGTCCCTTCCTTTAGCATGAGATGTGATATCCAACTCCTTCCCATTCCAATCCTGAGACCCTTCCGATAGCATGAAATGTGATATCTCAATGCTTCTAATATCAAAACTGAGACCCTCCCTATAGCATGAGATGTGATATCTAAGTCCTTCCCATTCCTATCCTGAGACCCTTCCGATAGCAGAGATGTGATATCTCAATGCTTATACCAAACCTGAGACCCTTCCTATGGCATGAGATGTGATATCCAACTCCTTCCCATTCCAATCCTGAGACCCTTCCTATAGCATGAGATGTGATATCTCAATGCTTCTATCAAACCTGAGTCCCTTCCTATAGCATGAGATGTGATATCTCAAAGCTTCTAATACCAAACCTGGGACCCGTCCTATAACATGAGATATGATATCCAAACCATGCATCACCACCGAAACCATCAAAGGTGCACTCATCAATGCGAGATCTGTAGTCGCCCATGCCCTAGACATAGCCGACATTATCTCCATCAATGATCTCGACTTCATAGCTATTACAGAGACCTGGCTCCACCCAGCGTCTGGCCCCTCTCTATCACTTGCTATACCCAATGACTATACCATCTACCGTGCAGACAGACAAACAGCTAAAGGTGGTGGAGTAGCCATTATTGCAAAAGCTCCATCAACATAAAACACATACAAAACCAATCCCTGCCATCAGCGGAACTACTCACCCTCAAACTATCCACAACGCACACAAGCACAATCACCATCCACCTCATTTACAGACCGCCAGGCCCTATACTATCCTTTAATGACGACATAGCCCTTTTACTCTCTAACAATATCAAACCTAACTCTCGACTACTCATCCTAGGAGACTTTAATCTAGGTCTCAATGATGAGAAAGATGACAAAGCTAACACTGTCGCCAACACCATTTCAGAATTAGGACTCACCCACCATATCGCACAACCCACACACAAAAAAGGCCGAATCCTTGACTGGATAGCTGACCTTAACTGCAACACCACCATCCTTTCCAACACTCCATGCGCTTGCACCGATCACTACCTCATTACCTTCACCATCAACAAAGGCACTCAAACACCAGGGCCTTCCCCCTATGCCCCACCCACACTCACAAGAAACAACAAAAATATCACAGTAGAGAAACTCCTCCCGTTACTCCAACCCATCATCGACTTCTCACCCACCATGACCAACCCTACTGAACTAGTAGAGTTATACAACACAACCATCCTTAAGGCCATTAACACCATAGCACCACTCACGCTTCGGAAAGCCAAACCACGCGCACACCTCAATTCTTGGTTCACCCCGAACTAAAAACACTCCGCAAATCCAAAAGACAAGCTGAATTAGCATGGAAACAGTCACCATCCACTATTAATAAGACATCTTACACACTGGCCTCGAACATCTATAAGTCAGCCATCATCCAGTCTAAAAAGAACATGTACAATGAAAGAATCTGCAACGCCAAATCCAATACCAAAGAGCTCTTCAATATCCTGAGAGAACTCGAATCACCTTCCCCCATTCCAGACACTTGCAACAAAGACATCCACTGGTGCACGAACATTCAGGAAGCACTCCTAGGCAAAATTGCCACGCTACAAGCCAAAATCCTGACAAAGAAAGAAAGCCTCACCCTCACTGATAACATCACCCCCTCTACACACACCTACACCACCCCCCAAAATGATGACATTAACCTCTTTGAGTTTTCCACCATAACCATCAAAGAGGTTGAAGAAATAATCTACTCTCTTAAACCATCCAAATGCCAAGGTGACACTTGCCCGGCCCCAGTCATTAAAGATGCAGCCAAACAACTTGCTCCTTTCATCACTTCCCTCATCAATTCATCTTTCACATCCAACGTAGTGCCCAACAACCTCAAGGACTCCTGGGTTCTTCCTTTACTTAAGAAGCCCACCCTTGACCCAAATGTCCCCACCAACTACAGACCCATTACAACTGTACCCTTCCTACTAAATATCCTTGACAGAGCTGCCTATCTCCAGATACAGAACCACCTTGAGAAAAATAACTTACTAGGACTCAGACAATCAGGATTCCGCCCCAAACACGGCACTGAGACCGCCCTGATTGACCTTAAGACACAGATGGACAACATTAAAGACAATGGCAAACTGGTCCTCCTTCTCCTTCTTGACTTATCGGCCGCCTTCGACCTGGTCAACCACGACATCCTCTGCAAACATCTATCCTCAGCAGCCAAATTCTCAGATAATGCCAACGCATGGATCCAATCCTTCCTTAACAACAGATCCATGAGAGTCTTCGCACCCACAGCCTCTGCCAACCCAGCCCCAGTCACTTGCGGTGTCCCCCAGGGCTCCTGCGTCTCCCCCACTCTATACAATGTGTTCACGAAACCCCTCTTTGACATATTGGACCGCTTGGGTGTCATCTACACCAACTACGCAGATGACACCCAAATACTGATCCCTTTAACAGGCGACTACTCCACCGACCTCACTGCTCTCAACAACATTTACTCCATTATCCAAGAATGGATGGCCAAGCATGGCCTATGCCTCAATGACGACAAGACCGAGCTTCTTCTCCTAGGTTCCCAACCCAGACTTAATAAACTCGACAAACTCTATCAGGCATTCACTATAGACGGCAATAACATCATCGTCTCTAACAGCGTCAAAACCCTAGGAATCTACCTCGACTCCTCCCTCACACTGACAAGACAGATCAATTCCATCTCATCCGCCACTGCTTACACCTGTAAGCTCATCAATGCCAGCAGACCTTACCTCTCACCATCCAACTGCACCACCTTAGCCAGAGCGCTAGTCCTCTCCAAAGTCGACTACTGCAATGCCCTATACTTGGGCACCAGTCAGAAAAACATTAACAAACTACAAGTCGTACAAAACAACGCCTTGCGAGCAGCCCTGAACATACCTAAACATGAACACATTTCGGACGCCAGACGCTCCTGCCATTGGCTATCCATACCACAAAGAATTGAATATAAAACCATCTCACTCACACACAAATGCCTAGCTAACCAAGCACCCAGATACCTATCCGACAACCTCACTCACCACACCCCAGCGCGCCCTACCAGATCAGCTCAAACACACTGCTTAAATATCCCAAGATTTAAGCTCCAAAAAGCAGGTGGCTCTAGCTTCCCCGTGCTTGCCTCCAAACTCTGGAATTCACTTCCACTCGAGCTGAGATCAGAACCGTCCTTTCACAGATTTAGACACAACACCAAAACATGGCTTCTATCCAAAGAAACGTAAACTGCCTAGCCCTACCTTACTAGCATGCACCAAGACTGTAAATTTGTAAATATGTAAATCGGTCTGTACATTACCTCTAACTGCGTGATAATGTCCCAAATGTATTGCTCTCATCCACCTTGACCATGCTATACCATATATGTAACTATCTGTAATTGAAACTGATTGACAACTCCCTCAATCTCTGTTACTGGTCCCCTAAAACCATATTTTATCATATTGTACTGTTGTATTAATCTTGTTGTATTCATCTCAAGCGCCTGGATGCCCCAGGGCCAGGCGACGCTATACAAATAATAAACTAAACTAAACTAAACTAAATCCTTCCCCTTCCAAAACTGAGACCCTTCCTTTAGCATGAGATGTGATATCCAAATCCTTCCCATTCCAATCCTGAAACCCTTCCTATAGCATGAGATGTGATATTTCAATGTTTCTAATAAAAAACCTGAGACCCTTCCTATAGCAAGAGATGTGATATCCCAATGCTTCTACAAAACCTGAGACCCATACCATGGCATGAGATGTGATATCAAACTCCCGTCCTATACCATGAGACTTGATAGCTCAATGCTTCTAATACCAAACCTGAGACCGGTCCAATAACATGAGATGTGATATCCAAATCCTTCCCCTTCCAAACCTTAGACCCTTCCTGTATCATGAGATGTGATATCCAAGTCCTTCCCATTCCATTCCTGAGACCCTTCCTATAGCATGATATGTGATATCTCAATGCTTCTAATACCAAACCTGAGACCCTTCCTATAACATGAGATGTGATATCCAAGTCCTTCCCATTCCAATCCTGAGACCCTTCCTATAGCATGAGATGTGATATCTCAATGCTTCTAATGCCAAACCTGAGGCCCTTCCTATAACATGAATTGTGATATCCAAGTCCTTCCCATTCCAATCCTGAGACTCTTCCGATAGCAGAGATGTGATATCTCAATGCTTATACCAAACCTGAGACCCTTCCGATAGCATGAGATGTGATATCTCAATGCTTCTAATACCAAACCTGAGATCCTTCCTATAACATGAGATGTGATGTCCAAATCCTTCCCCTTCCAAACCTTAGACCCTCCCTTTAGCATGAGATGTGATATCCAACTCCTTCCCATTCCAATCCTGAGACCCTTCTGATGGCATGAGATGTGATATCTCAATGCCTCTAATACCAAACCTGAGATCCTACCTCTAACATGAAATGTGATATCCAACTCCTCCCCCTTCCAACCCTGAGAGCCTTCCTATAGAATGAGATGTGATATCCAAGTCCTTCCCATTCCAATCCTGAGACCCTTCCTATAACATGAGATGGGATATCCAACTCCTTCCAAATCCAATCCCGATACCCTTCCGATAGCATGTGATGTGATATCCCAATGCTTCTACAAAACCTGAGACCCATACCATGGCATGAGATGTGATATCAAACTCCTTCCCATTCCAATCCTGAGACCCTTCCTATTGCTTGAGATGTGATATCTCAATGCTTCTAATACCAAACCTGAGACCGGTCCTATAACATGAGATGTGATACCCAAATCCTTCCCCTTTCCAAACCTTAGACCCTTCCTATAGCATGAGATGTGATATCTCAATGCTTCTAATACCAAACCTGAGACCCTTCCTATAACGAGATGGGATATCCAACTCCTTCCCATTCCAATCCTGAGACCCTTCCGATAGCAGAGATGTGATATCTCAATGCTTATACCAAACCTGAGACCCTTCCTATGGCATGAGATGTCATATAAAACTCCTTCCGATTCCAATCCTGAGACCCTTCCTATAGCATGAGATGTGATATCTCAATGCTTCTAATACCAAACCTGAGATCCTTCCTATAACATGAGATGTGATATCAAACTCCTTCCCATTCCAAACCTGAGACCCTTCCGATAGCATGAGATGTGATATCTCAATGCTTCTAAAACCAAACATGAGAACCATCCTATAACATGAGATGTGAAATTCAAATCATTCCCTTTCCAAACCTGAGACCCTTCCTATAGCTTGAGATGTGATATCAAACTCCTTCCCATTCAATGTGATATCCAACTCCTTCCCATTCCAATCCTGAGACCCTTCCTATACCATGAGATGTGATATTTCAATGCTTCTAATACCAAACCTGAGACCCGTCCTAAAACATGAGATGTGAGATCCAAATCCTTCCCCTTCCAAACCTGAGACCTTTCCTTTAGCATGAGATATTATATCTTAATGCTTCTAAAACCAAACCTGAGAATCATCCTATAACATGTGAACTCCAAATCCTTCCCTTTCCAAACCTGAGACCCTTCCGATAGCATGAGATGTTATATCTTAATGCTTCTAAAACCAAACCTGAGAACCATGCTATAACATGCGAACTCCAAATCCTTCCCTTTCCAAACCTGAGACCCTTCCGATAGCATGAGATGTGATATCGCAATGCTACTAAAACCAAACATGAGAACCATCCTATTACATGAGATGTGAAATCCAAATCCTTCCCTTTCCAAACCTGAGACCCTTCCTATAGCTTGAGATGTGATATCAAACTCCTTCCCATTCCAATCCTGAGATAGCTTGAGATGTCATAGCCAACTCCTTCCCATTCCAATCCTGAGACCCTTCCTATACCATGAGATGTGATATCTCAATGCTTCTAATACCAAACCTGACACCCGTCCTAAAACATGAGATGTGAGATCCAAATCCTTCCCCTTCCAAACCTGAGATCTTTCCTTTAGCATGAGATGTGATATCCAACTCCTTCCCATTCTAATCCTGAGACCCTTCCTATAGCATGATATGTGATATCACAATGCTTCTAATACCAAACCTGAGATCCTTCCTATAACATGAGATGTGTATCCAACTCCTTCCCATTCCAAACCTGAGACCCTTCCTATAGCATGAGATGTGATATCTTAATGCTTCTAAAACCAAACCTGAGAACCATCCAATAACATATGTGAAATCCAAATCCTTCCCTTTCCAAACCTGAGACCCTTCAGATAGCATGAGATGTGATATCTCAATGCTTCTAAAACCAAACATGAGAACCATCCTATAACATGAGATGTGAAATCCAAATCCTTCTCTTTCCAAACCTGAGACCCTTCCTATAGCTTGAGATGTGCTATCAAACTCCTTCCCATTCCAATCCTGTGATAGCTTGAGATGTGATATCCAACTCCTTCCCATTCCAATCCTGAGACCCTTCCTATACCATGAGATGTGATTTCTCAATGCTTCCAATACCAAACCTGAGACCCGTCCTAAAACATGAGATGTGAGATCCAAATCAATCCCCTTCCAAACCTGAGACCCTTCCTATAGCTTGAGATGTGATATCAAACTCCTTCCCATTCCAATCCTGAGATAGCTTGAGATGTGATATCCAACTCCTTCCCATTCCAATCCTGAGACCCTTCCGATAGCATGAAATGTGATATCTCAATGCTTCTAATATCAAAACTGAGACCCTCCCTATAGCATGAGATGTGATATCTAAGTCCTTCCCATTCCTATCCTGAGACCCTTCCGATAGCAGAGATGTGATATCTCAATGCTTATACCAAACCTGAGACCTTTCCTATGGCATGAGATGTGATATCCAACTCCTTCCCATTCCAATCCTGAGACCCTTCCTATAGCATGAGATGTGATATCTCAATGCTTCTATCAAACCCGAGTCCCTTCCTTTAGCATGAGATGTGATATCCAACTCCTTCCCATTCCAATCCTGAGACCCTTCCTATAGCATGAGATGTGATATCTCAAAGCTTCTAATACCAAACCTGGGACCCGTCCTATAACATGAGATATCATATCCAAATCCTTCCCCTTCCAAACCTGAGACCCTTCCTTTAGCATGAGATGTGATATCCAAATCCTTCCCATTCCAATCCTGAAACCCTTCCTATAGCATGAGATGTGATATTTCAATGTTTCTAATAAAAAACCTGAGACCCTTCCTATAGCAAGAGATGTGATATCCAAATCCTTACCATTCCAATACTGAGACCCTTCCTATAACATGAGATGTGATATCCAACTCCTTCCCATTCCAACCTGAGACCCTTCCTATAGCATGAGAAGGGATATCCAACTCCTTCCCATTCCAAACCTGAAACCCTTCCTATAGCATGAGATGTGATATCAAACTCCTTCCCATTCAATGTGATATCCAACTCCGTCCCATTCCAATCCTGAGACCCATCCTATACCATGAGATGTGATATCTCAATGCCTCTAATACCAAACCTGAGATCCTACCTCTAACATGAAATGTGATATCCAACTCCTTCCCTTTCCAAACCTGAGAGCCTTCCTATAGCATGAGATGGGATATCCAACTCCTTCCAAATCCAATCCTGATACCCTTCCGATAGCATGAGATGTGATATCCCAATGCTTCTACAAAACCTGAGACCCATACCATGGCATGAGATGTGATATCAAACTCCCGTCCTATACCATGAGACTTGATATCTCAATGCTTCTAATACCAAACCTGAGACCGGTCCAATAACATGAGATGTGATATCCAAATCCTTCCCCTTCCAAACCTTAGACCCTTCCTGTATCATGAGATGTGATATCCAAGTCCTTCCCATTCCAATCCTGAGACCCTTCCTATAGCATGAGATGTGATATCTCAATGCTTCTAATACCAAACCTGAGGCCCTTCCTATAACATGAATTGTGATATCCAAGTCCTTCCCATTCCAATCCTGAGACCCTTCCGATAGCAGAGATGTGATATCTCAATGCTTATACCAAACCTGAGACCCTTCCGATAGCATGAGATGTGATATCTCAATGCTTCTAATACCAAACCTGAGATCCTTCCTATAACATGAGATGTGATGTCCAAATCCTTCCCCTTCCAAACCTTAGACCCTCCCTTTAGCATGAGATGTGATATCCAACTCCTTCCCATTCCAATCCTGAGACCCTTCTGATGGCATGAGATGTGATATCTCAATGCCTCTAATACCAAACCTGAGATCCTACCTCTAACATGAAATGTGATATCCAACTCCTCCCCCTTCCAACCCTGAGAGCCTTCCTATAGAATGAGATGTGATATCCAAGTCCTTCCCATTCCAATCCTGAGACCCTTCCTATAACATGAGATGGGATATACAACTCCTTCCAAATCCAATCCCGATACCCTTCCGATAGCATGTGATGTGATATCCCAATGCTTCTACAAAACCTGAGACCCATACCATGGCATGAGATGTGATATCAAACTCCTTCCCATTCCAATCCTGAGACCCTTCCTATTGCTTGAGATGTGATATCCAACTCCTTCCCATTCCAATCCTGAGACCCTTCCTATAGCATGAGATGTGATATCTCAAAGCTTCTAATACCAAACCTGGGACCCGTCCTATAACATGAGATATCATATCCAAATCCTTCCCCTTCCAAACCTGAGACCCTTCCTTTAGCATGAGATGTGATATCCAAATCCTTCCCATTCCAATCCTGAAACCCTTCCTATAGCATGAGATGTGATATTTCAATGTTTCTAATAAAAAACCTGAGACCCTTCCTATAGCAAGAGATGTGATATCCAAATCCTTACCATTCCAATACTGAGACCCTTCCTATAACATGAGATGTGATATCCAACTCCTTCCCATTACAACCTGAGACCCTTCCTATAGCATAAGATATAATATCTCAATGCCTCTAATACCAAACCTGAGATTCTTCCTATAACATGAGATGTGATATCTCAATGCTTCTAATACCAAACCTGAGACCCTCCCTTTAGCATGAGATGTGATATCGGACTCCTTCCCATTCCAATCCTGAGACCCTTCTGATAGCATGAGATATGATATCTCAATGCCTCTAATACCAAACCTGAGATTCTTCCTATAACATGAGATGTGATATCTCAATGCTTCTAATACCAAACCTGAGAGCCTCCCTTTAGCATGAGATGTGATATCCGACTCCTTCCCATTCCAATCCCGAGACCCTTCTGATAGCATGAGATGTGATATCTCAATGCCTCTAATACCAAACCTGAGATCCTTCCGATAGCATGAGATGTGATATCTCAATGCTTCTAATACCAAACCTGAGATCCTTCCGATAGCATGAGATGTGATATCTCAATGCTTCTAATACCAAACCTGAGACCCGTCCTAAAACATGAGATGTGAGATCCAAATCCTTCCCCTTCCAAACCTGAGACCCTTCCTATAGCTTGAGATGTGATATCAAACTCCTTCCCATTCCAATCCTGAGATAGCTTGAGATGTGATATCCAACTCCTTCCCATTCCAATCCTGAGACCCTTCCGATAGCATGAAATGTGATATCTCAATGCTTCTAATATCAAAACTGAGACCCTCCCTATAGCATGAGATGTGATATCTAAGTCCTTCCCATTCCTATCCTGAGACCCTTCCGATAGCAGAGATGTGATATCTCAATGCTTATACCAAACCTGAGACCCTTCCTATGGCATGAGATGTGATATCCAACTCCTTCCCATTCCAATCCTGAGACCCTTCCTATAGCATGAGATGTGATATCTCAATGCTTCTATCAAACCTGAGTCCCTTCCTTTAGCATGAGATGTGATATCCAACTCCTTCCCATTCCAATCCTGAGACCCTTCCTATAGCATGAGATATGATATCTCAAAGCTTCTAATACCAAACCTGGGACCCGTCCTATAACATGAGATATCATATCCAAATCCTTCCCCTTCCAAACCTGAGACCCTTCCTTTAGCATGAGATGTGATATCCAAATCCTTCCCATTCCAATCCTGAAACCCTTCCTATAGCATGAGATGTGATATTTCAATGTTTCTAATAAAAAACCTGAGACCCTTCCTATAGCAAGAGATGTGATATCCAAATCCTTACCATTCCAATACTGAGACCCTTCCTATAACATGAGATGTGATATCCAACTCCTTCCCATTCCAACCTGAGACCCTTCCTATAGCATGAGAAGGGATATCCAACTCCTTCCCATTCCAAACCTGAAACCCTTCCTATAGCATGAGATGTGATATCAAACTCCTTCCCATTCAATGTGATATCCAACTCCGTCCCATTCCAATCCTGAGACCCTTCCTATACCATGAGATGTGATATCTCAATGCCTCTAATACCAAACCTGAGATCCTACCTCTAACATGAAATGTGATATCCAACTCCTTCCCTTTCCAAACCTGAGAGCCTTCCTACAGCATGAGATGTGATATCCAAGTCCTTCCCATTCCAATCCTGAGACCCTTCCTATAGCATGAGATGGGATATCCAACTCCTTCCAAATCCAATCCTGATACCCTTCCGATAGCATGATATGTGATATCCCAATGCTTCTACAAAACCTGAGACCCATACCATGGCATGAGATGTGATATCAAACTCCCGTCCTATACCATGAGACTTGATATCTCAATGCTTCTAATACCAAACCTGAGACCGGTCCAATAACATGAGATGTGATATCCAAATCCTTCCCCTTCCAAACCTTAGACCCTTCCTGTATCATGAGATGTGATATCCAAGTCCTTCCCATTCCATTCCTGAGACCCTTCCTATAGCATGAGATGTGATATCTCAATGCTTCTAATACCAAACCTGAGACCCTTCCTATAACATGAGATGTGATATCCAAGTCCTTCCCATTCCAATCCTGAGACCCTTCCTATAGCATGAGATGTGATATCCAACTCCTTCCCATTCCAATCCTGAGACCCTTCCTATAGCATGAGATGTGATATCCAGGTCCTTCCCATTCCAATCCTGAGACCCTTCCGATAGCAGAGATGTGATATCTCAATGCTTATACCAAACCTGAGACCCTTCCGATAGCATGAGATGTGATATCTCAATGCTTCTAATACCAAACCTGAGATCCTTCCTATAACATGAGATGTGATGTCCAAATCCTTCCCCTTCCAAACCTTAGACCCTCCCTTTAGCATGAGATGTGATATCCAACTCCTTCCCATTCCAATCCTGAGACCCTTCTGATGGCATGAGATGTGATATCTCAATGCCTCTAATACCAAACCTGAGATCCTACCTCTAACATGAAATGTGATATCCAACTCCTCCCCCTTCCAACCCTGAGAGCCTTCCTATAGAATGAGATGTGATATCCAAGTCCTTCCCATTCCAATCCTGAGACCCTTCCTATAACATGAGATGTGATATCCAACTCCTTCCCATTCCAACCTTAGACCCTGCCTATAGCATGAGATGGGATATCCAACTCCTTCCAAATCCAATCCCGATACCCTTCCGATAGCATGTGATGTGATATCCCAATGCTTCTAGAACACCTGAGACCCATACCATGGCATGAGATGTGATATCAAACTCCTTCCCATTCCAATCCTGAGACCCTTCCTATTGCTTGAGATGTGATATCCAACTCATTCCCATTCCAATTCTGAGACCCGTCCTATACCATGAGACTTGATATCTCAATGCTTCTAATACCAAACCTGAGACCGGTCCTATAACATGAGATGTGATACCCAAATCATTCCCCTTTCCAAACCTTAGACCCTTCCTATAGCATGAGATGTGATATCTCAATGCTTCTAATACCAAACCTGAGACCCTTCCTATAACGAGATGGGATATCCAACTCCTTCCCATTCCAATCCTGAGACCCTTCCGATAGCAGAGATGTGATATCTCAATGCTTATACCAAACCTGAGACCCTTCCTATGGCATGAGATGTCATATACAACTCCTTCTGATTCCAATCCTGAGACCCTTCCTATAGCATGAGATGTGATATCTCAATGCTTCTAATACCAAACCTGAGATCCTTCCTATAACATGAGATGTGATATCAAACTCCTTCCCATTCCAAACCTGAGACCCTTCCGATAGCATGAGATGTGATATCTCAATGCTTCTAAAACCAAACATGAGAACCATCCTATAACATGAGATGTGAAATCCAAATCATTCCCTTTCCAAACCTGAGACCCTTCCTATAGCTTGAGATGTGATATCAAACTCCTTCCCATTCAATGTGATATCCAACTCCTTCCCATTCCAATCCTGAGACCCTTCCTATACCATGAGATGTGATATTTCAATGCTTCTAATACCAAACCTGAGACCCGTCCTAAAACATGAGATGTGAGATCCAAATCCTTCCCCTTCCAAACCTGAGACCTTTCCTTTAGCATGAGATGTTATATCTTAATGCTTCTAAAACCAAACCTGAGAACCATCCTATAACATGTGAACTCCAAATCCTTCCCTTTCCAAACCTGAGACCCTTCCGATAGCATGAGATGTTATATCTTAATGCTTCTAAAACCAAACCTGAGAACCATGCTATAACATGTGAACTCCAAATCCTTCCCTTTCCAAACCTGAGACCCTTCCGATAGCATGAGATGTGATATCGCAATGCTACTAAAACCAAACATGAGAACCATCCTATTACATGAGATGTGAAATCCAAATCCTTCCCTTTCCAAACCTGAGACCCTTCCTATAGCTTGAGATGTGATATCAAACTCCTTCCCATTCCAATCCTGAGATAGCTTGAGATGTGATAGCCAACTCATTCCCATTCCAATCCTGAGACCCTTCCTATACCATGAGATGTGATATCTCAATGCTTCTAATACCAAACCTGACACCCGTCCTAAAACATGAGATGTGAGATCCAAATCCTTCCCCTTCCAAACCTGAGATCTTTCCTTTAGCATGAGATGTGATATCCAACTCCTTCCCATTCTAATCCTGAGACCCTTCCTATAGCATGATATGTGATATCACAATGCTTCTAATACCGAACCTGAGATCCTTCCTATAACATGAGATGTGTATCCAACTCCTTCCCATTCCAAACCTGAGACCCTTCCTATAGCATGAGATGTGATATCTTAATGCTTCTAAAACCAAACCTGAGAACCATCCAATAACATATGTGAAATCCAAATCCTTCCCTTTCCAAACCTGAGACCCTTCAGATAGCATGAGATGTGATATCTCAATGATTCTAAAACCAAACATGAGAACCATCCTATAACATGAGATGTGAAATCCAAATCCTTCTCTTTCCAAACCTGAGACCCTTCCTATATCTTGAGATGTGCTATCAAACTCCTTCCCATTCCAATCCTGTGATAGCTTGAGATGTGATATCCAACTCCTTCCCATTCCAATCCTGAGACCCTTCCTATACCATGAGATGTGATATCTCAATGCTTCTAATACCAAACCTGAGACCCGTCCTAAAACATGAGATGTGAGATCCAAATCCTTCCTCTTCCAAACCTGAGACCCTTCCTATAGCTTGAGATGTGATATCAAACTCCTTCCCATTCCAATCCTGAGATAGCTTGAGATGTGATATCCAACTCCTTCCCATTCCAATCCTGAGACCCTTCCGATAGCATGAAATATGATATCTCAATGCTTCTAATATCAAAACTGAGACCCTCCCTATAGCATGAGATGTGATATCTAAGTCCTTCCCATTCCTATCCTGAGACCCTTCCGATAGCAGAGATCTGATATCTCAATGCTTATACCAAACCTGAGACCCTTCCTATGGCATGAGATGTGATATCCAACTCCTTCCCATTCCAATCCTGAGACCCTTCCTATAGCATGAGATGTGATATCTCAATGCTTCTATCAAACCTGAGTCCCTTCCTTTAGCATGAGATGTGATATCCAACTCCTTCCCATTCCAATCCTGAGACCCTTCCTATAGCATGAGATGTGATATCTCAAAGCTTCTAATACCAAACCTGGGACCCGTCCTATAACATGAGATATCATATCCAAATCCTTCCCCTTCCAAACCTGAGAGCCTTCCTTTAGCATGAGATGTGATATCCAAATCCTTCCCATTCCAATCCTGAAACCCTTCCTATAGCATGAGATGTGATATTTCAATGTTTCTAATGAAAAACCTGAGACCCTTCCTATAGCAAGAGATGTGATATCCAAATCCTTACCATTCCAATACTGAGACCCTTCCTATAACATGAGATGTGATATCCAACTCCTTCCCATTCCAACCTGAGACCCTTCCTATAGCATGAGAAGGGATATCCAACTCCTTCCCATTCCAATCCTGAAACCCTTCCTATAGCATGAGATGTGATATCTCAATGTTTCTAATAAAAAACCTGAGACCCTTCCTATAGCAAGAGATGTGACATCCAAATCCTTCCCATTCCAATCCTGAGATCCTTCCTATTGGATGAGATGTGATATCCAACTCCTTCCCATTCCAATCCTGAGACCCTTCCTATAGCATGAGATATAATATCTCAATGCCTCTAATACCAAACCTGAGATTCTTCCTATAACATGAGATGTGATATCTCAATGCTTCTAATACCAAACCTGAGACCCTCCCTTTAGCATGAGATGTGATATCCGACTCCTTCCCATTCCAATCCCGAGACCCTTCTGATAGCATGAGATGTGATATCTCAATGCCTCTAATACCAAACCTAAGATCCTTCCGATAGCATGAGATGTGATATCTCAATGCTTCTAATACCAAACCTGAGATCCTTCCGATAGCATGAGATGTGATATCTCAATGCTTCTAATACCAAACCTGAGATCCTTCCTATAACATGAGATGTGATATCCAAATCCTTCCCCTTCTAAACCTGAGACCCTCCTTTTAGCATGAGATGTGATATCCAACTCCTTCCCATTCCAATCCTGATACCCTTCCGATATCATGAGATTTGTTATCTCAAAGCTTCTGATATCAAACTTGAGACCCTCCCTATAGCATGAGATGTGACATCCAAGTCCTTCCCATTCCAATCCTGAGACGCTTCCTATAGCATGAGATGTGATATCTCAATGCTTCTACCAAACCTGAAACCCTTCCTATAGCATGAGATGTGATATCAAACTCCTTCCCATTCAATGTGATATCCAACTCCGTCCCATTCCAATCCTGAGACCCTTCCTATACCATGAGATGTGATATCTCAATGCCTCTAATACCAAACCTGAGATCCTACCTCTAACATGAAATGTGATATCCAACTCCTTCCCTTTCCAAACCTGAGAGCCTTCCTACAGCATGAGATGTGATATCCAAGTCCTTCCCATTCCAATCCTGAGACCCTTCCTATAGCATGAGATGTGATATCCCAATGCTGCTACAAAACCTGAGACCCATACCATGGCATGAGATGTGATATCAAACTCGTGTCCTATACCATGAGACTTGATATCTCAATGCTTCTAATACCAAACCTGAGACCGGTCCAATAACATGAGATGTGATATCCAAATCCTTCCCCTTCCAAACCTTAGACCCTTCCTGTATCATGGGATGTGATATCCAAGTCCTTCCCATTCCATTCCTTAGACCCTTCCTATAGCATGAGATGTGATATCTCAATGCTTCTAATACCAAACCTGAGACCCTTCCTATAACATGAGATGTGATATCCAAGTCCTTCCCATTCCAATCCTGAGACCCTTCCTATAGCATGAGATGTGATATCTCAATGCTTCTAATACCAAACCTGAGGCCCTTCCTATAACATGAATTGTGATATCCAGGTCCTTCCCATTCCAATCCTGAGACCCTTCCGATAGCAGAGATGTGATATCTCAATGCTTATACCAAACCTGAGACCCTTCCGATAGCATGAGATGTGATATCTCAATGCTTCTAATACCAAACCTGAGATCCTTCCTATAACATGAGATGTGATGTCCAAATCCTTCCCCTTCCAAACCTTAGACCCTCCCTTTAGCATGAGATGTGATATCCAACTCCTTCCCATTCCAATCCTGAGACCCTTCTGATGGCATGAGATGTGATATCTCAATGCCTCTAATACCAAACCTGAGATCCTACCTCTAACATGAAATGTGATATCCAACTCCTCCCCCTTCCAACCCTGAGAGCCTTCCTATAGAATGAGATGTGATATCCAAGTCCTTCCCATTCCAATCCTGAGACCCTTCCTATAACATGAGATGTGATATCCAACTCCTTCCCATTCCAACCTTAGACCCTGCCTATAGCATGAGATGGGATATCCAACTCCTTCCAAATCCAATCTCGATACCCTTCCGATAGCATGTGATGTGATATCCCAATGCTTCTAGAACACCTGAGACCCATACCATGGCATGAGATGTGATATCAAACTCCTTCCCATTCCAATCCTGAGACCCTTCCTATTGCTTGAGATGTGATATCCAACTCATTCCCATTCCAATTCTGAGACCCGTCCTATACCATGAGACTTGATATCTCAATGCTTCTAATACCAAACCTGAGACCGGTCCTATAACATGAGATGTGATACCCAAATCCTTCCCCTTTCCAAACCTTAGACCCTTCCTATAGCATGAGATGTGATATCTCAATGCTTCTAATACCAAACCTGAGACCCTTCCTATAACGAGATGGGATATCCAACTCCTTCCCATTCCAATCCTGAGACCCTTCCGATAGCAGAGATGTGATATCTCAATGCTTATACCAAACCTGAGACCCTTCCTATGGCATGAGATGTCATATACAACTCCTTCTGATTCCAATCCTGAGACCCTTCCTATAGCATGAGATGTGATATCTCAATGCTTCTAATACCAAACCTGAGATCCTTCCTATAACATGAGATGTGATATCAAACTCCTTCCCATTCCAAACCTGAGACCCTTCCGATAGCATGAGATGTGATATCTCAATGCTTCTAAAACCAAACATGAGAACCATCCTATAACATGAGATGTGAAATCCAAATCATTCCCTTTCCAAACCTGAGACCCTTCCTATAGCTTGAGATGTGATATCAAACTCCTTCCCATTCAATGTGATATCCAACTCCTTCCCATTCCAATCCTGAGACCCTTCCTATACCATGAGATGTGATATTTCAATGCTTCTAATACCAAACCTGAGACCCGTCCTAAAACATGAGATGTGAGATCCAAATCCTTCCCCTTCCAAACCTGAGACCTTTCCTTTAGCATGAGATGTTATATCTTAATGCTTCTAAAACCAAACCTGAGAACCATCCTATAACATGTGAACTCCAAATCCTTCCCTTTCCAAACCTGAGACCCTTCCGATAGCATGAGATGTTATATCTTAATGCTTCTAAAACCAAACCTGAGAACCATGCTATAACATGTGAACTCCAAATCCTTCCCTTTCCAAACCTGAGACCCTTCCGATAGCATGAGATGTGATATCGCAATGCTACTAAAACCAAACATGAGAACCATCCTATTACATGAGATGTGAAATCCAAATCCTTCCCTTTCCAAACCTGAGACCCTTCCTATAGCTTGAGATGTGATATCAAACTCCTTCCCATTCCAATCCTGAGATAGCTTGAGATGTGATAGCCAACTCATTCCCATTCCAATCCTGAGACCCTTCCTATACCATGAGATGTGATATCTCAATGCTTCTAATACCAAACCTGACACCCGTCCTAAAACATGAGATGTGAGATCCAAATCCTTCCCCTTCCAAACCTGAGATCTTTCCTTTAGCATGAGATGTGATATCCAACTCCTTCCCATTCTAATCCTGAGACCCTTCCTATAGCATGATATGTGATATCACAATGCTTCTAATACCGAACCTGAGATCCTTCCTATAACATGAGATGTGTATCCAACTCCTTCCCATTCCAAACCTGAGACCCTTCCTATAGCATGAGATGTGATATCTTAATGCTTCTAAAACCAAACCTGAGAACCATCCAATAACATATGTGAAATCCAAATCCTTCCCTTTCCAAACCTGAGACCCTTCAGATAGCATGAGATGTGATATCTCAATGATTCTAAAACCAAACATGAGAACCATCCTATAACATGAGATGTGAAATCCAAATCCTTCTCTTTCCAAACCTGAGACCCTTCCTATAGCTTGAGATGTGCTATCAAACTCCTTCCCATTCCAATCCTGTGATAGCTTGAGATGTGATATCCAACTCCTTCCCATTCCAATCCTGAGACCCTTCCTATACCATGAGATGTGATATCTCAATGCTTCTAATACCAAACCTGAGACCCGTCCTAAAACATGAGATGTGAGATCCAAATCCTTCCTCTTCCAAACCTGAGACCCTTCCTATAGCTTGAGATGTGATATCAAACTCCTTCCCATTCCAATCCTGAGATAGCTTGAGATGTGATATCCAACTCCTTCCCATTCCTATCCTGAGACCCTTCCGATAGCAGAGATCTGATATCTCAATGCTTATACCAATCCTGAGACCCTTCCTATAGCATGAGATGTGATATCTCAATGCTTCTATCAAACCTGAGTCCCTTCCTTTAGCATGAGATGTGATATCCAACTCCTTCCCATTCCAATCCTGAGACCCTTCCTATAGCATGAGATGTGATATCTCAAAGCTTCTAATACCAAACCTGGGACCCGTCCTATAACATGAGATATCATATCCAAATCCTTCCCCTTCCAAACCTGAGAGCCTTCCTTTAGCATGAGATGTGATATCCAAATCCTTCCCATTCCAATCCTGAAACCCTTCCTATAGCATGAGATGTGATATTTCAATGTTTCTAATAAAAAACCTGAGACCCTTCCTATAGCAAGAGATGTGATATCCAAATCCTTACCATTCCAATACTGAGACCCTTCCTATAACATGAGATGTGATATCCAACTCCTTCCCATTCCAACCTGAGACCCTTCCTATAGCATGAGAAGGGATATCCAACTCCTTCCCATTCCAATCCTGAAACCCTTCCTATAGCATGAGATGTGATATCTCAATGTTTCTAATAAAAAACCTGAGACCCTTCCTATAGCAAGAGATGTGACATCCAAATCCTTCCCATTCCAATCCTGAGATCCTTCCTATTGGATGAGATGTGATATCCAACTCCTTCCCATTCCAATCCTGAGACACTTCCTATAGCATGAGATGTGATATCACAATGCTTCTAATACCAAACCTGAGACCCCTCCTATAACATGAGATGTGATATACAAATCCTTCCCCTTCCAAACCTGAGACCCTTCCTTTAGCATGAGATGTGATATCCAGCTCCTCCCATTCCAATCCTGAGACCCTTCCGATAGCATGAGATATGATATCTCAATGCTTCTGATATCAAAACTGAGACCCTCCCTATAGCATGAGATGTGATATCTAAGTCCTTCCCATTCCAATCCTGAGACCCTTCCGATAGCAGAGATGTGATATTTCAATGCTTATACCAAACCTGAGAGCCTTCCTACAGCATGAGATGTGATATCCAAGTCCTTCCCATTCCAATCCTGAGACCCTTCCAATAGCATGAGATGGGATATCCAACTCCTTCCAAATCCAATCCTGATACCGTTCCGATAGCATGAGATGTGATATCCCAATGCTTCTACAAAACCTGAGACCCATACCATGGCATGAGATGTGATATCAAACTCCCGTCCTATACCATGAGACTTGATATCTCAATGCTTCTAATACCAAACCTGAGACCGGTCCAATAACATGAGATGTGATATCCAAATCCTTCCCCTTCCAAACCTTAGACCCTTCCTGTATCATGAGATGTGATATCCAAGTCCTTCCCATTCCATTCCTGAGACCCTTCCTATAGCATGAGATGTGATATCTCAATGCTTCTAATACCAAACCTGAGACCCTTCCTATAACATGAGATGTGATATCCAAATCCTTCCCATTTCAATCCTGAGACCCTTCCTATAACATGAGATGTGATATCCAACTCCTTCCCATTCCAACCTGAGATCCTTCCTATAGCATGAGAAGGGATATCCAACTCCTTCCCATTCCAATCCTGAAACCCTTCCTATAGCATGAGATGTGATATCTCAATGTTTCTAATAAAAAACCTGAGACCCTTCCTATAGCAAGAGATGTGACATCCAAATCTTTCCCATTCCAATCCTGAGATCCTTCCTATTGGATGAGATGTGATATCCAACTCCTTCCCATTCCAATCCTGAGACCCTTCCTATACCATGAGATGTGGTATCTCAATGCTTCTACCAAAACTGAGACCCTTCCTTTAGCATGAGATGTGATATCCAACTCCTTCCCATTCCAATCCTGAGACCCTTCCTATAGCATGAGATCTGATATCTCAATGCCTCTAATACCAAACCTGAGATTCTTCCTATAACATGAGATGTGATATCTCAATGCTTCTAATACCAAACCTGAGACCCTCCCTTTAGCATGAGATGTGATATCCGACTCCTTCCCATTCCAATCCTGAGACCTTTCTGATAGCATGAGATGTGATATCTCAATGCCTCTAATACCAAACCTGAGATTCTTCCTATAACATGAGATGTGATATCTCAATGCTTCTAATACCAAACCTGAGACCCTCCCTTTAGCATGAGATGTGATATCCGACTCCTTCCCATTCCAATCCTGAGACCCTTCTGATAGCATGAGATGTGATATCTCAATGCCTATAATACCAAACCTGAGATCCTTCCGATAGCATGAGATGTGATATCTCAATGCTTCTAATACCAAACCTGAGATCCTTCCTATAACATGAGATGTGATATCCAAATCCTTCCCCTTCCAAACCTGAGACCCTCCCTTTAGCATGAGATGTGATATCCAACTCCTTCCCATTCCAATCCTGAGACCCTTCCGATAGCAGAGATGTGATATCTCAATGCTTATACCAAACCTGAGACCCTTCCTATGGCATGAGATGTCAAATACAACTCCTTCCGATTCCAATGCTGAGACCCTTCCTATAGCATGAGATGGGATATCTCAATGCTTATACCAAACCTGAGACCCTTCCTATAGCATGAGATGTGGTATCCAACTCCTTCCGATTCCAATCCTGAGACCCTTCCTATAGCATGAGATGTGATATCTCAATGCTTCTAATACCAAACCTGAGATCCTTATAACATGAGATGTGATATCCAACTCCTTCCCATTCCAAACCTGAGACCCTTACGATAGCATGAGATGTGATATCAAACTCCTTCCCATTCCAATCCTGAGATAGCTTGAGATGTGATATCCAACTTCTTCCCATTCCAATCCTGAGACCCTTCCTATACCATGAGATGTGATATCTCAATGCTTCTAATACCAAACCTGACACCCGTCCTAAAACATGAGATGTGAGATCCAAATCCTTCCCCTTCCAAACCTGAGATCTTTCCTTTAGCATGAGATGTGATATCCAAATCCTTCCCCTTCCAAACCTGAGACCCTCCCTTTAGCATGAGATGTGATATCCAACTCCTTCCCATTCCAATCCTGAGACCCTTCCGATAGCAGAGATGTGATATCTCAATGCTTATACCAAACCTGAGACCCTTCCTATGGCATGAGATGTCAAATACAACTCCTTCCGATTCCAATGCTGAGACCCTTCCTATAGCATGAGATGGGATATCTCAATGCTTATACCAAACCTGAGACCCTTCCTATAGCATGAGATGTGGTATCCAACTCCTTCCGATTCCAATCCTGAGACCCTTCCTATAGCATGAGATGTGATATCTCAATGCTTCTAATACCAAACCTGAGATCCTTATAACATGAGATGTGATATCCAACTCCTTCCCATTCCAAACCTGAGACCCTTACGATAGCATGAGATGTGATATCAAACTCCTTCCCATTCCAATCCTGAGATAGCTTGAGATGTGATATCCAACTCCTTCCCATTCCAATCCTGAGACCCTTCCTATAGCATGATATGTGATATCACAATGCTTCTAATACCAAACCTGAGATCCTTCCTATAACATGAGATGTGTATCCAACTCCTTCCCATTCCAAACCTGAGACCCTTCCTATAGCATGAGATGTGATATCTTAATGCTTCTAAAACCAAACCTGAGAACCATCCAATAACATATGTGAAATCCAAATCCTTCCCTTTCCAAACCTGAGACCCTTCAGATAGCATGTGGTGTGATATCTCAATGCTTCTAAAACCAAACATGAGAACCATCCTATAACATGAGATGTGGAATCCAAATCCTTCCCTTTCCAAACCTGAGACCCTTCCTATAGCTTGAGATGTGCTATCAAACTCCTTCCCATTCCAATCCTGTGATAACTTGAGATGTGATATCCAACTCCTTCCCATTCCAATCCTGAGACCCTTCCTATACCATGAGATGTGATATCTCAATGCTTCTAATACCAAACCTGAGACCCGTCCTAAAACATGAGATGTGAGATCCAAATCCTTCCCCTTCCAAACCTGAGACCCTTCCTATAGCTTGAGATGTGATATCAAACTCCTTCCCATTCCAATCCTGAGATAGCTTGAGATGTGATATCTGTTAAGACGGATTTCTGAACTCTGTCCTGGTGGCGCAGAAGTTCAGAAGGCCAACCTAATTACTTGGAACAGGGTAACCTCTGGACGAGCCAGACCAATCAAGGTAGCGATCGCGGCGGTCAAGACTAGGTCTCAAGAGGGGTGAGGGTGACTGAAACCCCGCAATGAGCACACAAAGCAAGATCACTTATAAACTACTCCAAACAGTTGTTATATAAAAAATATATACACATTTATTTTAAGGCCTTTAAAACAATGACCGTAGCGAGAAAATCACAATATCACAATATTAAACCAACACATACCATATCAACACAATATATATACAAATACGACAGTCGCAAGCGTTATATGCACGAAATGTGTAGTCCACCTAAAAGGGAAGGAAAACAGGCAGTGCGAAGTAATGCTTAGACCCAGTTCGCCTTCAGAGGCACCTAACTAGATGGAAGTCCGGGCCCTGCGAAGAGTGGAGCCTTGTGCTCAGAGTACCTGCACGCGCTGGTGCCAATGGGCAAAAGGAGAAGCTCTTCAAATTAAGTCAGGCAGTTTAGTTTAGTGCACAAAGAAGAAGAACAAGTTCCGCGACTCAAGCGCAGCCTCCACAGTGGGCAGAAGCAGAGCGCGAGTACGGACACGGGTGCTGTTTTACACAGCGGGGAAAAGCAATGGGCTCCTGCAGGAGGGCGACCAGATCCTAGCTATGCTACTCACCGGTCCCCGATGCAAGCAGACCCAGGCTTCTCCGCGTCAGTTTCAGCAGCTGGCAGGTTCAGAAGAGCAGGGAACGCCTTGTCGTCGTGTTGAGTAAAAAGACGTCCCAATCGAAGAAACCTGCACAGTTTGTTACCACAGCAGGGCAACGGGGCGGCCGTGTGTATTTGAGCCAAATGTACACTACTCACTTCAGACCTGGGAACGCCAAGTGTACGAAGCGTGTGAGAGTGACAAGGACCCGAAATACTACACAACCTGGCGGCGGTTACAGAGCAAGACTCCCGTGTAAGCTGGTCAGTCAACTGGATGGCCCAGAGACGCTTCCGAAGGCTTACTGGCAGGAGATGGTGAAGATGCCGAGAATAGCTGTTCCCGCTATTCCAAGGGTCGAAGTACCAGTACAGGCCTTCTGGTTCGATCAAAGGTGAAAAGGGTTTCACAAGGCGACAGCAGTGCAGAGGAGAAGTCCTTCAGCGGGTCACCAGCGATTCCTCGGTCTAGCCTCTTGGTTGCAGGATACTTGGCTCCTGTATTCCTTCGTACGTGAGAACTCAGGAGATCGACCTGGTAGTGGTGTTTCCAGCCCCCTCTTATCCACGGTTCCCTTCGCGCCAAAACGGAGGGGACCCAATGGGAGATCCGCTCATCAACACTCACACCATTCGTGGACCAATCACGGACCACGGTGGTCCCAGGCATTCACACCACCCTAGACTCTCTGGCACCCAGGATGTGTATTGGGACCAGACATCCCAGCCCACACCCTGGAGGCACACACAAGACATGTAGAAGCCCGCGAAAGCATCTGTGTTTCGCGGGAAAGTACATGCCCAAATAAGGAAGGCCCCGGGTCGGCTCGACCTGGGGAAGGTGAAGGGAGCAAGACGGTCAGCGGACAGGACAAAGGAGCCTCGTGGTCTGGCCATTTTGGGAGCCAGGCCACCATTTTGGGTTAAGCGCGGAAAACACGCTTAGAACGCCAAAAGGAGCTCAAAATACAAAGAAACGATCGCTGCCACCATTCCCGTCCCTGAATTACTTGCACCGATCAGATACAATCCTAAACGAGTATCTAGGGCCTGTAGAAGGCTAGAGACCCAAGAGAGCTGTAACTTAGCTTACAGTGCCCTCTTGTGTCATGTTGCACGAAAGCCGCAACATGATAAAAGAAACTACGGGAAACAGCGTTCCCCGGTACTGACTGTCTTAAGGGCATGTCAGTTTCCCCGTAAGAAAGGAGCGAAAGCCCAGAGGAGTGCGGCAGAAGGCTGCACTTCTCTGGCAAAGTCAAGAACAAGGTGAAAAACAACAGCAAAAAGTTTAGGGGTTGCCACATGGAAGGAAAATTACCTACAATTACGAAATCTTTCCTAACACTCGCCCCTCCCAGACTATGGACAGGGGGAACTAATCCACCCCTGGATGAGTCTCTTGTTCAGGTCGGTTAAACATTCTGGACAACCCATCAGCATTGCTATGTTGGACACCTGGCCTATGCTCAATAGTGAAGTCGAAGCCTTCTAGACTTATGGACCACCTAAGCAACTTTGGATTCTCCCCCTTCATGTTCATTAGCCACTTTAACGGCTTATGGTCAGTTTGCACAGTGAAGTGGGTCCCATAGAGGTAGGGCCTCAGCTTCCTTAGGGCCCACACAACAGAGAAACATTCTTTCTCTACCGTGGACCATCTGAGCTCTCTGTCCTTAAGCTGGCGACTAATAAAACCGATAGGGTGTTCCTTACCCTTCTCATCTACTTGTGATAGTACAGCTCCTATCCCAGTGTCAGAGGTGTCCGTCTGCACGATAAAAGGTCTTTGATAATCAGGGGCCCTGAGGACAGGGGCCTGGCACAAGGAGTCTTTTAAGCCATTGAAGGCCTTCTCACACTCGTCGGTCCAAGTTACCTTCTTGGGTTTCTTCGGAGTTGTGAGGGCAGTCAGAGGAGCAGCTATGGTGCCATAGTCTGCCACAAAATTGCGGTAATACCCCGTGAGTCCTAAGAAGGCTCTCACTTGGGTTTGGGTAGTGGGGGTAGGCCAGTCTTGTACTGCTTGTACTTTACTGGGAAGAGGCTGTATCCTCCCTCCACCTACTTCATGTCCAAGGTAAACCACTGAGCCTTGTCCAATCTGGCATTTACTAGCCTTTATGGTCAGGTGTGCTTTCTGAAGAGCCTGGAGCACAATCCCGAGGTGTTTCACATGGTCTTCCCAGGTGGCACTGAAAACTGCTATATCGTCCAGATATGCAAGACAGAATTCGTCCAACCCATTCAACACATGATTCACAAGCCTCTGGAAAGTGGCAGGTGCATTCTTCAACCCGAACGGCATTACCCGGAATTGGTAAAGGCCGTCTGGAGTAGAAAATGCTGTCTTTTCCTTGGCATGTTCTGCTAAAGCTATTTGCCAATAGCCAGCAGTGAAGTCAAACGTGCTGAGGTACTTGGAGGCACCCAAAGTATCCACCAGCTCATCTGTTCGAGGCAAGGGGTGTGCATCTGTCTTGGTGACAGCATTCAGAGCCCTGTAATCCACGCAGAACCTCAATTCAGAAGTGCCTGCCTTTGGAACCAAAACCACAGGGCTGGACCAAGGACTACTAGAGGGTTCAATCACCCCAAGGTCTAACATCTTGTTGACCTCGGTCTTAATATAAGACCGTACTTTGTCTGACATCCTGTATCCCCTACTTTTGGTAGGTACACTGTCTCCTGTGTCAATGTTATGTTTGCACCAAGGTGTCAAACCAGGCGACTGTGAAAACAGGGGGGAAAACTGCCTAAGCAAACTTTTCACCTCAGCCTGCTGATCAGAAGTCAGGTGAGGGGCCACTCGGACACCCTCAAAGGAGCTATCTGAAGGACCGCTGTGGAACAGGTCGGGGAGAGGTTCAGACTCCTCTTCCTCAACATCTGAAGCCAGTAGCAGTGCTGCGATTTCGACTCTTGGGACGAAAGCCTTCAGCCTATTCACGTGAAACACTTTTGGAGCCTGTCCAGGCCTTCCAAGGTCCACTAAATAGTTAACCTCACCCAGGGGCTCCACCACTGTGTAAGGGCCTGACCATTTGTCCTGTAAGGCTCGCGGCCTTATGGGATTCATGATCAGGACTTGCTGACCAGGTGTAAAGTTGATGAGGGAAGCTTTCTGTTCGTACCAATGTTTCACCAGCGCTTGTCCTGCCTTCAATTTATCACTAGCCAAGCCCATCAGAAGTACCATCCGTTTTCTGAGCCCTAGCACATAATCAACTACGTTGGTAGTAACAGGGGGCGTGGGCATCTCCCATCCCTCTTTGACGATGGCTAAGGGTCCCCGTACGGGATGCCCGAACAGAAGTTCGAAGGGGCTGAAGCCAACACCCTCCTGTGGTACCTCTCGGTAGGCAAACAGTAAGCATGGTAAAAGAAGATCCCATTTTCTTCTCTGAGGTTCCTCCAGAGCCCCAATCATGCTCTTTAACGTTCTGTTGAAACGTTCCACCAGACCATTGGTCTGGGGGTGGTATGCAGAAGAGAACTTGTAGGTGACCCCACATTCTTTCCACATAGCCTGCATATACTTCGACATAAAGTTGCTGCCACGATCCGACACAACTTCTTTAGGGAAGCCAACCCTAGTAAATATGCCGAGTAAAGCTTTTGCAACTGACTTGGCAGTTACAGTTTTCAATCGGATGGCCTCAGGATATCTGGTTGCATGGTCGACCAGCACCAGGATAAACCTATTGCCCGAGGATGTTTGCGGGTCAAGGGGACCAACGATGTCGATCCCTACCCTTTCAAATGGTACCCCCACAACTGGGAGCGGTACCAACGGAGCTTGGATTGTCGCGCCAACCTTACCAGACAACTGGCAGGAGGCACAACTCCTGCAGTGACTTTCTACTTGCACCCCCATCTTGGGCCAGTAGAAGTGCATGGATAACCTTTGCTTGGTCCTCTTCATACCAAGGTGACCAGCAAGGGGAACTTCATGCGCCAACTGCAGGAGGAAGCGCCTAACAGCAAGGGGAACCACCAACCTCCTATGGTCTCCTTCTGTAGACTCTGTGGGCTCACTATACAGGAGTCCACCTTCCCAATAAATCCTATGCGTCCCAGGAGGTTCACCCTCAAGCTGGGAGCAGGCCTGTCTCCTTAGGCCTTCCAGAGATGGGCACTCACGTTGGCCTTTACTGAATTCGTCCCTATCAGGACCTCCTTCAACTAACAAGTCTTTTAGTTCAGGATGATCGTTGGGGTCAAATACTTCAGGCATCGCCACCTCCTCGTCAGGCCCGGGCGATTGACCAACTTCCTCCACCGCAGTGGTAGGCGAGCTCGGGGGAATATTCTCTTTCCCTCGTCTTGACTTGTCGACTCCTTTCGCCTTGGGTTTCCCCTTCAGCTGGGGCGGCGTATTGGACTTGGCCAATGCTGCCCGTGCTTGAGACCGTGTGTAGGGTCTTTCGGCAGTGTCTCCTACGAGCCCTAAAGCTCTGAGATCATTACCTAACAAGACCTTTCCCGGGACGTTTCTCTGAATGCTCACTGGAATCCTGACTGCTGTACCATTTAAAGTAAGATTTACAGGTATTACTGGGAACATACGGAGTGGGCCGTCAGCCAACTTAGTGGGCATCAGAGTAGCTCTGGCAACTTCCTCTGAGTCTACCAAGGTAGAATCCACTACAGTGCAACTGCACCCACTATCCCTAAGAGCTGGAGTATCTACTCCATTGATCAGCACACTGTCTTTAAAGTAGTGCTTGGTATTATCCGGAATCCTAGCATAAGCCTCTGCGACTTTAGGCTCCCAGGAACCCAGGGACACTAAAACTACCTCAGCCTCTATCCCGCTGGGAAATGAGTCTGAGGAGAAGGATGCTCCTGTAATCTCTTCTTCCTCGTAGGAGGAGAAGGCCAGATTAGCAGAGTGGACCCCCAAAGGTCTAACCTTACACCGGGGATCCCCCTTCGGTGGTCAGTTGCTCCACAAGCAAAACAAGATCCATTGGGTCTGTTTACATAGGGAGGCTTATTGTAACCAGAGTTTTGTCTCGGAGGCTGACCTCCACTACCCTGTGAGTTCTCTTGTGTCTTACCCTTACTTTTCTTTTTGTGGCCCTTATGAGAAGAAGATTTAGCAGATTCTCCACCCTCCATATCTTTGGACTTTTTCCCTTCCTCCTGCTTACCAGGATGAGTTTTGTCCTCATGGGACACTCGATGTGACACCCATAAGTCTGCTGCAATGGCCAGCTTCTTAGGATCTATCTCCTTCGAATCGGCCAAATGCTGCTTAAGCTCCGGGGAAGAAGATGCAAAAATGTGTTCCAGCATGACAAAATTTATCATGCCTTCGAAGGTAGAAACCTTATAACCTTCGACCCAGCCAGTTAAGTTTTTCAAGGATTCAGTGACATAAGATACCCAAGTACCACCTTCCTTTTTCTTATACTCTCTGAAACGTTTCAAATATTGGGCCGGAGTCTTCCCAAACTTTAAATTGAGAGTTTGCTTTAACATTGCGAAATCAGCTCGCTCAGCTTTCGACATTTCCATAATGGCACTACAGCCAGAATGGGGCAGTCTGCTGAGTAACCAAGCAATCTTATCAGCATTGTCAACTTGTTGAACTTCGCATGCATACTCAAACGCATTCAGCCAGTCCATAATGTCATTCCTTTCTTCATACACACTGAGCAGATCTTTCGGAAACCGTGGATGAGAGGAGGCCCCAGACCCATGTCCAGGACCCTTGGACCCATTTGCAAACTGAAGCTTGGCTAGTTCAAACTGGTGATCCCTGTCTTTTTGTTTTTCTGCCTGTTCGATTTTTAGTTTGGCTATGCTGAATTCAAGCTCCTGCTGCCTAAACCGCAGCTCTTGCTTCTTGAATTCAAGCATAGCCTCCCCATCAGCACTGGCAGAGGAAACATTAGACATCTCGTCGTCCCTGTCCTCGTGGTCGCGATGGATCAGTGCAGCGGCAGAACCGTCGGTTCTACCAGTGAGAGCAGCCCCCCCACCTTCCGCACTGTCCTCAGAAGTTATAGCGTCAAGCTGCGCTTCTTGCCACGCCACGATTCTTTGGATCATTTCCAATTTCGTGCCTTGAGAGGAAACACCTCTCTCCGCACACATCTTTTTCAGTGTTTCTGATTTGGAAGCATTTAAAGTTAACAAGGTATTTGTTTCCATACTGTTAGATAGGACTATGGCCTTTTTAAAGTTATACTACAACAATTCACTACGTGTCCTGGTTGGAATAACCTGAAATGCCTTAGTTCGTGCGCAACACTGGATACCTTCAGTCGTATCCCACCGCTGTACAAAAATTTGTTAAGACGGATTTCTGAACTCTGTCCTGGTGGCGCAGAAGTTCAGAAGGCCAACCTAATTACTTGGAACAGGGTAACCTCTGGACGAGCCAGACCAATCAAGGTAGCGATCGCGGCGGTCAAGACTAGGTCTCAAGAGGGGTGGGGGTGACTGAAAGCCCGCAATGAGCACACAAAGCAAGATCACTTACAAACTACTCCAAACAGTTGTTATATAAAAAATATATACACATTTATTTTAAGGCCTTTAAAACAATGACCGTAGCGAGAAAATCACAATATCACAATATTAAACCAACACATACCATATCAACACAATATATATACAAATACGACAGTCGCAAGCGTTATATGCACGAAATGTGTAGTCCACCTAAAAGGGAAGGAAAACAGGCAGTGCGAAGTAATGCTTAGACCCAGTTCGCCTTCAGAGGCACCTAACTAGATGGAAGTCCGGGCTCTGCGAAGAGTGGAGCCTTGTGCTCAAAGTATCTGCACGCGCTGGTGCCAATGGGCAAAAGGAGAAGCTCTTCAAAGGAAGTCAGGCAGTTTAGTTTAGTGCACAAAGAAGAAGAACAAGTTCCGCGACTCAAGCGCAGCCTCCACAGTGGGCAGAAGCAGAGCGCGAGTACGGACACGGGTGCTGTTTTACACAGCGGGGAAAAGCAATGGGCTCCTGCAGGAGGGCGACCAGATCCTAGCTATGCTACTCACCATTCCCCGATGCAAGCAGACCCAGGCTTCTCCGCGTCAGTTTCAGCAGCTGGCAGGTTCAGAAGAGCAGGGAACGCCTCGTCGTCGTGTTGAGTAAAAAGACGTCCCAATCGAAGAAACCCGCACAGTTTGTTACCACAGCAGGGCAACGGGGCAGCCGTGTGTATTTGAGCCAAATGTACACTACTCACTTCAGACCTGGGAACGCCAAGTGTACGAAGCGTGTGAGAGTGACAAGTACCCGAAATATTACACAACCTGGCGGCGGTTACAGAGCAAGACTCCCGGGTAAGCTGGTCAGTCAACTGGATGGCCCAGAGACGCTTCCGAAGGCTTACTGGCAGGAGATGGTGAAGATGCCGAGAATAGCTGTTCCCGCTATTCCAAGGGTCGAAGTACCAGTACAGGCCTTCTGGTTCGATCAAAGGTGAAAAGGGTTTCACAAGGCGACAGCAGTGCAGAGGAGAAGTCCTTCAGCGGGTCACCAGCGATTCCTCGGTTTAGCCTCTTGGTTGCAGGATACTTGGCTCCTGTATTCCTTCGTTCGTGAGAACTCAGGAGATCGACCTGGTAGTGGTGTTTCCAGCCCCCTCTTATCCACGGTTCCCTTCGCGCCAAAACGGAGGAGACCCAATGGGAGATCCGCTCATCAACACTCACACCATTCGTGGACCAATCACGGACCACGGTGGTCCCAGGCATTCACACCACCCTAGACTCTCTGGCACCCAGGATGTGTATTGGGACCAGACATCCCAGCCCACACCCTGGAGGCACACACAAGACATGTAGAAGCCCGCGAAAGCATCTGTGTTTCGCAGGAAAGTACATGCCCAAATAAGGAAGGCCCCGGGTCGGCTCGACCTGGGGAAGGTGAAGGGAGCAAGACGGTCAGCGGACAGGACAAAGGAGCCTCGTGGTCTGGCCATTTTGGGAGCCAGGCCACCATTTTGGGTTAAGCGCTTAAAACGCGCTTAGAACGCCAAAAGGAGCTCAAAATACAAAGAAACGATCGCTGCCACCATTCCCGTCCCTGAATTACTTGCACCGATCAGATACAATCTTAAACAAGTATCTAGGGCCTGTAGAAGGCTAGAGACCCAAGAGAGCTGTAACTTAGCTTACAGTGCCCTCTTGTGTCATGTTGCACGAAAGCCGCAACATGATAAAAGAAACTACGGGAAACAGCGTTCCCCGGTACTGACTGTCTTAAGGACATGTCAGTTTCCCCGTAAGAAAGGAGCTAAAGCCCAGAGGAGTGCGGCAGAAGGCTGCACTTCTCTGGCAAAGTCAAGAACAAGGTGAAAAACAACAGCAAAAAGTTTAGGGGTTGCCACAATGAAGGAAAATTACCTACAATTACGAAATCTTTCCTAACAATATCCAACTCCTTCCCATTCCAATCCTGAGACCCTTCCGATAGCATGAAATGTGATATCTCAATGCTTCTAATATCAAAACTGAGACCCTCCCTATAGCATGAGATGTGATATCTAAGTCCTTCCCATTCCTATCCTGAGACCCTTCCGATAGCAGAGATGTGATATCTCAATGCTTATACCAAACCTGAGACCCTTCCTATGGCATGAGATGTGATATCCAACTCCTTCCCATTCCAATCCTGAGACCCTTCCTATAGCATGAGATGTGATATCTCAATGCTTCTATCAAACCTGAGTCCCTTCCTTTAGCATGAGATGTGATATCCAACTCCTTCCCATTCCAATCCTGAGAGCCTTCCGATAGCATGAAATGTGATATCTCAATGCTTCTAATATCAAAACTGAGACCCTCCCTATAGCATGAGATGTGATATCTAAGTCCTTCCCATTCCTATCCTGAGACCCTTCCGATAGCAGAGATGTGATATCTCAATGCTTATACCAAACCTGAGACCCTTCCTATGGCATGAGATGTGATATCCAACTCCTTCCCATTCCAATCCTGAGACCCTTCCTATAGCATGAGATGTGATATCTCAATGCTTCTATCAAACCTGAGTCCCTTCCTATAGCATGAGATGTGATATCTCAAAGCTTCTAATACCAAACCTGGGACCCGTCCTATAACATGAGATATGATATCCAAACCATGCATCACCACCGAAACCATCAAAGGTGCACTCATCAATGCGAGATCTGTAGTCGCCCATGCCCTAGACATAGCCGACATTATCTCCATCAATGATCTCGACTTCATAGCTATTACAGAGACCTGGCTCCACCCAGCGTCTGGCCCCTCTCTATCACTTGCTATACCCAATGACTATACCATCTACCGTGCAGACAGACAAACAGCTAAAGGTGGTGGAGTAGCCATTATTGCAAAAAGCTCCATCAACATAAGACACATACAAAACCAATCCCTGCCATCAGCGGAACTACTCACCCTCAAACTATCCACAACGCACACAAGCACAATCACCATCCACCTCATTTACAGACCGCCAGGCCCTATACTATCCTTTAATGACGACATAGCCCTTTTACTCTCTAACAATATCAAACCTAACTCTCGACTACTCATCCTAGGAGACTTTAATCTAGGTCTCAATGATGAGAAAGATGACAAAGCTAACACTGTCGCCAACACCATTTCAGAATTAGGACTCACCCACCATATCGCACAACCCACACACAACAAAGGCCGAATCCTTGACTGGATAGCTGACCTTAACTGCAACACCACCATCCTTTCCAACACTCCATGCGCTTGGACCGATCACCACCTCATTACCTTCACCATCAACAAAGGCACTCAAACACCAGGGCCTTCCCCCTATGCCCCACCCACACTCACAAGAAACAACAAAAATATCACAGTAGAGAAACTCCTCCCGTTACTCCAACCCATCATCGACTTCTCACCCACCATGACCAACCCTACTGAACTAGTAGAGTTATACAACACAACCATCCTTAAGGCCATTAACACCATAGCACCACTCAAGCTTCGGAAAGCCAAACCACGCGCACACCTCAATTCTTGGTTCACCCCCGAACTAAAAACACTCCGCAAATCCAAAAGACAAGCTGAATTAGCATGGAAACAGTCACCATCCACTATTAATAAGACATCTTACACACTGGCCTCGAACATCTATAAGTCAGCCATCATCCAGTCTAAAAAAAACATGTACAATGAAAGAATCTGCAACGCCAAATCCAATACCAAAGAGCTCTTCAATATCCTGAGAGAACTCGAATCACCTTCCCCCATTCCAGACACTTGCAACAAAGACATCCACTGGTGCACGAACATTCAGGAAGCACTCCTAGGCAAAATTGCCACGCTACAAGCCAAAATCCTGACAAAGAAAGAAAGCCTCACCCTCACTGATAACATCACCTCCTCTACACACACCTACACCACCCCCAAAATGATGACATTAACCTCTTTGAGTTTTCCACCATAACCATCAAAGAGGTTGAAGAAATAATCTACTCTCTTAAACCATCCAAATGCCAAGGTGACACTTGCCCGGCCCCAGTCATTAAAGATGCAGCCAAACAACTTGCTCCTTTCATCACTTCCCTCATCAATTCATCTTTCACATCCAACGTAGTGCCCAACAACCTCAAGGACTCCTGGGTTCTTCCTTTACTTAAGAAGCCCACCCTTGACCCAAATGTCCCCACCAACTACAGACCCATTACGACTGTACCCTTCCTACTAAAAATCCTTGACAGAGCTGCCTATCTCCAGATACAGAACCACCTTGAGAAAAATAACTTACTCGGACTCAGACAATCAGGATTCTGCCCCAAACACGGCACTGAGACCGCCCTGATTGACCTAAAGACACAGATGGACAACATTAAAGACAATGGCAAACTGGTCCTCCTTCTCCTTCTTGACTTATCGGCCGCCTTCGACCTGGTCAACCACGACATCCTCTGCAAACATCTATCCTCAGCAGCCAAATTCTCAGATAATGCCAACGCATGGATCCAATCCTTCCTTAACAACAGATCCATGAGAGTCCTCGCACCCACAGCCTCTGCCAACCCAGCCCCAGTCACTTGCGGTGTCCCCCAGGGCTCCTGCGTCTCCCCCACTCTATACAATGTGTTCACAAAAACCCCTCTATGACATATTGGACCGCTTGGGTGTCATCTACACCAACTACGCAGATGACACCCAAATACTGATCCCTTTAACAGGCGACTACTCCACCGACCTCACTGCTCTCAACAACATTTACTCCATTATCCAAGAATGGATGGCCAAGCATGGCCTATGCCTCAATGACGACAAGACCGAGCTTCTTCTCCTAGGTTCCCAACCCAGACTTAATAAACTCGACAAACTCTATCAGGCATTCACTATAGACGGCAATAACATCATTGTCTCTAACAGCGTCAAAACCCTAGGAATCTACCTCGACTCCTCCCTCACACTGACAAGACAGATCAATTCCATCTCATCCGCCACTGCTTACACCTGTAAGCTCATCAATGCCAGCAGACCTTACCTCTCACCATCCAACTGCACCACCTTAGCCAGAGCGCTAGTCCTCTCCAAAGTCGACTACTGCAATGCCCTATACTTGGGCACCAGTCAGAAAAACATTAACAAACTACAAGTCGTACAAAACAACGCCTTGCGAGCAGCCCTGAACATACCTAAACATGAACACATTTCGGACGCCAGACGCTCCTGCCATTGGCTATCCATAGCACAAAGAATTGAATATAAAACCATCTCACTCACACACAAATGCCTAGCTAACCAAGCACCCAGATACCTATCCGACAACCTCACTCACCACACCCCAGCGCGCCCTACCAGATCAGCTCAAACACACTGCTTAAATATCCCAAGATTTAAGCTCCAAAAAGCAGGTGGCTCTAGCTTCCCCGTGCTTGCCTCCAAACTCTGGAATTCACTTCCACTCGAGCTGAGATCAGAACCGTCCTTTCACAGATTTAGACACAACACCAAAACATGGCTTCTATCCAAAGAAACGTAAACTGCCTAGCCCTACCTTACTAGCATGCACCAAGACTGTAAATTTGTAAATATGTAAATCGGTCTGTACATTACCTCTAACTGCGTGATAATGTCCCAAATGTATTGCTCTCATCCACCTTGACCATGCTATACCATATATGTAACTATCTGTAATTGAAACTGATTGACAACTCCCTCAATCTCTGTTACTGGTCCCCTAAAACCATATTTTATCATATTGTACTGTTGTATTAATCTTGTTGTATTCATCTCAAGCGCCTGGATGCCCCAGGGCCAGGCGGCGCTATACAAATAATAAACTAAACTAAACTAAACTAAATCCTTCCCCTTCCAAAACTGAGACCCTTCCTTTAGCATGAGATGTGATATCCAAATCCTTCCCATTCCAATCCTGAAACCCTTCCTATAGCATGAGATGTGATATCTCAATGTTTCTAATAAAAAACCTGAGACCCTTCCTATAGCAAGAGATGTGATATCCAAATCCTTCCCATTCCAATACTGAGACCCTTCCTATAACATGAGATGTGATATCCAACTCCTTCCCATTCCAACCTGAGACCCTTCCTATAGCATGAGAAGGGATATCCAACTCCTTCCCATTCCAATCCTGAAACCCTTCCTATAGCATGAGATGTGATATCTCAATGTTTCTAATAAAAAACCTGAGACCCTTCCTATAGCAAGAGATGTGACATCCAAATCCTTCCCATTCCAATCCTGAGATCCTTCCTATTGGATGAGATGTGATATCCAACTCCTTCCCATTCCAATCCTGAGACCCTTCCTATACCATGAGATGTGATATCTCAATGCTTCTACCAAAACTGAGACCCTTCCTTTAGCATGAGATGTGATATCCAACTCCTTCCCATTCCAATCCTGAGACCCTTCCTATAGCATGAGATGTGATATCTCAATGCCTCTAATACCAAACCTGAGATTCTTCCTATAACATGAGATGTGATACCTCAATGCTTCTAATACCAAACCTGAGACCCTCCCTTTAGCATGAGATGTGATATCCGACTCCTTCCCATTCCAATCCTGAGACCCTTCTGATAGCATGAGATGTGATATCTCAATGCCTCTAATACCAAACCTGAGATTCTTCCTATAACATGAGATGTGATATCTCAATGCTTCTAATACCAAACCTGAGACCCTCCCTTTAGCATGAGATGTGATATCCGACTCCTTCCCATTCCAATCCTGAGACCCTTCTGATAGCATGAGATGTGATATCTCAATGCCTATAATACCAAACCTGAGATCCTTCCGATAGCATGAGATGTGATATCTCAATGCTTCTAATACCAAACCTGAGCTCCTTCCTATAACATGAGATGTGATATCCAAATCCTTCCCCTTCCAAACCTGAGACCCTCCCTTTAGCATGAGATGTGATATCCAACTCCTTCCCATTCCAATCCTGAGACCCTTCCGATAGCAGAGATGTGATATCTCAATGCTTATACCAAACCTGAGACCCTTCCTATGGCATGAGATGTGGTATCCAACTCCTTCCGATTCCAATCCTGAGACCCTTCCTATAGCATGAGATGTGATATCTCAATGCTTCTAATACCAAACCTGAGATCCTTCCTATAACATGAGATGTGATATCCAACTCCTTCCCATTCCAAACCTGAGACCCTTCCGATAGCATGAGATGAGATATCAAACTCCTTCCCATTCCAATCCTGAGATAGCTTGAGATGTGATATCCAACTCCTTCCCATTCCAATCCTGAGACCCTTCCTATACCATGAGATGTGATATCTCAATGCTTCTAATACCAAACCTGACACCCGTCCTAAAACATGACATGTGAGATCCAAATCCTTCCCCTTCCAAACCTGAGATCTTTCCTTTAGCATGAAATGTGATATCCAACTCCTTCCCATTCCAATCCTGAGACCCTTCCTATAGCATGATATGTGATATCACAATGCTTCTAATACCAAACCTGAGATCCTTCCTATAACATGAGATGTGTATCCAACTCCTTCCCATTCCAAACCTGAGACCCTTCCTATAGCATGAGATGTGATATCTTAATGCTTCTAAAACCAAACCTGAGAACCATCCAATAACATAGATGAAATCCAAATCCTTCCCATTCCAATCCTGAGACCCTTCCTATACCATGAGATGTGATATCTCAATGCTTCTAATACCAAACCTAAGACCCGTCCTAAAACATGAGATGTGAGATCCAAATCCTTCCCCTTCCAAACCTGAGACCCTTCCTATAGCTTGAGATGTGATATCAAACTCCTTCCCATTCCAATCCTGAGATAGCTTGAGATGTGATATCCAACTCCTTCCCATTCCAATCCTGAGACCCTTCCGATAGCATGAAATGTGATATCTCAATGCTTCTAATATCAAAACTGAGACCCTCCCTATAGCATGAGATGTGATATCTAAGTCCTTCCCATTCCTATCCTGAGACCCTTCCGATAGCAGAGATGTGATATCTCAATGCTTATACCAAACCTGAGACCCTTCCTATGGCATGAGATGTGATATCCAACTCCTTCCCATTCCAATCCTGAGACCCTTCCTATAGCATGAGATGTGATATCTCAATGCTTCTATCAAACCTGAGTCCCTTCCTTTAGCATGAGATGTGATATCCAACTCCTTCCCATTCCAATCCTGAGACCCTTCCTATAGCATGAGATGTGATATCTCAAAGCTTCTAATACCAAACCTGGGACCCGTCCTATAACATGAGATATCATATCCAAACCCTTCCCCTTCCAAACCTGAGACCCTTCCTTTAGCATGAGATGTGATATCCAAATCCTTCCCATTCCAATCCTGAAACCCTTCCTATAGCATGAGATGTGATATTTCAATGTTTCTAATAAAAAACCTGAGACCCTTCCAATAGCAAGAGATGTGATATCCACATCCTTACCATTTCAATACTGAGACCCTTCCTATAACATGAGATGTGATATCCAACTCCTTCCCATTCCAATCCTGAAACCCTTCCTATAGCATGAGATGTGATATCTCAATGTTTCTGATAAAAAACCTGAGACCCTTCCTATAGCAAGAGATGTGACATCCAAATCCTTCCCATTCCAATCCTGAGATCCTTCCTATTGGATGAGATGTGATATCCAACTCCTTCCCATTCCAATCCTGAGACCCTTCCTATACCATGAGATGTGATATCTCAATGCTTCTACCAAAACTGAGACCATTCCTTTAGCATGAGATGTGATATCCAACTCCTTCCCATTCCAATCCTGAGACCCTTCCTATAGCATGAGATGTGATATCTCAATGCCTCTAATACCAAACCTGAGATTCTTCCTATAACATGAGATGTGATACCTCAATGCTTCTAATACCAAACCTGAGACCCTCCCTTTAGCATGAGATGTGATATCCGACTCCTTCCCATTCCAATCCTGAGACCCTTCTGATAGCATGAGATGTGATATCTCAATGCCTCTAATACCAAACCTGAGATTCTTCCTATAACATGAGATGTGATATCTCAATGCTTCTAATACCAAACCTGAGACCCTCCCTTTAGCATGAGATGTGATATCCGACTCCTTCCCATTCCAATCCTGAGACCCTTCTGATAGCATGAGATGTGATATCTCAATGCCTATAATACCAAACCTGAGATCCTTCCGATAGCATGAGATGTGATATCTCAATGCTTCTAATACCAAACCTGAGCTCCTTCCTATAACATGAGATGTGATATCCAAATCCTTCCCCTTCCAAACCTGAGACCCTCCCTTTAGCATGAGATGTGATATCCAACTCCTTCCCATTCCAATCCTGAGACCCTTCCGATAGCAGAGATGTGATATCTCAATGCTTATACCAAACCTGAGACCCTTCCTATGGCATGAGATGTCAAATACAATTCCTTCCGATTCCAATGCTGAGACCCTTCCTATAGCATGAGATGGGATATCTCAATGCTTATACCAAACCTGAGACCCTTCCTATAGCATGAGATGCGGTATCCAACTCCTTCCGATTCCAATCCTGAGACCCTTCCTATAGCATGAGATGTGATATCTCAATGCTTCTAATACCAAACCTGAGATCCTTCCTATAACATGAGATGTGATATCCAACTCCTTCCCATTCCAAACCTGAGACCCTTCCGATAGCATGAGATGTGATATCAAACTCCTTCCCATTCCAATCCTGAGATAGCTTGAGATGTGATATCCAACTCCTTCCCATTCCAATCCTGAGACCCTTCCTATACCATGAGATGTGATATCTCAATGCTTCTAATACCAAACCTGACACCCGTCCTAAAACATGACATGTGAGATCCAAATCCTTCCCCTTCCAAACCTGAGATCTTTCCTTTAGCATGAAATGTGATATCCAACTCCTTCCCATTCCAATCCTGAGACCCTTCCTATAGCATGATATGTGATATCACAATGCTTCTAATACCAAACCTGAGATCCTTCCTATAACATGAGATGTGTATCCAACTCCTTCCCATTCCAAACCTGAGACCCTTCCTATAGCATGAGATGTGATATCTTAATGCTTCTAAAACCAAACCTGAGAACCATCCAATAACATATATGAAATCCAAATCCTTCCCATTCCAATCCTGAGACCCTTCCTATACCATGAGATGTGATATCTCAATGCTTCTAATACCAAACCTAAGACCCGTCCTAAAACATGAGATGTGAGATCCAAATCCTTCCCCTTCCAAACCTGAGACCCTTCCTATAGCTTGAGATGTGATATCAAACTCCTTCCCATCCCAATCCTGAGATAGCTTGAGATGTGATATCCAACTCCTTCCCATTCCAATCCTGAGACCCTTCCGATAGCATGAAATGTGATATCTCAATGCTTCTAATATCAAAACTGAGACCCTCCCTATAGCATGAGATGTGATATCTAAGTCCTTCCCATTCCTATCCTGAGACCCTTACGATAGCAGAGATGTGATATCTCAATGCTTATACCAAACCTGAGACCCTTCCTATGGCATGAGATGTGATATCCAACTCCTTCCCATTCCAATCCTGAGACCCTTCCTATAGCATGAGATGTGATATCTCAATGCTTCTATCAAACCTGAGTCCCTTCCTTTAGCATGAGATGTGATATCCAACTCCTTCCCATTCCAATCCTGAGACCCTTCCTATAGCATGAGATGTGATATCTCAAAGCTTCTAATACCAAACCTGGGACCCGTCCTATAACATGAGATATCATATCCAAATCCTTCCCCTTCCAAACCTGAGACCCTTCCTTTAGCATGAGATGTGATATCCAAATCCTTCCCATTCCAATCCTGAAACCCTTCCTATAGCATGAGATGTGATATTTCAATGTTTCTAATAAAAAACCTGAGACCCTTCCAATAGCAAGAGATGTGATATCCAAATCCTTACCATTTCAATACTGAGACCCTTCCTATAACATGAGATGTGATATCCAACTCCTTCCCATTCCAACCTGAGACCCTTCCTATAGCATGAGAAGGGATATCCAACTCCTTCCCATTCCAATCCTGAAACCCTTCCTATAGCATGAGATGTGATATCTCAATGTTTCTAATAAAAAACCTGAGACCCTTCCTATAGCAAGAGATGTGACATCCAAATCCTTCCCATTCCAATCCTGAGAACCTTCCTATTGGATGAGATGTGATATCCAACTCCTTCGCATTCCAATCCTGAGACCCTTCCAATAGCATGAGATATGATATCTCAATGCCTCTAATACCAAACCTGAGATTCTTCCTATAACATGAGATGTGATATCTCAATGCTTCTAATACCAAACCTGAGACCCTCCCTTTAGCATGAGATGTGATATCCGACTCCTTCCCATTCCAATCCTGAGACCCTTCTGATAGCATGAGATATGATATCTCAATGCCTCTAATACCAAACCTGAGATTCTTCCTATAACATGAGATGTGATATCTCAATGCTTCTAATACCAAACCTGAGACCCTCCCTTTAGCATGAGATGTGATATCCGACTCCTTCCCATTCCAATCCCGAGACCCTTCTGATAGCATGAGATGTGATATCTCAATGCCTCTAATACCAAACCTAAGATCCTTCCGATAGCATGAGATGTGATATCTCAATGCTTCTAATACCAAACCTGAGATCCTTCCTATAACATGAGATGTGATATCCAAATCCTTCCCCTTCCAAACCTGAGACCCTCCCTTTAGCATGAGATGTGATATCCAACTCCTTCCCATTCCAATCCTGAGATCCTTCTGATAGCATGAGATGTGATATCTCAATGCCTGTAATACCAAACCTGATATCCTACCTCTAACATGAAATGTGATATCCAACTCCTTCCCCTTCCAAACCTGAGAGCCTTCCTATAGCATGAGATGTGATATCCAAGTCCTTCCCATTCCAATCCTGAGACCCTTCATATAACATGAGATGTGATATCCAACTCCTTCCCATTCCAACCTGAGACCCTTCCTATAGCATGAGATGGGATATCCAACTCCTTCCAAATCCAATCCTGATACCCTTCCGATAGCATGAGATGTGATATCCCAATGCTTCTACAAAACCTGAGACCCGTACATGGCATGAGATGTGATATCAAACTCCTTCCCATTCCAATCCTGAGACCCTTCCTATAGCTTGAGATGTGATATCCAACTCCTTCCCATTCCAATTCTGAGACCCTTCCTATAGCATGAGATGTGATATCTCAATGCTTCTAATACCAAACCTGAGACCCTTCCTATAACATGAGATGTGATATCCAAGTCCTTCCCATTCCAATCCTGAGACCCTTCCTATAGCATGAGATGTGATATCTCAATGCTTCTAATACCAAACCTGAGACCCTTCCTATAACATGAGATGTGATATCCAAGTCCTTCCCATTCCAATCCTGAGACCCTTCCTATAGCTTGAGATGTGATATCCAACTCCTTCCCATTCCAATTCTGAGACCCGTCCTATACCATGAGATGTGATATCTCAATGCTTCTAATACCAAACCTGAGACCCTTCCTATAACGAGATGGGATATCCAACTCCTTCCCATTCCAATCCTGAGACCCTTCCGATAGCAGAGATGTGATATCTCAATGCTTATACCAAACCTGAGACCCTTCCTATGGCATGAGATGTCATATACAACTCCTTCCGATTCCAAACCTGAGACCCTTCCTATAGAATGAGATGGGATATCTCAATGCTTATACCAAACCTGAGACCCTAGCTATAGCATGAGATGTGATATCCAACTCCTTCCCATTCCAATCCTGAGACCCTTCCTATAGCTTGAGATGTGATATCCAACTCCTTCCCATTCCAATCCTGAGACCCTTCCTATAGCTTGAGATGTGATATCCAACTCCTTCCCATTCCAATCCTGAGACCCTTCCTATAGCATGAGATGTGATATCTCAATGCTTCTAATACCAAACCTGAGATCCTTCCTATAACATGACATGTGATATCCAAATCCTTCCACTTCCAAACCTGAGACCCTCCCTTTAGCATGAGATGTGATATCCGACTCCTTCCCATTGCAATCCTGAGATCGTTCTGATTACTTTATCATGAGATGTGATATCCAACTCCTTCCCATTCCAATCCTGAGACCCTTCCGATATCATGAGATTTGTTATCTCAATGCTTCTAATATCAAACTTGACACCCTCCCTATAGCATGAGATGTGATATCCAAGTCCTTCCCATTCCAATCCTGAGACCCTTCCTATAGCATGATATGTGATATCTCAAGGCTTCTAATACCAAACCTGAGACCCTTCCTATAACATGAGATGGGATATCCAACTCCTTCCCATTCCAATCCTGAGACCCTTCCGATAGCAGAGATGTGATATCTCAATGCTTATACCAAACCTGAGACCCTTCCAATAGCATGAGATGTGATGTCTCAATGCTTCTAATACAAAACCTGAGGCCCTTCCTATAGCAAGTGATGTGATATCCAACTCCTTCCCATTCCAATCCTGAGACCCTTCCGATAGCAGAGATGTGATATCTCAATGCTTATACCAAACCTGAGACCCTTCCTTTAGCATGAGATGTGATATCCAAATATCACTTCTCATGCTATAGGAAGTGTCTCAGGATTGGAATGGGAAGGAGTTGGATATCACATCTCATGTTATAGGAAGGATCTCAGGTTTGGTATTAGAAGCATTGAGACATCACATCTCATGCTATAGGAAGGGTATCAGGATTGGTATAAGCATTGAGATATCACATCTCTGCTATCGGAAGGGTCTCAGGATTGGAATGGGAAGGAGTTGGATATCCCATCTCGTTATAGGAGGGGTCTCAGGTTCGGTATTAGAAGCATTGAGATATCACATCTCATGGTATAGGAGGGGTCTCAGGTTTGGTATTAGAAGCATTGAGATATCACATCTCATGCTATAGGAAGGGTCTCAGGATTGGAATGGGAAGGACTTGGATATCACATCTCATGTTATACGAAGGGTCTCAGGTTTGGTATTAGAAGCATTGAGATATCACATCTCATGCTATAAGAAGGGTCTCAGAATTGGAATGGGAAGGAGCTGGATATCACATCTCATGCTAAAGGAAGGGTCTCAGGTTTGGAACGGGAAGGAGTTGGATATCACATCTCATGTTATAGGAAGGGTCTCAGGTGTGGTATAAGCATTCAGATATCACATCTCTGCTATCGGAAGTGTCTCAGGAATGGAATGGGAAGGAGTTGGATATCCCATCTCATGCTATAGGAAGGGTCTCAGGATTGGAATGGGAAGGAGTTTGATATCACATCTCATGCCATGTATGGGTCTCAGGTTTTGTAGAAGCATTGGGATATCACATCTCATGCTATCGGAAGGGTATCAGGATTGGATTTGGAAGGAGTTGGATATCCCATCTCATGCTATCGGAAGGGTATCAGGATTGGATTTGGAAGGAGTTGGATATCCCATCTCATGCTATAGGAAGGGTCTCAGGTTGGAATGGGAAGGAGTTGGATATCACATCTCATGCTATAGGAAGGCTCTCAGGTTTGGAAGGGGAAGGAGTTGGATATCACATTTCATGTTAGAGGTAGGATCTCAGGTTTGGTATTAGAGGCATTGAGATATCACATCTCATGCTATCAGAAGGATCTCAGGATTGGAATGGGAAGGAGTTGGATATCACATCTCATGCTAAAGGGACGGTCTCAGGTTTGGAAGGGGAAGGATTGGGATATCACATCTCATGTTATGGGAAGGATCTCAGGTTTGATGCTAGAAGCATTGATATATCACATCTCATGCTATCAGAAGGGTCTCAGGATTGGAATGGGAAGGAGTCGGATATCACATCTCATGCTAAAGGGAGGGTCTCAGGTTTGGTATTAGAAGCATTGAGATATCACATCTCATGTTATAGGAAGAATCTCAGGATTGGTATTAGGGGCATTGAGATATCACATCTCATGCTATCAGAAGGGTCTCAGGATTGGAATGGGAAGGAGTCAGATATCACATCTCATGCTAAAGGGAGGGTCTCAGGTTTGGTATTAGAAGCATTGAGATATCACATCTCATGTTATAGGAAGAATCTCAGGTTTGGTATTAGAGGCATTGAGATATCACATCTCATGCTATAGGACGGGTCTCAGAATTGGAATGGGAAGGAGTTGGATATCACATCTCAAGCTATAAGAAGGGTCTCAGGATTGGAATGGGAAGGACTTGGATATCACATCTCATGTTATAGGAAGGGTCTCAGGTTTGGTATTAGAAGCATTGAGATATCACATCTCATGCTATAGGAAGGGTCTCAGGATTGGAATGCGAAGGACTTGGATATCACATCTCATGTTATAGGAAGGGTCTCAGGTTTGGTATTAGAAGCATTGAGATATCACATCTCATGCTATAGGAAGGGTCTCAGGATTGGAATGGGAAGGACTTGGATATCACATCTCATGATAAAGGAAGGGTCTAAGGTTTGGAAGGGGAAGGATTTGGATATCACATCTCATGTTATGGGACCGGTCTCAGGTTTGGTATTAGAAGCATTGAGATATCAAGTCTCATTGTATAGGACAGGTCTCAGAATTGGAATGGGAAGGAGTTGGATATCACATCTCATGCCATGTATGGGTCTCAGGTTTTGTAGAAGCATTGAGATATCACATCTCATGCTATCGGAAGGGTATCAGGATTGGATTTGGAAGGAGTTGGATATCCCATCTCATGCTATAGGAAGGGTCTCAGGTTGGAATGGGAAGGAGTTGGATATCACTTCTCATGTTATAGGAAGGGTCTCAGGATTGGAATGGGAAGGACTTGGATATCACATCTCATGCTATAGGAAGGCTCTCAGGTTTGGAAGGGGAAGGAGTTGGATATCACATTTAATGTTAGAGGTAGGATCTCAGGTTTGGCATTAGAGGCATTGAGATATCACATCTCATGCTATCAGAAGGGTCTCAGGATTGGAATGGGAAGGAGTTGGATATCACATCTCATGCTAAAGGGAGGGTCTCAGCTTTGGAAGGGGAAGGATTTGGAGATCACATCTCATGTTATAGGAAGGATCTCAGGTTTGGTATTAGAAGCATTGAGATATCACATCTCATGCTATCGGAAGGATCTCAGGTTTGGTATTAGAGGCATTGAGATATCACATCTCATGCTATCAGAAGGGTCTCAGGATTGGAATGGGAAGGAGTCGGATATCACATCTCATGCTAAAGGGAGGGTCTCAGGTTTGGAAGTGGAAGGATTTGGATATCACATCTCATGTTATAGGAAGGATCTCAGGTTTGGTATTAGAAGCATTGAGATATCACAACTCATGCTATAGGAAGGGTCTCAGGATTGGAATGGGAAGGAGTTGGATATCACATCTCAAGCTATAGGAAGGGTCTCAGGATTGGAATGGGAAGTAGTTGGATATCACATCTCAAGCTATAGGAAGGGTCTCAGGATTGGAATGGGAAGGAGTTGGATATCACATCTCATGCTATAGGAAGGGTCTCAGGTTTGGTATAATCATTGAGATATCCCATCTAATGCTATAGGAAGGGTCTCAGGTTTGGAATCGGATGGAGTTGTATATGACATCTCATGCCATAGGAAGGGTCTCAGGTTTGGTATAAGCATTGAGATATCACATCTCTGCTATCAGAAGGGTCTCAGGATTGGAATGGGAAGGAGTTGGATATCCCATCTCGTTATAGGAAGGGTCTCAGGTTTGGTATTAGAAGCATTGAGATATCATATCTCATGGTATAGGACGGGTCTCAGAATTGGAATGGGAAGGAGTTGGATATCACATCTCAAGCTATTGGAAGGGTCTCAGGATTGGAATGGGAAGGACTTGGATATCACATCTCATGATATAGGAAGGGTCTCAGGATTGGAATGGGAAGGACTTGGATATCACATCTCATGTTATAGGAAGGGTCTCAGGTTTGGTATTAGAAGCATTGAGATATCACATCTCATGCTATAGGAAGGGTCTCAGGATTGGAATGGGAAGGACTTGGATATCACATCTCATGCTATAGGAAGGGTCTCAGAATTGGAATGGGAAGGAGTTGGATATCACATCTCAAGCTATAGGAAGGGTCTCAGGTTTGTTATTAGAAACATTGAGATATCACATCTCATGCTATAGGAAGGGTTTCAGGATTGGAATGGGAAGGATTTGTATATCACATCTCATGCTAAAGGAAGGGTCTCAGGTTTGGAAGGGGAAGGATTTGGATATCATATCTCATGTTATAGGACGGGTCCCAGGTTTGGTATTAGAAGCATTGAGATATCACATCTCATGGTATAGGAAGGGTCTCAGGATTGGAATGGGAAGGAGTTGGATATCCCTCCTCATGCTATAGGAAGGGTCTCAGGTTGGAATGGGAAGGAGTTGGATATCACATCTCATGTTATAGGAAGGGTCTCAGGATTGGAATGGGAAGGATTTGGATATCACATCTCTTGCTATAGGAAGGGTCTCAGGTTTTTTATTAGAAACATTGAGATATCACATCTCATGCTATAGGAAGGGTTTCAGGATTGGAATGGGAAGTTTTGGATATCACATCTCATGCTAAAGGAAGGGTCTCAGGTTTGGAAGGGGAAGGATTTGGATATCATATCTCATGTTATAGGACGGGTCCCAGGTTTGGTATTAGAAGCTTTGAGATATCACATCTCATGCTATAGGAAGGGTCTCAGAATTGGAATGGGAAGGACTTGGATATCACATCTCATGTTATAGGAAGGGTCTCAGGTTTGGTATTAGAAGCATTGAGATATCACATCTCATGCTATAGGAAGGGTCTCAGAATTGGAATGGGAAGGAGTTGGATATCACATCTCAAGCTATAGGAAGGGTCTCAGGATTGGAATGGGAAGGACTTGGATATCACATCTCATGTTATAGGAAGGGTCTCAGGTTTGGTATTAGAAGCATTGAGATATCACATCTCATGCTATAGGAAGGGTCTCAGGATTGGAATGGGAAGGACTTGGATATAACAAATCTCATGTTATAGGAAGGGTCTCAGGTTTGGTATTAGAAGCATTGAGATATCACATCTCATGCTATAGGAAGGGTCTCAGAATTGGAATGGGAAGGAGTTGGATATCACATCTCAAGCTATAGGAAGGGTCTCAGGATTGGAATGGGAAGGAGTTTGATATCACATCTCATGCCATGTATGGGTCTCAGGTTTTGTAGAAGCATTGGGATATCACATCTCATGCTATCGGCAGGGTATCAGGATTGGATTTGGAAGGAGTTGGATATCCCATCTCATGCTATAGGAAGGGTCTCAGGTTGGAATAGGAAGGAGTTGGATATCACATCTCATGTTATAGGAAGGGTCTCAGGATTGGAATGGGAAGGACTTGGATGTCACATCTCATGCTATAGGAAGGCTCTCAGGTTTGGAAGGGGAAGGAGTTGGATATCACATTTCATGTTAGAGGTAGGATCTCAGGTTTGGTATTAGAGGCATTGAGATATCACATCTCATGCTATCAGAAGGATCTCAGGATTGGAATGGGAAGGAGTTGGATATCACATCTCATGCTAAAGGGAGGGTCTCAGGTTTGGAAGGGGAAGGATTTGGATATCACATCTCATGTTATAGGAAGGATCTCAGGTTTGGTATTAGAAGCATTGAGATATCACATCTCATGCTATCGGAAGGATCTCAGGTTTGGTATTAGAGGCATTGAGATATCACATCTCATGCTATCAGAAGGGTCTCAAGATTGGAATGGGAAGGAGTCGGATATCACATCTCATGCTAAAGGGAGGGTCTCAGGTTTGGTATTAGAAGCATTGAGATATCACATCTCATGTTATAGGAAGAATCTCAGGTTTGGTATTAGAGGCATTGAGATATCACATCTCATGCTATAGGAAGGGTCTCAGGATTGGAATGGGAAGGAGTTGGATATCACATCTCATGCTAAAGGAAGGGTCTCAGTTTTGGTAGAAGCATTGAGATATCACATCTCATGGTATAGGAAGGGTCTCAGGATTGGAATGGGAAGGAGTTGGATATCACATCTCATCCAATAGGAAGGATCTCAGGATTGGAATGGGAAGGATTTGGATGTCACATCTCTTGCTATAGTAAGGGTCTCAGGTTTGTTATTAGAAACATTGAGATATCACATCTCATGCTATAGGAAGGGTTTCAGGATTGGAATGGGAAGGATTTGTATATCACATCTCATGCTAAAGGAAGGGTCTCAGGTTTGGAAGGGGAAGGATTTGGATATCATATCTCATGTTATAGGACGGGTCCCAGGTTTCGTATTAGAAGCATTGAGAAATCACATCTCATGGTATAGGAAGGGTCTCAGGATTGGAATGGGAAGGACTTGGATATCACATCTCATGCTATAGGAAGGCTCTCAGGTTTGGAAGGGGAAGGAGTTGGATATCACATTTAATGTTAGAGGTAGGATCTCAGGTTTGGTATTAGAGGCATTGAGATATCACATCTCATGCTATCAGAAGGGTCTCAGGATTGGAATGGGAAGAAGTTGGATATCACATCTCATGCTAAAGGGAGGGTCTCAGCTTTGGAAGGGGAAGGATTTGGAGATCACATCTCATGTTATAGGAAGGATCTCAGGTTTGGTATTAGAAGCATTGAGATATCACATCTCATGCTATCGGAAGGGTCTCAGAATTGGAATGGGAAGGAGTTGGATATCACATCTCAAGCTATAGGAAGGGTCTCAGGATTGGAATGGGAAGGAGTTTGATATCACATCTCATGCCATGTATGGGTCTCAGGTTTTGTTGAAGCATTGGGATATCACATCTCATGCTATCGGAAGGGTATCAGGATTGGATTTGGAAGGAGTTGGATATCCCATCTCATGCTATAGGAAGGGTCTCAGGTTGGAATGGGAAGGAGTTGGATATCACATCTCATGCTATCAGAAGGGTCTCAGGATTGGAATGGGAAGGAGTCGGATATCACATCTCATGCTAAAGGGAGGGTCTCAGGTTTGGTATTAGAAGCATTGAGATATCACATCTCATGTTATAGGAAGAATCTCAGGTTTGGTATTAGAGGCATTGAGATATCACATCTCATGCTTTAGGACGGTTCTCAGAATTGGAATGGGAAGGAGTTGGATATCACATCTCAAGCAATAAGAAGGGTCTCAGGATTGGAATGGGAAGGACTTGGATATCACATCTCATGTTATAGGAAGGGTCTCAGGTTTGGTATTAGAAGCATTGAGATATCACATCTCATGCTATAGGAAGGGTCTCAGGATTGGAATGGAAAGGACTTGGATATCACATCTCATGTTATAGGAAGGGTCTCAGGTTTGGTATTAGAAGCATTGAGATATCACATCTCATGCTATAGGAAGGGTCTCAGGATTGGAATGGGAAGGACTTGGATATCACATCTCATGCTATAGGAAGGATCTCAGTATTGGAATGGGAAGGAGTTGGATATCACATCTCAAGCTATAAGAAGGGTCTCAGGATTGGAATGGGAAGGACTTGGATATCACATCTCATGTTATAGGAAGGGTCTCAGGTTTGGTATTAGAAGCATTGAGATATCACATCTCATGTTATAGGAAGAATCTCAGGTTTGGTATTAGAGGCATTGAGATATCACATCTCATGCTATAGGAAGGGTCTCAGGATTGGAATGGGAAGGAGTTGGATATCACATCTCATGCTAAAGGAAGGGTCTCAGTTTTGGTAGAAGCATTGAGATATCACATCTCATGGTATAGGAAGGGTCTCAGGATTGGAATGGGAAGGAGTTGGATATCACATCTCATCCAATAGGAAGGATCTCAGGATTGGAATGGGAAGGATTTGGATGTCACATCTCTTGCTATAGTAAGGGTCTCAGGTTTGTTATTAGAAACATTGAGATATCACATCTCATGCTATAGGAAGGGTTTCAGGATTGGAATGGGAAGGATTTGTATATCACATCTCATGCTAAAGGAAGGGTCTCAGGTTTGGAAGGGGAAGGATTTGGATATCATATCTCATGTTATAGGACGGGTCCCAGGTTTCGTATTAGAAGCATTGAGAAATCACATCTCATGGTATAGGAAGGGTCTCAGGATTGGAATGGGAAGGACTTGGATATCACATCTCATGCTATAGGAAGGCTCTCAGGTTTGGAAGGGGAAGGAGTTGGATATCACATTTAATGTTAGAGGTAGGATCTCAGGTTTGGTATTAGAGGCATTGAGATATCACATCTCATGCTATCAGAAGGGTCTCAGGATTGGAATGGGAAGGAGTTGGATATCACATCTCATGCTAAAGGGAGGGTCTCAGCTTTGGAAGGGGAAGGATTTGGAGATCACATCTCATGTTATAGGAAGGATCTCAGGTTTGGTATTAGAAGCATTGAGATATCACATCTCATGCTATCGGAAGGGTCTCAGAATTGGAATGGGAAGGAGTTGGATATCACATCTCAAGCTATAGGAAGGGTCTCAGGATTGGAATGGGAAGGAGTTTGATATCACATCTCATGCCATGTATGGGTCTCAGGTTTTGTTGAAGCATTGGGATATCACATCTCATGCTATCGGAAGGGTATCAGGATTGGATTTGGAAGGAGTTGGATATCCCATCTCATGCTATAGGAAGGGTCTCAGGTTGGAATGTTAAGGAGTTGGATATCACATCTCATGCTATCAGAAGGGTCTCAGGATTGGAATGGGAAGGAGTCGGATATCACATCTCATGCTAAAGGGAGGGTCTCAGGTTTGGTATTAGAAGCATTGAGATATCACATCTCATGTTATAGGAAGAATCCCAGGTTTGGTATTAGAGGCATTGAGATATCACATCTCATGCTATAGGACGGGTCTCAGAATTGGAATGGGAAGGAGTTGGATATCACATCTCAAGCTATAAGAAGGGTCTCAGGATTGGAATGGGAAGGACTTGGATATCACATCTCATGTTATAGGAAGGGTCTCAGGTTTGGTATTAGAAGCATTGAGATATCACATCTCATGCTATAGGAAGGGTCTCAGGATTGGAATGGGAAGGACTTGGATATCACATCTCATGTTATAGGAAGGGTCTCAGGTTTGGTATTAGAAGCATTGAGATATCACATCTCATGCTATAGGAAGGGTCTCAGGATTGGAATGGGAAGGACTTGGATATCACATCTCATGCTATAGGAAAGATCTCAGTATTGGAATGGGAAGGAGTTGGATATCACATCTCAAGCTATAAGAAGGGTCTCAGGATTGGAATGGGAAGGACTTGGATATCACATCTCATGTTATAGGAAGGGTCTCAGGTTTGGTATTAGAAGCATTGAGATATCACATCTCATGCTATAGGAAGGGTCTCAGGATTGGAATGGGAAGGACTTGGATATCACATCTCATGCTATAGGACGGGTCTCAGAATTGGAATGGGAAGGAGTTGGATATCACATCTCAAGCTATAAGAAGGGTCTCAGGATTGGAATGGGAAGGACTTGGATATCACATCTCATGTTATAGGAAGGGTCTCAGGTTTGGTATTAGAAGCATTGAGATATCACATCTCATGCTATAGGAAGGGTCTCAGGATTGGAATGGGAAGGACTTGGATATCACATCTCATGCTATAGGAAGGGTCTCAGGATTGGAATGGGAAGGACTTGGATATCACATCTCATGATAAAGGAAGGGTCTAAGGTTTGGAAGGGGAAGGATTTGGATATCACATCTCATGATATAGGACCGGTCTCAGGTTTGGTATTAGAAGCATTGAGATATCAAGTCTCATTGTATAGGACGGGTCTCAGAATTGGAATGGGAAGGAGTTGGATATCACATCTCAAGCTATAGGAAGGGTCTCAGGATTGGAATGGGAAGGAGTTTGATATGACATCTAATGCCATGTATGGGTCTCAGGTTTTGTAGAAGCATTGAGATATCACATCTCATGCTATCGGAAGGGTATCAGGATTGGATTTGGAAGGAGTTGGATATCCCATCTCATGCTATAGGAAGGGTCTCAGGTTGGAATGGGAAGGAGTTGGATATCACATCTCGTGTTATAGGAAGGGTCTCAGGATTGGAATGGGAAGGACTTGGATATCACATCTCATGCTATAGGAAGGCTCTCAGGTTTGGAAGGGGAAGGAGTTGGATATCACATTTCATGTTAGAGGTAGGATCTCAGGTTTGGTATTAGAGGCATTGAGATATCACATCTCATGCTATCAGAAGGGTCTCAGGATTGGAATGGGAAGGAGTTGGATATCACATCTCATGCTAAAGGGAGGGTCTCAGCTTTGGAAGGGGAAGGATTTGGAGATCACATCTCATGTTATAGGAAGGATCTCAGGTTTGGTATTAGAAGCATTGAGATATCACATCTCAAGCTATCGGAAGGATCTCAGGTTTGGTATTAGAGGCATTGAGATATCACATCTCCTGCTATCAGAAGTGTCTCAGGATTGGAATGGGAAGGAGTCGGATATCACATCTCATGCTAAAGGGAGGGTCTCAGGTTTGGAAGTGGAAGGATTTGGATATCACATCTCATGTTATAGGAAGGATCTCAGGTTTGGTATTAGAAGCATTGAGATATCACATCTCATGCTATAGGAAGGGTCTCAGGATTGGAATGGGAAGGAGTTGGATATCACATCTCAAGCTATAGGAAGGGTCTCAGGATTGGAATGGGAAGTAGTTGGATATCACATCTCAAGCTATAGGAAGGGTCTCAGGATTGGAATGGGAAGGAGTTGGATATCACATCTCATGCTATAGGAAGGGTCTCAGGTTTGGTATAAGCATTGAGATATCCCATCTCATGCTATAGGAAGGGTCTCAGGTTTGGAATCGGACGGAGTTGTATATGACATCTCATGCCATAGGAAGGGTCTCAGGTTTGGTATAAGCATTGAGATATCACATCTCTGGTATCGGAAGGGTCTCAGGATTGGAATGGGAAGGAGTTGGATATCCCATCTCGTTATAGGAAGGGTCTCAGGTTTGGTATTAGAAGCATTGAGATATCACATCTCATGGTATAGGACGGGTCTCAGAATTGGAATGGGAAGGAGTTGGATATCACATCTCAAGCTATAGGAAGGGTCTCAGGATTGGAATGGGAAGGACTTGGATATCACATCTCATGTTATAGGAAGGGTCTCAGGTTTGGTATTAGAAGCATTGAGATGTGATATCTCAATGCTTATACCAAACCTGAGACCCTTCCTATATCATGAGATGTGATATCCAACTACTTCCCATTCCAATCCTGAGTCCCTTCCTATAGCATGAGATGTGATATCTCAATGCTTCTAATACCAAACCTGAGACCCTTCCTATAGCTTGAGATGTGCTATCAAACTGCTTCCCATTCCAATCATGTGATAGCTTGAGATGTGATATCCAACTCCTTCCCATTCCAATCCTGAGACCCTTCCTATACCATGAGATGTGATATCTCAATGCTTCTAATACCAAACCTGAGACCTGTCCTAAAACATGAGATGTGAGATCCAAATCCTTCCCCTTCCAAACCTGAGACACTTCCTATAGCTTGAGATGTGATATCAAACTCCTTCCCATTCCAATCCTGAGATAGCTTGAGATGTGATATCCAACTCCTTCCCATTCCAATCCTGAGACCCTTCCGATAGCATGAAATGTGATATCTCAATGCTTCTAATATCAAAACTGAGACCCTCCCTATAGCATGAGATGTGATATCTAAGTCCTTCCCATTCCTATCCTGAGACCCTTCCGATAGCAGAGATGTGATATCTCAATGCTTATACCAAACCTGAGACCCTTCCTATGGCATGAGATGTGATATCCAACTCCTTCCCATTCCAATCCTGAGACCCTTCCTATAGCATGAGATGTGATATCTCAATGCTTCTATCAAACCTGAGTCCCTTCCTTTAGCATGAGATGTGATATCCAACTTCTTACCATTCCAATCCTGAGACCCTTCCTATAGCATGAGATGTGATATCTCAAAGCTTCTAATACCAAACCTGGGACCCATCCTATAACATGAGATATGATATCCAAATCCTTCCCCTTCCAAACCTGAGACCCTTCCTATAGCATGAGATGTGATATCTCAATGCTTATACCAACCCCGAGACCCTTCCTATAGCATGAGATGTGATACCCAACTCCTTCCCATTCCAATCCTGAGACCCTTCCTATACCATGAGACTTGATATCTCAATGCTTCTAATACCAAACCTGAGACCAGTCCTATAACATGAGATGTGATACCGAAATCCTTCCCCTTCCAAACCTGAGACCCTTCCTATAGCATGAGATGGGATATCTCAATGCTTATACCAAACCTGAGACCCTTCCTATAGCATGAGATGTGATATACAACTCCTTCCCATTCCAATCCCGAGACCCTTCCTATAGCTTGAGATGTGATATCCAACTCCTTCCCATTCCAATCCTGAGACCCTTCCTATAGCTTGAGATGTGATATCCAACTCCTTCCCTTTCCAAACCTGAGAGCCTATCTATAGCATGAGATGTGACATCCAAGTCCTTCCCATTCCAATCCTGAGCCCCTTCCTATAGCATGAGATGTGATATCTCAATGCTTCTAATACCAAACCTGAGACCCTTCCTATAGCATGAGATGTGATATCCAACTACTTCCCATTCCAATCCTGAGACCCTTCCTATAGCATGAGATGTGATATCCAACTCCTTCCATTCCAATCCTGAGACCCGTCCTATAGCATGAGATGTGATATCTCAATGCTTATACCAAACCTGAGACCCTTCCTTTAGCATGAGATGTGATATCCAAATGTCACTTCTCATGCTATAGGAAGTGTCTCAGGATTGGAATGGGAAGGAGTTGGATATCACATCTCATGTTATAGGAAGGATCTCAGGTTTGGTATTAGAAGCATTGAGACATCACATCTCATGCTATAGGAAGGGTATCAGGATTGGTATAAGCATTGAGATATCACATCTCTGCTATCGGAAGGGTCTCAGGATTGGAATGGGAAGGAGTTGGATATCCCATCTCGTTATAGGAGGGGTCTCAGGTTCGGTATTAGAAGCATTGAGATATCACATCTCATGGTATAGGAGGGGTCTCAGGTTTGGTATTAGAAGCATTGAGATATCACATCTCATGCTATAGGAAGGGTCTCAGGATTGGAATGGGAAGGACTTGGATATCACATCTCATGTTATACGAAGGGTCTCAGGTTTGGTATTAGAAGCATTGAGATATCACATCTCATGCTATAGGAAGGGTCTCAGAATTGGAATGGGAAGGAGTTGGATATCACATCTCATGTTATAGGAAGGGTCTCAGGTGTGGTATAAGCATTCAGATATCACATCTCTGCTATCGGAAGTGTCTCAGGATTGGAATGGGAAGGAGTTGGATATCCCATCTCATGCTATAGGAAGGGTCTCAGGATTGGAATGGGAAGGAGTTTGATATCACATCTCATGCCATGTATGGGTCTCAGGTTTTGTAGAAGCATTGGGATATCACATCTCATGCTATCGGAAGGGTATCAGGATTGGATTTGGAAGGAGTTGGATATCCCATCTCATGCTATCGGAAGGGTATCAGGATTGGATTTGGAAGGAGTTGGATATCCCATCTCATGCTATAGGAAGGGTCTCAGGTTGGAATGGGAAGGAGTTGGATATCACATCTCATGCTATAGGAAGGCTCTCAGGTTTGGAAGGGGAAGGAGTTGGATATCACATTTCATGTTAGAGGTAGGATCTCAGGTTTGGTATTAGAGGCATTGAGATATCACATCTCATGCTATCAGAAGGATCTCAGGATTGGAATGGGAAGGAGTTGGATATCACATCTCATGCTAAAGGGACGGTCTCAGGTTTGGAAGGGGAAGGATTGGGATATCACATCTCATGTTATGGGAAGGATCTCAGGTTTGATGCTAGAAGCATTGATATATCACATCTCATGCTATCAGAAGGGTCTCAGGATTGGAATGGGAAGGAGTCGGATATCACATCTCATGCTAAAGGGAGGTTCTCAGGTTTGGTATTAGAAGCATTGAGATATCACATCTCATGTTATAGGAAGAATCTCAGGATTGGTATTAGAGGCATTGAGATATCACATCTCATGCTATCAGAAGGGTCTCAGGATTGGAATGGGAAGGAGTCAGATATCACATCTCATGCTAAAGGGAGGGTCTCAGGTTTGGTATTAGAAGCATTGAGATATCACATCTCATGTTATAGGAAGAATCTCAGGTTTGGTATTAGAGGCATTGAGATATCACATCTCATGCTATAGGACGGGTCTCAGAATTGGAATGGGAAGGAGTTGGATATCACATCTCAAGCTATAAGAAGGGTCTCAGGATTGGAATGGGAAGGACTTGGATATCACATCTCATGTTATAGGAAGGGTCTCAGGTTTGGTATTAGAAGCATTGAGATATCACATCTCATGCTATAGGAAGGGTCTCAGGATTGGAATGCGAAGGACTTGGATATCACATCTCATGTTATAGGAAGGGTCTCAGGTTTGGTATTAGAAGCATTGAGATATCACATCTCATGCTATAGGAAGGGTCTCAGGATTGGAATGGGAAGGACTTGGATATCACATCTCATGATAAAGGAAGGGTCTAAGGTTTGGAAGGGGAAGGATTTGGATATCACATCTCATGTTATGGGACCGGTCTCAGGTTTGGTATTAGAAGCATTGAGATATCAAGTCTCATTGTATAGGACGGGTCTCAGAATTGGAATGGGAAGGAGTTGGATATCACATCTCATGCCATGTATGGGTCTCAGGTTTTGTAGAAGCATTGAGATATCACATCTCATGCTATCGGAAGGGTATCAGGATTGGATTTGGAAGGAGTTGGATATCCCATCTCATGCTATAGGAAGGGTCTCAGGTTGGAATGGGAAGGAGTTGGATATCACTTCTCATGTTATAGGAAGGGTCTCAGGATTGGAATGGGAAGGACTTGGATATCACATCTCATGCTATAGGAAGGCTCTCAGGTTTGGAAGGGGAAGGAGTTGGATATCACATTTAATGTTAGAGGTAGGATCTCAGGTTTGGCATTAGAGGCATTGAGATATCACATCTCATGCTATCAGAAGGGTCTCAGGATTGGAATGGGAAGGAGTTGGATATCACATCTCATGCTAAAGGGAGGGTCTCAGCTTTGGAAGGGGAAGGATTTGGAGATCACATCTCATGTTATAGGAAGGATCTCAGGTTTGGTATTAGAAGCATTGAGATATCACATCTCATGCTATCGGAAGGATCTCAGGTTTGGTATTAGAGGCATTGAGATATCACATCTCATGCTATCAGAAGGGTCTCAGGATTGGAATGGGAAGGAGTCAGATATCACATCTCATGCTAAAGTGAGGGTCTCAGGTTTGGAAGTGGAAGGATTTGGATATCACATCTCATGTTATAGGAAGGATCTCAGGTTTGGTATTAGAAGCATTGAGATATCACAACTCATGCTATAGGAAGGGTCTCAGGATTGGAATGGGAAGGAGTTGGATATCACATCTCAAGCTATAGGAAGGGTCTCAGGATTGGAATGGGAAGTAGTTGGATATCACATCTCAAGCTATAGGAAGGGTCTCAGGATTGGAATGGGAAGGAGTTGGATATCACATCTCATGCTATAGGAAGGGTCTCAGGTTTGGTATAATCATTGAGATATCCCATCTCATGCTATAGGAAGGGTCTCAGGTTTGGAATCGGATGGAGTTGTATATGACATCTCATGCCATAGGAAGGGTCTCAGGTTTGGTATAAGCATTGAGATATCACATCTCTGCTATCAGAAGGGTCTCAGGATTGGAATGGGAAGGAGTTGGATATCCCATCTCGTTATAGGAAGGGTCTCAGGTTTGGTATTAGAAGCATTGAGATATCATATCTCATGGTATAGGACGGGTCTCAGAATTGGAATGGGAAGGAGTTGGATATCACATCTCAAGCTATAGGAAGGGTCTCAGGATTGGAATGGGAAGGACTTGGATATCACATCTCATGATATAGGAAGGGTCTCAGGTTTGGTATTAGAAGCATTGAGATATCACATCTCATGCTATAGGAAGGGTCTCAGGATTGGAATGGGAAGGACTTGGATATCACATCTCATGTTATAGGAAGGGTCTCAGGTTTGGTATTAGAAGCATTGAGATATCACATCTCATGCTATAGGAAGGGTCTCAGGATTGGAATGGGAAGGACTTGGATATCACATCTCATGCTATAGGAAGGGTCTCAGAATTGGAATGGGAAGGAGTTGGATATCACATCTCAAGCTATAGGAAGGGTCTCAGGTTTGTTATTAGAAACATTGAGATATCACATCTCATGCTATAGGAAGGGTTTCAGGATTGGAATGGGAAGGATTTGTATATCACATCTCATGCTAAAGGAAGGGTCTCAGGTTTGGAAGGGGAAGGATTTGGATATCATATCTCATGTTATAGGACGGGTCCCAGGTTTGGTATTAGAAGCATTGAGATATCACATATCATGGTATAGGAAGGGTCTCAGGATTGGAATGGGAAGGAGTTGGATATCCCTTCTCATGCTATAGGAAGGGTCTCAGGTTGGAATGGGAAGGAGTTGGATATCACATCTCATGTTATAGGAAGGGTCTCAGGATTGGAATGGGAAGGATTTGGATATCACATCTCTTGCTATAGGAAGGGTCTCAGGTTTTATATTAGAAACATTGAGATATCACATCTCATGCTATAGGAAGGGTTTCAGGATTGGAATGGGAAGGATTTGGATATCACATCTCATGCTAAACGAAGGGTCTCAGGTTTGGAAGGGGAAGGATTTGGATATCATATCTCATGTTATAGGTCGGGTCCCAGGTTTGGTATTAGAAGCTTTGAGATATCACATCTCATGCTATAGGAAGGGTCTCAGAATTGGAATGGGAAGGACTTGGATATCACATCTCAAGCTATAGGAAGGGTCTCAGGATTGGAATGGGAAGGACTTGGATATCACATCTCATGTTATAGGAAGGGTCTCAGGTTTGGTATTAGAAGCATTGAGATATCACATCTCATGCTATAGGAAGGGTCTCAGGATTGGAATGGGAAGGACTTGGATATAACAAATCTCATGTTATAGGAAGGGTCTCAGGTTTGGTATTAGAAGCATTGAGATATCACATCTCATGCTATAGGAAGGGTCTCAGAATTGGAATGGGAAGGAGTTGGATATCACATCTCAAGCTATAGGAAGGGTCTCAGGATTGGAATGGGAAGGAGTTTGATATCACATCTCATGCCATGTATGGGTCTCAGGTTTTGTAGAAGCATTGGGATATCACATCTCATGCTATCGGCAGGGTATCAGGATTGGATTTGGAAGGAGTTGGATATCCCATCTCATGCTATAGGAAGGGTCTCAGGTTGGAATAGGAAGGAGTTGGATATCACATCTCATGTTATAGGAAGGGTCTCAGGATTGGAATGGGAAGGACTTGGATGTCACATCTCATCCAATAGGAAGGATCTCAGGATTGGAATGGGAAGGATTTGGATGTCACATCTCTTGCTATAGTAAGGGTCTCAGGTTTGTTATTAGAAACATTGAGATATCACATCTCATGCTATAGGAAGGGTTTCAGGATTGGAATGGGAAGGATTTGTATATCACATCTCATGCTAAAGGAAGGGTCTCAGGTTTGGAAGGGGAAGGATTTGGATATCATATCTCATGTTATAGGACGGGTCCCAGGTTTCGTATTAGAAGCATTGAGAAATCACATCTCATGGTATAGGAAGGGTCTCAGGATTGGAATGGGAAGGACTTGGATATCACATCTCATGCTATAGGAAGGCTCTCAGATTTGGAAGGGGAAGGAGTTGGATATCACATTTAATGTTAGAGGTAGGATCTCAGGTTTGGTATTAGAGGCATTGAGATATCACATCTCATGCTATCAGAAGGGTCTCAGGATTGGAATGGGAAGGAGTTGGATATCACATCTCATGCTAATTGGAGGGTCTCAGCTTTGGAAGGGGAAGGATTTGGAGATCACATCTCATGTTATAGGAAGGATCTCAGGTTTGGTATTAGAAGCATTGAGATATCACATCTCATGCTATCGGAAGGGTCTCAGAATTGGAATGGGAAGGAGTTGGATATCACATCTCAAGCTATAGGAAGGGTCTCAGGATTGGAATGGGAAGGAGTTTGATATGACATCTCATGCCATGTATGGGTCTCAGGTTTTGTTGAAGCATTGGGATATCACATCTCATGCTATCGGAAGGGTATCAGGATTGGATTTGGAAGGAGTTGGATATCCCATCTCATGCTATAGGAAGGGTCTCAGGTTGGAATGGGAAGGAGTTGGATATCACATCTCATGCTATCAGAAGGGTCTCAGGATTGGAATGGGAAGGAGTCGGATATCACATCTCATACTAAAGGGAGGGTCTCAGGTTTGGTATTAGAAGCATTGAGATATCACATCTCATGTTATAGGAAGAATCTCAGGTTTGGTATTAGAGGCATTGAGATATCACATCTCATGCTATAGGACGGGTCTCAGAATTGGAATGGGAAGGAGTTGGATATCACATCTCAAGCTATAAGAAGGGTCTCAGGATTGGAATGGGAAGGACTTGGATATCACATCTCATGTTATAGGAAGGGTCTCAGGTTTGGTATTAGAAGCATTGAGATATCACATCTCATGCTATAGGAAGGGTCTCAGGATTGGAATGGGAAGGACTTGGATATCACATCTCATGTTATAGGAAGGGTCTCAGGTTTGGTATTAGAAGCATTGAGATATCACATCTCATGCTATAGGAAGGGTCTCAGGATTGGAATGGGAAGGACTTGGATATCACATCTCATGCTATAGGAAGGATCTCAGTATTGGAATGGGAAGATGTTGGATATCACATCTCAAGCTATAAGAAGGGTCTCAGTATTGGAATGGGAAGGACTTGGATATCACATCTCATGTTATAGGAAGGGTCTCAGGTTTGGTATTAGAAGCATTGAGATATCACATCTCATGTTATAGGAAGAATCTCAGGTTTGGTATTAGAGGCATTGAGATATCACATCTCATGCTATAGGAAGGGTCTCAGGATTGGAATGGGAAGGAGTTGGATATCACATCTCATGCTAAAGGAAGGGTCTCAGTTTTGGTAGAAGCATTGAGATATCACATCTCATGGTATAGGAAGGGTCTCAGGATTGGAATGGGAAGGAGTTGGATATCACATCTCATCCAATAGGAAGGATCTCAGGATTGGAATGGGAAGGATTTGGATGTCACATCTCTTGCTATAGTAAGGGTCTCAGGTTTGTTATTAGAAACATTGAGATATCACATCTCATGCTATAGGAAGGGTTTCAGGATTGGAATGGGAAGGATTTGTATATCACATCTCATGCTAAAGGAAGGGTCTCAGGTTTGGAAGGGGAAGGATTTGGATATCATATCTCATGTTATAGGACGGGTCCCAGGTTTCGTATTAGAAGCATTGAGAAATCACATCTCATGGTATAGGAAGGGTCTCAGGATTGGAATGGGAAGGACTTGGATATCACATCTCATGCTATAGGAAGGCTCTCAGGTTTGGAAGGGGAAGGAGTTGGATATCACATTTAATGTTAGAGGTAGGATCTCAGGTTTGGTATTAGAGGCATTGAGATATCACATCTCATGCTATCAGAAGGGTCTCAGGATTGGAATGGGAAGGAGTTGGATATCACATCTCATGCTAAAGGGAGGGTCTCAGCTTTGGAAGGGGAAGGATTTGGAGACCACATCTCATGTTATAGGAAGGATCTCAGGTTTGGTATTAGAAGCATTGAGATATCACATCTCATGCTATCGGAAGGGTCTCAGAATTGGAATGGGAAGGAGTTGGATATCACATCTCAAGCTATAGGAAGGGTCTCAGGATTGGATTTGGAAGGAGTTGGATATCCCATCTCATGCTATAGGAAGGGTCTCAGGTTGGAATGGGAAGGAGTCGGATATCACATCTCATGCTAAGGGGAGGGTCTCAGGTTTGGTATTAGAAGCATTGAGATATCACATCTCATGTTATAGGAAGAATCTCAGGTTTGGTATTAGAGGCATTGAGATATCACATCTCATGCTATAGGACGGGTCTCAGAATTGGAATGGGAAGGAGTTGGATATCACATCTCAAGCTATAAGAAGGGTCTCAGGATTGGAATGGGAAGGACTTGGATATCACATCTCATGTTATAGGAAGGGTCTCAGGTTTGGTATTAGAAGCATTGAGATATCACATCTCATGCTATAGGAAGGGTCTCAGGATTGGAATGGGAAGGACTTGGATATCACATCTCATGTTATAGGAAGGGTCTCAGGTTTGGTATTAGAAGCATTGAGATATCACATCTCATGCTATAGGAAGGGTCTCAGGATTGGAATGGGAAGGACTTGGATATCACATCTCATGCTATAGGAAGGATCTCAGTATTGGAATGGGAAGGAGTTGGATATCACATCTCAAGCTATAAGAAGGGTCTCAGGATTGGAATGGGAAGGACTTGGATATCACATCTCATGTTATAGGAAGGGTCTCAGGTTTGGTATTAGAAGCATTGAGATATCACATCTCATGCTATAGGAAGGGTCTCAGGATTGGAATGGGAAGGACTTGGATATCACATCTCATGCTATAGGACGGGTCTCAGAATTGGAATGGGAAGGAGTTGGATATCACATCTCAAGCTATAAGAAGGGTTTCAGGATTGGAATGGGAAGGACTTGGATATCACATCTCATGTTATAGGAAGGGTCTCAGGTTTGGTATTAGAAGCATTGAGATATCACATCTCATGCTATAGGAAGGGTCTCAGGATTGGAATGGGAAGGACTTGGATATCACATCTCATGCTATAGGAAGGGTCTCAGGATTGGAATGGGAAGGACTTGGATATCACATCTCATGATAAAGGAAGGGTCTAAGGTTTGGAAGGGGAAGGATTTGGATATCACATCTCATGATATAGGACCGGTCTCAGGTTTGGTATTAGAAGCATTGAGATATCAAGTCTCATTGTATAGGACGGGTCTCAGAATTGGAATGGGAAGGAGTTGGATATCACATCTCAAGCTATAGGAAGGGTCTCAGGATTGGAATGGGAAGGAGTTTGATATGACATCTAATGCCATGTATGGGTCTCAGGTTTTGTAGAAGCATTGAGATATCACATCTCATGCTATCGGAAGGGTATCAGGATTGGATTTGGAAGGAGTTGGATATCCCATCTCATGCTATAGGAAGGGTCTCAGGTTGGAATGGGAAGGAGTTGGATATCACATCTCATGTTATAGGAAGGGTCTCAGGATTGGAATGGGAAGGACTTGGATATCACATCTCATGCTATAGGAAGGCTCTCAGGTTTGGAAGGGGAAGGAGTTGGATATCACATTTCATGTTAGAGGTAGGATCTCAGGTTTGGTATTAGAGGCATTGAGATATCACATCTCATGCTATCAGAAGGGTCTCAGGATTGGAATGGGAAGGAGTTGGATATCACATCTCATGCTAAAGGGAGGGTCTCAGCTTTGGAAGGGGAAGGATTTGGAGATCACATCTCATGTTATAGGAAGGATCTCAGGTTTGGTATTAGAAGCATTGAGATATCACATCTCAAGCTATCGGAAGGATCTCAGGTTTGGTATTAGAGGCATTGAGATATCACATCTCCTGCTATCAGAAGTGTCTCAGGATTGGAATGGGAAGGAGTCGGATATCACATCTCAAGCTATAGGAAGGGTCTCAGGATTGGAATGGGAAGGAGTTGGATATCACATCTCATGCTATAGGAAGGGTCTCAGGTTTGGTATAAGCATTGAGATATCCCATCTCATGCTATAGGAAGGGTCTCAGGTTTGGAATCGGACGGAGTTGTATATGACATCTCATGCCATAGGAAGGGTCTCAGGTTTGGTATAAGCATTGAGATATCACATCTCTGGTATCGGAAGGGTCTCAGGATTGGAATGGGAAGGAGTTGGATATCCCATCTCGTTATAGGAAGGGTCTCAGGTTTGGTATTAGAAGCATTGAGATATCACATCTCATGGTATAGGACGGGTCTCAGAATTGGAATGGGAAGGAGTTGGATATCACATCTCAAGCTATAGGAAGGGTCTCAGGATTGGAATGGGAAGGACTTGGATATCACATCTCATGTTATAGGAAGGGTCTCAGGTTTGGTATTAGAAGCATTGAGATGTGATATCTCAATGCTTATACCAAACCTGAGACCCTTCCTATATCATGAGATGTGATATCCAACTACTTCCCATTCCAATCCTGAGTCCCTTCCTATAGCATGAGATGTGATGTCTCAATGCTTCTAATACCAAACCTGAGACCCTTCCTATAGCTTGAGATGTGCTATCAAACTGCTTCCCATTCCAATCATGTGATAGCTTGAGATGTGATATCCAACTCCTTCCCATTCCAACCCTGAGACCCTTCCTATACCATGAGATGTGATATCTCAATGCTTCTAATACCAAACCTGAAACCCGTCCTAAAACATGAGATGTGAGATCCAAATCCTTCCCCTTCCAAACCTGAGACACTTCCTATAGCTTGAGATGTGATATCAAACTCCTTCCCATTCCAATCCTGAGATAGCTTGAGATGTGATATCCAACTCCTTCCCATTCCAATCCTGAGACCCTTCCGATAGCATGAAATGTGATATCTCAATGCTTCTAATATCAAAACTGAGACCCTCCCTATAGCATGAGATGTGATATCTAAGTCCTTCCCATTCCTATCCTGAGACCCTTCCGATAGCAGAGATGTGATATCTCAATGCTTATACCAAACCTGAGACCCTTCCTATGGCATGAGATGTGATATCCAACTCCTTCCCATTCCAATCCTGAGACCCTTCCTATAGCATGAGATGTGATATCTCAATGCTTCTATCAAACCCGAGTCCCTTCCTTTAGCATGAGATGTGATATCCAACTTCTTACCATTCCAATCCTGAGACCCTTCCTATAGCATGAGATGTGATATCTCAAAGCTTCTAATACCAAACCTGGGACCCGTCCTATAACATGAGATATGATATCCAAATCCTTCCCCTTCCAAACTTGAGACCCTTCCTATAGCATGAGATGTGATATCTCAATGCTTATACCAAACCTGAGACCCTTCCTATAGCATGAGATGTGATACCCAACTCCTTCCCATTCCAATCCTGAGACCCTTCCTATACCATGAGACTTGATATCTCAATGCTTCTAATACCAAACCTGAGACCAGTCCTATAACATGAGATGTGATACCGAAATCCTTCCCCTTCCAAACCTGAGACCCTTCCTATAGCATGAGATGGGATATCTCAATGCTTATACCAAACCTGAGACCCTTCCTATAGCATGAGATGTGATATACAACTCCTTCCCATTCCAATCCTGAGACCCTTCCTATAGCTTGAGATGTGATATCCAACTCCTTCCCATTCCAATCCTGAGACCCTTCCTATAGCTTGAGATGTGATATCCAACTCCTTCCCTTTCCAAACCTGAGAGCCTATCTATAGCATGAGATGTGACATCCAAGTCCTTCCCATTCCAATCCTGAGCCCCTTCCTATAGCATGAGATGTGATATCTCAATGCTTCTAATACCAAACCTGAGACCCTTCCTATAGCATGAGATGTGATATCCAACTACTTCCCATTCCAATCCTGAGACCCTTCCTATAGCATGAGATGTGATATCCAACTCCTTCCATTCCAATCCTGAGACCCGTCCTATAGCATGAGATGTGATATCTCAATGCTTATACCAAACCTGAGACCCTTCCTATAGCATGAGATGTGATATCCAACTACTTCCCATTCCAATCCTGAGACCCTTCCTATAGCATGAAATGTGATATCCAACTCCTTCCCTTTCCAAACCTGAGAGCCTATCTATAGCATGAGATGGGATATCCAACTCCTTCCCATTCCAATCCTGAGACACTTCCGATAGCAGAGATGTGATATCTCAATGCTTATACCAAACCTGAGACCCTTCCTATAACATGAGATGTGATGTCCAACTCCTTCCCGTTCCAAACCTGAGACCCTTCCTTTAGCATGAGATGTGATATCCAGCTCCTTCCCATTCCAATCCTAAGACCCTTCCTATAGCATGAGAAGTGATATCTCCATGCTTATACCAAACCTGAGACCCTTACTATAGCATGAGATGTGATATTCAACTCCTTCCCATTCCAATCCTGAGACTCTTCCTATAGCATGAGAAGTGATATCTCCATGCGTCTACCAAACCTGAGACCCTTTCTATAGCATGAGATGTGATATCCAAATCCTTCCCATTCCAATCCTGAGACCCTTCCTATAGCATGAGATGTGATATCTCAATGCTTATACCAAACCAGAGACCCGTCCTATAACATGAGATGGGATATCCAACTCCTTCCCATTCCAATCCTGAGCCACTTCCGATAGCAGAGATGTGATATCTCAATGCTTATACCAAACCTGAGACCCTTCCTATAACATGAGATGTGATATCCAACTCATTCCCGTTCCAAACCTGAGACACTTCCTATAGCATATGTGATATCCAACTCCTTCCCATTCCAAACATGAGACCCTTCCTATAGCAAGAATGTAATATCCAACTCCTACCAAATCCAATCCTGAGACCATTCCTATAGCATGAGATGTGATATATCAATGCTTCTAATACCAAACCTGAGATCCTTCCTATGACATGAAATGTGATATCCAAATCCTTCCCATTCCAAACCTGAGACCCTTCCTACAGCATGCGATGTGATATCTCAATGCTTCTAATATCAAACCTGAGACCCGTCCTATAACATGAGATGGGATATCCAACTCCTTCCCGTTCCAAACCTGATACCCTTCCTATAGCATGAGATGTGATATCCAATTCCTTCCCATCCCAATCCTGAGACACCTCCGATAGCAGAGATGTGATATCTCAATGCTTCTAATACCAAACTTGTGATCCTTCCTATAATAAGAGATGTGATATCCAAATCCTTCTCCTTCCAAACCTGAGACCCTCCCTTTAGCATGAGATGTGATATCTCAATGCCTCTAATACCAAACCTGAGATCCTTCCTCTAACATGAGATGTGATATCCAAATCCTTCCCTTTCCAAACCTGAGACCCTCCCTTTAGCATGAGATGTGATATCCAACTCCTTCCCATTCCAATCCTGAGACCCTTCTGATAGCATGAGATGTGATATCTCAATGCCTCTAATACCAAACCTGAAATCCTACCTCTAACATGAAATGTGATATCCAACTCCTTCCCTTTCCAAATGTGAGACCCTCCCTATAGCATGAGATGTGATATCCAAGTCCTTCCCATTCCAATCCTGAGACCCTTCCTATAGCATGAGATGTGATATCTCAATGCTTCTAATACCAAACCTGAGACCCTTCCTATAACATAAGATGGGATATCGAACTCCTTCCCATTCCAATCCTGAGACCCTTCCGATAGCAGAGATGTGATATCTTAATGCTTATACCAAACCTGAGACCCTTCCTGTGGCATGAGATGTCATATACAACCCCTTCCCATTCCAATCCTGAGGCCCTTCCTATAGCATGAGATGTGATATCCAACTCCTTCCCATTCCAATCCTGAGACCCTTCCTATAGCATGAGATTTGATATCTCAATGCTTCTAACACCAAACCTGAGATCCTTCCGATAGCATGAGATGTGATATCTCAATGCTTCTAATACCAAACCTGAGATCATTCCTATAACACGAGATGTAATATCCAAATCCTTCCCCTTCCAAACCTGAGACCCTCCCTTTAGCATGAGATGTGATATCCAACTCCTTCCCATTCCAATCCTGAGACCCTTCCTATAGCATGAGATGTGATGTTTCAATGCTTCTAATACCAAACCTGAGATCCTTCCTATAACATGAGATGTGATATCCAACTCCTTCCCATTACAATCCTGAGACACTTCCTATAGCATGAGAAGTGATATCTCAATGCTTATACCAAACCTGAGACCCTTCCTACGGCATGAGATGTCATATACAACTCCTTCCCATTCCAATCCTGAGACCCTTCCTATAGCATGAGATGTGATATCTCAATGCTTATACCAAACCTGAGACCCTTCCTATAGCATGAGATGTGATATCCAACTCCTTCCCATTCCAATCCTGAGACCCTTCCTATAGCATGAGATGTGATGTTTCAATGCTTCTAATACCAAACCTGAGATCCTTCCTATAACATGAGATATGATATCCAACTCCTTCCCATTACAATCCTGAGACACTTCCTATAGCATGAGAAGTGATATCTCAATGCTTATACCAAACCTGAGACCCTTCCTACGGCATGAGATGTCATATACAACTCCTTCCCATTCCAATCCTGAGACCCTTCCTATAGCATGAGATGTGATATCTCAATGCTTATACCAAACCTGAGACCCTTCCTATAGCATGAGATGTGATATCCAACTCCTTCCCATTCCAATCCTGAGACCCTTCCTATAGCATGAGATTTGATATCTCAATGCTTCTAACACCAAACCTGAGATCCTTCCGATAGCATGAGATGTGATATCTCAATGCTTCTAATACCAAACCTGAGATCATTCCTATAACACGAGATGTAATATCCAAATCCTTCCCCTTCCAAACCTGAGACCCTCCCTTTAGCATGAGATGTGATATCCAACTCCTTCCCATTCCAATCCTGAGACCCTTCCTATAGCATGAGATGTGATGTTTCAATGCTTCTAATACCAAACCTGAGATCCTTCCTATAACATGAGATGTGATATCCAACTCCTTCCCATTACAATCCTGAGACACTTCCTATAGCATGAGAAGTGATATCTCAATGCTTATACCAAACCTGAGACCCTTCCTACGGCATGAGATGTCATATACAACTCCTTCCCATTCCAATCCTGAGACCCTTCCTATAGCATGAGATGTGATATCTCAATGCTTATACCAAACCTGAGACCCTTCCTATAGCATGAGATGTGATATCCAACTCCTTCCCATTCCAATCCTGAGACCCTTCCTATAGCATGAGATGTGATGTCTCAATGCTTCTAATACCAAACCTGAGATCCTTCCTATAACATGAGATGTGATATCCAACTCCTTCCATTCCAATCCTGAGACCCGTCCTATAGCATGAGATGTGATATCTCAATGCTTATACCAAACCTGAGACCCTTCCTATATCATGAGATGTGATATCCAACTACTTCCCATTCCAATCCTGAGACCCTTCCTATAGCATGAGATGTGATATCCAACTCCTTCCCTTTCCAAACCTGAGAGCCTATCTATAGCATGAGATGTGATATCCAAGTCCTTCCATTCCAATCCTGAGACCCGTCCTATACCATGAGATGTGATATCTCAATGCTTACACCAAACCTGAGACCCTTCCTATAGCATGAGATGTGATATCCAACTACTTCCCATTCCAATCCTGAGACCCTTCCTATAGCATGAGATGTGATATCCAACTCCTTCCATTCCAATCCTGAGACCCGTCCTATAGCATGAGATGTGATATCTCAATGCTTACACCAAACCTGAGACCCTTCCTATAGCATGAGATGTGATATCCAACTACTTCCCATTCCAATCCTGAGACCCTTCCTATAGCATGAGATGTGATATCCAACTCCTTCCCTTTCCAAACCTGAGAGCCTATCTATAGCATGAGATGGGATATCCAACTCCTTCCCATTCCAATCCTGAGACACTTCCGATAGCAGAGATGTGATATCTCAATGCTTATACCACACCTGAGACCCTTCCTATAACATGAGATGTGATATCCAACTCCTTCCCGTTCCAAATCTGAGACCCTTCTTTTAGCATGAGATGTGATATCCAGCTCCTTCCCATTCCAATCCTGAGACACTTCCGATAGCATGAGATGTGATATCTCAATGCTTCTAATATCAAAACTGAGACCCTCCCTATAGCATGATATGTGATATCTAAGTCCTTCCCATTCCAATCCGGAGACCCTTCCTATAGCATGAGATGTGATATCTCATTGCTTCTACCAAACCTGAGACCCTTCCTTTAGCATGAGATGTGATATCCAACTCCTTCCCATTCCAGTCCTGAGACCCTTCCTATAGCATGAGATATGATATCTCAATATTTCTAATACCAAACCTGAGATCCTTCCGATAACATGAGATGTGATATCCAAATCCTTCCCCTTCCAAACCTGAGACCCTCCCTTTAGCATGAGATGTGATATCCAACTCCTTCCCATTCCAATCCTGAGACCCTTCTGATAGCATGAGATGTGATATCTCAATGCTTCTAATACCAAACCTGAGATCCTTCCTATAACATGAGATGTGATATCCAACTCCTTCCCATTCCAATCCTGAGACCCTTCCTATAGCATGAGAAGTCATATCTCCATGCGTATACCAAACCCGAGACCCTTCCTATAGCATGAGATGTGATATCCAACTGCTTCCCATTCCAATCCTGAGACCCTTCCTATAGCATGCGATGTGATATCTCAATGCTTCTAATGTCAGACCTGAGACCCGTCCTATAACATGAGATGGGATATCCAACTCCTTCCCGTTCCAAACCTGATACCCTTCCTATAGCATGAGATGTGATATCCAATTCCTTCCCATCCCAATCCTGAGACACCTCCGATAGCAGAGATGTGATATCTCAATGCTTCTAATACCAAACCTGAGACTCTTCCTATAACATGAGATGTGATATCCAACTCCTTCCCATTCCAATCCTGAGACCCTTCCTATAGCATGAGATGTGATATCCAACTCCTTCCCATTCCAAACCTGAGACCCTTCCTATAGCATGAGATGTGATATCCAACTCCTTCCCATTCCAATCCTGAGACCATTCCTATAGCATGAGAAGTGATATCTCCATGCGTATACCAAACCTGAGACCCTTCCTATAACATGAGATGTGTTATCCAACTCATTCCCGTTCCAAACCTGAGACACTTCCTCTAGCATATGTGATATCCAACTCCTTCCCATTCCAAACATGAGACCCTTCCTATAGCAAGAATGTAATATCCAACTCCTACCCATTCCAATCCTGAGACCATTCCTATAGCATGAGATGTGATATATCAATGATTCTAATACCAAACCTGAGATCCTTCCTTTGACATGAAATGTGATATCCAAATCCTTCCCATTCCAAACCTGAGACCCTTCCTACAGCATGCGATGTGATATCTCAATGCTTCTAATATCAAACCTGAGACCCATCCTATAACATGAGATGGGATATCCAACTCCTTCCCGTTCTAAACCTGATACCCTTTCTATAGCATGAGATGTGATATCCAATTCCTTCCCATCCCAATCCTGAGACCCTTCCTATAGCATGAGATGTGATATCCAACTCCTTCCCATTCCAATCCTGAGACCCTTCCTATAACATGAGATGGGAATATCCAACTCCTTCCCATTCCAATCCTGAGGCCCTTCCGATAGCAGAGATGTGATATCTCAATGCTTATACCAAACCTGAGATCCTTCCTATAACATGAGATGTGATATCCAACTCCTTCCCATTCCAATCCTGAGACCCTTCCTATAGCATGAGATGTGATATCTCACTGCTTATACCAAACCTGAGACCCTTCCTATAGCATGAGATGTGATATCCAACTCCTTCCCATTCCAATCCTGAGACCCTTCCTATAGCATGAGATGTGACATCTCAATGCTTCTAATATCAAACTTGAGACCCTCCCTATAGCATGAGATGTGATATCCAAGTCCTTCCCATTCCAATCCTGAGACACTTCCTATAGCATGAGATGTGATATCTCAATGCTTCTAATACCAAACCTGAGACTCTTCCTATAACATGAGATGGGATATCCAACTCCTTCCCATTCCAAGCCTGAGACCCTTCCGATAGCAGAGATGTGATATCTCAATGCTTATACCAAACCTGAGACCCTTCCTACGGCATGAGATGTCATATGCAACTCCTTCCCATTCCAATCCTGAGACCCTTCCTATAGCATGAAATGTGATATCTCAATGCTTATACCAAACCTGAGACCCATCCTATAGCATGAGATGTGATATCCAACTCCTTCCCATTCCAATCCTGAGACCCTTCCTATAGCATGAGATGTGATGTCTCAATGCTTCTAATACCAAACCTGAGATCCTTCCTATAACATGAGATGTGACATCCAACTCCTTCCATTCCAATCCTGAGACCCGTCCTATAGCATGAGATGTGATATCTCAATGCTTATACCAAACCTGAGACCCTTCCTATAGCATGAGATGTGATATCCAACTACTTCCCATTCCAATCCTGAGAGCCTTCCTATAGCATGAGATGTGATATCCAACTCCTTCCCTTTCCAAACCTGAGAGCCTATCTATAGCATGAGATGTGATATCTAAGTCCTTCCCATTCCAATCCCGAGACCCTTCCTATAGCATGAGATGTGATATCTCAATGCTTCTAATACCAAACCTGAGATCCTTCCTCTAACATGAAATGTGATATCCAACTCCTTCCCATTCCAAACCTGAGAGCCTATCTGTAGCATGAGATTTGATATCCAACTCCTTCCCATTCCAATCCTGAGACCCTTCCTATAGCATGAGATGTGATATCTCAATGCTTATACCAAACCTGAGACCCTTCCTATAGCATGAGATGTGATATCCAACTCCTTCCCATTCCAATCCTGAGACCCTTCCTATAGCATGAGATGTGATATCCAACTCCTTCCCTTTCCAAACCTGAGAGCCTATCTATAGCATGAGATGGGATATCCAACTCCTTCCCATTCCAATCCTGAGACACTTCCGATAGCAGAGATGTGATATCTCAATGCTTATACCACACCTGAGACCCTTCCTATAACATGAGATGTGATATCCAACTCCTTCCCGTTCCAAATCTGAGACCCTTCCTTTAGCATGAGATGTGATATCCAGCTCCTTCCCATTCCAATCCTGAGACACTTCCGATAGCATGAGATGTGATATCTCAATGCTTCTAATATCAAAACTGAGACCCTCCCTATAGCATGATATGTGATATCTAAGTCCTTCCCATTCCAATCCGGAGACCCTTCCTATAGCATGAGATGTGATATCTCATTGCTTCTACCAAACCTGAGACCCTTCCTTTAGCATGAGATGTGATATCCAACTCCTTCCCATTCCAGTCCTGAGACCCTTCCTATAGCATGAGATATGATATCTCAATATTTCTAATACCAAACCTGAGATCCTTCCGATAACATGAGATGTGATATCCAAATCCTTCCCCTTCCAAACCTGAGACCCTCCCTTTAGCATGAGATGTGATATCCAACTCCTTCCCATTCCAATCCTGAGACCCTTCTGATAGCATGAGATGTGATATCTCAATGCTTCTAATACCAAACCTGAGATCCTTCCTATAACATGAGATGTGATATCCAACTCCTTCCCATTCCAATCCTGAGACCCTTCCTATAGCATGAGAAGTCATATCTCCATGCGTATACCAAACCTGAGACCCTTCCTATAGCATGAGATGTGATATCCAACTGCTTCCCATTCCAATCCTGAGACCCTTCCTATAGCATGCGATGTGATATCTCAATGCTTCTAATGTCAGACCTGAGACCCGTCCTATAACATGAGATGGGATATCCAACTCCTTCCCGTTCCAAACCTGATACCCTTCCTATAGCATGAGATGTGATATCCAATTCCTTCCCATCCCAATCCTGAGACACCTCCGATAGCAGAGATGTGATATCTCAATGCTTCTAATACCAAACCTGAGACTCTTCCTATAACATGAGATGTGATATCCAACTCCTTCCCATTCCAATCCTGAGACCCTTCCTATAGCATGAGATGTGATATCCAACTCCTTCCCATTCCAAACCTGAGACCCTTCCTATAGCATGAGATGTGATATCCAACTCCTTCCCATTCCAATCCTGAGACCATTCCTATAGCATGAGAAGTGATATCTCCATGCGTATACCAAACCTGAGACCCTTCCTATAACATGAGATGTGTTATCCAACTCATTCCCGTTCCAAACCTGAGACACTTCCTCTAGCATATGTGATATCCAACTCCTTCCCATTCCAAACATGAGACCCTTCCTATAGCAAGAATGTAATATCCAACTCCTACCCATTCCAATCCTGAGACCCTTCCTATAGCATGAGATGTGATATATCAATGATTCTAATACCAAACCTGAGATCCTTCCTTTGACATGAAATGTGATATCCAAATCCTTCCCATTCCAAACCTGAGACCCTTCCTACAGCATGCGATGTGATATCTCAATGCTTCTAATATCAAACCTGAGACCCGTCCTATAACATGAGATGGGATATCCAACTCCTTCCCGTTCTAAACCTGATACCCTTTCTATAGCATGAGATGTGATATCCAACTCCTTCCCATTCCAATCCTGAGACCCTTCCTATAACATGAGATGGGAATATCCAACTCCTTCCCATTCCAATCCTGAGGCCCTTCCGATAGCAGAGATGTGATATCTCAATGCTTATACCAAACCTGAGATCCTTCCTATAACATGAGATGTGATATCCAACTCCTTCCCATTCCAATCCTGAGACCCTTCCTATAGCATGAGATGTGATATCTCACTGCTTATACCAAACCTGAGACCCTTCCTATAGCATGAGATGTGATATCCAACTCCTTCCCATTCCAATCCTGAGACCCTTCCTATAGCATGAGATGTGATATCTCAATGCTTCTAATATCAAACTTGAGACCCTCCCTATAGCATGAGATGTGATATCCAAGTCCTTCCCATTCCAATCCTGAGACACTTCCTATAGCATGAGATGTGATATCTCAATGCTTCTAATACCAAACCTGAGACTCTTCCTATAACATGAGATGGGATATCCAACTCCTTCCCATTCCAAGCCTGAGACCCTTCCGATAGCAGAGATGTGATATCTCAATGCTTATACCAAACCTGAGACCCTTCCTACGGCATGATATGTCATATGCAACTCCTTCCCATTCCAATCCTGAGACCCTTCCTATAGCATGAAATGTGATATCTCAATGCTTATACCAAACCTGAGACCCATCCTATAGCATGAGATGTGATATCCAACTCCTTCCCATTCCAATCCTGAGACCCTTCCTATAGCATGAGATGTGATGTCTCAATGCTTCTAATACCAAACCTGAGATCCTTCCTATAACATGAGATGTGACATCCAACTCCTTCCATTCCAATCCTGAGACCCGTCCTATAGCATGAGATGTGATATCTCAATGCTTATACCAAACCTGAGACCCTTCCTATAGCATGAGATGTGATATCCAACTACTTCCCATTCCAATCCTGAGACCCTTCCTATAGCATGAGATGTGATATCCAACTCCTTCCCTTTCCAAACCTGAGAGCCTATCTATAGCATGAGATGTGATATCTAAGTCCTTCCCATTCCAATCCTGAGACCCTTCCTATAGCATGAGATGTGATATCTCAATGCTTCTAATACCAAACCTGAGATCCTTCCTCTAACATGAAATGTGATATCCAACTCCTTCCCATTCCAAACCTGAGAGCCTATCTGTAGCATGAGATTTGATATCCAACTCCTTCCCATTCCAATCCTGAGACCCTTCCTATAGCATGAGATGTGATATCTCAATGCTTATACCAAACCTGAGACCCTTCCTATAGCATGAGATGTGATATCCAACTCCTTCCCATTCCAATCCTGAGACCCTTCCTATAGCATGAGATGTGATGTTTCAATGCTTCTAATACCAAACCTGAGATCCTTCCTATAACATGAGATATGATATCCAACTCCTTCCCATTACAATCCTGAGACACTTCCTATAGCATGAGAAGTGATATCTCAATGCTTATACCAAACCTGAGACCCTTCCTACGGCATGAGATGTCATATACAACTCCTTCCCATTCCAATCCTGAGATCCTTCCTATAGCATGAGATGTGATATCTCAATGCTTATACCAAACCTGAGACCCTTCCTATAGCATGAGATGTGATATCCAACTCCTTCCCATTCCAATCCTGAGACACTTCCTATAGCATGAGATGTGATATCTCAATGCTTCTAATACCAAACCTGAGACTCTTCCTATAACATGAGATGGGATATCCAACTCCTTCCCATTCCAAGCCTGAGACCCTTCCGATAGCAGAGATGTGATATCTCAATGCTTATACCAAACCTGAGACCCTTCCTACGGCATGAGATGTCATATGCAACTCCTTCCCATTCCAATCCTGAGACCCTTCCTATAGCATGAAATTTGATATCTCAATGCTTATACCAAACCTGAGACCCATCCTATAGCATGAGATGTGATATCCAACTCCTTCCCATTCCAATCCTGAGACCCTTCCTATAGCATGAGATGTGATGTCTCAATGCTTCTAATACCAAACCTGAGATCCTTCCTATAACATGAGATGTGACATCCAACTCCTTCCATTCCAATCCTGAGACCCGTCCTATAGCATGAGATGTGATATCTCAATGCTTATACCAAACCTGAGACCCTTCCTATAGCATGAGATGTGATATCCAACTACTTCCCATTCCAATCCTGAGACCCTTCCTATAGCATGAGATGTGATATCCAACTCCTTCCCTTTCCAAACCTGAGAGCCTATCTATAGCATGAGATGTGATATCTAAGTCCTTCCCATTCCAATCCTGAGACCCTTCCTATAGCATGAGATGTGATATCTCAATGCTTCTAATACCAAACCTGAGATCCTTCCTCTAACATGAAATGTGATATCCAACTCCTTCCCATTCCAAACCTGAGAGCCTATCTGTAGCATGAGATTTGATATCCAACTCCTTCCCATTCCAATCCTGAGACCCTTCCTATAGCATGAGATGTGATATCTCAATGCTTATACCAAACCTGAGACCCTTCCTATACCATGAGATGTGATATCCAACTCCTTCCCATTCCAATCCTGAGACCCTTCCTATAGCATGAGATGTGATGTTTCAATGCTTCTAATACCAAACCTGAGATCCTTCCTATAACATGAGATATGATATCCAACTCCTTCCCATTACAATCCTGAGACAATTCCTATAGCATGAGAAGTGATATCTCAATGCTTATACCAAACCTGAGACCCTTCCTACGGCATGAGATGTCATATACAACTCCTTCCCATTCCAATCCTGAGACCCTTCCTATAGCATGAGATGTGATATCTCAATGCTTATACCAAACCTGAGACCCTTCCTATAGCATGAGATGTGATATCCAACTCCTTCCCATTCCAATCCTGAGACCCTTCCTATAGCATGAGATTTGATATCTCAATGCTTCTAACACCAAACCTGAGATCCTTCCGATAGCATGAGATGTGATATCTCAATGCTTCTAATACCAAACCTGAGATCATTCCTATAACACGAGATGTAATATCCAAATCCTTCCCCTTCCAAACCTGAGACCCTCCCTTTAGCATGAGATGTGATATCCAACTCCTTCCCATTCCAATCCTGAGACCCTTCCTATAGCATGAGATGTGATGTCTCAATGCTTCTAATACCAAACCTGAGACCCTTCCTATAGCATGAGATGTGATATCCAACTCCTTCCCATTCCAATCCTGAGACCCTTCCTATAGCATGAGATGTGATGTCTCAATGCTTCTAATACCAAACCTGAGATCCTTCCTATAACATGAGATGTGATATCCAACTCCTTCCATTCCAATCCTGAGACCCGTCCTATAGCATGAGATGTGATATCTCAATGCTTATACCAAACCTGAGACCCTTCCTATATCATGAGATGTGATATCCAACTACTTCCCATTCCAATCCTGAGACCCTTCCTATAGCATGAGATGTGATATCCAACTCCTTCCCTTTCCAAACCTGAGAGCCTATCTATAGCATGAGATGTGATATCCAAGTCCTTCCATTCCAATCCTGAGACCCGTCCTATACCATGAGATGTGATATCTCAATGCTTACACCAAACCTGAGACCCTTCCTATAGCATGAGATGTGATATCCAACTACTTCCCATTCCAATCCTGAGACCCTTCCTATAGCATGAGATGTGATATCCAACTCCTTCCATTCCAATCCTGAGACCCGTCCTATAGCATGAGATGTGATATCTCAATGCTTACACCAAACCTGAGACCCTTCCTATAGCATGAGATGTGATATCCAACTACTTCCCATTCCAATCCTGAGACCCTTCCTATAGCATGAGATGTGATATCCAACTCCTTCCCTTTCCAAACCTGAGAGCCTATCTATAGCATGAGATGGGATATCCAACTCCTTCCCATTCCAATCCTGAGACACTTCCGATAGCAGAGATGTGATATCTCAATGCTTATACCACACCTGAGACCCTTCCTATAACATGAGATGTGATATCCAACTCCTTCCCGTTCCAAATCTGAGACCCTTCCTTTAGCATGAGATGTGATATCCAGCTCCTTCCCATTCCAATCCTGAGACACTTCCGATAGCATGAGATGTGATATCTCAATGCTTCTAATATCAAAACTGAGACCCTCCCTATAGCATGATATGTGATATCTAAGTCCTTCCCATTCCAATCCGGAGACCCTTCCTATAGCATGAGATGTGATATCTCATTGCTTCTACCAAACCTGAGACCCTTCCTTTAGCATGAGATGTGATATCCAACTCCTTCCCATTCCAGTCCTGAGACCCTTCCTATAGCATGAGATATGATATCTCAATATTTCTAATACCAAACCTGAGATCCTTCCGATAACATGAGATGTGATATCCAAATCCTTCCCCTTCCAAACCTGAGACCCTCCCTTTAGCATGAGATGTGATATCCAACTCCTTCCCATTCCAATCCTGAGACCCTTCTGATAGCATGAGATGTGATATCTCAATGCTTCTAATACCAAACCTGAGATCCTTCCTATAACATGAGATGTGATATCCAACTCCTTCCCATTCCAATCCTGAGACCCTTCCTATAGCATGAGAAGTCATATCTCCATGCGTATACCAAACCTGAGACCCTTCCTATAGCATGAGATGTGATATCCAACTGCTTCCCATTCCAATCCTGAGACCCTTCCTATAGCATGCGATGTGATATCTCAATGCTTCTAATGTCAGACCTGAGACCCGTCCTATAACATGAGATGGGATATCCAACTCCTTCCCGTTCCAAACCTGATACCCTTCCTATAGCATGAGATGTGATATCCAATTCCTTCCCATCCCAATCCTGAGACACCTCCGATAGCAGAGATGTGATATCTCAATGCTTCTAATACCAAACCTGAGACTCTTCCTATAACATGAGATGTGATATCCAACTCCTTCCCATTCCAATCCTGAGACCCTTCCTATAGCATGAGATGTGATATCCAACTCCTTCCCATTCCAAACCTGAGACCCTTCCTATAGCATGAGATGTGATATCCAACTCCTTCCCATTCCAATCCTGAGACCATTCCTATAGCATGAGAAGTGATATCTCCATGCGTATACCAAACCTGAGACCCTTCCTATAACATGAGATGTGATATCCAACTCATTCCCGTTCCAAACCTGAGACACTTCCTCTAGCATATGTGATATCCAACTCCTTCCCATTCCAAACATGAGACCCTTCCTATAGCAAGAATGTAATATCCAACTCCTACCCATTCCAATCCTGAGACCATTCCTATAGCATGAGATGTGATATATCAATGATTCTAATACCAAACCTGAGATCCTTCCTTTGACATGAAATGTGATATCCAAATCCTTCCCATTCCAAACCTGAGACCCTTCCTACAGCATGCGATGTGATATCTCAATGCTTCTAATATCAAACCTGAGACCCGTCCTATAACATGAGATGGGATATCCAACTCCTTCCCATTCTAAACCTGATACCCTTTCTATAGCATGAGATGTGATATCCAATTCCTTCCCATCCCAATCCTGAGACCCTTCCTATAGCATGAGATGTGATATCCAACTCCTTCCCATTCCAATCCTGAGACCCTTCCTATAACATGAGATGGGAATATCCAACTCCTTCCCATTCCAATCCTGAGGCCCTTCCGATAGCAGAGATGTGATATCTCAATGCTTATACCAAACCTGAGATCCTTCCTATAACATGAGATGTGATATCCAACTCCTTCCCATTCCAATCCTGAGACCCTTCCTATAGCATGAGATGTGATATCTCACTGCTTATACCAAACCTGAGACCCTTCCTATAGCATGAGATGTGATATCCAACTCCTTCCCATTCCAATCCTGAGACCCTTCCTATAGCATGAGATGTGATATCTCAATGCTTCTAATATCAAACTTGAGACCCTCCCTATAGCATGAGATGTGATATCCAAGTCCTTCCCATTCCAATCCTGAGACACTTCCTATAGCATGAGATGTGATATCTCAATGCTTCTACTACCAAACCTGAGACTCTTCCTATAACATGAGATGGGATATCCAACTCCTTCCCATTCCAAGCCTGAGACCCTTCCGATAGCAGAGATGTGATATCTCAATGCTTATACCAAACCTGAGACCCTTCCTATAGCATGAGATGTGATATCCAACTCCTTCCCATTCCAATCCTGAGACCCTTCCTATAACATGAGATGTCATATGCAACTCCTTCCCATTCCAATCCTGAGACCCTTCCTATAGCATGAAATGTGATATCTCAATGCTTATACCAAACCTGAGACCCATCCTATAGCATGAGATGTGATATCCAACTCCTTCCCATTCCAATCCTGAGACCCTTCCTATAGCATGAGATGTGATGTCTCAATGCTTCTAATACCAAACCTGAGATCCTTCCTATAACATGAGATGTGACATCCAACATCTTCCATTCCAATCCTGAGACCCGTCCTATAGCATGAGATGTGATATCTCAATGCTTATACCAAACCTGAGACCCTTCCTATAGCATGAGATGTGATATCCAACTACTTCCCATTCCAATCCTGAGACCCTTCCTATAGCATGAAATGTGATATCCAACTCCTTCCCTTTCCAAACCTGAGAGCCTATCTATAGCATGAGATGTGATATCTAAGTCCTTCCCATTCCAATCCTGAGACCCTTCCTATAGCATGAGATGTGATATCTCAATGCTTCTAATACCAAACCTGAGATCCTTCCTCTAACATGAAATGTGATATCCAACTCCTTCCCATTCCAAACCTGAGAGCCTATCTGTAGCATGAGATTTGATATCCAACTCCTTCCCATTCCAATCCTGAGACCCTTCCTATAGCATGAGATGTGATATCTCAATGCTTATACCAAACCAGAGACCCGTCCTATAACATGAGATGGGATATCCAACTCCTTCCCATTCCAATCCTGAGACACTTCCGATAGCAGAGATGTGATATCTCAATGCTTATACCAAACCTGAGACCCTTCCTATAACATGAGATGTGATATCCAACTCCTTCCCCTTCCAAACCTGAGAGACTTCCTATAGCATGAGATGTGATATCCATGTCCTTCCCATTCCAATCCTGAGACCCTTCCTATAGCTTGAGATGTGATATCCAACTCCTTCCCATTCCAATTCTGAGACCCTTCCTATACCATGAGACTTGATATCTCAATGCTTCTAATACCAAACCTGAGACCCGTCCTATAACATGAGATGTGATATCCAAATCCTTCCCCTTTCCAAACCTTAGACCCTTCCTTTATCATGAGATGTGATATCCAACTCCTTCCCATTCCAATCCTGAGACCCTTCCGATATCATGAGATGTGATATCTCAATGCTTCTAATATCAAACTTGAGACCCTCCCTATTAATGAGATATGATATCCAAGTCCTTCCCATTCCAATCCTGAGACCCTTCCTATAGCATGAGATGTGATATCTCAATGCTTCTAATACCAAACATGAGACCCTTCCTATAACATGAGAATATCAAACTCCTTCCCATTCCAATCCTGAGACCTCTCCGATAGCAGAGATGTGATATCTCAATGCTTATACCAAACCTGAGATCCTTCCTATAACATGAGATGTGATATCCAATTCCTTCCCATTCCAATCCTGAGACACTTCCTATAGCATGAGATGTGATATCTCACTGCTTATACCAAACCTGAGACCCTTCCTATAGCATGAGATGTGATATCCAACTCCTTCCCATTCCAATCCTGAGACCCTTCCTATAGCATGAGATGTGATATCTCAATGCTTCTTATATCAAACTTGAGACCCTCCCTATAGCATGAGATGTGATATCCAAGTCCTTCCCATTCCAATCCTGAGACACTTCCTATAGCATGAGATGTGATATCTCAATGCTTCTAATACCAAACCTGAGACTCTTCCTATAACATGAGATGGGATATCCAACTCCTTCCCATTCCAATCCTGAGACCCTTCCGATAGCAGAGATGTGATATCTCAATGCTTAAACCAAACCTGAGACCCTTCCTATGGCATGAGATGTCATATACAACTCCTTCCCATTCCAATCCTGAGACCCTTCCTATAGCATGAGATGTGATATCTCAATGCTTATACCAAACCTGAGACCCTTCCAATAGCATGAGATGTGATATCCAACTCCTTCCCATTCCAATCCTGAGACCCTTCCTATAGCATGAGATGTGATGTCTCAGTGCTTCTAATACCAAACCTGAGATGCTTCCTATAACATGAGATGTGATATCCAACTCCTTCCCAATCCAATCCTGAGACCCTTCCTATAGCATGAGATGTGATATCTCAATGCTTATACCAAACCTGAGACCCTTCCTATAGATTGAGATGTGATATCCAACTCCTTCCCATTCCAATCCTGAGACCCTTCCTATAGCATGAGATGTGATATCCAACTACTTCCCATTCCAATCCTGAGACCCTTCCTATAGCATGAGATGTGATATCCAACTCCTTCCCTTTCCAAACCTGAGAGCCTATCTATAGCATGAGATGTGATATCCAAGTCCTTCCCATTCCAATCCTGAGACCCTTCCTATAGCATGAGATGTGATATCTCAATGCTTCTAATACCAAACCTGAGATCCTTCCTCTAACATGAAATGTGATATCCAACTCCTTCCCGTTCCAAACCTGAGAGCCTATCTATAGCATGAGATGTGATATCCAAGTCCTTCCCATTCCAATCCTTAGACCCTTCCTACAGCATGCAATATGATATCTCAATGATTCTAATAACAAACCTGAGACCCGTCCTATAACATGAGATGTGATATCCAACTCCTTCCCGTTCCAAACCTGAGACCCTTCCTTTAGCATGAGATGTGATATCCAGCTCCTTCCCATTCCAATCCTGAGACACTTCCGATAGCATGAGATGTGATATCTCAATGCTTCTAATATCAAAACTGAGACCCTCCCTATAGCATGATATGTGATATCTAAGTCCTTGCCATTCCAATCCTGAGACCCTTCCTATAGCATGAGATGTGATATCTCAATGCTTCTACCAAACCTGAGACCCTTCCTTTAGCATGAGATGTGATATCCAACTCCTTCCCATTCCAGTCCTGAGACCCTTCCTATAGCATGAGATATGATATCTCAATACTTCTAATACCAAACCTGAGATCCTTCCGATAACATGAGATGTGATATCCAAATCCTTCCCCTTCCAAACCTGAGACCCTCCCTTTAGCATGAGATGTGATATCCAACTCCTTCCCATTCCAATCCTGGGACCCTTCTGATAACATGAGATGTGATATCTCAATGCTTCTAATACCAAACCTGAGATCCTTCCTATAACATGAGATGTGATATCCAACTGCTTCCCATTCCAATCCTGAGACCCTTCCTATGGCATGAGAAGTGATATCTCCATGCTTATACCAAACCTGAGACCCTTCCTATAGCATGAGATGTGATATTCAACTCCTTCCCATTCCAATCCTGAGACCCTTCCTATAGCATGAGAAGTGATATCTCCATGCGTATACCAAACCTGAGACCCTTCCTATAGCATGAGATGTGATATCCAAATCCTTCCCATTCCAATCCTGAGACCCTTCCTATAGCATGAGATGTGATATCTCAATGCTTATACCAAACCAGAGACCCGTCCTATAACATGAGATGGGATATCCAACTCCTTCCCATTCCAATCCTGAGCCACTTCCGATAGCAGAGATGTGATATCTCAATGCTTATACCAAACCTGAGACCCTTCCTATAACATGAGATGTGATATCCAACTCATTCCCGTTCCAAACCTGAGACACTTCCTATAGCATATGTGATATCCAACTCCTTCCCATTCCAAACATGAGACCCTTCCTATAGCAAGAATGTAATATCCAACTCCTACCCATTCCAATCCTGAGACCATTCCTAAAGCATGAGATGTGATATATCAATGCTTCTAATACCAAACCTGAGATCCTTCCTATGACATGAAATGTGATATCCAAATCCTTACCATTCCAAACCTGAGACCCTTCCTACAGCATGCGATGTGATATCTCAATGCTTCTAATATCAAACCTGAGACCCGTCCTATAACATGAGATGGGATATCCAACTCCTTCCCCTTCCAAACCTGATACCCTTCCTATAGCATGAGATGTGATATCCAATTCCTTCCCATCCCAATCCTGAGACACCTCCGATAGCAGAGATGTGATATTTCAATGCTTATACCAAACCTGAGACTCTTCCTATAACATGAGATGTGATATCCAACTCCTTCCCGTTCCAAACCTGAGACCCTTCCTATAGCATGAGATGTGATATCCAATTCCTTACCATTCCAATCCTGAGACCCTTCCGATAGCATGAGATGTGATATCTCAATGCTTCTAATACCAAACTTGTGATCCTTCCTATAATAAGAGATGTGATATCCAAATCCTTCGCCTTCCAAACCTGAGACCCTCCCTTTAGCATAAGATGTGATATCTCAATGCCTCTAATACCAAACCTGAGATCCTTCCTCTAACATGAGATGTGATATCCAAATCCTTCCCCTTCCAAACCTGAGACCCTCCCTTTAGCATGAGATGTGATATCCAAATCCTTCCCATTCCAATCCTGAGACCCTTCTGATAGCATGAGATGTGATATCTCAATGCCTCTAATACCAAACCTGAGATCCTACCTCTAACATGAAATGTGATATCCAACTCCTTCCCTTTCCAAACGTGAGACCCTCCCTATAGCATGAGATCTGATATCCAAGTCCTTCCCATTCCAATCCTGAGACCCTTCCTATAGCATGAGATGTGATATCTCAATGCTTCTAATACCAAACCTGAGACCCTTCCTATAACATAAGATGGGATATCCAACTCCTTCCCATTCCAATCCTGAGACCCTTCCGATAGCAGAGATGTGATATCTCAATGCTTATACCAAACCTGAGACCCTTCCTGTAGCATGAGATGTCATATACAACTCCTTCCCATTCCAATCCTAGACCCTTCCTATAGCATGAGATGTGATATCCAACTCCTTCCCATTCCAATCCTGAGACCCTTCCTATAGCATGAGATTTGATATCTCAATGCTTCTAACACCAAACCTGAGATCCTTCCGATAGCATGAGATGTGATATCTCAATGCTTCTAATACCAAACCTGAGATCATTCCTATAACACGAGATGTAATATCAAAATCCTTCCCCTTCCAAACCTGAGACCCTCCCTTTAGCATGAGATGTGATATCCAACTCCTTCCCATTCCAATCCTGAGACCCTTCCTATAGCATGAAATGTGATATCTCAATGCTTATACCAAACCTGAGACCCATCCATTAGCATGAGATGTGATATCCAACTCCTTCCCATTCCAATCCTGAGACCCGTCCTATAGCATGAGATGTGATATCTCAATGCTTATACCAAACCTGAGACCCTTCCTATAGCATGAGATGTGATATCCAACTACTTCCCATTCCAATCCTGAGACCCTTCCTATAGCATGAGATGTGATATCCAACTCCTTCCCTTTCCAAACCTGAGAGCCTATCTATAGCATGAGATGTGATATCTAAGTCCTTCCCATTCCAATCCTGAGACCCTTCCTATAGCATGAGATGTGATATCTCAATGCTTCTAATACCAAACCTGAGATCCTTCCTCTAACATGAAATGTGATATCCAACTCCTTCCCATTCCAAACCTGAGAGCCTATCTGTAGCATGAGATGTGATATCCAACTCCTTCCCATTCCAATCCTGAGACACTTCCGATAGCAGAGATGTGATATCTCAATGCTTATACCAAACCTGAGACCCTTCCTATAGCATGAGATGTGATATCCAACTACTTCCCATTCCAATCCTGAGACCCTTCCTATAGCATGAGATGTGATATCCAACTCCTTCCCTTTCCAAACCTGAGACCCTTCCTATAACATAAGATGGGATATCCAACTCCTTCCCATTCCAATCCTGAGACCCTTCCGATAGCAGAGATGTGATATCTCAATGCTTATACCAAACCTGAGACCCTTCCTGTGGCATGAGATGTCATATACAACTCCTTCCCATTCCAATCCTGAGACCCTTCCTATAGCATGAGATGTGATATCCAACTCCTTCCCATTCCAATCCTGAGACCCTTCCTATAGCATGAGATTTGATATCTCAATGTTTCTAACACCAAACCTGAGACCCTTCCTATAACATGAGATGTGATATCCAACTCCTTCCCGTTCCAAACCTGAGACTCTTCCTTTAGCATGAGATGCGATATCCAGCTCCTTCCCATTCCAATCCTGAGACACTTCCGATAGCATGAGATGTGATATCTCAATGCTTCTAATATCAAAACTGAGACCCTCCCTTTAGCATGAGATGTGATATCCAACTCCTTCCCATTCCAGTCCTGAGACCCTTCCTATAGCATGAGATATGATATCTCAATACTTCTAATACCAAACCTGAGATCCTTCTGATAACATGAGATGTGATATCCAAATCCTTCACCTTCCAAACCTGAGACCCTCCCTTTAGCATGAGATGTGATATCCAACTCCTTCCCATTCCAATCCTGAGACCCTTCTGATAGCATGAGATGTGATATCTCAAGGCTTCTAATACCAAACCTGAGATCCTTCCGATAGCATGAGATGTGATATCTCAATGCTTCTAATACCAAACCTGAGATCCTTCCTATAACATGAGATGTGATATCCAAATCCTTCCCCTTCCAAACCTGAGACCCTTCCTTTAGCATGAGATGTGATATCCAACTCCTTCCCATTCCATTCCTGAGACCCTTCTGATAGCATGATATGTGATATCTCAATGCCTCTAATACCAAACCTGAGATCCTACCTCTAACATGAAATGTGATATCCAACTCTTTCCCTTTCCAAACCTGAGAGACTTCCTATATCATGAGTGATATCCAAGTCCTTCCCATTCCAATCCTGAGACCCTTCCTAAAGCTTGAGATGTGATATCCAACTCCTTCCCATTCCAATTCTGAGACCCTTCCTATACCATGAGACTTGATATCTCAATGGTTCTAATACCAAACCTGAGACCCGTCCTATAACATGAGATGTGATATCCAAATCCTTCCCCTTCCAAACCTTAGACCCTTCCTTTATCATGAGATGTGATATCCAACTCCTTCCCATTCCAATCCTGAGACCCTTCCGATATCATGAGATGTGATATCTCAATGCTTCTAATATCAAACTTGAGACCCTCCCTATTAATGAGATGTGATATCCAAGTCCTTCCCCTTCCAAACCTGAGACCCTCCCTTTAGCATGAGATGTGATATCCAACTCCTTCCCATTCCAATCCTGAGACCCTTCCTATAGCATGAAATGTGATATCTCAATGCTTATACCAAACCTGAGACCCATCCATTAGCATGAGATGTGATATCCAACTCCTTCCCATTCCAATCCTGAGACCCGTCCTATAGCATGAGATGTGATATCTCAATGCTTATACCAAACCTGAGACCCTTCCTATAGCATGAGATGTGATATCCAACTACTTCCCATTCCAATCCTGAGACCCTTCCTATAGCATGAGATGTGATATCCAACTCCTTCCCTTTCCAAACCTGAGAGCCTATCTATAGCATGAGATGTGATATCTAAGTCCTTCCCATTCCAATCCTGAGACCCTTCCTATAGCATGAGATGTGATATCTCAATGCTTCTAATACCAAACCTGAGATCCTTCCTCTAACATGAAATGTGATATCCAACTCCTTCCCATTCCAAACCTGAGAGCCTATCTGTAGCATGAGATGTGATATCCAACTCCTTCCCATTCCAATCCTGAGACACTTCCGATAGCAGAGATGTGATATCTCAATGCTTATACCAAACCTGAGACCCTTCCTATAACATGAGATGTGATATCCAACTCCTTCCCGTTCCAAACCTGAGACTCTTCCTTTAGCATGAGATGCGATATCCAGCTCCTTCCCATTCCAATCCTGAGACACTTCCGATAGCATGAGATGTGATATCTCAATGCTTCTAATATCAAAACTGAGACCCTCCCTTTAGCATGAGATGTGATATCCAACTCCTTCCCATTCCAGTCCTGAGACCCTTCCTATAGCATGAGATATGATATCTCAATACTTCTAATACCAAACCTGAGATCCTTCTGATAACATGAGATGTGATATCCAAATCCTTCACCTTCCAAACCTGAGACCCTCCCTTTAGCATGAGATGTGATATCCAACTCCTTCCCATTCCAATCCTGAGACCCTTCTGATAGCATGAGATGTGATATCTCAAGGCTTCTAATACCAAACCTGAGATCCTTCCGATAGCATGAGATGTGATATCTCAATGCTTCTAATACCAAACCTGAGATCCTTCCTATAACATGAGATGTGATATCCAAATCCTTCCCCTTCCAAACCTGAGACCCTTCCTTTAGCATGAGATGTGATATCCAACTCCTTCCCATTCCATTCCTGAGACCCTTCTGATAGCATGATATGTGATATCTCAATGCCTCTAATACCAAACCTGAGATCCTACCTCTAACATGAAATGTGATATCCAACTCTTTCCCTTTCCAAACCTGAGAGACTTCCTATATCATGAGATGTGATATCCAAGTCCTTCCCATTCCAATCCTGAGACCCTTCCTAAAGCTTGAGATGTGATATCCAACTCCTTCCCATTCCAATTCTGAGACCCTTCCTATACCATGAGACTTGATATCTCAATGGTTCTAATACCAAACCTGAGACCCGTCCTATAACATGAGATGTGATATCCAAATCCTTCCCCTTCCAAACCTTAGACCCTTCCTTTATCATGAGATGTGATATCCAACTCCTTCCCATTCCAATCCTGAGACCCTTCCGATATCATGAGATGTGATATCTCAATGCTTCTAATATCAAACTTGAGACCCTCCCTATTAATGAGATGTGATATCCAAGTCCTTCCCATTCCAATCCTGAGACCCTTGTTATAGCATGAGATGTGATATCTCAATGCTTCTAATACCAAACATGAGACCCTTCCTATAACATGAGATGGGAATATCCAACTCCTTCCCATTCCAATCCTGAGACCTCTCCGATAGCAGAGATGTGATATCTCAATGCTTATACCAAACCTGAGATCCTTCCTATAACATGAGATGTGATATCCAATTCCTTCCCATTCCAATCCTGAGACACTTCCTATAGCATGAGATGTGATATCTCACTGCTTATACCAAACCTGAGACCCTTCCTATAGCATGAGATGTGATATCCAACTCCTTCCCATTCCAATCCTGAGACCCTTCCTATAGCATGAGATGTGATATCTCAATGCTTCTTATATCAAACTTGAGACCCTCCCTATAGCATGAGATGTGATATCCAAGTCCTTCCCATTCCAATCCTGAGACACTTCCTATAGCATGAGATGTGATATCTCAATGCTTCTAATACCAAACCTGAGACTCTTCCTATAACATGAGATGGGGTATCCAACTCCTTCCCATTCCAATCCTGAGACCCTTCCGATAGCAGAGATGTGATATCTCAATGCTTATACCAAACCTGAGACCCTTCCTATGGCATGAGATGTCATATACAACTCCTTCCCATTCCAATCCTGAGACCCTTCCTATAGCATGAGATGTGATATCTCAATGCTTATACCAAACCTGAGACCCTTCATATAGCATGAGATGTGATATCCAACTCCTTCCCATTCCAATCCTGAGACCCTTCCTATAGCATGAGATGTGATGTCTCAGTGCTTCTAATACCAAACTTGAGATCCTTCCTATAACATGAGATGTGATATCCAACTCCTTCCCAATCCAATCCTGAGACCCTTGCTATAGCATGAGATGTGATATCTCAATGCTTATACCAAACCTGAGACCCTTCCTATAGCATGAGATGTGATATCCAACTCCTTCCCATTCCAATCCTGAGACCCTTCCTATAGCATGAGATGTTATATCCAACTACTTCCCATTCCAATCCTGAGACCCTTCCTATAGCATGAGATGTGATATCCAACTCCTTCCCTTTCCAAACCTGAGAGCCTATCTATAGCATGAGATGTGATATCCAAGTCCTTCCCATTCCAATCCTGAGACACTTCCTATAGCATGAGATGTGATATCTCAATATTTCTAATACCAAACCTGAGATCCTTCCTCTAACATGAAATGTGATATCCAACTCCTTCCCGTTCCAAACCTGAGAGCCTATCTATAGCATGAGATGTGATATCCAAGTCCTTCCCATTCCAATCCTTAGACCCTTCCTACAGCATGCAATATGATATTTCAATGATTCTAATAACAAACCTGAGACCCGTCCTATAACATGAGATGGGATATCCAACTCCTTCCCATTCCAATCCTGAGACACTTCCGATAGCAGAGATGTGATATCTCAATGCTTATACCAAACCTGAGACCCTTCCTATAACATGAGATGTGATATCCAACTCCTTCCCGTTCCAAACCTGAGCCCCTTCCTTTAGCATGAGATGTGATATCCAGCTCCTTCCCATTCCAATCCTGAGACACTTCCGATAGCATGAGATGTGATATCTCAATGCTTCTAATATCAAAACTGAGACCCTCCCTATAGCATGATATGTGATATCTAAGTCCTTGCCATTCCAATCCTGAGACCCTTCCTATAGCATGAGATGTGATATCTCAATACTTCTACCAAACCTGAGACCCTTCCTTTAGCATGAGATGTGATATCCAACACTTTCCCATTCCAGTCCTGAGACCCTTCCTATAGCATGAGATATGATATCTCAATACTTCTAATACCAAACCTGAGATCCTTCCGATAACATGAGATGTGATATCCAACTCCTTCCCATTCCAATCCTGAGACCCTTCCTATAGCATGAGAAGTGATATCTCCATGCTTATACCAAACCTGAGACCCTTCCTATAGCATGAGATGTGATATTCAACTCCTTCCCATTCCAATCCTGAGACACTTCCTATAGCATGAGAAGTGATATCTCCATGCGTATACCAAACCTGAGACCCTTCCTATAGCATGAGATGTGATATCCAAATCCTTCCCAATCCAATCCTGAGACCCTTCCTATAGCATGAGATGTGATATCTCAATGCTTATACCAAACCAGGGACCCGTCCTATAACATGAGATGGGATATCCAACTCCTTCCCATTTCAATCCTGAGCCACTTCCGATAGCAGAGATGTGATATCTCAATGCTTATACCAAACCTGAGACCCTTCCTATAACATGAGATGTGATATCCAACTCATTCCCGTTCCAAACCTGAGACACTTCCTATAGCATATGTGATATCCAACTCCTTCCCATTCCAAACATGAGACCCTTCCTATAGCAAGAATGTAATATCCAACTCCTACCCATTCCAATCCTGAGACCATTCCTATAGCATGAGATGTGATATATTAATGCTTCTAATACCAAACCTGAGATCCTTCCTATGACATGAAATGTGATATCCAAATCCTTCCCATTCCAAACCTGAGACCCTTCCTACAGCATGCGATGTGATATCTCAATGCTTCTAATATCAAACCTGAGACCCGTCCTATAACATGAGATGGGATATCCAACTCCTTCCCGTTCCAAACCTGATACCCTTCCTATAGCATGAGATGTGATATCCAATTCCTTCCCATCCCAATACTAAGACACCTCCGATAGCAGAGATGTGATATCTCAATGCTTATACCAAACCTGAGACTCTTCCTATAACATGAGATGTGATATCCAACTCCTTCCCATTCTAAACCTGAGACCCTTCCTATAGCATGAGATGTGATATCCAATTCCTTCCCATTCCAATCCTGAGACCCTTCCGATAGCATGAGATGTGATATCTCAATGCTTCTAATACCAAACTTGTGATCCTTCCTATAATAAGAGATGTGATATCCAAATCCTTCGCCTTCCAAACCTGAGACCCTCCCTTTAGCATGAGATGTGATATCTCAATGCCTCTAATACCAAACCTGAGATCCTTCCTCTAACATGAGATGTGATATCCAAATCCTTCCCCTTCCAAACCTGAGACCCTCCCTTTAGCATGAGATGTGATATTCAACTCCTTCCCATTCCAATCCTGAGACCCTTCTGATAGCATGAGATGTGATATCTCAATGCCTCTAATACCAAACCTGAGATCCTACCTCTAACATGAAATGTGATATCCAACTCCTTCCCTTTCCAAACGTGGGACCCTCCCTATAGCATGAGATGTGATATCTCAATGCTTCTACCAAACCTGAGACCCTTCCTTTAGCATGAGATGTGATATCCAACTCATTCCCATTCCAGTCCTGAGACCCTTCCTATAGCATGAGATATGATATCTCAATACTTCTAATACCAAACCTGAGATCCTTCCGATAACATGAGATGTGATATCCAAATCCTTCCCCTTCCAAACCTGAGACCCTCCCTTTAGCATGAGATGTGATATCCAACTCCTTGCCATTCCAATCCGGGGACCCTTCTGATAGCATGAGATGTGATATCTCAATGCTTCTAATACCAAACCTGAGATCCTTCCTATAACATGAGATGTGATATCCAACTCCTTCCCATTCCAATCCTGAGACCCTTCCTATAGCATGAGAAGTGATATCTCCATGCTTATACCAAACCTGAGACCCTTCCTATAGCATGAGATGTGATATTCAACTCCTTCCCATTCCAATCCTGAGACCCTTCCTATAGCATGAGAAGTGATATCTCCATGCGTATACCAAACCTGAGACCCTTCCTATAGCATGAGATGTGATATCCAAATCCTTCCCATTCCAATCCTGAGACCCTTCCTATAGCATGAGATGTGATATCTCAATGCTTATACCAAACCAGAGACCCGTCCTATAACATGAGATGGGATATCCAACTCCTTCCCATTCCAAACCTGAGCCACTTCCGATAGCAGAGATGTGATATCTCAATGCTTATACCAAACCTGAGACCCTTCCTATAACATGAGATGTGATATCCAACTCATTCCCGTTCCAAACCTGAGACACTTCCTATAGCATATGTGATATCCAACTCCTTCCCATTCCAAACATGAGACCCTTCCTATAGCAAGAATGTAATATCCAACTCCTACCCATTCCAATCCTGAGACCATTCCTATAGCATGAGATGTGATATATCAATGCTTCTAATACCAAACCTGAGATCCTTCCTATGACATGAAATGTGATATCCAAATCCTTACCATTCCAAACCTGAGACCCTTCCTACAGCATGCGATGTGATATCTCAATGCTTCTAATATCAAACCTGAGACCCGTCCTATAACATGAGATGGGATATCCAACTCCTTCCCGTTCCAAACCTGATACCCTTCCTATAGCATGAGATGTGATATCCAATTCCTTCCCATCCCAATCCTGAGACACCTCCGATAGCAGAGATGTGATATCTCAATGCTTATACCAAACCTGAGACTCTTCCTATAACATGAGATGTGATATCCAACTCCTTCCCGTTCCAAACCTGAGACCCTTCCTATAGCATGAGATGTGATATCCAATTCCTTCCCATTCCAATCCTGAGACCCTTCCGATAGCATGAGATGTGATATCTCAATGCTTCTAATACCAAACTTGTGATCCTTCCTATAATAAGAGATGTGATATCCAAATCCTTCGCCTTCCAAACCTGAGACCATCCCTTTAGCATGAGATGTGATATCTCAATGCCTCTAATACCAAACCTGAGATCCTTCCTCTAACATGAGATGTGATATCCAAATCCTTCCCCTTCCAAACCTGAGACCCTCCCTTTAGCATGAGATGTGATATCCAAATCCTTCCCATTCCAATCCTGAGACCCTTCTGATAGCATGAGATGTGATATCTCAATGCCTCTAATACCAAACCTGAGATCCTACCTCTAACATGAAATGTGATATCTAACTCCTTCCCTTTCCAAACGTGAGACCCTCCCTATAGCATGAGATCTGATATCCAAGTCCTTCCCATTCCAATCCTGACACCCTTCCTATAGCATGAGATGTGATATCTCAATGCTTCTAATACCAAACCTGAGACCCTTCCTATAACATAAGATGGGATATCCAACTCCTTCCCATTCCAATCCTGAGACCCTTCCGATAGCAGAGATGTGATATCTCAATGCTTATACCAAACCTGAGACTCTTCCTATAACATGAGATGTGATATCCAACTCCTTCCCGTTCCAAACCTGAGACCCTTCCTATAGCATGAGATGTGATATCCAATTCCTTCCCATTCCAATCCTGAGACCCTTCCGATAGCATGAGATGTGATATCTCAATGCTTCTAATACCAAACTTGTGATCCTTCCTATAATAAGAGATGTGATATCCAAATCCTTCGCCTTCCAAACCTGAGACCCTCCCTTTAGCATGAGATGTGATATCTCAATGCCTCTAATACCAAACCTGAGATCCTTCCTCTAACATGAGATGTGATATCCAAATCCTTCCCCTTCCAAACCTGAGACCCTTCCTTTAGCATGAGATGTGATATCCAGCTCCTTCCCATTCCAATCCTGAGACACTTCCGATAGCATGAGATGTGATATCTCAATGCTTCTAATATCAAAACTGAGACCCTCCCTATAGCATGATATGTGATATCTAAGTCCTTGCCATTCCAATCCTGAGACCCTTCCTATAGCATGAGATGTGATATCTCAATGCTTCTACCAAACCTGAGACCCTTCCTTTAGCATGAGATGTGATATCCAACTCCTTCCCATTCCAGTCCTGAGACCCTTCCTATAGCATGAGATATGATATCTCAATACTTCTAATACCAAACCTGAGATCCTTCCGATAACATGAGATGTGATATCCAAATCCTTCCCCTTCCAAACCTGAGACCCTCCCTTTAGCATGAGATGTGATATCCAACTCCTTCCCATTCCAATCCTGGGACCCTTCTGATAGCATGAGATGTGATATCTCAATGCTTCTAATACCAAACTTGAGATCCTTCCTATAACATGAGATGTGATATCCAACTCCTTCCCATTCCAATCCTGAGACCCTTCCTATAGCATGAGAAGTGATATCTCCATGCTTATACCAAACCTGAGACCCTTCCTATAGCATGAGATGTGATATTCAACTCCTTCCCATTCCAATCCTGAGACCCTTCCTATAGCATGAGAAGTGATATCTCCATGCGTATACCAAACCTGAGACCCTTCCTATAGCATGAGATGTGATATCCAAATCCTTCCCATTCCAATCCTGAGACCCTTCCTATAGCATGAGATGTGATATCTCAATGCTTATACCAAACCAGAGACCCGTCCTATAACGAGATGGGATATCCAACTCCTTCCCATTCCAATCCTGAGCCACTTCCGATAGCAGAGATGTGATATCTCAATGCTTATACCAAAGCTGAGACCCTTCCTATAACATGAGATGTGATATCCAACTCATTCCCGTTCCAAACCTGAGACACTTCCTTTAGCATGAGATGTGATATCTCAATGCCTCTAATACCAAACCTGAGATCCTACCTCTAACATGAAATGTGATATCCAACTCCTTCCCTTTCCAAACGTGAGACCCTCCCTATAGCATGAGATCTGATATCCAAGTCCTTCCCATTCCAATCCTGAGACCCTTCCTATAGCATGAGATGTGATATCTCAATGCTTCTAATACCAAACCTGAGACCCTTCCTATAACATAAGATGGGATATCCAACTCCTTCCCATTCCAATCCTGAGACCCTTCCGATAGCAGAGATGTGATATCTCAATGCTTATACCAAACCTGAGACCCTTCCTGTGGCATGAGATGTCATATACAACTCCTTCCCATTCCAATCCTGAGACCCTTCCTATAGCATGAGATGTGATATCCAACTCCTTCCCATTCCAATCCTGAGACCCTTCCTATAGCATGAGATTTGATATCTCAATGCTTCTAACACCAAACCTGAGATCCTTCCGATAGCATGAGATGTGATATCTCAATGCTTCTAATACCAAACCTGAGATCATTCCTATAACACGAGATGTAATATCCAAATCCTTCCCCTTCCAAACCTGAGACCCTCCCTTTAGCATGAGATGTGATATCCAACTCCTTCCCATTCCAATCCTGAGACCCTTCCTATAGCATGAAATGTGATATCTCAATGCTTATACCAAACCTGAGACCCATTCATTAGCATGAGATGTGATATCCAACTCCTTCCCATTCCAATCCTGAGACCCTTCCTATAGCATGAGATGTGATGTCTCAATGCTTCTAATACCAAACCTTAGATCCTTCCTATAACATGAGATGTGATATCCAACTCCTTCCATTCCAATCCTGAGACCCGTCCTATAGCATGAGATGTGATATCTCAATGCTTATACCAAACCTGAGACCCTTCCTATAGCATGAGATGTGATATCCAACTACTTCCCATTCCAATCCTGAGACCCTTCCTATAGCATGAAATGTGATATCCAACTCCTCCCCTTTCCAAACCTGAGAGCCTATCTATAGCATGAGATGTGATATCTAAGTCCTTCCCATTCCAATCCTGAGACCCTTCCTATAGCATGAGATGTGATATCTCAATGCTTCGAATACCAAACCTGAGATCCTTCCTCTAACATGAAATGTGATATCCAACTCCTTCCCATTCCAAACCTGAGAGCCTATCTGTAGCATGAGATGTGATATCCAAGTCCTTCCCATTCCAATCCTTAGACCCTTCCTACAGCATGCAATATGATATCTCAATGATTCTAATAACAAACCTGAGACCCGTCCTATAACATGAGATGGGATATCCAACTCCTTCCCATTCCAATCCTGAGACACTTCCGATAGCAGAGATGTGATATCTCAATGCTTATACCAAACCTGAGACCCTTCTTATAACATGAGATGTGATATCCAACTCCTTCCCGTTCCAAACCTGAGACTCTTCCTTTAGCATGAGATGCGATATCCAGCTCCTTCCCATTCCAATCCTGAGACACTTCCGATAGCATGAGATGTGATATCTCAATGCTTCTAATATCAAAACTGAGACCCTCCCTTTAGCATGAGATGTGATATCCAACTCCTTGCCATTCCAGTCCTGAGACCCTTCCTATAGCATGAGATATGATATCTCAATACTTCTAATACCAAACCTGAGATCCTTCTGATAACATGAGATGTGATATCCAAATCCTTCCCCTTCCAAACCTGAGACCCTCCCTTTAGCATGAGATGTGATATCCAACTCCTTCCCATTCCAATCCTGAGACCCTTCTGATAGCATGAGATGTGATATCTCAAGGCTTCTAATACCAAACCTGAGATCCTTCCTATAACATGAGATGTGATATCCAAATCCTTCCCCTTCCAAACCTGAGACCCTTCCTTTAGCATGAGATGTGATATCCAACTCCTTCCCATTCCATTCCTGAGACCCTTCTGTTAGCATGATATGTGATATCTCAATGCCTCTAATACCAAACCTGAGATCCTACCTCTAACATGAAATGTGATATCCAACTCTTTCCCTTTCCAAACCTGAGAGACTTCCTATAGCATGAGATGTGATATCCAAGTCCTTCCCATTCCAATCCTGAGACCCTTCCTATAGCTTGAGATGTGATATCCAACTCCTTCCCATTCCAATTCTGAGACCCTTCCTATACCATGAGACTTGATATCTCAAAGGTTCTAATACCAAACCTGAGACCGGTCCTATAACATGAGATGTGATATCCAAATCCTTCCCCTTCCAAACCTTAGACCCTTCGTTTATCATGAGATGTGATATCCAACTCCTTCCATTCCAATCCTGAGACCCTTCCGATATCATGAGATGTGATATCTCAATGCTTCTAATATCAAACTTGAGACCCTCCCTATTAATGAGATGTGATATCCAAGTCCTTCCCATTCCAATCCTGAGACCCTTCCTATAGCATGAGATGTGATATCTCAATGCTTCAAATACCAAACATGAGACCCTTACTATAACATGAGATGGGAATATCCAACTCCTTCCCATTCCAATCCTGAGACCTCTCCGATAGCAGAGATGTGATATCTCAATGCTTATACCAAACCTGAGATCCTTCCTATAACATGAGATGTGATATCCAATTCCTTCCCATTCCAATCCTGAGACACTTCCTATAGCATGAGATGTGATATCTCAATGCTTATACCAAACCTGAGACCCTTCCTATAGCATGAGATGTGATATCCAACTCCTTCCCATTCCAATCCTGAGACCCTTCCTATAGCATGAGATGTGATGTCTCAGTGCTTCTAATACCAAACCTGAGATCCTTCCTATAACATGAGATGTGATATCCAACTCCTTCCCAATCCAATCCTGAGACCCTTCCTATAGCATGAGATGTGATATCTCAATGCTTATACCAAACCTGAGAATCTTCCTATAGCATGAGATGTGATATCCAACTCCTTCCCATTCCAACCCTGAGACCCTTCCTATAGCATGAGATGTTATATCCAACTACTTCCCATTCCAATCCTGAGACCCTTCCTATAGCATGAGATGTGATATCCAACTCCTTCCCTTTCCAAACCTGAGAGCCTATCTATAGCATGAGATGTGATATCCAAGTCCTTCCCATTCCAATCCTGAGACCCTTCCTATAGCATGAGATGTGATATCTCAATGCTTCTAATACCAAACCTGAGATCCTTCCTCTAACATGAAATGTGATATCCAACTCCTTCCCGTTCCAAACCTGAGAGCCTATCTATAGCATGAGATGTGATATCCAAGTCCTTCCCATTCCAATCCTTAGACCCTTCCTACAGCATGCAATATGATATCTCAATGATTCTAATAACAAACCTGAGACCCGTCCTATAACATGAGATGGGATATCCAACTCCTTCCCATTCCAATCCTGAGACACTTCCGATAGCAGAGATGTGATATCTCAATGCTTATACCAAACCTGAGACCCTTCCTATAACATGAGATGTGATATCCAACTCATTCCCGTTCCAAACCTGAGACACTTCCTATAGCATATGTGATATCCAACTCCTTCCCATTCCAAACATGAGACCCTTCCTATAGCAAGAATGTAATATCCAACTCCTACCCATTCCAATCCTGAGACCATTCCTATAGCATGAGATGTGATATATCAATGCTTCTAATACCAAACCTGAGATCCTTCCTATGACATGAAATGTGATATCCAAATCCTTCCCATTCCAAACCTGAGACCCTTCCTACAGCATGCGATGTGATATCTCAATGCTTCTAATATCAAACCTGAGACCCGTCCTATAACATGAGATGGGATATCCAACTCCTTCCCGTTCCAAACCTGATACCCTTCCTATAGCATGAGATGTGATATCCAATTCCTTCCCATCCCAATCCTGAGACACCTCCGATAGCAGAGATGTGATATCTCAATGCTTATACCAAACCTGAGACTCTTCCTATAACATGAGATGTGATATCCAACTCCTTCCCGTTCCAAACCTGAGACCCATCCTATAGCACGAGATGTGATATCCAATTCCTTCCCATTCCAATCCTGAGACACTTCCGATAGCATGAGATGTGATATCTCAATGCTTCTAATACCAAACTTGTGATCCTTCCTATAATAAGAGGTGATATCCAAATCCTTCGCCTTCCAAACCTGAGACCCTCCCTTTAGCATGAGATGTGATATCTCAATGCCTCTAATACCAAACCTGAGATCCTTCCTCTAACATGAGATGTGATATCCAAATCCTTCCCCTTCCAAACCTGAGACCCTCCCTTTAGCATGAGATGTGATTTCCAACTCCTTCCCATTCCAATCCTGAGACCCTTCTGATAGCATGAGATGTGATATCTCAATGCCTCTAATACCAAACCTGAGATCCTACCTCTAACATGAAATGTGATATCCAACTCCTTCCCTTTCCAAACGTGAGACCCTCCCTATAGCATGAGATCTGATATCCAAGTCCTTCCCATTCCAATCCTGAGACCCTTCCTATAGCATGAGATGTGATATCTCAATGCTTCTAATACCAAACCTGAGACCCTTCCTATAACATAAGATGGGATATCCAACTCCTTCCCATTCCAATCCTGAGACCCTTCCGATAGCAGAGATGTGATATCTCAATGCTTATACCAAACCTGAGACCCTTCCTGTGGCATGAGATGTCATATACAACTCCTTCCCATTCCAATCCTGAGACCCTTCCTATAGCATGAGATGTGATATCCAACTCCTTCCCATTCCAATCCTGAGACCCTTCCTATAGCATGAGATTTGATATCTCAATGCTTCTAACACCAAACCTGAGATCCTTCCGATAGCATGAGATGTGATATCTCAATGCTTCTAATACCAAACCTGAGATCATTCCTATAACACGAGATGTAATATCCAAATCCTTCCCCTTCCAAACCTGAGACCCTCCCTTTATCATGAGATGTGATATCCAACTCCTTCCCATTCCAATCCTGAGACCCTTCCTATAGCATGATATGTGATGTCTCAATGCTTCTAATACCAAACCTGAGATCCTTCCTATAACATGAGATGTGATATCCAACTCCTTCCAATTCCAATCCTGAGACACTTCCTATAGCATGAGAAGTGATATCTCAATGCTTATACCAAACCTGAGACCCTTCCTACGGCATGAGATGTCATATACAACTCCTTCCCATTCCAATCCTGAGACCCTTTCTATAGCATGAGATGTGATATCTCAATGCTTATACCAAACCTGAGACCCTTCCTATAGCATGAGATGTGATATCCAACTCCTTCCCATTCCAATCCTGAGACCCTTCCTATAGCATGAGATGTGATGTCTCAATGCTTCTAATACCAAACCTGAGATCCTTCCTATAACATGAGATGTGATATCCAACTCCTTCCATTCCAATCCTGAGATCCGTCCTATAGCATGAGATGTGATATCTCAATGCTTATACCAAACCTGAGACCCTTCCTATAGCATGAGATGTGATATCCAACTACTTCCCATTCCAATCCTGAGACCCTTCCTATAGCATGAGATGTGATATACAACTCCTTCCCTTTCCAAACCTGAGAGCCTATCTATAGTATGAGATGTGATATCCAAGTCCTTCCCATTCCAATCCTGAGACCCTTCCTATAGCATGAGATGTGATATCTCAATGCTTCTAATACCAAACCTGAGACCCTTCCGATAGCATGAGATGTGATATCCAACTCCTTCCCATTCCAATCCTGAGACCCTTCCTATAGCATGAGATGTGATATCCAACTCCTTCCATTCCAATCCTGAGACCCGTCCTATAGCATGAGATGTGATATCTCAATGCTTATACCAAACCAAAGACCCTTCGTATAGCATGAGATGTGATATCCAACTACTTCCCATTCCAATCCTGAGACCCTTCCTATAGCATGAGATGTGATATCCAACTCCTTCCCTTTCCAAACCTGAGAGCCTATCTATAGCATGAGATGGGATATCCAACTCCTTCCCATTCCAATCCTGAGACACTTCCGATAGCAGAGATGTGATATCTCAATGCTTATACCACACCTGAGACCCTTCCTATAACATGAGATGTGATATCCAACTCCTTCCCGTTCCAAACCTGAGACCCTTCCTTTAGCATGAGATGTGATATCCAGCTCCTTCCCATTCCAATCCTGAGACACTTCCGATAGCATGAGATGTGATATCTCAATGCTTCTAATATCAAAACTGAGACCCTCCCTATAGCATGATATGTGATATCTAAGTCCTTCCCATTCCAATCCTGAGACCCTTCCTATAGCATGAGATGTGATATCTCAATGCTTCTACCAAACCTGAGACCCTTCCTTTAGCATGAGATGTGATATCCAACTCCTTCCCATTCCAGTCCTGAGACCCTTCCTATAGCATGAGATATGACATCTCAATACTTCTAATACCAAACCTGAGATCCTTCCGATAACATGAGATGTGATATCCAAATCCTTCCCCTTCCAAACCTGAGACCCTCCCTTTAGCATGAGATGTGATATCCAACTCCTTCCCATTCCAATCCTGAGACCCTTCTGATAGCATGAGATGTGATATCTCAATGCTTCTAATACCAAACCTGAGATCCTTCCTATAACATGAGATGTGATATCCAACTCCTTCCCATTCCAATCCTGAGACCCTTCCTATAGCATGAGAAGTGATATCTCCATGCGTATACCAAACCTGAGACCCTTCCTATAGCATGAGATGTGATATCCAAATCCTTCCCATTCGAATCCTGAGACCCTTCCTATAGCATGAGATGTGATATCTCAATGCTTATACCAAACCAGAGACCCGTCCTATAACATGAGATGGGATATCCAACTCCTTCCCATTCCAATCCTGAGCCACTTCCGATAACAGAGATGTGATATCTCAATGCTTATACCAAAACTGAGACCCTTCCTATAACATGAGATGTGATATCCAACTCATTCCCATTCCAAACCTGAGACACTTCCTATAGCATATGTGATATCCAACTCCTTCCCATTCCAAACATGAGACCCTTCCTATAGCAAGAATGTAATATCCAACTCCTAACCATTCCAATCCTGAGACCATTCCTATAGCATGAGATGTGATATATCAATGCTTCTAATAACAAACCTGAGATCCTTCCTATGACATGAAATGTGATATCCTAATCCTTCCCATTCCAAACCTGAGACCCTTCCTACAGCATGCGATGTGATATCTCAATGCTTCTAATATCAAACCTGAAACCCGTCCTATAACATGAGATGGGATATCCAACTCCTTCCCGTTCCACACCTGATACCCTTCCTATAGCATGAGATGTGATATCCAATTCCTTCCCATCCCAATCCTGAGACACCTCCGATAGCAGAGATGTGATATCGCAATGCTTATACCAAACCTGAGACTCTTCCTATAACATGAGATGTGATATCCGACTCCTTCCCGTTCCAAACCTGAGACCCTTCCTATAGCATGAGATGTGATATCCAACTCCTTCCCATTCCAATCCTGAGACCCTTCCGATAGCATGAGATGTGATATCTCAATGCTTCTAATACCAAACCTGAGATCCTTCCTATAACATGAGATGTGATATCCAACTCCTTCCCATTCCAATCCTGAGACCCTTCCTATAGCATGAGAAGTGATATCTCCATGCTTATACCAAACCTGAGACCCTTCCTATAGCATGAGATGTGATATCCAACTCCTTCCCATTCCAATCCTGAGACCCTTCCTATAGCATGAGAAGTGATATCTCCATGTGTATACCAAACCTGAGACCCTTCCTATAGCATGAGATGTGATATCCAAATCCTTCCCATTCCAATCCTGAGACCCTTCCTATAGCATGAGATGTGATATCTCAATGCTTATACCAAACCAGAGACCCGTCCTATAACATGAGATGGGATATCCAACTCCTTCCCATTCCAATCCTGAGCCACTTCCGATAGCAGAGATGTGATATCTCAATGCTTATACCAAACCTGAGACCCTTCCTATAACATGAGATGTGATATCCAACTCATTATCGTTCCAAACCTGAGACACTTCCTATAGCATATGTGATATCCAACTCCTTCCCATTCCAAACATGAGATCCTTCCTATAGCAAGAATGTTATATCCAACTCCTACCCATTCCAATCCTGAGACCATTCCTATAGCATGAGATGTGATATATCAATGCTTCTAATACCAAACCTGAGATCCTTCCTATGACATGAAATGTGATATTCAAATCCTTCCCATTCCAAACCTGATACCCTTCCTACAGCATGCGATGTGATATCTCAATGCTTCTAATATCAAACCTGAGACCCGTCCTATAACATGAGATGGGATATCCAACTCCTTCCCGTTCCAAACCTGATACCCTTCCTATAGCATGAGATGTGATATCCAATTCCTTCCCATCCCAATCCTGAGACACCTCCGATAGCATGAGATGTGATATCTCAATGCTTCTAATACCAAACCTGAGATCCTTCCTATAACATGAGATGTGATATCCAACTCCTTCCCATTCCAATCCTGAGACCCTTCCTATAGCATGAGAAGTGATATATCCATGCTTATACCAAACCTGAGACCCTTCCTATAGCATGAGATGTGATATCCAACTCCTTCCCATTCCAATCCTGAGACCCTTCCTATAGCATGAGAAGTGATATCTCCATGTGTATACCAAACCTGAGACCCTTCCTATAGCATGAGATGTGATATCCAAATCCTTCCCATTCCAATCCTGAGACCCTTCCTATAGCATGAGATGTGATATCTCAATGCTTATACCAAACCAGAGACCCGTCCTATAACATGAGATGGGATATCCAACTCCTTCCCATTCCAATCCTGAGCCACTTCCGATAGCAGATATGTGATATCTCAATGCTTATACCAAACCTGAGACCCTTCCTATAACATGAGATGTGATATCCAACTCATTCCCGTTCCAAACCTGAGACACTTCCTATAGCATATGTGATATCCAACTCCTTCCCATTCCAAACATGAGACCCTTCCTATAGCAAGAATGTAATATCCAACTCCTACCCATTCCAATCCTGAGACCATTCCTATAGCATGAGATGTGATATATCAATGCTTCTAATACCAAACCTGAGATCCTTCATATGACATGAAATGTGATATCCAAATCCTTCCCATTCCAAACCTGAGACCCTTCCTACAGCATGCGATGTGATATCTCAATGCTTCTAATATCAAACCTGAGACCCGTCCTATAACATGAGATGGGATATCCAACTCCTTCCCGTTCCAAACCTGATACCCTTCCTATAGCATGAGATGTGATATCCAATTCCTTCCCATCCCAATCCTGAGACACCTCCGATAGCAGAGATGTGATATCTCAATGCTTATACCAAACCTGAGACTCTTCCTATAACATGAGATGTGATATCCGACTCCTTCCCGTTCCAAACCTGAGACCCTTCCTATAGCATGAGATGTGATATCCAACTCCTTCCCATTCCAATCCGGAGAACCTTCCGATAGCATGAGATGTGATATCTCAATGCTTCTAATACCAAACCTGAGATCCTTCCTATAACATGAGATGTGATATCCAACTCCTTCCCATTCCAATCCTGAGACCCTTCCTATAGCATGAGAAGTGATATCTCCATGCTTATACCAAACCTGAGACCCTTCCTATAGCATGAGATGTGATATCCAACTCCTTCCCATTCCAATCCTGAGACCCTTCCTATAGCATGAGAAGTGATATCTCCATGTGTATACCAAACCTGAGACCCTTCCTATAGCATGAGATGTGATATCCAAATCCTTCCCATTCCAATCCTGAGACCCTACCTATAGCATGAGATGTGATATCTCAATGCTTATACCAAACCAGAGACCCGTCCTATAACATGAGATGGGATATCCAACTCCTTCCCATTCCAATCCTGAGCCACTTCCGATAGCAGATATGTGATATCTCAATGCTTATACCAAACCTGAGACCCTTCCTATAACATGAGATGTGATATCCAACTCATTCCCGTTCCAAACCTGAGACACTTCCTATAGCATATGTGATATCCAACTCCTTCCCATTCCAAACATGAGACCCTTCCTATAGCAAGAATGTAATATCCAACTCCTACCCATTCCAATCCTGAGACCATTCCTATAGCATGAGATGTGATATATCAATGCTTCTAATACCAAACCTGAGATCCTTCCTATGACATGAAATGTGATATCCAAATCCTTCCCATTCCAAACCTGAGACCCTTCCTACAGCATGCGATGTGATATCTCAATGCTTCTAATATCAAACCTGAGACCCGTCCTATAACATGAGATGGGATATCCAACTCCTTCCCGTTCCAAACCTGATACCCTTCCTATAGCATGAGATGTGATATCCAATTCCTTCCCATCCCAATCCTGGGACACCTCCGATAGCATGAGATGTGACATCTCAATGCTTCTAATACTAAACCTGAGATCCTTCCTATAACATGAGATGTGATATCCAACTCCTTCCCATTCCAATCCTGAGACCCTTCCTATAGCATGAGAAGTGATATCTCCATGCTTATACCAAACCTGAGACCCTTCCTATAGCATGAGATGTGATATCCAACTCCTTCCCATTCCAATCCTGAGACCCTTCGTATAGCATGAGAAGTGATATCTCCATGTGTATACCAAACCGAGACCCTTCCTATAGCATGAGATGTGATATCCAAATCCTTCCCATTCCAATCCTGAGACCCTTCCTATAGCATGAGATGTGATATCTCAATGCTTATACCAAACCTGAGACCCGTCCTATAACATGAGATGGGATATCCAACTCCTTCCCATTCCAATCCTGAGCCACTTCCGATAGCAGAGATGTGATATCTCAATGCTTAAACCAAACCTGAGACCCTTCCTATAACATGAGATGTGATATCCAACTCATTCCAGTTCCAAACCTGAGACACTTCCTATAGCATATGTGATATCCAACTCCTTCCCATTCCAAACATGAGACCCTTCCTATAGCAAGAATGTAATATCCAACTCCTACCCATTCCAATCCTGAGACCATTCCTATAACATGAGATGTGATATATCAATGCTTCTAATACCAAACCTGAGATCCTTCCTATGACATGAAATGTGATATCCAAATGCTTCCCATTCCAAACCTGAGACCCTTCCTACAGCATGCGATGTGATATCTCAATGCTTCTAATATCAAACCTGAGACCCGTCCTATAACATGAGATGGGATATCCAACTCCTTCCCGTTCCAAACCTGATACCCTTCCTATAGCATGAGATGTGATATCCAATTCCTTCCCATCCCAATCCTGAGACACCTCCGATAGCAGAGATGTGATATCTCAATGCTTATACCAAACCTGAGACTCTTCCTATAACATGAGATGTGATATCCAACTCCTTCCCGTTCCAAACCTGAGACCCTTCCTATAGCATGAGATGTGATATCCAATTCCTTCCCATTCCAATCCTGAGACCCTTCCGATAGCAGAGATGTGATATCTCAATGCTTAAACCAAACCTGAGACCCTTCCTATGGCATGAGATGTCATATACAACTCCTTCCCATTCCAATCCTGAGACCCTTCCTATAGCATGAGATGTGATATCTCAATGCTTATACCAAACCTGAGACCCTTCCAATAGCATGAGATGTGATATCCAACTCCTTCCCATTCCAATCCTGAGACCCTTCCTATAGCATGAGATGTGATGTCTCAGTGCTTCTAATACCAAACCTGAGATGCTTCCTATAACATGAGATGTGATATCCAACTCCTTCCCAATCCAATCCTGAGACCCTTCCTATAGCATGAGATGTGATATCTCAATGCTTATACCAAACCTGAGACCCTTCCTATAGATTGAGATGTGATATCCAACTCCTTCCCATTCCAATCCTGAGACCCTTCCTATAGCATGAGATGTGATATCCAACTACTTCCCATTCCAATCCTGAGACCCTTCCTATAGCATGAGATGTGATATCCAACTCCTTCCCTTTCCAAACCTGAGAGCCTATCTATAGCATGAGATGTGATATCCAAGTCCTTCCCATTCCAATCCTGAGACCCTTCCTATAGCATGAGATGTGATATCTCAATGCTTCTAATACCAAACCTGAGATCCTTCCTCTAACATGAAATGTGATATCCAACTCCTTCCCGTTCCAAACCTGAGAGCCTATCTATAGCATGAGATGTGATATCCAACTCCTTCCCATTCCAAACATGAGACCCTTCCTATAGCAAGAATGTAATATCCAACTCCTACCCATTCCAATCCTGAGACCATTCCTATAACATGAGGTGTGATATATCAATGCTTCTAATACCAAACCTGAGATCCTTCCTATGACATGAAATGTGATATCCAAATGCTTCCCATTCCAAACCTGGACCCTTCCTACAGCATGCGATGTGATATCTCAATGCTTCTAATATCAAACCTGAGACCCGTCCTATAACATGAGATGGGATATCCAACTCCTTCCCGTTCCAAACCTGATACCCTTCCTATAGCATGAGATGTGATATCCAATTCCTTCCCATCCCAATCCTGAGACACCTCCGATAGCAGAGATGTGATATCTCAATGCTTATACCAAACCTGAGACTCTTCCTATAACATGAGATGTGATATCCAACTCCTTCCCGTTCCAAACCTGAGACCCTTCCTATAGCATGAGATGTGATATCCAATTCCTTCCCATTCCAATCCTGAGACCCTTCCGATAGCAGAGATGTGATATCTCAATGCTTAAACCAAACCTGAGACCCTTCCTATGGCATGAGATGTCATATACAACTCCTTCCCATTCCAATCCTGAGACCCTTCCTATAGCATGAGATGTGATATCTCAATGCTTATACCAAACCTGAGACCCTTCCAATAGCATGAGATGTGATATCCAACTCCTTCCCATTCCAATCCTGAGACCCTTCCTATAGCATGAGATGTGATGTCTCAGTGCTTCTAATACCAAACCTGAGATGCTTCCTATAACATGAGATGTGATATCCAACTCCTTCCCAATCCAATCCTGAGACCCTTCCTATAGCATGAGATGTGATATCTCAATGCTTATACCAAACCTGAGACCCTTCCTATAGATTGAGATGTGATATCCAACTCCTTCCCATTCCAATCCTGAGACCCTTCCGATAGCATGAGATGTGATATCCAACTACTTCCCATTCCAATCCTGAGACCCTTCCTATAGCATGAGATGTGATATCCAACTCCTTCCCTTTCCAAACCTGAGAGCCTATCTATAGCATGAGATGTGATATCCAAGTCCTTCCCATTCCAATCCTGAGACCCTTCCTAAAGCTTGAGATGTGATATCCAACTCCTTCCCATTCCAATCCTTAGACCCTTCCTACAGCATGCAATATGATATCTCAATGATTCTAATAACAAACCTGAGACCCGTCCTATAACATGAGATGTGATATCCAACTCCTTCCCGTTCCAAACCTGAGACCCTTCCTTTAGCATGAGATGTGATATCCAGCTCCTTCCCATTCCAATCCTGAGACACTTCCGATAGCATGAGATGTGATATCTCAATGCTTCTAATATCAAAACTGAGACCCTCCCTATAGCATGATATGTGATATCTAAGTCCTTGCCATTCCAATCCTGAGACCCTTCCTATAGCATGAGATGTGATATCTCAATGCTTCTACCAAACCTGAGACCCTTCCTTTAGCATGAGATGTGATATCCAACTCCTTCCCATTCCAGTCCTGAGACCCTTCCTATAGCATGAGATATGATATCTCAATACTTCTAATACCAAACCTGAGATCCTTCCGATAACATGAGATGTGATATCCAAATCCTTCCCCTTCCAAACCTGAGACCCTCCCTTTAGCATGAGATGTGATATCCAACTCCTTCCCATTCCAATCCTGGGACCCTTCTGATAACATGAGATGTGATATCTCAATGCTTCTAATACCAAACCTGAGATCCTTCCTATAACATGAGATGTGATATCCAACTGCTTCCCATTCCAATCCTGAGACCCTTCCTATGGCATGAGAAGTGATATCTCCATGCTTATACCAAACCTGAGACCCTTCCTATAGCATGAGATGTGATATTCAACTCCTTCCCATTCCAATCCTGAGACCCTTCCTATAGCATGAGAAGTGATATCTCCATGCGTATACCAAACCTGAGACCCTTCCTATAGCATGAGATGTGATATCCAAATCCTTCCCATTCCAATCCTGAGACCCTTCCTATAGCATGAGATGTGATATCCAACTCATTCCCGTTCCAAACCTGAGACACTTCCTATAGCATATGTGATATCCAACTCCTTCCCATTCCAAACATGAGACCCTTCCTATAGCAAGAATGTAATATCCAACTCCTACCCATTCCAATCCTGAGACCATTCCTAAAGCATGAGATGTGATATATCAATGCTTCTAATACCAAACCTGAGATCCTTCCTATGACATGAAATGTGATATCCAAATCCTTCCCATTCCAAACCTGAGACCCTTCCTACAGCATGCGATGTGATATCTCAATGCTTCTAATATCAAACCTGAGACCCGTCCTATAACATGAGATGGGATATCCAACTCCTTCCCGTTCCAAACCTGATACCCTTCCTATAGCATGAGATGTGATATCCAATTCCTTCCCATCCCAATCCTGAGACACCTCCGATAGCAGAGATGTGATATCTCAATGCTTATACCAAACCTGAGACTCTTCCTATAACATGAGATGTGATATCCAACTCCTTCCCGTTCCAAACCTGAGACCCATCCTATAGCACGAGATGTGATATCCAATTCCTTCCCATTCCAATCCTGAGACACTTCCAATAGCATGAGATGTGATATCTCAATGCTTCTAATACCAAACTTGTGATCCTTCCTATAATAAGAGGTGATATCCAAATCCTTCGCCTTCCAAACCTGAGACCCTCCCTTTAGCATGAGATGTGATATCTCAATGCCTCTAATACCAAACCTGAGATCCTTCCTCTAACATGAGATGTGATATCCAAATCCTTCCCCTTCCAAACCTGAGACCCTCCCTTTAGCATGAGATGTGATTTCCAACTCCTTCCCATTCCAATCCTGAGACCCTTCTGATAGCATGAGATGTGATATCTCAATGCCTCTAATACCAAACCTGAGATCCTACCTCTAACATGAAATGTGATATCCAACTCCTTCCCTTTCCAAACGTGAGACCCTCCCTATAGCATGAGATCTGATATCCAAGTCCTTCCCATTCCAATCCTGAGACCCTTCCTATAGCATGAGATGTGATATCTCAATGCTTCTAATACCAAACCTGAGACCCTTCCTATAACATAAGATGGGATATCCAACTCCTTCCCATTCCAATCCTGAGACCCTTCCGATAGCAGAGATGTGATATCTCAATGCTTATACCAAACCTGAGACCCTTCCTGTGGCATGAGATGTCATATACAACTCCTTCCCATTCCAATCCTGAGACCCTTCCTATAGCATGAGATGTGATATCCAACTCCTTCCCATTCCAATCCTGAGACCCTTCCTATAGCATGAGATTTGATATCTCAATGCTTCTAACACCAAACCTGAGATCCTTCCGATAGCATGAGATGTGATATCTCAATGCTTCTAATACCAAACCTGAGATCATTCCTATAACACGAGATGTAATATCCAAATCCTTCCCCTTCCAAACCTGAGACCCTCCCTTTATCATGAGATGTGATATCCAACTCCTTCCCATTCCAATCCTGAGACCCTTCCTATAGCATGATATGTGATGTCTCAATGCTTCTAATACCAAACCTGAGATCCTTCCTATAACATGAGATGTGATATCCAACTCCTTCCAATTCCAATCCTGAGACACTTCCTATAGCATGAGAAGTGATATCTCAATGCTTATACCAAACCTGAGACCCTTCCTACGGCATGAGATGTCATATACAACTCCTTCCCATTCCAATCCTGAGACCCTTTCTATAGCATGAGATGTGATATCTCAATGCTTATACCAAACCTGAGACCCTTCCTATAGCATGAGATGTGATATCCAACTCCTTCCCATTCCAATCCTGAGACCCTTCCTATAGCATGAGATGTGATGTCTCAATGCTTCTAATACCAAACCTGAGATCCTTCCTATAACATGAGATGTGATATCCAACTCCTTCCATTCCAATCCTGAGATCCGTCCTATAGCATGAGATGTGATATCTCAATGCTTATACCAAACCTGAGACCCTTCCTATAGCATGAGATGTGATATCCAACTACTTCCCATTCCAATCCTGAGACCCTTCCTATAGCATGAGATGTGATATACAACTCCTTCCCTTTCCAAACCTGAGAGCCTATCTATAGTATGAGATGTGATATCCAAGTCCTTCCCATTCCAATCCTGAGACCCTTCCTATAGCATGAGATGTGATATCTCAATGCTTCTAATACCAAACCTGAGACCCTTCCGATAGCATGAGATGTGATATCCAACTCCTTCCCATTCCAATCCTGAGACCCTTCCTATAGCATGAGATGTGATATCCAACTCCTTCCATTCCAATCCTGAGACCCGTCCTATAGCATGAGATGTGATATCTCAATGCTTATACCAAACCAAAGACCCTTCGTATAGCATGAGATGTGATATCCAACTACTTCCCATTCCAATCCTGAGACCCTTCCTATAGCATGAGATGTGATATCCAACTCCTTCCCTTTCCAAACCTGAGAGCCTATCTATAGCATGAGATGGGATATCCAACTCCTTCCCATTCCAATCCTGAGACACTTCCGATAGCAGAGATGTGATATCTCAATGCTTATACCACACCTGAGACCCTTCCTATAACATGAGATGTGATATCCAACTCCTTCCCGTTCCAAACCTGAGACCCTTCCTTTAGCATGAGATGTGATATCCAGCTCCTTCCCATTCCAATCCTGAGACACTTCCGATAGCATGAGATGTGATATCTCAATGCTTCTAATATCAAAACTGAGACCCTCCCTATAGCATGATATGTGATATCTAAGTCCTTCCCATTCCAATCCTGAGACCCTTCCTATAGCATGAGATGTGATATCTCAATGCTTCTACCAAACCTGAGACCCTTCCTTTAGCATGAGATGTGATATCCAACTCCTTCCCATTCCAGTCCTGAGACCCTTCCTATAGCATGAGATATGACATCTCAATACTTCTAATACCAAACCTGAGATCCTTCCGATAACATGAGATGTGATATCCAAATCCTTCCCCTTCCAAACCTGAGACCCTCCCTTTAGCATGAGATGTGATATCCAACTCCTTCCCATTCCAATCCTGAGACCCTTCTGATAGCATGAGATGTGATATCTCAATGCTTCTAATACCAAACCTGAGATCCTTCCTATAACATGAGATGTGATATCCAACTCCTTCCCATTCCAATCCTGAGACCCTTCCTATAGCATGAGAAGTGATATCTCCATGCGTATACCAAACCTGAGACCCTTCCTATAGCATGAGATGTGATATCCAAATCCTTCCCATTCGAATCCTGAGACCCTTCCTATAGCATGAGATGTGATATCTCAATGCTTATACCAAACCAGAGACCCGTCCTATAACATGAGATGGGATATCCAACTCCTTCCCATTCCAATCCTGAGCCACTTCCGATAACAGAGATGTGATATCTCAATGCTTATACCAAAACTGAGACCCTTCCTATAACATGAGATGTGATATCCAACTCATTCCCATTCCAAACCTGAGACACTTCCTATAGCATATGTGATATCCAACTCCTTCCCATTCCAAACATGAGACCCTTCCTATAGCAAGAATGTAATATCCAACTCCTAACCATTCCAATCCTGAGACCATTCCTATAGCATGAGATGTGATATATCAATGCTTCTAATAACAAACCTGAGATCCTTCCTATGACATGAAATGTGATATCCTAATCCTTCCCATTCCAAACCTGAGACCCTTCCTACAGCATGCGATGTGATATCTCAATGCTTCTAATATCAAACCTGAGACCCGTCCTATAACATGAGATGGGATATCCAACTCCTTCCCGTTCCACACCTGATACCCTTCCTATAGCATGAGATGTGATATCCAATTCCTTCCCATCCCAATCCTGAGACACCTCCGATAGCAGAGATGTGATATCGCAATGCTTATACCAAACCTGAGACTCTTCCTATAACATGAGATGTGATATCCGACTCCTTCCCGTTCCAAACCTGAGACCCTTCCTATAGCATGAGATGTGATATCCAACTCCTTCCCATTCCAATCCTGAGACCCTTCCGATAGCATGAGATGTGATATCTCAATGCTTCTAATACCAAACCTGAGATCCTTCCTATAACATGAGATGTGATATCCAACTCCTTCCCATTCCAATCCTGAGACCCTTCCTATAGCATGAGAAGTGATATCTCCATGCTTATACCAAACCTGAGACCCTTCCTATAGCATGAGATGTGATATCCAACTCCTTCCCATTCCAATCCTGAGACCCTTCCTATAGCATGAGAAGTGATATCTCCATGTGTATACCAAACCTGAGACCCTTCCTATAGCATGAGATGTGATATCCAAATCCTTCCCATTCCAATCCTGAGACCCTTCCTATAGCATGAGATGTGATATCTCAATGCTTATACCAAACCAGAGACCCGTCCTATAACATGAGATGGGATATCCAACTCCTTCCCATTCCAATCCTGAGCCACTTCCGATAGCAGAGATGTGATATCTCAATGCTTATACCAAACCTGAGACCCTTCCTATAACATGAGATGTGATATCCAACTCATTATCGTTCCAAACCTGAGACACTTCCTATAGCATATGTGATATCCAACTCCTTCCCATTCCAAACATGAGATCCTTCCTATAGCAAGAATGTAATATCCAACTCCTACCCATTCCAATCCTGAGACCATTCCTATAGCATGAGATGTGATATATCAATGCTTCTAATACCAAACCTGAGATCCTTCCTATGACATGAAATGTGATATTCAAATCCTTCCCATTCCAAACCTGATACCCTTCCTACAGCATGCGATGTGATATCTCAATGCTTCTAATATCAAACCTGAGACCCGTCCTATAACATGAGATGGGATATCCAACTCCTTCCCGTTCCAAACCTGATACCCTTCCTATAGCATGAGATGTGATATCCAATTCCTTCCCATCCCAATCCTGAGACACCTCCGATAGCATGAGATGTGATATCTCAATGCTTCTAATACCAAACCTGAGATCCTTCCAATAACATGAGATGTGATATCCAACTCCTTCCCATTCCAATCCTGAGACCCTTCCTATAGCATGAGAAGTGATATATCCATGCTTATACCAAACCTGAGACCCTTCCTATAGCATGAGATGTGATATCCAACTCCTTCCCATTCCAATCCTGAGACCCTTCCTATAGCATGAGAAGTGATATCTCCATGTGTATACCAAACCTGAGACCCTTCCTATAGCATGAGATGTGATATCCAAATCCTTCCCATTCCAATCCTGAGACCCTTCCTATAGCATGAGATGTGATATCTCAATGCTTATACCAAACCAGAGACCCGTCCTATAACATGAGATGGGATATCCAACTCCTTCCCATTCCAATCCTGAGCCACTTCCGATAGCAGATATGTGATATCTCAATGCTTATACCAAACCTGAGACCCTTCCTATAACATGAGATGTGATATCCAACTCATTCCCGTTCCAAACCTGAGACACTTCCTATAGCATATGTGATATCCAACTCCTTCCCATTCCAAACATGAGACCCTTCCTATAGCAAGAATGTAATATCCAACTCCTACCCATTCCAATCCTGAGACCATTCCTATAGCATGAGATGTGATATATCAATGCTTCTAATACCAAACCTGAGATCCTTCATATGACATGAAATGTGATATCCAAATCCTTCCCATTCCAAACCTGAGACCCTTCCTACAGCATGCGATGTGATATCTCAATGCTTCTAATATCAAACCTGAGACCCGTCCTATAACATGAGATGGGATATCCAACTCCTTCCCGTTCCAAACCTGATACCCTTCCTATAGCATGAGATGTGATATCCAATTCCTTCCCATCCCAATCCTGAGACACCTCCGATAGCAGAGATGTGATATCTCAATGCTTATACCAAACCTGAGACTCTTCCTATAACATGAGATGTGATATCCGACTCCTTCCCGTTCCAAACCTTAGACCCTTCCTATAGCATGAGATGTGATATCCAACTCCTTCCCATTCCAATCCGGAGAACCTTCCGATAGCATGAGATGTGATATCTCAATGCTTCTAATACCAAACCTGAGATCCTTCCTATAACATGAGATGTGATATCCAACTCCTTCCCATTCCAATCCTGAGACCCTTCCTATAGCATGAGAAGTGATATCTCCATGCTTATACCAAACCTGAGACCCTTCCTATAGCATGAGATGTGATATCCAACTCCTTCCCATTCCAATCCTGAGACCCTTCCTATAGCATGAGAAGTGATATCTCCATGTGTATACCAAACCTGAGACCCTTCCTATAGCATGAGATGTGATATCCAAATCCTTCCCATTCCAATCCTGAGACCCTACCTATAGCATGAGATGTGATATCTCAATGCTTATACCAAACCAGAGACCCGTCCTATAACATGAGATGGGATATCCAACTCCTTCCCATTCCAATCCTGAGCCACTTCCGATAGCAGATATGTGATATCTCAATGCTTATACCAAACCTGAGACCCTTCCTATAACATGAGATGTGATATCCAACTCATTCCCGTTCCAAACCTGAGACACTTCCTATAGCATATGTGATATCCAACTCCTTCCCATTCCAAACATGAGACCCTTCCTATAGCAAGAATGTAATATCCAACTCCTACCCATTCCAATCCTGAGACCATTCCTATAGCATGAGATGTGATATATCAATGCTTCTAATACCAAACCTGAGATCCTTCCTATGACATGAAATGTGATATCCAAATCCTTCCCATTCCAAACCTGAGACCCTTCCTACAGCATGCGATGTGATATCTCAATGCTTCTAATATCAAACCTGAGACCCGTCCTATAACATGAGATGGGATATCCAACTCCTTCCCGTTCCAAACCTGATACCCTTCCTATAGCATGAGATGTGATATCCAATTCCTTCCCATCCCAATCCTGGGACACCTCCGATAGCATGAGATGTGACATCTCAATGCTTCTAATACCAAACCTGAGATCCTTCCTATAACATGAGATGTGATATCCAACTCCTTCCCATTCCAATCCTGAGACCCTTCCTATAGCATGAGAAGTGATATCTCCATGCTTATACCAAACCTGAGACCCTTCCTATAGCATGAGATGTGATATCCAACTCCTTCCCATTCCAATCCTGAGACCCTTCGTATAGCATGAGAAGTGATATCTCCATGTGTACACCAAACCGAGACCCTTCCTATAGCATGAGATGTGATATCCAAATCCTTCCCATTCCAATCCTGAGACCCTTCCTATAGCATGAGATGTGATATCTCAATGCTTATACCAAACCAGAGACCCGTCCTATAACATGAGATGGGATATCCAACTCCTTCCCATTCCAATCCTGAGCCACTTCCGATAGCAGAGATGTGATATCTCAATGCTTAAACCAAACCTGAGACCCTTCCTATAACATGAGATGTGATATCCAACTCATTCCAGTTCCAAACCTGAGACACTTCCTATAGCATATGTGATATCCAACTCCTTCCCATTCCAAACATGAGACCCTTCCTATAGCAAGAATGTAATATCCAACTCCTACCCATTCCAATCCTGAGACCATTCCTATAACATGAGATGTGATATATCAATGCTTCTAATACCAAACCTGAGATCCTTCCTATGACATGAAATGTGATATCCAAATGCTTCCCATTCCAAACCTGAGACCCTTCCTACAGCATGCGATGTGATATCTCAATGCTTCTAATATCAAACCTGAGACCCGTCCTATAACATGAGATGGGATATCCAACTCCTTCCCGTTCCAAACCTGATACCCTTCCTATAGCATGAGATGTGATATCCAATTCCTTCCCATCCCAATCCTGAGACACCTCCGATAGCAGAGATGTGATATCTCAATGCTTATACCAAACCTGAGACTCTTCCTATAACATGAGATGTGATATCCAACTCCTTCCCGTTCCAAACCTGAGACCCTTCCTATAGCATGAGATGTGATATCCAATTCCTTCCCATTCCAATCCTGAGACCCTTCCGATAGCAGAGATGTGATATCTCAATGCTTAAACCAAACCTGAGACCCTTCCTATGGCATGAGATGTCATATACAACTCCTTCCCATTCCAATCCTGAGACCCTTCCTATAGCATGAGATGTGATATCTCAATGCTTATACCAAACCTGAGACCCTTCCAATAGCATGAGATGTGATATCCAACTCCTTCCCATTCCAATCCTGAGACCCTTCCTATAGCATGAGATGTGATGTCTCAGTGCTTCTAATACCAAACCTGAGATGCTTCCTATAACATGAGATGTGATATCCAACTCCTTCCCAATCCAATCCTGAGACCCTTCCTATAGCATGAGATGTGATATCTCAATGCTTATACCAAACCTGAGACCCTTCCTATAGATTGAGATGTGATATCCAACTCCTTCCCATTCCAATCCTGAGACCCTTCCTATAGCATGAGATGTGATATCCAACTACTTCCCATTCCAATCCTGAGACCCTTCCTATAGCATGAGATGTGATATCCAACTCCTTCCCTTTCCAAACCTGAGAGCCTATCTATAGCATGAGATGTGATATCCAAGTCCTTCCCATTCCAATCCTGAGACCCTTCCTATAGCATGAGATGTGATATCTCAATGCTTCTAATACCAAACCTGAGATCCTTCCTCTAACATGAAATGTGATATCCAACTCCTTCCCGTTCCAAACCTGAGAGCCTATCTATAGCATGAGATGTGATATCCAACTCCTTCCCATTCCAAACATGAGACCCTTCCTATAGCAAGAATGTAATATCCAACTCCTACCCATTCCAATCCTGAGACCATTCCTATAACATGAGATGTGATATATCAATGCTTCTAATACCAAACCTGAGATCCTTCCTATGACATGAAATGTGATATCCAAATGCTTCCCATTCCAAACCTGGACCCTTCCTACAGCATGCGATGTGATATCTCAATGCTTCTAATATCAAACCTGAGACCCGTCCTATAACATGAGATGGGATATCCAACTCCTTCCCGTTCCAAACCTGATACCCTTCCTATAGCATGAGATGTGATATCCAATTCCTTCCCATCCCAATCCTGAGACACCTCCGATAGCAGAGATGTGATATCTCAATGCTTATACCAAACCTGAGACTCTTCCTATAACATGAGATGTGATATCCAACTCCTTCCCGTTCCAAACCTGAGACCCTTCCTATAGCATGAGATGTGATATCCAATTCCTTCCCATTCCAATCCTGAGACCCTTCCGATAGCAGAGATGTGATATCTCAATGCTTAAACCAAACCTGAGACCCTTCCTATGGCATGAGATGTCATATACAACTCCTTCCCATTCCAATCCTGAGACCCTTCCTATAGCATGAGATGTGATATCTCAATGCTTATACCAAACCTGAGACCCTTCCAATAGCATGAGATGTGATATCCAACTCCTTCCCATTCCAATCCTGAGGCCCTTCCTATAGCATGAGATGTGATGTCTCAGTGCTTCTAATACCAAACCTGAGATGCTTCCTATAACATGAGATGTGATATCCAACTCCTTCCCAATCCAATCCTGAGACCCTTCCTATAGCATGAGATGTGATATCTCAATGCTTATACCAAACCTGAGACCCTTCCTATAGATTGAGATGTGATATCCAACTCCTTCCCATTCCAATCCTGAGACCCTTCCTATAGCATGAGATGTGATATCCAACTACTTCCCATTCCAATCCTGAGACCCTTCCTATAGCATGAGATGTGATATCCAACTCCTTCCCTTTCCAAACCTGAGAGCCTATCTATAGCATGAGATGTGATATCCAAGTCCTTCCCATTCCAATCCTGAGACCCTTCCTAAAGCTTGAGATGTGATATCCAACTCCTTCCCATTCCAATCCTTAGACCCTTCCTACAGCATGCAATATGATATCTCAATGATTCTAATAACAAACCTGAGACCCGTCCTATAACATGAGATGTGATATCCAACTCCTTCCCGTTCCAAACCTGAGACCCTTCCTTTAGCATGAGATGTGATATCCAGCTCCTTCCCATTCCAATCCTGAGACACTTCCGATAGCATGAGATGTGATATCTCAATGCTTCTAATATCAAAACTGAGACCCTCCCTATAGCATGATATGTGATATCTAAGTCCTTGCCATTCCAATCCTGAGACCCTTCCTATAGCATGAGATGTGATATCTCAATGCTTCTACCAAACCTGAGACCCTTCCTTTAGCATGAGATGTGATATCCAACTCCTTCCCATTCCAGTCCTGAGACCCTTCCTATAGCATGAGATATGATATCTCAATACTTCTAATACCAAACCTGAGATCCTTCCGATAACATGAGATGTGATATCCAAATCCTTCCCCTTCCAAACCTGAGACCCTCCCTTTAGCATGAGATGTGATATCCAACTCCTTCCCATTCCAATCCTGGGACCCTTCTGATAACATGAGATGTGATATCTCAATGCTTCTAATACCAAACCTGAGATCCTTCCTATAACATGAGATGTGATATCCAACTGCTTCCCATTCCAATCCTGAGACCCTTCCTATGGCATGAGAAGTGATATCTCCATGCTTATACCAAACCTGAGACCCTTCCTATAGCATGAGATGTGATATTCAACTCCTTCCCATTCCAATCCTGAGACCCTTCCTATAGCATGAGAAGTGATATCTCCATGCGTATACCAAACCTGAGACCCTTCCTATAGCATGAGATGTGATATCCAAATCCTTCCCATTCCAATCCTGAGACCCTTCCTATAGCATGAGATGTGATATCTCAATGCTTATACCAAACCAGAGACCCGTCCTATAACATGAGATGGGATATCCAACTCCTTCCCATTCCAATCCTGAGCCACTTCCGATAGCAGAGATGTGATATCTCAATGCTTATACCAAACCTGAGACCCTTCCTATAACATGAGATGTGATATCCAACTCATTCCCGTTCCAAACCTGAGACACTTCCTATAGCATATGTGATATCCAACTCCTTCCCATTCCAAACATGAGACCCTTCCTATAGCAAGAATGTAATATCCAACTCCTACCCATTCCAATCCTGAGACCATTCCTAAAGCATGAGATGTGATATATCAATGCTTCTAATACCAAACCTGAGATCCTTCCTATGACATGAAATGTGATATCCAAATCCTTACCATTCCAAACCTGAGACCCTTCCTACAGCATGCGATGTGATATCTCAATGCTTCTAATATCAAACCTGAGACCCGTCCTATAACATGAGATGGGATATCCAACTCCTTCCCCTTCCAAACCTGATACCCTTCCTATAGCATGAGATGTGATATCCAATTCCTTCCCATCCCAATCCTGAGACACCTCCGATAGCAGAGATGTGATATTTCAATGCTTATACCAAACCTGAGACTCTTCCTATAACATGAGATGTGATATCCAACTCCTTCCCGTTCCAAACCTGAGACCCTTCCTATAGCATGAGATGTGATATCCAATTCCTTCCCATTCCAATCCTGAGACCCTTCCGATAGCATGAGATGTGATATCTCAATGCTTCTAATACCAAACCTGAGATCCTTCCTATAACATGAGATGTGATATCCAACTCCTTCCCATTCCAATCCTGAGACCCTTCCTATAGCATGAGAAGTGATATCTCCATGCGTATACCAAACCTGAGACCCTTCCTATAGCATGAGATGTGATATCCAAATCCTTCCCATTCGAATCCTGAGACCCTTCCTATAGCATGAGATGTGATATCTCAATGCTTATACCAAACCAGAGACCCGTCCTATAACATGAGATGGGATATCCAACTCCTTCCCATTCCAATCCTGAGCCACTTCCGATAACAGAGATGTGATATCTCAATGCTTATACCAAAACTGAGACCCTTCCTATAACATGAGATGTGATATCCAACTCATTCCCATTCCAAACCTGAGACACTTCCTATAGCATATGTGATATCCAACTCCTTCCCATTCCAAACATGAGACCCTTCCTATAGCAAGAATGTAATATCCAACTCCTAACCATTCCAATCCTGAGACCATTCCTATAGCATGAGATGTGATATATCAATGCTTCTAATAACAAACCTGAGATCCTTCCTATGACATGAAATGTGATATCCTAATCCTTCCCATTCCAAACCTGAGACCCTTCCTACAGCATGCGATGTGATATCTCAATGCTTCTAATATCAAACCTGAGACCCGTCCTATAACATGAGATGGGATATCCAACTCCTTCCCGTTCCACACCTGATACCCTTCCTATAGCATGAGATGTGATATCCAATTCCTTCCCATCCCAATCCTGAGACACCTCCGATAGCAGAGATGTGATATCGCAATGCTTATACCAAACCTGAGACTCTTCCTATAACATGAGATGTGATATCCGACTCCTTCCCGTTCCAAACCTGAGACCCTTCCTATAGCATGAGATGTGATATCCAACTCCTTCCCATTCCAATCCTGAGACCCTTCCGATAGCATGAGATGTGATATCTCAATGCTTCTAATACCAAACCTGAGATCCTTCCTATAACACGAGATGTGATATCCAACTCCTTCCCATTCCAATCCTGAGACCCTTCCTATAGCATGAGAAGTGATATCTCCATGCTTATACCAAACCTGAGACCCTTCCTATAGCATGAGATGTGATATCCAACTCCTTCCCATTCCAATCCTGAGACCCTTCCTATAGCATGAGAAGTGATATCTCCATGTGTATACCAAACCTGAGACCCTTCCTATAGCATGAGATGTGATATCCAAATCCTTCCCATTCCAATCCTGAGACCCTTCCTATAGCATGAGATGTGATATCTCAATGCTTATACCAAACCAGAGACCCGTCCTATAACATGAGATGGGATATCCAACTCCTTCCCATTCCAATCCTGAGCCACTTCCGATAGCAGAGATGTGATATCTCAATGCTTATACCAAACCTGAGACCCTTCCTATAACATGAGATGTGATATCCAACTCATTATCGTTCCAAACCTGAGACACTTCCTATAGCATATGTGATATCCAACTCCTTCCCATTCCAAACATGAGATCCTTCCTATAGCAAGAATGTAATATCCAACTCCTACCCATTCCAATCCTGAGACCATTCCTATAGCATGAGATGTGATATATCAATGCTTCTAATACCAAACCTGAGATCCTTCCTATGACATGAAATGTGATATTCAAATCCTTCCCATTCCAAACCTGATACCCTTCCTACAGCATGCGATGTGATATCTCAATGCTTCTAATATCAAACCTGAGACCCGTCCTATAACATGAGATGGGATATCCAACTCCTTCCCGTTCCAAACCTGATACCCTTCCTATAGCATGAGATGTGATATCCAATTCCTTCCCATCCCAATCCTGAGACACCTCCGATAGCATGAGATGTGATATCTCAATGCTTCTAATACCAAACCTGAGATCCTTCCTATAACATGAGATGTGATATCCAACTCCTTCCCATTCCAATCCTGAGACCCTTCCTATAGCATGAGAAGTGATATATCCATGCTTATACCAAACCTGAGACCCTTCCTATAGCATGAGATGTGATATCCAACTCCTTCCCATTCCAATCCTGAGACCCTTCCTATAGCATGAGAAGTGATATCTCCATGTGTATACCAAACCTGAGACCCTTCCTATAGCATGAGATGTGATATCCAAATCCTTCCCATTCCAATCCTGAGACCCTTCCTATAGCATGAGATGTGATATCTCAATGCTTATACCAAACCAGAGACCCGTCCTATAACATGAGATGGGATATCCAACTCCTTCCCATTCCAATCCTGAGCCACTTCCGATAGCAGATATGTGATATCTCAATGCTTATACCAAACCTGAGACCCTTCCTATAACATGAGATGTGATATCCAACTCATTCCCGTTCCAAACCTGAGACACTTCCTATAGCATATGTGATATCCAACTCCTTCCCATTCCAAACATGAGACCCTTCCTATAGCAAGAATGTAATATCCAACTCCTACCCATTCCAATCCTGAGACCATTCCTATAGCATGAGATGTGATATATCAATGCTTCTAATACCAAACCTGAGATCCTTCATATGACATGAAATGTGATATCCAAATCCTTCCCATTCCAAACCTGAGACCCTTCCTACAGCATGCGATGTGATATCTCAATGCTTCTAATATCAAACCTGAGACCCGTCCTATAACATGAGATGGGATATCCAACTCCTTCCCGTTCCAAACCTGATACCCTTCCTATAGCATGAGATGTGATATCCAATTCCTTCCCATCCCAATCCTGAGACACCTCCGATAGCAGAGATGTGATATCTCAATGCTTATACCAAACCTGAGACTCTTCCTATAACATGAGATGTGATATCCGACTCCTTCCCGTTCCAAACCTTAGACCCTTCCTATAGCATGAGATGTGATATCCAACTCCTTCCCATTCCAATCCGGAGAACCTTCCGATAGCATGAGATGTGATATCTCAATGCTTCTAATACCAAACCTGAGATCCTTCCTATAACATGAGATGTGATATCCAACTCCTTCCCATTCCAATCCTGAGACCCTTCCTATAGCATGAGAAGTGATATCTCCATGCTTATACCAAACCTGAGACCCTTCCTATAGCATGAGATGTGATATCCAACTCCTTCCCATTCCAATCCTGAGACCCTTCCTATAGCATGAGAAGTGATATCTCCATGTGTATACCAAACCTGAGACCCTTCCTATAGCATGAGATGTGATATCCAAATCCTTCCCATTCCAATCCTGAGACCCTACCTATAGCATGAGATGTGATATCTCAATGCTTATACCAAACCAGAGACCCGTCCTATAACATGAGATGGGATATCCAACTCCTTCCCATTCCAATCCTGAGCCACTTCCGATAGCAGATATGTGATATCTCAATGCTTATACCAAACCTGAGACCCTTCCTATAACATGAGATGTGATATCCAACTCATTCCCGTTCCAAACCTGAGACACTTCCTATAGCATATGTGATATCCAACTCCTTCCCATTCCAAACATGAGACCCTTCCTATAGCAAGAATGTAATATCCAACTCCTACCCATTCCAATCCTGAGACCATTCCTATAGCATGAGATGTGATATATCAATGCTTCTAATACCAAACCTGAGATCCTTCCTATGACATGAAATGTGATATCCAAATCCTTCCCATTCCAAACCTGAGACCCTTCCTACAGCATGCGATGTGATATCTCAATGCTTCTAATATCAAACCTGAGACCCGTCCTATAACATGAGATGGGATATCCAACTCCTTCCCGTTCCAAACCTGATACCCTTCCTATAGCATGAGATGTGATATCCAATTCCTTCCCATCCCAATCCTGGGACACCTCCGATAGCATGAGATGTGACATCTCAATGCTTCTAATACCAAACCTGAGATCCTTCCTATAACATGAGATGTGATATCCAACTCCTTCCCATTCCAATCCTGAGACCCTTCCTATAGCATGAGAAGTGATATCTCCATGCTTATACCAAACCTGAGACCCTTCCTATAGCATGAGATGTGATATCCAACTCCTTCCCATTCCAATCCTGAGACCCTTCGTATAGCATGAGAAGTGATATCTCCATGTGTATACCAAACCGAGACCCTTCCTATAGCATGAGATGTGATATCCAAATCCTTCCCATTCCAATCCTGAGACCCTTCCTATAGCATGAGATGTGATATCTCAATGCTTATACCAAACCAGAGACCCGTCCTATAACATGAGATGGGATATCCAACTCCTTCCCATTCCAATCCTGAGCCACTTCCGATAGCAGAGATGTGATATCTCAATGCTTAAACCAAACCTGAGACCCTTCCTATAACATGAGATGTGATATCCAACTCATTCCAGTTCCAAACCTGAGACACTTCCTATAGCATATGTGATATCCAACTCCTTCCCATTCCAAACATGAGACCCTTCCTATAGCAAGAATGTAATATCCAACTCCTACCCATTCCAATCCTGAGACCATTCCTATAACATGAGATGTGATATATCAATGCTTCTAATACCAAACCTGAGATCCTTCCTATGACATGAAATGTGATATCCAAATGCTTCCCATTCCAAACCTGAGACCCTTCCTACAGCATGCGATGTGATATCTCAATGCTTCTAATATCAAACCTGAGACCCGTCCTATAACATGAGATGGGATATCCAACTCCTTCCCGTTCCAAACCTGATACCCTTCCTATAGCATGAGATGTGATATCCAATTCCTTCCCATCCCAATCCTGAGACACCTCCGATAGCAGAGATGTGATATCTCAATGCTTATACCAAACCTGAGACTCTTCCTATAACATGAGATGTGATATCCAACTCCTTCCCGTTCCAAACCTGAGACCCTTCCTATAGCATGAGATGTGATATCCAATTCCTTCCCATTCCAATCCTGAGACCCTTCCGATAGCAGAGATGTGATATCTCAATGCTTAAACCAAACCTGAGACCCTTCCTATGGCATGAGATGTCATATACAACTCCTTCCCATTCCAATCCTGAGACCCTTCCTATAGCATGAGATGTGATATCTCAATGCTTATACCAAACCTGAGACCCTTCCAATAGCATGAGATGTGATATCCAACTCCTTCCCATTCCAATCCTGAGACCCTTCCTATAGCATGAGATGTGATGTCTCAGTGCTTCTAATACCAAACCTGAGATGCTTCCTATAACATGAGATGTGATATCCAACTCCTTCCCAATCCAATCCTGAGACCCTTCCTATAGCATGAGATGTGATATCTCAATGCTTATACCAAACCTGAGACCCTTCCTATAGATTGAGATGTGATATCCAACTCCTTCCCATTCCAATCCTGAGACCCTTCCTATAGCATGAGATGTGATATCCAACTACTTCCCATTCCAATCCTGAGACCCTTCCTATAGCATGAGATGTGATATCCAACTCCTTCCCTTTCCAAACCTGAGAGCCTATCTATAGCATGAGATGTGATATCCAAGTCCTTCCCATTCCAATCCTGAGACCCTTCCTATAGCATGAGATGTGATATCTCAATGCTTCTAATACCAAACCTGAGATCCTTCCTCTAACATGAAATGTGATATCCAACTCCTTCCCGTTCCAAACCTGAGAGCCTATCTATAGCATGAGATGTGATATCCAACTCCTTCCCATTCCAAACATGAGACCCTTCCTATAGCAAGAATGTAATATCCAACTCCTACCCATTCCAATCCTGAGACCATTCCTATAACATGAGATGTGATATATCAATGCTTCTAATACCAAACCTGAGATCCTTCCTATGACATGAAATGTGATATCCAAATGCTTCCCATTCCAAACCTGGACCCTTCCTACAGCATGCGATGTGATATCTCAATGCTTCTAATATCAAACCTGAGACCCGTCCTATAACATGAGATGGGATATCCAACTCCTTCCCGTTCCAAACCTGATACCCTTCCTATAGCATGAGATGTGATATCCAATTCCTTCCCATCCCAATCCTGAGACACCTCCGATAGCAGAGATGTGATATCTCAATGCTTATACCAAACCTGAGACTCTTCCTATAACATGAGATGTGATATCCAACTCCTTCCCGTTCCAAACCTGAGACCCTTCCTATAGCATGAGATGTGATATCCAATTCCTTCCCATTCCAATCCTGAGACCCTTCCGATAGCAGAGATGTGATATCTCAATGCTTAAACCAAACCTGAGACCCTTCCTATGGCATGAGATGTCATATACAACTCCTTCCCATTCCAATCCTGAGACCCTTCCTATAGCATGAGATGTGATATCTCAATGCTTATACCAAACCTGAGACCCTTCCAATAGCATGAGATGTGATATCCAACTCCTTCCCATTCCAATCCTGAGACCCTTCCTATAGCATGAGATGTGATGTCTCAGTGCTTCTAATACCAAACCTGAGATGCTTCCTATAACATGAGATGTGATATCCAACTCCTTCCCAATCCAATCCTGAGACCCTTCCTATAGCATGAGATGTGATATCTCAATGCTTATACCAAACCTGAGACCCTTCCTATAGATTGAGATGTGATATCCAACTCCTTCCCATTCCAATCCTGAGACCCTTCCTGTAGCATGAGATGTGATATCCAACTACTTCCCATTCCAATCCTGAGACCCTTCCTATAGCATGAGATGTGATATCCAACTCCTTCCCTTTCCAAACCTGAGAGCCTATCTATAGCATGAGATGTGATGTCCAAGTCCTTCCCATTCCAATCCTGAGACCCTTCCTAAAGCTTGAGATGTGATATCCAACTCCTTCCCATTCCAATCCTTAGACCCTTCCTACAGCATGCAATATGATATCTCAATGATTCTAATAACAAACCTGAGACCCGTCCTATAACATGAGATGTGATATCCAACTCCTTCCCGTTCCAAACCTGAGACCCTTCCTTTAGCATGAGATGTGATATCCAGCTCCTTCCCATTCCAATCCTGAGACACTTCCGATAGCATGAGATGTGATATCTCAATGCTTCTAATATCAAAACTGAGACCCTCCCTATAGCATGATATGTGATATCTAAGTCCTTGCCATTCCAATCCTGAGACCCTTCCTATAGCATGAGATGTGATATCTCAATGCTTCTACCAAACCTGAGACCCTTCCTTTAGCATGAGATGTGATATCCAACTCCTTCCCATTCCAGTCCTGAGACCCTTCCTATAGCATGAGATATGATATCTCAATACTTCTAATACCAAACCTGAGATCCTTCCGATAACATGAGATGTGATATCCAAATCCTTCCCCTTCCAAACCTGAGACCCTCCCTTTAGCATGAGATGTGATATCCAACTCCTTCCCATTCCAATCCTGGGACCCTTCTGATAACATGAGATGTGATATCTCAATGCTTCTAATACCAAACCTGAGATCCTTCCTATAACATGAGATGTGATATCCAACTGCTTCCCATTCCAATCCTGAGACCCTTCCTATGGCATGAGAAGTGATATCTCCATGCTTATACCAAACCTGAGACCCTTCCTATAGCATGAGATGTGATATTCAACTCCTTCCCATTCCAATCCTGAGACCCTTCCTATAGCATGAGAAGTGATATCTCCATGCGTATATCAAACCTGAGACCCTTCCTATAGCATGAGATGTGATATCCAAATCCTTCCCATTCCAATCCTGAGACCCTTCCTATAGCATGAGATGTGATATCTCAATGCTTATACCAAACCAGAGACCCGTCCTATAACATGAGATGGGATATCCAACTCCTTCCCATTCCAATCCTGAGCCACTTCCGATAGCAGAGATGTGATATCTCAATGCTTATACCAAACCTGAGACCCTTCCTATAACATGAGATGTGATATCCAACTCATTCCCGTTCCAAACCTGAGACACTTCCTATAGCATATGTGATATCCAACTCCTTCCCATTCCAAACATGAGACCCTTCCTATAGCAAGAATGTAATATCCAACTCCTACCCATTCCAATCCTGAGACCATTCCTAAAGCATGAGATGTGATATATCAATGCTTCTAATACCAAACCTGAGATCCTTCCTATGACATGAAATGTGATATCCAAATCCTTACCATTCCAAACCTGAGACCCTTCCTACAGCATGCGATGTGATATCTCAATGCTTCTAATATCAAACCTGAGACCCGTCCTATAACATGAGATGGGATATCCAACTCCTTCCCCTTCCAAACCTGATACCCTTCCTATAGCATGAGATGTGATATCCAATTCCTTCCCATCCCAATCCTGAGACACCTCCGATAGCAGAGATGTGATATTTCAATGCTTATACCAAACCTGAGACTCTTCCTATAACATGAGATGTGATATCCAACTCCTTCCCGTTCCAAACCTGAGACCCTTCCTATAGCATGAGATGTGATATCCAATTCCTTCCCATTCCAATCCTGAGACCCTTCCGATAGCATGAGATGTGATATCTCAATGCTTCTAATACCAAACTTGTGATCCTTCCTATAATAAGAGATGTGATATCCAAATCCTTCGCCTTCCAAACCTGAGACCCTCCCTTTAGCATAAGATGTGATATCTCAATGCCTCTAATACCAAACCTGAGATCCTTCCTCTAACATGAGATGTGATATCCAAATCCTTCCCCTTCCAAACCTGAGACCCTCCCTTTAGCATGAGATGTGATATCCAAATCCTTCCCATTCCAATCCTGAGACCCTTCTGATAGCATGAGATGTGATATCTCAATGCCTCTAATACCAAACCTGAGATCCTACCTCGAACATGAAATGTGATATCCAACTCCTTCCCTTTCCAAACGTGAGACCCTCCCTATAGCATGAGATCTGATAACCAAGTCCTTCCCATTCCAATCCTGAGACCCTTCCTATAGCATGAGATGTGATATCTCAATGCTTCTAATACCAAACCTGAGACCCTTCCTATAACATAAGATGGGATATCCAACTCCTTCCCATTCCAATCCTGAGACCCTTCCGATAGCAGAGATGTGATATCTCAATGCTTATACCAAACCTGAGACCCTTCCTGTAGCATGAGATGTCATATACAACTCCTTCCCATTCCAATCCTAGACCCTTCCTATAGCATGAGATGTGATATCCAACTCCTTCCCATTCCAATCCTGAGACCCTTCCTATAGCATGAGATTTGATATCTCAATGCTTCTAACACCAAACCTGAGATCCTTCCGATAGCATGAGATGTGATATCTCAATGCTTCTAATACCAAACCTGAGATCATTCCTATAACACGAGATGTAATATCAAAATCCTTCCCCTTCCAAACCTGAGACCCTCCCTTTAGCATGAGATGTGATATCCAACTCCTTCCCATTCCAATCCTGAGACCCTTCCTATAGCATGAAATGTGATATCTCAATGCTTATACCAAACCTGAGACCCATCCATTAGCATGAGATGTGATATCCAACTCCTTCCCATTCCAATCCTGAGACCCGTCCTATAGCATGAGATGTGATATCTCAATGCTTATACCAAACCTGAGACCCTTCCTATAGCATGAGATGTGATATCCAACTACTTCCCATTCCAATCCTGAGACCCTTCCTATAGCATGAGATGTGATATCCAACTCCTTCCCTTTCCAAACCTGAGAGCCTATCTATAGCATGAGATGTGATATCTAAGTCCTTCCCATTCCAATCCTGAGACCCTTCCTATAGCATGAGATGTGATATCTCAATGCTTCTAATACCAAACCTGAGATCCTTCCTCTAACATGAAATGTGATATCCAACTCCTTCCCATTCCAAACCTGAGAGCCTATCTGTAGCATGAGATGTGATATCCAACTCCTTCCCATTCCAATCCTGAGACACTTCCGATAGCAGAGATGTGATATCTCAATGCTTATACCAAACCTGAGACCCTTCCTATAACATGAGATGTGATATCCAACTCCTTCCCGTTCCAAACCTGAGACTCTTCCTTTAGCATGAGATGCGATATCCAGCTCCTTCCCATTCCAATCCTGAGACACTTCCGATAGCATGAGATGTGATATCTCAATGCTTCTAATATCAAAACTGAGACCCTCCCTTTAGCATGAGATGTGATATCCAACTCCTTCCCATTCCAGTCCTGAGACCCTTCCTATAGCATGAGATATGATATCTCAATACTTCTAATACCAAACCTGAGATCCTTCTGATAACATGAGATGTGATATCCAAATCCTTCACCTTCCAAACCTGAGACCCTCCCTTTAGCATGAGATGTGATATCCAACTCCTTCCCATTCCAATCCTGAGACCCTTCTGATAGCATGAGATGTGATATCTCAAGGCTTCTAATACCAAACCTGAGATCCTTCCGATAGCATGAGATGTGATATCTCAATGCTTCTAATACCAAACTTGTGATCCTTCCTATAATAAGAGATGTGATATCCAAATCCTTCGCCTTCCAAACCTGAGACCCTCCCTTTAGCATAAGATGTGATATCTCAATGCCTCTAATACCAAACCTGAGATCCTTCCTCTAACATGAGATGTGATATCCAAATCCTTCCCCTTCCAAACCTGAGACCCTCCCTTTAGCATGAGATGTGATATCCAAATCCTTCCCATTCCAATCCTGAGACCCTTCTGATAGCATGAGATGTGATATCTCAATGCCTCTAATACCAAACCTGAGATCCTACCTCGAACATGAAATGTGATATCCAACTCCTTCCCTTTCCAAACGTGAGACCCTCCCTATAGCATGAGATCTGATAACCAAGTCCTTCCCATTCCAATCCTGAGACCCTTCCTATAGCATGAGATGTGATATCTCAATGCTTCTAATACCAAACCTGAGACCCTTCCTATAACATAAGATGGGATATCCAACTCCTTCCCATTCCAATCCTGAGACCCTTCCGATAGCAGAGATGTGATATCTCAATGCTTATACCAAACCTGAGACCCTTCCTGTAGCATGAGATGTCATATACAACTCCTTCCCATTCCAATCCTAGACCCTTCCTATAGCATGAGATGTGATATCCAACTCCTTCCCATTCCAATCCTGAGACCCTTCCTATAGCATGAGATTTGATATCTCAATGCTTCTAACACCAAACCTGAGATCCTTCCGATAGCATGAGATGTGATATCTCAATGCTTCTAATACCAAACCTGAGATCATTCCTATAACACGAGATGTAATATCAAAATCCTTCCCCTTCCAAACCTGAGACCCTCCCTTTAGCATGAGATGTGATATCCAACTCCTTCCCATTCCAATCCTGAGACCCTTCCTATAGCATGAAATGTGATATCTCAATGCTTATACCAAACCTGAGACCCATCCATTAGCATGAGATGTGATATCCAACTCCTTCCCATTCCAATCCTGAGACCCGTCCTATAGCATGAGATGTGATATCTCAATGCTTATACCAAACCTGAGACCCTTCCTATAGCATGAGATGTGATATCCAACTACTTCCCATTCCAATCCTGAGACCCTTCCTATAGCATGAGATGTGATATCCAACTCCTTCCCTTTCCAAACCTGAGAGCCTATCTATAGCATGAGATGTGATATCTAAGTCCTTCCCATTCCAATCCTGAGACCCTTCCTATAGCATGAGATGTGATATCTCAATGCTTCTAATACCAAACCTGAGATCCTTCCTCTAACATGAAATGTGATATCCAACTCCTTCCCATTCCAAACCTGAGAGCCTATCTGTAGCATGAGATGTGATATCCAACTCCTTCCCATTCCAATCCTGAGACACTTCCGATAGCAGAGATGTGATATCTCAATGCTTATACCAAACCTGAGACCCTTCCTATAACATGAGATGTGATATCCAACTCCTTCCCGTTCCAAACCTGAGACTCTTCCTTTAGCATGAGATGCGATATCCAGCTCCTTCCCATTCCAATCCTGAGACACTTCCGATAGCATGAGATGTGATATCTCAATGCTTCTAATATCAAAACTGAGACCCTCCCTTTAGCATGAGATGTGATATCCAACTCCTTCCCATTCCAGTCCTGAGACCCTTCCTATAGCATGAGATATGATATCTCAATACTTCTAATACCAAACCTGAGATCCTTCTGATAACATGAGATGTGATATCCAAATCCTTCACCTTCCAAACCTGAGACCCTCCCTTTAGCATGAGATGTGATATCCAACTCCTTCCCATTCCAATCCTGAGACCCTTCTGATAGCATGAGATGTGATATCTCAAGGCTTCTAATACCAAACCTGAGATCCTTCCGATAGCATGAGATGTGATATCTCAATGCTTCTAATACCAAACCTGAGATCCTTCCTATAACATGAGATGTGATATCCAAATCCTTCCCCTTCCAAACCTGAGACCCTTCCTTTAGCATGAGATGTGATATCCAACTCCTTCCCATTCCATTCCTGAGACCCTTCTGATAGCATGATATGTGATATCTCAATGCCTCTAATACCAAACCTGAGATCCTACCTCTAACATGAAATGTGATATCCAACTCTTTCCCTTTCCAAACCTGAGAGACTTCCTAAAGCTTGAGATGTGATATCCAAGTCCTTCCCATTCCAATTCTGAGACCTTTCCTATACCATGAGACTTGATATCTCAATGGTTCTAATACCAAACCTGAGACCCGTCCTATAACATGAGATGTGATATCCAAATCCTTCCCCTTCCAAACCTTAGACCCTTCCTTTATCATGAGATGTGATATCCAACTCCTTCCCATTCCAATCCTGAGACCCTTCCGATATCATGAGATGTGATATCTCAATGCTTCTAATATCAAACTTGAGACCCTCCCTATTAATGAGATGTGATATCCAAGTCCTTCCCATTCCAATCCTGAGACCCTTGTTATAGCATGAGATGTGATATCTCAATGCTTCTAATACCAAACATGAGACCCTTCCTATAACATGAGATGGGAATATCCAACTCCTTCCCATTCCAATCCTGAGACCTCTCCGATAGCAGAGATGTGATATCTCAATGCTTATACCAAACCTGAGATCCTTCCTATAACATGAGATGTGATATCCAATTCCTTCCCATTCCAATCCTGAGACACTTCCTATAGCATGAGATGTGATATCTCACTGCTTATACCAAACCTGAGACCCTTCCTATAGCATGAGATGTGATATCCAACTCCTTCCCATTCCAATCCTGAGACCCTTCCTATAGCATGAGATGTGATATCTCAATGCTTCTTATATCAAACTTGAGACCCTCCCTATAGCATGAGATGTGATATCCAAGTCCTTCCCATTCCAATCCTGAGACACTTCCTATAGCATGAGATGTGATATCTCAATGCTTCTAATACCAAACCTGAGACTCTTCCTATAACATGAGATGGGATATCCAACTCCTTCCCATTCCAATCCTGAGACCCTTCCGATAGCAGAGATGTGATATCTCAATGCTTATACCAAACCTGAGACCCTTCCTATGGCATGAGATGTCATATACAACTCCTTCCCATTCCAATCCTGAGACCCTTCCTATAGCATGAGATGTGATATCTCAATGCTTATACCAAACCTGAGACCCTTCATATAGCATGAGATGTGATATCCAACTCCTTCCCATTCCAATCCTGAGACCCTTCCTATAGCATGAGATGTGATGTCTCAGTGCTTCTAATACCAAACTTGAGATCCTTCCTATAACATGAGATGTGATATCCAACTCCTTCCCAATCCAATCCTGAGACCCTTCCTATAGCATGAGATGTGATATCTCAATGCTTATACCAAACCTGAGACCCTTCCTATAGCATGAGATGTGATATCCAACTCCTTCCCATTCCAATCCTGAGACCCTTCCTATAGCATGAGATGTTATATCCAACTACTTCCCATTCCAATCCTAAGACCCTTCCTATAGCATGAGATGTGATATCCAACTCCTTCCCTTCCCAAACCTGAGAGCCTATCTATAGCATGAGATGTGATATCCAAGTCCTTCCCATTCCAATCCTGAGACACTTCCTATAGCATGAGATGTGATATCTCAATGCTTCTAATACCAAACCTGAGATCCTTCCTCTAACATGAAATGTGATATCCAACTCCTTCCCGTTCCAAACCTGAGAGCCTATCTATAGCATGAGATGTGATATCCAAGTCCTTCCCATTCCAATCCTTAGACCCTTCCTACAGCATGCAATATGATATTTCAATGATTCTAATAACAAACCTGAGACCCGTCCTATAACATGAGATGGGATATCCAACTCCTTCCCATTCCAATCCTGAGACACTTCCGATAGCAGAGATGTGATATCTCAATGCTTATACCAAACCTGAGACCCTTCCTATAACATGAGATGTGATATCCAACTCCTTCCCGTTCCAAACCTGAGCCCCTTCCTTTAGCATGAGATGTGATATCCAGCTCCTTCCCATTCCAATCCTGAGACACTTCCGATAGCATGAGATGTGATATCTCAATGCTTCTAATATCAAAACTGAGACCCTCCCTATAGCATGATATGTGATATCTAAGTCCTTGCCATTCCAATCCTGAGACCCTTCCTATAGCATGAGATGTGATATCTCAATGCTTCTACCAAACCTGAGACCCTTCCTTTAGCATGAGATGTGATATCCAACACTTTCCCATTCCAGTCCTGAGACCCTTCCTATAGCATGAGATATGATATCTCAATACTTCTAATACCAAACCTGAGATCCTTCCGATAACATGAGATGTGATATCCAACTCCTTCCCATTCCAATCCTGAGACCCTTCCTATAGCATGAGAAGTGATATCTCCATGCTTATACCAAACCTGAGACCCTTCCTATAGCATGAGATGTGATATTCAACTCCTTCCCATTCCAATCCTGAGACACTTCCTATAGCATGAGAAGTGATATCTCCATGCGTATACCAAACCTGAGACCCTTCCTATAGCATGAGATGTGATATCCAAATCCTTCCCAATCCAATCCTGAGACCCTTCCTATAGCATGAGATGTGATATCTCAATGCTTATACCAAACCAGGGACCCGTCCTATAACATGAGATGGGATATCCAACTCCTTCCCATTTCAATCCTGAGCCACTTCCGATAGCAGAGATGTGATATCTCAATGCTTATACCAAACCTGAGACCCTTCCTATAACATGAGATGTGATATCCAACTCATTCCCGTTCCAAACCTGAGACACTTCCTATAGCATATGTGATATCCAACTCCTTCCCATTCCAAACATGAGACCCTTCCTATAGCAAGAATGTAATATCCAACTCCTACCCATTCCAATCCTGAGACCATTCCTATAGCATGAGATGTGATATATTAATGCTTCTAATACCAAACCTGAGATCCTTCCTATGACATGAAATGTGATATCCAAATCCTTCCCATTCCAAACCTGAGACCCTTCCTACAGCATGCGATGTGATATCTCAATGCTTCTAATATCAAACCTGAGACCCGTCCTATAACATGAGATGGGATATCCAACTCCTTCCCGTTCCAAACCTGATACCCTTCCTATAGCATGAGATGTGATATCCAATTCCTTCCCATCCCATTACTAAGACACCTCCGATAGCAGAGATGTGATATCTCAATGCTTATACCAAACCTGAGACTCTTCCTATAACATGAGATGTGATATCCAACTCCTTCCCATTCTAAACCTGAGACCCTTCCTATAGCATGAGATGTGATATCCAATTCCTTCCCATTCCAATCCTGAGACCCTTCCGATAGCATGAGATGTGATATCTCAATGCTTCTAATACCAAACTTGTGATCCTTCCTATAATAAGAGATGTGATATCCAAATCCTTCGCCTTCCAAACCTGAGACCCTCCCTTTAGCATGAGATGTGATATCTCAATGCCTCTAATACCAAACCTGAGATCCTTCCTCTAACATGAGATGTGATATCCAAATCCTTCCCCTTCCAAACCTGAGACCCTCCCTTTAGCATGAGATGTGATATTCAACTCCTTCCCATTCCAATCCTGAGACCCTTCTGATAGCATGAGATGTGATATCTCAATGCCTCTAATACCAAACCTGAGATCCTACCTCTAACATGAAATGTGATATCCAACTCCTTCCCTTTCCAAACGTGGGACCCTCCCTATAGCATGAGATGTGATATCTCAATGCTTCTACCAAACCTGAGACCCTTCCTTTAGCATGAGATGTGATATCCAACTCATTCCCATTCCAGTCCTGAGACCCTTCCTATAGCATGAGATATGATATCTCAATACTTCTAATACCAAACCTGAGATCCTTCCGATAACATGAGATGTGATATCCAAATCCTTCCCCTTCCAAACCTGAGACCCTCCCTTTAGCATGAGATGTGATATCCAACTCCTTCCCATTCCAATCCTGGGACCCTTCTGATAGCATGAGATGTGATATCTCAATGCTTCTAATACCAAACCTGAGATCCTTCCTATAACATGAGATGTGATATCCAACTCCTTCCCATTCCAATCCTGAGACCCTTCCTATAGCATGAGAAGTGATATCTCCATGCTTATACCAAACCTGAGACCCTTCCTATAGCATGAGATGTGATATTCAACTCCTTCCCATTCCAATCCTGAGACCCTTCCTATAGCATGAGAAGTGATATCTCCATGCGTATACCAAACCTGAGACCCTTCCTATAGCATGAGATGTGATATCCAAATCCTTCCCATTCCAATCCTGAGACCCTTCCTATAGCATGAGATGTGATATCTCAATGCTTATACCAAACCAGAGACCCGTCCTATAACATGAGATGGGATATCCAACTCCTTCCCATTCCAAACCTGAGCCACTTCCGATAGCAGAGATGTGATATCTCAATGCTTATACCAAACCTGAGACCCTTCCTATAACATGAGATGTGATATCCAACTCATTCCCGTTCCAAACCTGAGACACTTCCTATAGCATATGTGATATCCAACTCCTTCCCATTCCAAACATGAGACCCTTCCTATAGCAAGAATGTAATATCCAACTCCTACCCATTCCAATCCTGAGACCATTCCTATAGCATGAGATGTGATATATCAATGCTTCTAATACCAAACCTGAGATCCTTCCTATGACATGAAATGTGATATCCAAATCCTTACCATTCCAAACCTGAGACCCTTCCTACAGCATGCGATGTGATATCTCAATGCTTCTAATATCAAACCTGAGACCCGTCCTATAACATGAGATGGGATATCCAACTCCTTCCCGTTCCAAACCTGATACCCTTCCTATAGCATGAGATGTGATATCCAATTCCTTCCCATCCCAATCCTGAGACACCTCCGATAGCAGAGATGTGATATCTCAATGCTTATACCAAACCTGAGACTCTTCCTATAACATGAGATGTGATATCCAACTCCTTCCCGTTCCAAACCTGAGACCCTTCCTATAGCATGAGATGTGATATCCAATTCCTTCCCATTCCAATCCTGAGACCCTTCCGATAGCATGAGATGTGATATCTCAATGCTTCTAATACCAAACTTGTGATCCTTCCTATAATAAGAGATGTGATATCCAAATCCTTCGCCTTCCAAACCTGAGACCATCCCTTTAGCATGAGATGTGATATCTCAATGCCTCTAATACCAAACCTGAGATCCTTCCTCTAACATGAGATGTGATATCCAAATCCTTCCCCTTCCAAACCTGAGACCCTCCCTTTAGCATGAGATGTGATATCCAAATCCTTCCCATTCCAATCCTGAGACCCTTCTGATAGCATGAGATGTGATATCTCAATGCCTCTAATACCAAACCTGAGATCCTACCTCTAACATGAAATGTGATATCTAACTCCTTCCCTTTCCAAACGTGAGACCCTCCCTATAGCATGAGATCTGATATCCAAGTCCTTCCCATTCCAATCCTGAGACCCTTCCGATAGCATGAGATGTGATATCTCAATGCTTCTAATACCAAACTTGTGATCCTTCCTATAATAAGAGATGTGATATCCAAATCCTTCGCCTTCCAAACCTGAGACCCTCCCTTTAGCATGAGATGTGATATCTCAATGCTTCTAATACCAAACCTGAGACCCTTCCTATAACATAAGATGGGATATCCAACTCCTTCCCATTCCAATCCTGAGACCCTTCCGATAGCAGAGATGTGATATCTCAATGCTTATACCAAACCTGAGACTCTTCCTATAACATGAGATGTGATATCCAACTCCTTCCCGTTCCAAACCTGAGACCCTTCCTATAGCATGAGATGTGATATCCAATTCCTTCCCATTCCAATCCTGAGACCCTTCCGATAGCATGAGATGTGATATCTCAATGCTTCTAATACCAAACTTGTGATCCTTCCTATAATAAGAGATGTGATATCCAAATCCTTCGCCTTCCAAACCTGAGACCCTCCCTTTAGCATGAGATGTGATATCTCAATGCCTCTAATACCAAACCTGAGATCCTTCCTCTAACATGAGATGTGATATCCAACTCCTTCCCGTTCCAAACCTGAGACCCTTCCTATAGCATGAGATGTGATATCCAATTCCTTCCCATTCCAATCCTGAGACCCTTCCGATAGCATGAGATGTGATATCTCAATGCTTCTAATACCAAACTTGTGATCCTTCCTATAATAAGAGATGTGATATCCAAATCCTTCCCCTTCCAAACCTGAGACCTTTCCTTTAGCATGAGATGTGATATCCAGCTCCTTCCCATTCCAATCCTGAGACACTTCCGATAGCATGAGATGTGATATCTCAATGCTTCTAATATCAAAACTGAGACCCTCCCTATAGCATGATATGTGATATCTAAGTCCTTGCCATTCCAATCCTGAGACCCTTCCTATAGCATGAGATGTGATATCTCAATGCTTCTACCAAACCTGAGACCCTTCCTTTAGCATGAGATGTGATATCCAACTCCTTCCCATTCCAGTCCTGAGACCCTTCCTATAGCATGAGATATGATATCTCAATACTTCTAATACCAAACCTGAGATCCTTCCGATAACATGAGATGTGATATCCAAATCCTTCCGCTTCCAAACCTGAGACCCTCCCTTTAGCATGAGATGTGATATCCAACTCCTTCCCATTCCAATCCTGGGACCCTTCTGATAGCATGAGATGTGATATCTCAATGCTTCTAATACCAAACTTGAGATCCTTCCTATAACATGAGATGTGATATCCAACTCCTTCCCATTCCAATCCTGAGACCCTTCCTATAGCATGAGAAGTGATATCTCCATGCTTATACCAAACCTGAGACCCTTCCTATAGCATGAGATGTGATATTCAACTCCTTCCCATTCCAATCCTGAGACCCTTCCTATAGCATGAGAAGTGATATCTCCATGCGTATGCCAAACCTGAGACCCTTCCTATAGCATGAGATGTGATATCCAAATCCTTCCCATTCCAATCCTGAGACCCTTCCTATAGCATGAGATGTGATATCTCAATGCTTATACCAAACCAGAGACCCGTCCTATAACGAGATGGGATATCCAACTCCTTCCCATTCCAATCCTGAGCCACTTCCGATAGCAGAGATGTGATATCTCAATGCTTATACCAAAGCTGAGACCCTTCCTATAACATGAGATGTGATATCCAACTCATTCCCGTTCCAAACCTGAGACACTTCCTTTAGCATGAGATGTGATATCTCAATGCCTCTAATACCAAACCTGAGATCCTACCTCTAACATGAAATGTGATATCCAACTCCTTCCCTTTCCAAATGTGAGACCCTCCCTATAGCATGAGATCTGATATCCAAGTCCTTCCCATTCCAATCCTGAGACCCTTCCTATAGCATGAGATGTGATATCTCAATGCTTCTAATACCAAACCTGAGACCCTTCCTATAACATAAGATGGGATATCCAACTCCTTCCCATTCCAATCCTGAGACCCTTCCGATAGCAGAGATGTGATATCTCAATGCTTATACCAAACCTGAGACCCTTCCTGTGGCATGAGATGTCATATACAACTCCTTCCCATTCCAATCCTGAGACCCTTCCTATAGCATGAGATGTGATATCCAACTCCTTCCCATTCCAATCCTGAGACCCTTCCTATAGCATGAGATTTGATATCTCAATGCTTCTAACACCAAACCTGAGATCCTTCCGATAGCATGAGATGTGATATCTCAATGCTTCTAATACCAAACCTGAGATCATTCCTATAACACGAGATGTAATATCCAAATCCTTCCCCTTCCAAACCTGAGACCCTCCCTTTAGCATGAGATGTGATATCCAACTCCTTCCCATTCCAATCCTGAGACCCTTCCTATAGCATGAAATGTGATATCTCAATGCTTATACCAAACCTGAGACCCATCCATTAGCATGAGATGTGATATCCAACTCCTTCCCATTCCAATCCTGAGACCCTTCCTATAGCATGAGATGTGATGTCTCAATGCTTCTAATACCAAACCTTAGATCCTTCCTATAACATGAGATGTGATATCCAACTCCTTCCATTCCAATCCTGAGACCCGTCCTATAGCATGAGATGTGATATCTCAATGCTTATACCAAACCTGAGACCCTTCCTATAGCATGAGATGTGATATCCAACTACTTCCCATTCCAATCCTGAGACCCTTCCTATAGCATGAAATGTGATATCCAACTCCTTCCCTTTCCAAACCTGAGAGCCTATCTATAGCATGAGATGTGATATCTAAGTCCTTCCCATTCCAATCCTGAGACCCTTCCTATAGCATGAGATGTGATATCTCAATGCTTCGAATACCAAACCTGAGATCCTTCCTCTAACATGAAATGTGATATCCAACTCCTTCCCATTCCAAACCTGAGAGCCTATCTGTAGCATGAGATGTGATATCCAAGTCCTTCCCATTCCAATCCTTAGACCCTTCCTACAGCATGCAATATGATATCTCAATGATTCTAATAACAAACCTGAGACCCGTCCTATAACATGAGATGGGATATCCAACTCCTTCCCATTCCAATCCTGAGACACTTCCGATAGCAGAGATGTGATATCTCAATGCTTATACCAAACCTGAGACCCTTCTTATAACATGAGATGTGATATCCAACTCCTTCCCGTTCCAAACCTGAGACTCTTCCTTTAGCATGAGATGCGATATCCAGCTCCTTCCCATTCCAATCCTGAGACACTTCCGATAGCATGAGATGTGATATCTCAATGCTTCTAATATCAAAACTGAGACCCTCCCTTTAGCATGAGATGTGATATCCAACTCCTTGCCATTCCAGTCCTGAGACCCTTCCTATAGCATGAGATATGATATCTCAATACTTCTAATACCAAACCTGAGATCCTTCTGATAACATGAGATGTGATATCCAAATCCTTCCCCTTCCAAACCTGAGACCCTCCCTTTAGCATGAGATGTAATATCCAACTCCTTCCCATTCCAATCCTGAGACCCTTCTGATAGCATGAGATGTGATATCTCAAGGCTTCTAATACCAAACCTGAGATCCTTCCGATAGCATGAGATGTGACATCTCAATGCTTCTAATACCAAACCTGAGATCCTTCCTATAACATGAGATGTGATATCCAAATCCTTCCCCTTCCAAACCTGAGACCCTTCCTTTAGCATGAGATGTGATATCCAACTCCTTCCCATTCCATTCCTGAGACCCTTCTGTTAGCATGATATGTGATATCTCAATGCCTCTAATACCAAACCTGAGATCCTACCTCTAACATGAAATGTGATATCCAACTCTTTCCCTTTCCAAACCTGAGAGACTTCCTATAGCATGAGATGTGATATCCAAGTCCTTCCCATTCCAATCCTGAGACCCTTCCTATAGCTTGAGATGTGATATCCAACTCCTTCCCATTCCAATTCTGAGACCCTTCCTATACCATGAGACTTGATATCTCAAAGGTTCTAATACCAAACCTGAGACCCGTCCTATAACATGAGATGTGATATCCAAATCCTTCCCCTTCCAAACCTTAGACCCTTCGTTTATCATGAGATGTGATATCCAACTCCTTCCATTCCAATCCTGAGACCCTTCCGATATCATGAGATGTGATATCTCAATGCTTCTAATATCAAACTTGAGACCCTCCCTATTAATGAGATGTGATATCCAAGTCCTTCCCATTCCAATCCTGAGACCCTTCCTATAGCATGAGATGTGATATCTCAATGCTTCTAATACCAAACATGAGACCCTTACTATAACATGAGATGGGAATATCCAACTCCTTCCCATTCCAATCCTGAGACCTCTCCGATAGCAGAGATGTGATATCTCAATGCTTATACCAAACCTGAGATCCTTCCTATAACATGAGATGTGATATCCAATTCCTTCCCATTCCAATCCTGAGACACTTCCTATAGCATGAGATGTGATATCTCAATGCTTATACCAAACCTGAGACCCTTCCTATAGCATGAGATGTGATATCCAACTCCTTCCCATTCCAATCCTGAGACCCTTCCTATAGCATGAGATGTGATGTCTCAGTGCTTCTAATACCAAACCTGAGATCCTTCCTATAACATGAGATGTGATATCCAACTCCTTCCCAATCCAATCCTGAGACCCTTCCTATAGCATGAGATGTGATATCTCAATGCTTATACCAAACCTGAGAATCTTCCTATAGCATGAGATGTGATATCCAACTCCTTCCCATTCCAACCCTGAGACCCTTCCTATAGCATGAGATGTTATATCCAACTACTTCCCATTCCAATCCTGAGACCCTTCCTATAGCATGAGATGTGATATCCAACTCCTTCCCTTTCCAAACCTGAGAGCCTATCTATAGCATGAGATGTGATATCCAAGTCCTTCCCATTCCAATCCTGAGACCCTTCCTATAGCATGAGATGTGATATCTCAATGCTTCTAATACCAAACCTGAGATCCTTCCTCTAACATGAAATGTGATATCCAACTCCTTCCCGTTCCAAACCTGAGAGCCTATCTATAGCATGAGATGTGATATCCAAGTCCTTCCCATTCCAATCCTTAGACCCTTCCTACAGCATGCAATATGATATCTCAATGATTCTAATAACAAACCTGAGACCCGTCCTATAACATGAGATGGGATATCCAACTCCTTCCCATTCCAATCCTGAGACACTTCCGATAGCAGAGATGTGATATCTCAATGCTTATACCAAACCTGAGACCCTTCCTATAACATGAGATGTGATATCCAACTCCTTCCCGTTCCAAACCTGAGCCCCTTCCTTTAGCATGAGATGTGATATCCAGCTCCTTCCCATTCCAATCCTGAGACACTTCCGATAGCATGAGATGTGATATCTCAATGCTTCTAATATCAAAACTGAGACCCTCCCTATAGCATGATATGTGATATCTAAGTCCTTGCCATTCCAATCCTGAGACCCTTCCTATAGCATGAGATGTGATATCTCAATGCTTCTACCAAACCTGAGACCCTTCCTTTAGCATGAGATGTGATATCCAACTCCTTCCCATTCCAGTCCTGAGACCCTTCCTATAGCATGAGATATGATATCTCAATACTTCTAATACCAAACCTGAGATCCTTCCGATAACATGAGATGTGATATCCAAATCCTTCCGCTTCCAAACCTGAGACCCTCCCTTTAGCATGAGACGTGATATCCAACTCCTTCCCATTCCAATCCTGGGACCCTTCTGATAGCATGAGATGTGATATCTCAATGCTTCTAATACCAAACCTGAGATCCTTCCTATAACATGAGATGTGATATTCAACTCCTTCCCATTCCAATCCTGAGACCCTTCCTATAGCATGAGAAGTGATATCGCCATGCGTATACCAAACCTGAGACCCTTCCTATAGCATGAGATGTGATATCCAAATCCTTCCCATTCCAATCCTGAGACCCTTCCTATAGCATGAGATGTGATATCTCAATGCTTATACCAAACCAGAGACCCGTCCTATAACATGAGATGGGATATCCAACTCCTTCCCATTTCAATCCTGAGCCACTTCCGATAGCAGAGATGTGATATCTCAATGCTTATACCAAACCTGAGACCCTTCCTATAACATGAGATGTGATATCCAACTCATTCCCGTTCCAAACCTGAGACACTTCCTATAGCATATGTGATATCCAACTCCTTCCCATTCCAAACATGAGACCCTTCCTATAGCAAGAATGTAATATCCAACTCCTACCCATTCCAATCCTGAGACCATTCCTATAGCATGAGATGTGATATATCAATGCTTCTAATACCAAACCTGAGATCCTTCCTATGACATGAAATGTGATATCCAAATCCTTCCCATTCCAAACCTGAGACCCTTCCTACAGCATGCGATGTGATATCTCAATGCTTCTAATATCAAACCTGAGACCCGTCCTATAACATGAGATGGGATATCCAACTCCTTCCCGTTCCAAACCTGATACCCTTCCTATAGCATGAGATGTGATATCCAATTCCTTCCCATCCCAATCCTGAGACACCTCCGATAGCAGAGATGTGATATCTCAATGCTTATACCAAACCTGAGACTCTTCCTATAACATGAGATGTGATATCCAACTCCTTCCCGTTCCAAACCTGAGACCCATCCTATAGCACGAGATGTGATATCCAATTCCTTCCCATTCCAATCCTGAGACACTTCCGATAGCATGAGATGTGATATCTCAATGCTTCTAATACCAAACTTGTGATCCTTCCTATAATAAGAGGTGATATCCAAATCCTTCGCCTTCCAAACCTGAGACCCTCCCTTTAGCATGAGATGTGATATCTCAATGCCTCTAATACCAAACCTGAGATCCTTCCTCTAACATGAGATGTGATATCCAAATCCTTCCCCTTCCAAACCTGAGACCCTCCCTTTAGCATGAGATGTGATTTCCAACTCCTTCCCATTCCAATCCTGAGACCCTTCTGATAGCATGAGATGTGATATCTCAATGCCTCTAATACCAAACCTGAGATCCTACCTCTAACATGAAATGTGATATCCAACTCCTTCCCTTTCCAAACGTGAGACCCTCCCTATAGCATGAGATCTGATATCCAAGTCCTTCCCATTCCAATCCTGAGACCCTTCCTATAGCATGAGATGTGATATCTCAATGCTTCTAATACCAAACCTGAGACCCTTCCTATAACATAAGATGGGATATCCAACTCCTTCCCATTCCAATCCTGAGACCCTTCCGATAGCAGAGATGTGATATCTCAATGCTTATACCAAACCTGAGACCCTTCCTGTGGCATGAGATGTCATATACAACTCCTTCCCATTCCAATCCTGAGACCCTTCCTATAGCATGAGATGTGATATCCAACTCCTTCCCATTCCAATCCTGAGACCCTTCCTATAGCATGAGATTTGATATCTCAATGCTTCTAACACCAAACCTGAGATCCTTCCGATAGCATGAGATGTGATATCTCAATGCTTCTAATACCAAACCTGAGATCATTCCTATAACACGAGATGTAATATCCAAATCCTTCCCCTTCCAAACCTGAGACCCTCCCTTTATCATGAGATGTGATATCCAACTCCTTCCCATTCCAATCCTGAGACCCTTCCTATAGCATGATATGTGATGTCTCAATGCTTCTAATACCAAACCTGAGATCCTTCCTATAACATGAGATGTGATATCCAACTCCTTCCAATTCCAATCCTGAGACACTTCCTATAGCATGAGAAGTGATATCTCAATGCTTATACCAAACCTGAGACCCTTCCTACGGCATGAGATGTCATATACAACTCCTTCCCATTCCAATCCTGAGACCCTTTCTATAGCATGAGATGTGATATCTCAATGCTTATACCAAACCTGAGACCCTTCCTATAGCATGAGATGTGATATCCAACTCCTTCCCATTCCAATCCTGAGACCCTTCCTATAGCATGAGATGTGATGTCTCAATGCTTCCAATACCAAACCTGAGATCCTTCCTATAACATGAGATGTGATATCCAACTCCTTCCATTCCAATCCTGAGATCCGTCCTATAGCATGAGATGTGATATCTCAATGCTTATACCAAACCTGAGACCCTTCCTATAGCATGAGATGTGATATCCAACTACTTCCCATTCCAATCCTGAGACCCTTCCTATAGCATGAGATGTGATATACAACTCCTTCCCTTTCCAAACCTGAGAGCCTATCTATAGCATGAGATGTGATATCCAAGTCCTTCCCATTCCAATCCTGAGACCCTTCCTATAGCATGAGATGTGATATCTCAATGCTTCTAATACCAAACCTGAGACCCTTCCGATAGCATGAGATGTGATATCCAACTCCTTCCCATTCCAATCCTGAGACCCTTCCTATAGCATGAGATGTGATATCCAACTCCTTCCATTCCAATCCTGAGACCCGTCCTATAGCATGAGATGTGATATCTCAATGCTTATACCAAACCAAAGACCCTTCGTATAGCATGAGATGTGATATCCAACTACTTCCCATTCCAATCCTGAGACCCTTCCTATAGCATGAGATGTGATATCCAACTCCTTCCCTTTCCAAACCTGAGAGCCTATCTATAGCATGATATGGGATATCCAACTCCTTCCCATTCCAATCCTGAGACACTTCCGATAGCAGAGATGTGTTATCTCAATGGGCCTCATTACGACCCAGGCGGATTTCGCGGTGCTAAATGCACCGCGAAGCATGGCGGAAAGCCGCCGATAGCGCCATGGGGGTTGGCGGATTTACCGCCCCATTCCGACCTCGGCGGAGCGGTAAATCCCCAATCCCCATTCTGCCCTTCCCCATTCCCATTTTTGCCCCATAGGGTATAATGGGAGTGGGGAAGGAGTTAATTACGCCACCGTAAAATACGGTGGCGTAATTAACAACGAGGTCCCGTAGCGCCATGGTTTTCTCCGGCTGGTAAAACCAGGCGGAGAAAACCTCCATGGCGCTACGGGAACTCGTAGTATGGCGGAGAGGTACGCCATGCACTACGCTGGCGTAATACCCTCTCCGCCAGGGTCCTAATGAGGCCCAATGCTTATACCACACCTGAGACCCTTCCTATAACATGAGATGTGATATCCAACTCCTTCCCGTTCCAAACCTGAGACCCTTCCTTTAGCATGAGATGTGATATCCAGCTCCTTCCCATTCCAATCCTGAGACACTTCCGATAGCATGAGATGTGATATCTCAATGCTTCTAATATCAAAACTGAGACCCTCCCTATAGCATGATATGTGATATCTAAGTCCTTCCCATTCCAATCCTGAGACCCTTCCTATAGCATGAGATGTGATATCTCAATGCTTCTACCAAACCTGAGACCCTTCCTTTAGCATGAGATGTGATATCCAACTCCTTCCCATTCCAGTCCTGAGACCCTTCCTATAGCATGAGATATGACATCTCAATACTTCTAATACCAAACCTGAGATCCTTCCGATAACATGAGATGTGATATCCAAATCCTTCCCCTTCCAAACCTGAGACCCTCCCTTTAGCATGAGATGTGATATCCAACTCCTTCCCATTCCAATCCTGAGACCCTTCTGATAGCATGAGATGTGATATCTCAATGCTTCTAATACCAAACCTGAGATCCTTCCTATAACATGAGATGTGATATCCAACTCCTTCCCATTCCAATCCTGAGACCCTTCCTATAGCATGAGAAGTGATATCTCCATGCGTATACCAAACCTGAGACCCTTCCTATAGCATGAGATGTGATATCCAAATCCTTCCCATTCGAATCCTGAGACCCTTCCTATAGCATGAGATGTGATATCTCAATGCTTATACCAAACCAGAGACCCGTCCTATAACATGAGATGGGATATCCAACTCCTTCCCATTCCAATCCTGAGCCACTTCCGATAACAGAGATGTGATATCTCAATGCTTATACCAAAACTGAGACCCTTCCTATAACATGAGATGTGATATCCAACTCATTCCCATTCCAAACCTGAGACACTTCCTATAGCATATGTGATATCCAACTCCTTCCCATTCCAAACATGAGACCCTTCCTATAGCAAGAATGTAATATCCAACTCCTAACCATTCCAATCCTGAGACCATTCCTATAGCATGAGATGTGATATATCAATGCTTCTAATAACAAACCTGAGATCCTTCCTATGACATGAAATGTGATATCCTAATCCTTCCCATTCCAAACCTGAGACCCTTCCTACAGCATGCGATGTGATATCTCAATGCTTCTAATATCAAACCTGAGACCCGTCCTATAACATGAGATGGGATATCCAACTCCTTCCCGTTCCACACCTGATACCCTTCCTATAGCATGAGATGTGATATCCAATTCCTTCCCATCCCAATCCTGAGACACCTCCGATAGCAGAGATGTGATATCGCAATGCTTATACCAAACCTGAGACTCTTCCTATAACATGAGATGTGATATCCGACTCCTTCCCGTTCCAAACCTGAGACCCTTCCTATAGCATGAGATGTGATATCCAACTCCTTCCCATTCCAATCCTGAGACCCTTCCGATAGCATGAGATGTGATATCTCAATGCTTCTAATACCAAACCTGAGATCCTTCCTATAACATGAGATGTGATATCCAACTCCTTCCCATTCCAATCCTGAGACCCTTCCTATAGCATGAGAAGTGATATCTCCATGCTTATACCAAACCTGAGACCCTTCCTATAGCATGAGATGTGATATCCAACTCCTTCCCATTCCAATCCTGAGACCCTTCCTATAGCATGAGAAGTGATATCTCCATGTGTATACCAAACCTGAGACCCTTCCTATAGCATGAGATGTGATATCCAAATCCTTCCCATTCCAATCCTGAGACCCTTCCTATAGCATGAGATGTGATATCTCAATGCTTATACCAAACCAGAGACCCGTCCTATAACATGAGATGGGATATCCAACTCCTTCCCATTCCAATCCTGAGCCACTTCCGATAGCAGAGATGTGATATCTCAATGCTTATACCAAACCTGAGACCCTTCCTATAACATGAGATGTGATATCCAACTCATTATCGTTCAAAACCTGAGACACTTCCTATAGCATATGTGATATCCAACTCCTTCCCATTCCAAACATGAGATCCTTCCTATAGCAAGAATGTAATATCCAACTCCTACCCATTCCAATCCTGAGACCATTCCTATAGCATGAGATGTGATATATCAATGCTTCTAATACCAAACCTGAGATCCTTCCTATGACATGAAATGTGATATTCAAATCCTTCCCATTCCAAACCTGATACCCTTCCTACAGCATGCGATGTGATATCTCAATGCTTCTAATATCAAACCTGAGACCCGTCCTATAACATGAGATGGGATATCCAACTCCTTCCCGTTCCAAACCTGATACCCTTCCTATAGCATGAGATGTGATATCCAATTCCTTCCCATCCCAATCCTGAGACACCTCCGATAGCATGAGATGTGATATCTCAATGCTTCTAATACCAAACCTGAGATCCTTCCTATAACATGAGATGTGATATCCAACTCCTTCCCATTCCAATCCTGAGACCCTTCCTATAGCATGAGAAGTGATATATCCATGCTTATACCAAACCTGAGACCCTTCCTATAGCATGAGATGTGATATCCAACTCCTTCCCATTCCAATCCTGAGACCCTTCCTATAGCATGAGAAGTGATATCTCCATGTGTATACCAAACCTGAGACCCTTCCTATAGCATGAGATGTGATATCCAAATCCTTCCCATTCCAATCCTGAGACCCTTCCTATAGCATGAGATGTGATATCTCAATGCTTATACCAAACCAGAGACCCGTCCTATAACATGAGATGGGATATCCAACTCCTTCCCATTCCAATCCTGAGCCACTTCCGATAGCAGATATGTGATATCTCAATGCTTATACCAAACCTGAGACCCTTCCTATAACATGAGATGTGATATCCAACTCATTCCCGTTCCAAACCTGAGACACTTCCTATAGCATATGTGATATCCAACTCCTTCCCATTCCAAACATGAGACCCTTCCTATAGCAAGAATGTAATATCCAACTCCTACCCATTCCAATCCTGAGACCATTCCTATAGCATGAGATGTGATATATCAATGCTTCTAATACCAAACCTGAGATCCTTCATATGACATGAAATGTGATATCCAAATCCTTCCCATTCCAAACCTGAGACCCTTCCTACAGCATGCGATGTGATATCTCAATGCTTCTAATATCAAACCTGAGACCCGTCCTATAACATGAGATGGGATATCCAACTCCTTCCCGTTCCAAACCTGATACCCTTCCTATAGCATGAGTTGTGATATCCAATTCCTTCCCATCCCAATCCTGAGACACCTCTGATAGCAGAGATGTGATATCTCAATGCTTATACCAAACCTGAGACTCTTCCTATAACATGAGATGTGATATCCGACTCCTTCCCGTTCCAAACCTGAGACCCTTCCTATAGCATGAGATGTGATATCCAACTCCTTCCCATTCCAATCCGGAGAACCTTCCGATAGCATGAGATGTGATATCTCAATGCTTCTAATACCAAACCTGAGATCCTTCCTATAACATGAGATGTGATATCCAACTCCTTCCCATTCCAATCCTGAGACCCTTCCTATAGCATGAGAAGTGATATCTCCATGCTTATACCAAACCTGAGACCCTTCCTATAGCATGAGATGTGATATCCAACTCCTTCCCATTCCAATCCTGAGACCCTTCCTATAGCATGAGAAGTGATATCTCCATGTGTATACCAAACCTGAGACCCTTCCTATAGCATGAGATGTGATATCCAAATCCTTCCCATTCCAATCCTGAGACCCTTCCTATAGCATGAGATGTGATATCTCAATGCTTATACCAAACCAGAGACCCGTCCTATAACATGAGATGGGATATCCAACTCCTTCCCATTCCAATCCTGAGCCACTTCCGATAGCAGATATGTGATATCTCAATGCTTATACCAAACCTGAGACCCTTCCTATAACATGAGATGTGATATCCAACTCATTCCCGTTCCAAACCTGAGACACTTCCTATAGCATATGTGATATCCAACTCCTTCCCATTCCAAACATGAGACCCTTCCTATAGCAAGAATGTAATATCCAACTCCTACCCATTCCAATCCTGAGACCATTCCTATAGCATGAGATGTGATATATCAATGCTTCTAATACCAAACCTGAGATCCTTCCTATGACATGAAATGTGATATCCAAATCCTTCCCATTCCAAACCTGAGACCCTTCCTACAGCATGCGATGTGATATCTCAATGCTTCTAATATCAAACCTGAGACCCGTCCTATAACATGAGATGGGATATCCAACTCCTTCCCGTTCCAAACCTGATACCCTTCCTATAGCATGAGATGTGATATCCAATTCCTTCCCATCCCAATCCTGGGACACCTCCGATAGCATGAGATGTGACATCTCAATGCTTCTAATACCAAACCTGAGATCCTTCCTATAACATGAGATGTGATATCCAACTCCTTCCCATTCCAATCCTGAGACCCTTCCTATAGCATGAGAAGTGATATCTCCATGCTTATACCAAACCTGAGACCCTTCCTATAGCATGAGATGTGATATCCAACTCCTTCCCATTCCAATCCTGAGACCCTTCGTATAGCATGAGAAGTGATATCTCCATGTGTATACCAAACCGAGACCCTTCCTATAGCATGAGATGTGATATCCAAATCCTTCCCATTCCAATCCTGAGACCCTTCCTATAGCATGAGATGTGAGATCTCAATGCTTATACCAAACCAGAGACCCGTCCTATAACATGAGATGGGATATCCAACTCCTTCCCATTCCAATCCTGAGCCACTTCCGATAGCAGAGATGTGATATCTCAATGCTTAAACCAAACCTGAGACCCTTCCTATAACATGAGATGTGATATCCAACTCATTCCAGTTCCAAACCTGAGACACTTCCTATAGCATATGTGATATCCAACTCCTTCCCATTCCAAACATGAGACCCTTCCTATAGCAAGAATGTAATATCCAACTCCTACCCATTCCAATCCTGAGACCATTCCTATAACATGAGATGTGATATATCAATGCTTCTAATACCAAACCTGAGATCCTTCCTATGACATGAAATGTGATATCCAAATGCTTCCCATTCCAAACCTGAGACCCTTCCTACAGCATGCGATGTGATATCTCAATGCTTCTAATATCAAACCTGAGACCCGTCCTATAACATAAGATGGGATATCCAACTCCTTCCCGTTCCAAACCTGATACCCTTCCTATAGCATGAGATGTGATATCCAATTCCTTCCCATCCCAATCCTGAGACACCTCCGATAGCAGAGATGTGATATCTCAATGCTTATACCAAACCTGAGACTCTTCCTATAACATGAGATGTGATATCCAACTCCTTCCCGTTCCAAACCTGAGACCCTTCCTATAGCATGAGATGTGATATCCAATTCCTTCCCATTCCAATCCTGAGACCCTTCCGATAGCATGAGATGTGATATCTCAATGCTTCTAATACCAAACTTGTGATCCTTCCTATAATAAGAGATGTGATATCCAAATCCTTCGCCTTCCAAACCTGAGACCCTCCCTTTAGCATGAGATGTGATATCTCAATGCCTGTAATACCAAACCTGAGATCCTTCCTCTAACATGAGATGTGATATCCAAATCCTTCCCCTTCCAAACCTGAGACCCTCCCTTTAGCATGAGATGTGATATCCAACTCCTTCCCATTCCAATCCTGAGACCCTTCTGATAGCATGAGATGTGATATCTCAATGCCTCTAATACCAAACCTGAGATCCTAACTCTAACATGAAATGTGATATCCAACTCCTTCCCTTTCCAAACGTGAGACCCTCCCTATAGCATGAGATCTGATATCCAAGTCCTTCCCATTCCAATCCTGAGACCCTTCCTATAGCATGAGATGTGATATCTCAATGCTTCTAATACCAAACCTGAGACCCTTCCTATAACATGAATTGTGATATCCAAGTCCTTCCCATTCCAATCCTGAGACCTTTCCGATAGCAGAGATGTGATATCTCAATGCTTATACCAAACCTGAGACCCTTCCTGTGGCATGAGATGTCATACACAACTCCTTCCCATTCCAATCCTGAGACCCTTCCTATAGCATGAGATGTGATATCCAACTCCTTCCCATTCCAATCCCGAGACCCTTCCTATAGCATGAGATTTGATATCTCAATGCTTCTAACACCAAACCTGAGATCCTTCCGATAGCATGAGATGTGATATCTCAATGCTTCTAATACCAAACCTGAGATCATTCCTATAACACGAGATGTAATATCCAAATCCTTCCCCTTCCAAACCTGAGACCCTCCCTTTAGCATGAGATTTGATATCCAACTCCTTCCCATTCCAATCCTGAGACCCTTCCTATAGCATGAGATGTGATGTCTCAATGCTTCTAATACCAAACCTGAGATCCTTCCTATAACATGAGATGTGATATCCAACGCCTTCCAATTCCAATCCTGAGACACTTCCTATAGCATGAGAAGTGATATCTCAATGCTTATACCAAACCTGAGACCCTTCCTACGGCATGAGATGTCATATACAACTTCTTCCAATTCCAATCCTGAGACCCTTCCTATAGCATGAGTTGTGCTATCTCAATGCTTATACCAACCCTGAGACCCTTCCTATAGCATGAGATGTGATATCCAACTCCTTCCCATTCCAATCCTGAGACCCTTCCTATAGCATGAGATGTGATGTCTCAATGCTTCTAATACCAAACCTGAGATCCATCCTATAACATGAGATGTGATATCCAACTCCTTCCATTCCAATCCTGAGACCCGTCCTATAGCATGAGATGTGATATCTTAATGCTTATACCAAACCTGAGACCCTTCCTATAGCATGAGATGTGATATCCAACTACTTCCCATTCCAATCCTGAGACCCTTCCTATAGCATGAGATGTGATATCCAACTCCTTCCCTTTCCAAACCTGAGAGCCTATCTATAGCATGAGATGTGATATCCAAGTCCTTCCCATTCCAATTCTGAGACCCTTCCTATAGCATGAGATGTGATATCTCAATGCTTCTAATACCAAACCTGAGACCCTTCCTATAGCATGAGATGTGATATCCAACTACTTCCCATTCCAATCCTGAGACCCTTCCTATAGCATGAGATGTGATATCCAACTCCTTCCATTCCAATCCTGAGACCCGTCCTATAGCATGAGATGTGATATCTCAATGCTTATACCAAACCTGAGACCCTTCCTATAGCATGAGATGTGATATCCAACTACTTCCCATTCCAATCCTGAGACCCTTCCTATAGCATGAGATGTGATATCCAACTCCTTCCCTTTCCAAACCTGAGAGCCTATCTATAGCATGAGATGGGATATCCAACTCCTTCCCATTCCAATCCTGAGACACTTCCGATAGCAGAGATGTGATATCTCAATGCTTATACCACACCTGAGACCCTTCCTATAACATGAGATGTGATATCCATCTCCTTCCCGTTCCAAACCTGAGACCCTTCCTTTAGCATGAGATGTGATATCCAGCTCCTTCCCATTCCAATCCTGAGACACTTCCTATAGCATGAGATGTGATATCTCAATGCTTCTAATACCAAACCTGAGACCCTTCCTATAGCATGAGATGTGATATCCAACTACTTCCCATTCCAATCCTGAGACCCTTCCTATAACATGAGATGTGATATCCATCTCCTTCCCGTTCCAAACCTGAGACCCTTCCTTTAGCATGAGATGTGATATCCAGCTCCTTCCCATTCCAATCCTGAGACACTTCCGATAGCATGAGATGTGATATCTCAATGCTTCTATTATCAAAACTGAGAACCTCCCTATAGCATGATATGTGATATCTAAGTCCTTCCCATTCCAATCCTGAGACCCTTCCTATAGCATGAGATGTGATATCTCAATGCTTCTACCAAACCTGAGACCCTTCCTTTAGCATGAGATGTGATATCCAACTCCTTCCGATTCCAGTCCTGAGACCCTTCCTATAGCATGAGATATGATATCTAAATACTTCTAATACCAAACCTGAGATCCTTCCGATAACATGAGATGTGATATCCAAATCCTCCCCCTTCCAAACCTGAGACCCTCCCTTTAGCATGAGATGTGATATCCAACTCCTTCCCATTCCAATCCGGAGACCCTTCTGATAGCATGAGAAGTGATATCTCCATGCGTATACCAAACCTGAGACCCTTCCTATAGCATGAGATGTGATATCCAAATCCTTCCCATTCCAATCCTGAGACCCTTCCTATAGCATGAGAAGTGATATCTCCATGCGTATACCAAACCTGAGACCCTTCCTATAGCATGAGATGTGATATCCAAATCCTTCCCATTCCAATCCTGAGACCCTTCCTATAGCATGAGATGTGATATCTCAATGCTTCTAATACCAAACCTGAGATCCTTCCTATAACATGAGATGTGATATCCAACTCCTTCCCATTCCAATCCTGAGACCCTTCCTATAGCATGAGAAGTGATATCTCCATGCGTATACCAAACCTGAGACCCTTCCTATAGCATGAGATGTGATATCTAAATCCTTCCCATTCCAATCCTGAGACCCTTCCTATAGCATGAGATGTGATATCTCAATGCTTATACCAAACCAGAGACCCGTCCTATAACATGAGATGGGATATCCAACTCTTTCCCATTCCAATCCTGAGCCACTTCCGATAGCAGAGATGTGATATCTCAATGCTTATACCAAAACTGAGACCCTTCCGATAACATGAGATGTGATATCCAACTCATTCCCATTCCAAACCTGAGAGACTTCCTGTAGCATATGTGATATCCAACTCCTTCCCATTCCAAACATGAGACCCTTCCTATAGCAAGAATGTAATATCCAACTCCTACCCATTCCAATCCTGAGACCATTCCTATAGCATGAGATGTGATATATCAATGCTTCTAATACCAAACCTGAGATCCTTCCTATGACATAAGATGGGATATCCAACTCCTTCCCATTCCAATCCTGAGACCCTTCCGATAGCAGAGATGTGATATCTCAATGCTTATACCAAACCTGAGACCCTTCCTGTGGCATGAGATGTCATATACAACTCCTTCCCATTCCAATCCTGAGACCCTTCCTATAGCATGAGATGTGATATCTCAATGCTTATACCAAACCAGAGACCCGTCCTATAACATGAGATGGGATATCCAACTCTTTCCCATTCCAATCCTGAGCCACTTCCGATAGCAGAGATGTGATATCTCAATGCTTATACCAAAACTGAGACCCTTCCTATAACATGAGATGTGATATCCAACTCATTCCCATTCCAAACCTGAGAGACTTCCTATAGCATATGTGATATCCAACTCCTTCCCATTCCAAACATGAGACCCTTCCTATAGCAAGAATGTAATATCCAACTCCTACCCATTCCAATCCTGAGACCATTCCTATAGCATGAGATGTGATATATCAATGCTTCTAATACCAAACCTGAGATCCTTCCTATGACATAAGATGGGATATCCAACTCCTTCCCATTCCAATCCTGAGACCCTTCCGATAGCAGAGATGTGATATCTCAATGCTTATACCAAACCTGAGACCCTTCCTGTGGCATGAGATGTCATATACAACTCCTTCCCATTCCAATCCTGAGACCCTTCCTATAGCATGAGATGTGATATCCAACTCCTTCCCATCCCAATCCTGAGACACTTCCGATTGCAGAGATGTGATATCTCAATGCTTCTAATATCAAAACTGAGACCCTCCCTATAGCATGATATGTGATATCTAAGTCCTTCCCATTCCAATCCTGAGACCCTTCCTATAGCATGAGATGTGATATCTCAATGCTTCTACCAAACCTGAGACCCTTCCTTTAGCATGAGATGTGATATCCAACTCCTTCCCATTCCAGTCCTGAGACCCTTCCTATAGCATGAGATATGATATCTCAATACTTCTAATACTAAACCTGAGATCCTTCCGATAACATGAGATGTGGTATCCAAATCCTTCCCCTTCCAAACCTGAGACCCTCCCTTTAGCATGAGATGTGATATCCAACTCCTTCCCATTCCAATCCTGAGACCCTTCTGATAGCATGAGATGTGATATCTCAATGCTTCTAATACCAAACCTGAGATCCTTCCTATAACATGAGATGTGATATCCAACTCCTTCCCATTCCAATCCTGAGACCCTTCCTATAGCATGAGAAGTGATATCTCCATGCGTATACCAAACCTGAGACCCTTCCTATAGCATGAGATGTGATATCCAAATCCTTCCCATTCCAATCCTGAGACCCTTCCTATAGCATGAGATGTGATATCTCAATGCTTATACCAAACCAGAGACCCGTCCTATAACATGAGATGGGATATCCAACTCCTTCCCATTCCAATCCTGAGCCACTTCCGATAGCAGAGATGTGATATCGCAATGCTTATACCAAAACTGAGACCCTTCCTATAACATGAGATGTGATATCCAACTCATTCCCATTCCAAACCTGAGAGACTTCCTATAGCATATGTGATATCCAACTCCTTCCCATTCCAAACATGAGACCCTTCCTATAGCAAGAATGTAATATCCAACTCCTACCCATTCCAATCCTGAGACCATTCCTATAGCATGAGATGTGATATATCAATGCTTCTAATACCAAACCTGAGATCCTTCCTATGACATAAGATGGGATATCCAACTCCTTCCCATTCCAATCCTGAGACCCTTCCGATAGCAGAGATGTGATATCTCAATGCTTATACCAAACCTGAGACCCTTCCTGTGGCATGAGATGTCATATACAACTCCTTCCCATTCCAATCCTGAGACCCTTCCTATAGCATGAGATGTGATATCCAACTCCTTCCCATCCCAATCCTGAGACACTTCCGATTGCAGAGATGTGATATCTCAATGCTTCTAATATCAAAACTGAGACCCTCCCTATAGCATGATATGTGATATCTAAGTCCTTCCCATTCCAATCCTGAGACCCTTCCTATAGCATGAGATGTGATATCTCAATGCTTCTACCAAACCTGAGACCCTTCCTTTAGCATGAGATGTGATATCCAACTCCTTCCCATTCCAGTCCTGAGACCCTTCCTATAGCATGAGATATGATATCTCAATACTTCTAATACTAAACCTGAGATCCTTCCGATAACATGAGATGTGGTATCCAAATCCTTCCCCTTCCAAACCTGAGACCCTCCCTTTAGCATGAGATGTGATATCCAACTCCTTCCCATTCCAATCCTGAGACCCTTCTGATAGCATGAGATGTGATATCTCAATGCTTCTAATACCAAACCTGAGATCCTTCCTATAACATGAGATGTGATATCCAACTCCTTCCCATTCCAATCCTGAGACCCTTCCTATAGCATGAGAAGTGATATCTCCATGCGTATACCAAACCTGAGACCCTTCCTATAGCATGAGATGTGATATCCAAATCCTTCCCATTCCAATCCTGAGACCCTTCCTATAGCATGAGATGTGATATCTCAATGCTTATACCAAACCAGAGACCCGTCCTATAACATGAGATGGGATATCCAACTCCTTCCCATTCCAATCCTGAGCCACTTCCGATAGCAGAGATGTGATATCGCAATGCTTATACCAAAACTGAGACCCTTCCTATAACATGAGATGTGATATCCAACTCATTCCCATTCCAAACCTGAGACACTTCCTATAGCATATGTGATATCCAACTAAATCCCATTCCAAACATGAGACCCTTCCTATAGCAAGAATGTAATATCCAACTCCTACCCATTCCAATCCTGAGACCATTCCTATAGCATGAGATGTGATATATCAATGCTTCTAATACCAAACCTGAGATCCTTCCTATGACATGAAATGTGATATCCAAATCCTTCCCATTCGAAACCTGAGACCCTTCCTACAGCATGCGATGTGATATCTCAATGCTTCTAATACCAAACCTGAGACCCGTCCTATAACATGAGATGGGATATCCAACTCCTTCCCGTTCCAGACCTGAGACCCTTCCTATAGCATGAGATGTGATATCCAACTCCTTCCCATCCCAATCCTGAGACACTTCCGATTGCAGAGATGTGATATCTCAATGCTTCTAATATCAAAACTGAGACCCTCCCTATAGCATGATATGTGATATCTAAGTCCTTCCCATTCCAATCCTGAGACCCTTCCTATAGCATGAGATGTGATATCTCAATGCTTCTACCAAACCTGAGACCCTTCCTTTAGCATGAGATGTGATATCCAACTCCTTCCCATTCCAGTCCTGAGACCCTTCCTATAGCATGAGATATGATATCTCAATACTTCTTATACTAAACCTGAGATCCTTCCGATAACATGAGATGTGGTATCCAAATCCTTCCCCTTCCAAACCTGAGACCCTCCCTTTAGCATGAGATGTGATATCCAACTCCTTCCCATTCCAATCCTGATACCCTTCTGATAGCATGAGATGTGATATCTCAATGCCTCTAATACCAAACCTGAGATCCTACCTCTAACATGAAATGTGATATCCAAATCCTTCCCTTTCCAAACCTGAGAGCCTTCCTACAACATTAGATGTGATATCCAAGTCCTTCCCATTCCAATCCTGAGACCCTTCCTATAGGATGAGATGGGATATCCAACTCCTTCCAAATCCAATCCTGATACCCTTCCGATAGCATGAGATGTGATATCCCAATGCTTCTACAAAACCTGAGACCCATACCATGGCATGAGATGTGATATCAAACTCCTGTCCTATACCATGAGACTTGATATCTCAATGCTTCAAATACCAAACCTGAGACCGGTCCAATAACATGAGATGTGATATCCAAATCCTTCCCCTTCCAAACCTTAGACCCTTCCTGTATCATGAGATGTGATATCCAAGTCCTTTCCATTCCATTCCTGAGACCCTTACTATAGCATGAGATGTGATATCTCAATGCTTCTAATACCAAACCTGAGACCCTTCCTATAACATGAGATGTGATATCCAAGTCCTTCCCATTCCAATCCTGAGACCCTTCCTATAGCATGAGATGTGATATCTCAATGCTTCTAATACCAAACCTGAGACCCTTCCTATAACATGAATTGTGATATCCAAGTCCTTCCCATTCCAATCCTGAGACCCTTCCGATAACAGAGATGTGATATCTCAATGCTTATACCAAACCTGAGACCCTTCCGATAGCATGAGATGTGATGTTCAAATCCTTCCCCTTCCAAACCTTAGACCCTCCCTTTAGCATGAGATGTGATATCCAACTCCTTCCCATTCCAATCCTGAGACCCTTCTGATGGCATGAGATGTCATATCTCAATGCCTCTAATACCAAACCTGAGATCCTACCTCTAACATGAAATGTGATATCCAACTCCTTCCCCTTCCAACCCTGAGAGCCTTCCTATAGAATGAGATGTGATATCCAAGTCCTTCCCATTCCAATCCTGAGACCCTTCCTATAACATGAGATGTGATATCCAACTCCTTCCCATTCCAACCTTAGACCCTGCCTCTAGCATGTGATGTGATATCCCAATGCTTCTACAAAACCTGAGACCCATACCATGGCATGAGATGTGATATCAAACTCCTTCCCATTCCAATCCTGAGGCCCTTTCTATAGCTTGAGATGTGATATCCAACTCCTTCCCATTCCAATTCTGAGACCCGTCCTATACCATGAGACTTGATATCTCAATGCTTCTAATACCAAACCTGAGACCGGTCCTATAACATGAGATGTGATACCCAAATCCTTCCCCTTTCCAAACCTTAGACCCTTCCTATAGCATGAGATGTGATATCTCAATGCTTCTAATACCATACCTGAGACCCTTCCTATAACGAGATGGGATATCCAACTCCTTCCCATTCCAATCCTGAGACCCTTCCGATAGCAGAGATGTGATATCTCAATGCTTATACCAAACCTGAGACCCTTCCTATGGCATGAGATGTCATATACAACTCCTTCCGATTCCAATCCTGAGACCCTTCCTATAGCATGAGATGTGATATCTCAATGCTTCTAATACCAAACCTGAGATCCTTCCTATAACATGAGATGTGATATCAAACTCCTTCCCATTCCAAACCTGAGACCCTTCCGATAGCATGAGATGTGATATCTCAATGCTTCTAAAACCAAACATGAGAACCATCCTATAATATGAGATGTGAAATCCAAATCATTCCCTTTCCAAACCTGAGACCCTTCCTATAGCTTGAGATGTGATATCAAACTCCTTCCCATTCAATGTGATATCCAACTTCTTCCCATTCCAATCCTGAGACCCTTCCTATACCATGAGATGTGGTATATATTTCAATGCTTCTAATACCAAACCTGAGACCCATCCTAAAACATGAGATGTGAGATCCAAATCCTTCCCCTTCCAAACCTGAGACCTTTCCTTTAGCATGAGATGTGATATCAACTCCTTCCCATTCCAAACCTGAGACCCTTCCTATAGCATGAGATGTTATATCTTAATGCTTCTAAAACCAAACCTGAGAACCATCCTATAACATGTGAACTCCAAATCCTTCCCTTTCCAAACCTGAGACCCTTCCGATAGCATGAGATGTGATATCTCAATGCTACTAAAACCAAACATGAGAACCATCCTATAACATGAGATGTGAAATCCAAATCCTTCCCTTTCCAAACCTGAGACCCTTCCTATAGCTTGAGATGTGATATCAAACTCCTTCCCATTCCAATCCTGAGATAGCTTGAGATGTGATAGCCAACTCCTTCTCATTCCAATCCTGAGACCCTTCCTATACCATGAGATGTGATATCTCAATGCTTCTAATACCAAACCTGAGACCCGTCCTAAAACATGAGATGTGAGATCCAAATCCTTCCCCTTCCAAACCTGAGACCCTTCCTATAGCTTGAGATGTGATATCAAACTCCTTCCCATTCCAATCCCGAGATAGCTTGAGATGTGATATCCAACTCCATCCCATTCCAATCCTGAGACCCGTCCTATACCATGAGACTTGATATCTCAATGCTTCTAATACCAAACCTGAGACCGGTCCTATAACATGAGATGTGATACCCAAATCCTTCCCCTTTCCAAACCTTAGACCCTTCCTATAGCATGAGATATGATATCTCAATGCTTCTAATACCATACCTGAGACCCTTCCTATAACGAGATGGGATATCCAACTCCTTCCCATTCCAATCCTGAGACCCTTCCGATAGCAGAGATGTGATATCTCAATGCTTATACCAAACCTGAGACCCTTCCTATGGCATGAGATGTCATATACAACTCCTTCCGATTCCAATCCTGAGACCCTTCCTATAGCATGAGATGTGATATCTCAATGCTTCTAATACCAAACCTGAGATCCTTCCTATAACATGAGATGTGATATCAAACTCCTTCCCATTCCAAACCGGAGACCCTTCCGATAGCATGAGATGTGATATCTCAATGCTTCTAAAACCAAACATGAGAACCATCCTATAACATGAGATGTGAAATCCAAATCATTCCCTTTCCAAACCTGAGACCCTTCCTATAGCTTGAGATGTGATATCAAACTCCTTCCCATTCAATGTGATATCCAACTTCTTCCCATTCCAATCCTAAGACCCTTCCTATACCATGAGATGTGGTATATATTTCAATGCTTCTAATACCAAACCTGAGACCCGTCCTAAAACATGAGATGTGAGATCCAAATCCTTCCCCTTCCAAACCTGAGACCTTTCCTTTAGCATGAGATGTGATATCAACTCCTTCCCATTCCAAACCTGAGACCCTTCCTATAGCATGAGATGTTATATCTTAATGCTTCTAAAACCAAACCTGAGAACCATCCTATAACATGTGAACTCCAAATCCTTCCCTTTCCAAACCTGAGACCCTTCCGATAGCATGAGATGTGATATCTCAATGCTACTAAAACCAAACATGAGAACCATCCTATAACATGAGATGTGAAATCCAAATCCTTCCCTTTCCAAACCTGAGACCCTTCCTATAGCTTGAGATGTGATATCAAACTCCTTCCCATTCCAATCCTGAGATAGCTTGAGATGTGATAGCCAACTCCTTCTCATTCCAATCCTGAGACCCTTCCTATACCATGAGATGTGATATCTCAATGCTTCTAATACCAAACCTGAGACCCGTCCTAAAACATGAGATGTGAGATCCAAATCCTTCCCCTTCCAAACCTGAGACCCTTCCTATAGCTTGAGATGTGATATCAAACTCCTTCCCATTCCAATCCCGAGATAGCTTGAGATGTGATATCCAACTCCATCCCATTCCAATCCTGAGACCCTTCCGATAGCATGAGATGTGATAGCTCAATGCTTCTAATATCAAAACTGAGACCCTCCCTATAGTATGAGATGTGATATCTAGGTCCTTCCCATTCCTATCCTGAGACCCTTCCTATAGCATGAGATGTGATATCTCAATGCTTCTATCAAACCTGAGACCCTTCCTTTAGCATGAGATGTGATATCCAACTCCTTGCCATTCCAATCCTGAGACCCTTCCTATAACGAGATGTGATATCCAACTCCTTCCCATTCCAACCTGAGACACTTCCTATAGCATGAGAAGGGATATCCAAATCCTTCCCATTCCAATCCTGAGATCCTTCCTATAACATTATGTGATATCCAATTCCTTCCCATTCCAAACCTGAGACCCTTCCTATTGGATGAGATGTGATATCCAACTCCTTCCCATTCCAATCCTGAGACCCTTCCTATACCATGAGATGTGATATCTCAATGCTTCTAATACCAAACCTGGGACCCGCCCTATAACATGAGATATGATATCCAAATCCTTCCCCTTCCAAACCTGAGACCCTTCCTTTAGCATGAGATGTGATATCCAAATCCTTCCCATTCCAATCCTGAAACCCTTCCTATGGCATGAGATGTGATATCTCAATGTTTATAATAAAAAACCTGAGACCCTTCCTATAGAAAGAGATGTGATATCCAAATCCTTCCCATTTCAATCTTGAGACCCTTCCTATAGCATGAGATGTGATATCCAAATCCTTCCCATTCCAATCCTGAGACCCTTCCTATAGCATGAGATGTGATATCTCAATGCTTATACCAAACCAGAGACCTGTCCTATAACATGAGATGGGATATCCAACTCCTTCCCATTCCAATCCTGAGCCACTTCCGATAGCAGAGATGTGATATCTCAATGCTTATACCAAAACTGAGACCCTTCCTATAACATGAGATGTGATATCCAACTCATTCCCATTCCAAACCTGAGAGACTTCCTATAGCATATGTGATATCCAACTCCTTCCCATTCCAAACATGAGACCCTTCCTATAGCAAGAATGTAATATCCAACTCCTACCCATTCCAATCCTGAGACCATTCCTATAGCATGAGATGTGATATATCAATGCTTCTAATACCAAACCTGAGATCCTTCCTATGACATAAGATGGGATATCCAACTCCTTCCCATTCCAATCCTGAGACCCTTCCGATAGCAGAGATGTGATATCTCAATGCTTATACCAAAACTGAGACCCTTCCTGTGGCATGAGATGTCATATACAACTCCTTCCCATTCCAATCCTGAGACCCTTCCTATAGCATGAGATGTGATATCCAACTCCTTCCCATTCCAATCCTGAGACCCTTCCTACAGCATGCAATGTGATATCTCAATGATTCTAATACCAAACCTGAGACCCGTCCTATAACATGAGATGGGATATCCAACTCCTTCCCGTTCCAGACCTGAGACCCTTCCTATAGCATGAGATGTGATATCCAACTCCTTCCCATCCCAATCCTGAGACACTTCCGATTGCAGAGATGTGATATCTCAATGCTTCTAAAATCAAAACTGAGACCCTCCCTATAGCATGATATGTTATATCTAAGTCCTTCCCATTCCAATCCTGAGACCCTTCCTATAGCATGAGATGTGATATCTCAATGCTTCTACCAAACCTGAGACCCTTCCTTTAGCATGAGATGTGATATCCAACTCCTTCCCATTCCAGTCCTGAGACCCTTCCTATAGCATGAGATATGATATCTCAATACTTCTAATACTAAACCTGAGATCCTTCCGATAACATGAGATGTGGTATCCAAATCCTTCCCCTTCCAAACCTGAGACCCTCCCTTTAGCATGAGATGTGATATCCAACTCCTTCCCATTCCAATCCTGAGACCCTTCTGATAGCATGAGATGTGATATCTCAATGCTTCTAATACCAAACCTGAGATCCTTCCTATAACATGAGATGTGATATCCAACTCCTTCCCATTCCAATCCTGAGACCCTTCCTATAGCATGAGAAGTGATATCTCCATGCGTATACCAAACCTGAGACCCTTCCTATAGCATGAGATGTGATATCCAAATCCTTCCCATTCCAATCCTGAGACCCTTCCTATAGCATGAGATGTGATATCTCAATGCTTATACCAAACCAGAGACCCGTCCTATAACATGAGATGGGATATCCAACTCCTTCCCATTCCAATCCTGAGCCACTTCTGATAGCAGAGATGTGATATCTCAATGCTTATACCAAAACTGAGACCCTTCCTATAACATGAGATGTGATATCCAACTCATTCCCATTCCAAACCTGAGACACTTCCTATAGCATATGTGATATCCAACTAAATCCCATTCCAAACATGAGACCCTTCCTATAGCAAGAATGTAATATCCAACTCCTACCCATTCCAATCCTGAGACCATTCCTATAGCATGAGATGTGATATATCAATGCTTCTAATACCAAACCTGAGATCCTTCCTATGACATGAAATGTGATATCCAAATCCTTCCCATTTGAAACCTGAGACCCTTCCTACAGCATGCGATGTGATATCTCAATGCTTCTAATACCAAACCTGAGACCCGTCCTATAACATGAGATGGGATATCCAACTCCTTCCCGTTCCAGACCTGAGACCCTTCCTATAGCATGAGATGTGATATCCAACTCCGTCCCATCCCAATCCTGAGACACTTCCGATTGCAGAGATGTGATATCTCAATGCTTCTAATATCAAAACTGAGACCCTCCCTATAGCATGATATGTGATATCTAAGTCCTTCCCATTCCAATCCTGAGACCCTTCCTATAGCATGAGATGTGATATCTCAATGCTTCTACTAAACCTGAGACCCTTCCTTTCGCATGAGATGTGATATCCAACTCCTTCCCATTCCAGTCCTGAGACCCTTCCTATAGCATGAGATATGATATCTCAATGCTTCTAATACTAAACCTGAGATCCTTCCGATAACATGAGATGTGGTATCGAAATCCTTCCCCTTCCAAACCTGAGACCCTCCCTTTAGCATGAGATGTGATATCCAACTCCTTCCCATTCCAATCCTGATACCCTTCTGATAGCATGAGATGTGATATCTCAATGCCTCTAATACCAAACCTGAGATCCTACCTCTAACATGAAATGTGATATCCAACTCCTTCCCTTTCCAAACCTGAGAGCCTTCCTACAACATGAGATGTGATATCCAAGTCCTTCCCATTCCAATCCTGAGACCCTTCCTATAGGATGAGATGGGATATCCAACTCCTTCCAAATCCAATCCTGATACCCTTCCGATAGCATGAGATGTGATATCCCAATGCTTCTACAAAACCTGAGACCCATACCATGGCATGAGATGTGATATCAAACTCCCGTCCTATACCATGAGACTTGATATCTCAATGCTTCTAATACCAAACCTGAGACCGGTCCAATAACATGAGATGTGATATCCAAATCCTTCCCCTTCCAAACCTTAGACCCTTCCTGTATCATGAGATGTGCTATCCAAGTCCTTTCCATTCCATTCCTGAGACCCTTCCTATAGCATGAGATGTGATATCTCAATGCTTCTAATACCAAACCTGAGACCCTTCCTATAACATGAATTGTGATATCCAAGTCCTTCCCATTCCAATCCTGAGACCCTTCCGATAACAGAGATGTGATATCTCAATGCTTATACCAAACCTGAGACCCTTCCGATAGCATGAGATGTGATATCTCAATGCTTCTAATACCAAACCTGAGATCCTTCCTATAACATGAGATGTGATGTTCAAATCCTTCCCCTTCCAAACCTTAGACCCTCCCTTTAGCATGAGATGTGATATCCAACTCCTTCCCATTCCAATCCTGAGACCCTTCTGATGGCATGAGATGTGATATCTCAATGCCTCTAATACCAACCCTGAGATCCTACCTCTAACATGAAATGTGATATCCAACTCCTTCCCCTTCCAACCCTGAGAGCCTTCCTATAGAATGAGATGTGATATCCAAGTCCTTCCCATTCCAATCCTGATACCCTTCCTATAACATGAGATGTGATATCCAACTCCTTCCCATTCCAACCTTAGACCCTGCCTATAGCATGTGATGTGATATCCCAATGCTTCTACAAAACCTGAGACCCATACCATGGCATGAGATGTGATATCAAACTCCTTCCCATTCCAATCCTGAGGCCCTTTCTATAGCTTGAGATGTGATATCCAACTCCTTCCCATTCCAATTCTGAGACCCGTCCTATACCATGAGACTTGATATCTCAATGCTTCTAATACCAAACCTGAGACCGGTCCTATAACATGAGATGTGATACCCAAATCCTTCCCCTTTCCAAACCTTAGACCCTTCCTATAGCATGAGATGTGATATCTCAATGCTTCTAATACCATACCTGAGACCCTTCCTATAACGAGATGGGACATCCAACTCCTTCCCATTCCAATCCTGAGACCCTTCCGATAGCAGAGATGTGATAGCTCAATGCTTATACCAAACCTGAGACCCTTCCTATGGCATGAGATGTCATATACAACTCCTTCCGATTCCAATCCTGAGACCCTTCCTATAGCATGAGATGTGATATCTCAATGCTTTTAATACCAAACCTGAGATCCTTCCTATAACATGAGATGTGATATCAAACTCCTTCCCATTCCAAACCTGAGACCCTTCCGATAGCATGAGATGTGATATCTCAATGCTTCTAAAACCAAACATGAGAACCATCCTATAACATGAGATGTGAAATCCAAATCATTCCCTTTCCAAACCTGAGACCCTTCCTATAGCTTGAGATGTGATATCAAACTCCTTCCCATTCAATGTGATATCCAACTTCTTCCCATTCCAATCCTGAGACCCTTCCTATACCATGAGATGTGGTATATATTTCAATGCTTCTAATACCAAACCTGAGACCCGTCCTAAAACATGAGATGTGAGATCCAAATCCTTCCCCTTCCAAACCTGAGACCTTTCCTTTAGCATGAGATGTGATATCAACTCCTTCCCATTCCAAACCTGAGACCCTTCCTATAGCATGAGATGTTATAACTTAATGCTTCTAAAACCAAACCTGAGAACCATCCTATAACATGTGAACTCCAAATCCTTCCCTTTCCAAACCTGAGACCCTTCCGATAGCATGAGATGTGATATCTCAATGCTACTAAAACCAAACATGAGAACCATCCTATAACATGAGATGTGAAATCCAAATCCTTCCCTTTCCAAACCTGAGACCCTTCCTATAGCTTGAGATGTGATATCAAACTCCTTCCCATTCCAATCCTGAGATAGCTTGAGATGTGATAGCCAACTCCTTCCCATTCCAATCCTGAGACCCTTCCTATACCATGAGATGTGATATCTCAATGCTTCTAATACCAAACCTGAGACCCGTCCTAAAACATGAGATGTGAGATCCAAATCCTTCCCCTTCCAAACCTGAGACCCTTCCTATAGCTTGAGATGTGATATCAAACTCCTTCCCATTCCAATCCCGAGATAGCTTGAGATGTGATATCCAACTCCATCCCATTCCAATCCTGAGACCCTTCCGATAGCATGAGATGTGATAGCTCAATGCTTCTAATATCAAAACTGAGACCCTCCCTATAGTATGAGATGTGATATCTAAGTCCTTCCCATTCCTATCCTAAGACCCTTCCGATAGCAGAGATGTGATATCTCAATGCTTATACCAAACCTGATGACCCATCCTATGGCATTAGATGTGATATCCAACTCCTTCCCATTGCAATCCTGAGTTCCTTCCTATAGCATGAGATGTGATATCTCAATGCTTCTATCAAACCTGAGACCCTTCCTTTAGCATGAGATGTGATATCCAACTCCTTGCCATTCCAATCCTGAGACCCTTCCTATAACATGAGACGTGATATCCAACTCCTTCCCATTCCAATCCTGAGACTCCTCCTATAGCATGAGATGTGATATCTCAATGCTTCTAATACCAAACATGGGACCCGCCCTATAACATGAGATATGATATCCAAATCCTTCCCCTTCCAAACCTGAGACCCTTCCTTTAGCATGAGATGTGATATCCAAATCCTTCCCATTCCAATCCTGAAACCCTTCCTATAGCATGAGATGTGATATCTCAATGTTTCTAATAAAAAACCTGAGACCCTTCCTATAGAAAGAGATGTGATATCCAAATCCTTCCCATTTCAATCTTGAGACCCTTCCTATAGCATGAGATGTGATATCCAAATCCTTCCCATTCCAATCCTGAGACCCTTCCTATAGCATGAGATGTGATATCTCAATGCTTATACCAAACCAGAGACCCGTCCTATAACATGAGATGGGATATCCAACTCCTTCCCATTCCAATCCTGAGCCACTTCCGATAGCAGAGATGTGATATCTCAATGCTTATACCAAAACTGAGACCCTTCCTATAACATGAGATGTGATATCCAACTCATTCCCATTCCAAACCTGAGAGACTTCCTATAGCATATGTGATATCCAACTCCTTCCCATTCCAAACATGAGACCCTTCCTATAGCAAGAATGTAATATCCAACTCCTACCCATTCCAATCCTGAGACCATTCCTATAGCATGAGATGTGATATATCAATGCTTCTAATACCAAACCTGAGATCCTTCCTATGACATAAGATGGGATATCCAACTCCTTCCCATTCCAATCCTGAGACCCTTCAGATAGCAGAGATGTGATATCTCAATGCTTAAACCAAACTTGAGACCCTTCCTGTGGCATGAGATGTCATATACAACTCCTTCCCATTCCAATCCTGACACCCTTCCTATAGCATGAGATGTGATATCCAACTCCTTCCCATTCCAATCCTGAGACCCTTCCTACAGCATGCGATGTGATATCTCAATGATTCTAATACCAAACCTGAGACCCGTCCTATAACATGAGATGGGATATCCAACTCCTTCCCGTTCCAGACCTGAGACCCTTCCTATAGCATGAGATGTGATATCCAACTCCTTCCCATCCCAATCCTGAGACACTTCCGATTGCAGAGATGTGATATCTCAATGCTTCTAATATCAAAACTGAGACCCTCCCTATAGCATGATATGTGATATCTAAGTCCTTCCCATTCCAATCCTGAGACCCTTCCTATAGCATGAGATGTGATATCTCAATGCTTCTACCAAACCTGAGACCCTTCCTTTAGCATGAGATGTGATATCCAACTCCTTCCCATTCCAGTCCTGAGGCCCTTCCTATAGCATGAGATATGATATCTCAATACTTCTAATACTAAACCTGAGATCCTTCCGATAACATGAGATGTGGTATCCAAATCCTTCCCCTTCCAAACCTGAGACCCTCCCTTTAGCATGAGATGTGATATCCAACTCCTTCCCATTCCAATCCTGAGACCCTTCTGATAGCATGAGATGTGATATCTCAATGCTTCTAATACCAAACCTGAGATCCTTCCTATAACATGAGATGTGATATCCAACTCCTTCCCATTCCAATCCTGAGACCCTTCCTATAGCATGAGAAGTGATATCTCCATGCGTATACCAAACCTGAGACCCTTCCTATAGCATGAGATGTGATATCCAAATCCTTCCCATTCCAATCCTGAGACCCTTCCTATAGCATGAGATGTGATATCTCAATGCTTATACCAAACCAGAGACCCGTCCTATAACATGAGATGGGATATCCAACTCCTTCCCATTCCAATCCTGAGCCACTTCTGATAGCAGAGATGTGATATCTCAATGCTTATACCAAAACTGAGACCCTTCCTATAACATGAGATGTGATATCCAACTCATTCCCATTCCAAACCTGAGACACTTCCTATAGCATATGTGATATCCAACTAAATCCCATTCCAAACATGAGACCCTTCCTATAGCAAGAATGTAATATCCAACTCCTACCCATTCCAATCCTGAGACCATTCCTATAGCATGAGATGTGATATATCAATGCTTCTAATACCAAACCTGAGATCCTTCCTATGACATGAAATGTGATATCCAAATCCTTCCCATTCGAAACCTGAGACCCTTCCTACAGCATGCAATGTGATATCTCAATGCTTCTAATACCAAACCTGAGACCCGTCCTATAACATGAGATGTGATATCCAACTCCTTCCCATCCCAATCCTGAGACACTTCCGATTGCAGAGATGTGATATCTCAATGCTTCTAATATCAAAACTGAGACCCTCCCTATAGCATGATATGTGATATCTAAGTCCTTCCCATTCCAATCCTGAGACCCTTCCTATAGCATGAGATGTGATATCTCAATGCTTCTACCAAACCTGAGACCCTTCCTTTAGCATGAGATGTGATATCCAACTCCTTCCCATTCCAGTCCTGAGACCCTTCCTATAGCATGAGATATGATATCTCAATACTTCTAATACTAAACCTGAGATCCTTCCGATAACATGAGATGTGGTATCCAAATCCTTCCCCTTCCAAACCTGAGACCCTCCCTTTAGCATGAGATGTGATATCCAACTCCTTCCCATTCCAATCCTGATACCCTTCTGATAGCATGAGATGTGATATCTCAATGCCTCTAATACCAAACCTGAGATCCTACCTCTAACATGAAATGTGATATCCAACTCCTTCCCTTTCCAAACCTGAGAGCCTTCCTACAACATGAGATGTGATATCCAAGTCCTTCCCATTCCAATCCTGAGACCCTTCCTATAGGATGAGATGGGATATCCAACTCCTTCCAAATCCAATCCTGATACCCGTCCTATACCATGAGACTTGATATCTCAATGCTTCTAATACCAAACCTGAGACCGGTCCAATAACATGAGATGTGATATCCAAATCCTTCCCCTTCCAAACCTTAGACCCTTCCTGTATCATGAGATGTGCTATCCAAGTCCTTTCCATTCCATTCCTGAGACCCTTCCTATAGCATGAGATGTGATATCTCAATGCTTCTAATACCAAACCTGAGACCCTTCCTATAACATGAATTGTGATATCCAAGTCCTTCCCATTCCAATCCTGAGACCCTTCCGATAACAGAGATGTGATATCTCAATGCTTATACCAAACCTGAGACCCTTCCGATAGCATGAGATGTGATATCTCAATGCTTCTAATACCAAACCTGAGATCCTTCCTATAACATGAGATGTGATGTTCAAATCCTTCCCCTTCCAAACCTTAGACCCTCCCTTTAGCATGAGATGTGATATCCAACTCCTTCCCATTCCAATCCTGAGACCCTTCTGATGGCATGAGATGTGATATCTCAATGCCTCTAATACCAAACCTGAGATCCTACCTCTAACATGAAATGTGATATCCAACTCCTTCCCCTTCCAACCCTGAGAGCCTTCCTATAGAATGAGATGTGATATCCAAGTCCTTCCCATTCCAATCCTGAGACCCTTCCTATAACATGAGATGTGATATCCAACTCCTTCCCATTCCAACCTTAGACCCTGCCTATAGCATGTGATGTGATATCCCAATGCTTCTACAAAACCTGAGACCCATACCATGGCATGAGATGTGATATCAAACTCCTTCCCATTCCAATCCTGAGGCCCTTTCTATAGCTTGAGATGTGATATCCAACTCCTTCCCATTCCAATTCTGAGACCCGTCCTATACCATGAGACTTGATATCTCAATGCTTCAAATACCAAACCTGAGACCGGTCCTATAACATGAGATGTGATACCCAAATCCTTCCCCTTTCCAAACCTTAGACCCTTCCTATAGCATGAGATGTGATATCTCAATGCTTCTAATACCATACCTGAGACCCTTCCTATAACGAGATGGGACATCCAACTCCTTCCCATTCCAATCCTGAGACCCTTCCGATAGCAGAGATGTGATATCTCAATGCTTATACCAAACCTGAGACCCTTCCTATGGCATGAGATGTCATATACAACTCCTTCCGATTCCAATCCTGAGACCCTTCCTATAGCATGAGATGTGATATCTCAATGCTTCTAATACCAAACCTGAGATCCTTCCTATAACATGAGATGTGATATCAAACTCCTTCCCATTCCAAACCTGAGACCCTTCCGATAGCATGAGATGTGATATCTCAATGCTTCTAAAACCAAACATGAGAACCATCCTATAACATGAGATGTGAAATCCAAATCATTCCCTTTCCAAACCTGAGACCCTTCCTATAGCTTGAGATGTGATATCAAACTCCTTCCCATTCAATGTGATATCCAACTTCTTCCCATTCCAATCCTGAGACCCTTCCTATACCATGAGATGTGGTATATATTTCAATGCTTCTAATACCAAACCTGAGACCCGTCCTAAAACATGAGATGTGAGATCCAAATCCTTCCCCTTCCAAACCTGAGACCTTTCCTTTAGCATGAGATGTGATATCTTAATGCTTCTAAAACCAAACCTGAGAACCATCCTATAACATGTGAACTCCAAATCCTTCCCTTTCCAAACCTGAGACCCTTCCGATAGCATGAGATGTGATATCTCAATGCTACTAAAACCAAACATGAGAACCATCCTATAACATGAGATGTGAAATCCAAATCCTTCCCTTTCCAAACCTGAGACCCTTCCTATAGCTTGAGATGTGATATCAAACTCCTTCCCATTCCAATCCTGAGATAGCTTGAGATGTGATAGCCAACTCCTTCCCATTCCAATCCTGAGACCCTTCCTATACCATGAGATGTGATATCTCAATGCTTCTAATACCAAACCTGAGACCCGTCCTAAAACATGAGATGTGAGATCCAAATCCTTCCCCTTCCAAACCTGAGACCCTTCCTATAGCTTGAGATGTGATATCAAACTCCTTCCCATTCCAATCCCGAGATAGCTTGAGATGTGATATCCAACTCCATCCCATTCCAATCCTGAGACCCTTCCGATAGCATGAGATGTGATAGCTCAATGCTTCTAATATCAAAACTGAGACCCTCCCTATAGTATGAGATGTGATATCTAAGTCCTTCCCATTCCTATCCTGAGACCCTTCCGATAGCAGAGATGTGATATCTCAATGCTTATACCAAACCTGATGACCCATCCTATGGCATTAGATGTGATATCCAACTCCTTCCCATTGCAATCCTGAGTTCCTTCCTATAGCATGAGATGTGATATCTCAATGCTTCTATCAAACCTGAGACCCTTCCTTTAGCATGAGATGTGATATCCAACTCCTTGCCATTCCAATCCTGAGACCCTTCCTATAACATGAGACGTGATATCCAACTCCTTCCCATTCCAATCCTGAGACTCCTCCTATAGCATGAGATGTGATATCTCAATGCTTCTAATACCAAACATGGGACCCGCCCTATAACATGAGATATGATATCCAAATCCTTCCCCTTCCAAACCTGAGACCCTTCCTTTAGCATGAGATGTGATATCCAAATCCTTCCCATTACAATCCTGAAACCCTTCCTATAGCATGAGATGTGATAGCTCAATGTTTCTAATAAAAAACCTGAGACCCTTCCTATAGCAAGAGATGTGATATCCAAATCCTTCCCATTCCAATCCTGAGACCCTTCCTATAACGAGATGTGATATCCAACTCCTTCCCATTCCAACCTGAGACACTTCCTATAGCATGAGAAGGGATATCCAAATCCTTCCCATTCCAATCCTGAGATCCTTCCTATAACATGATGTGATATCCAATTCCTTCCCATTCCAAACCTGAGACCCTTCCTATTGGATGAGATGTGATATCCAACTCCTTCCCATTCCAATCCTGAGACTCCTCCTATAGCATGAGATGTGATATCTCAATGCTTCTAATACCAAACCTGGGACCCGCCCTATAACATGAGATATGATATCCAAATTCTTCCCCTTCCAAACCTGAGACCCTTCCTTTAGCATGAGATGTGATATCCAAATCCTTCCCATTCCAATCCCGAAACCCTTCCTATAGCATGAGATGTGATAGCTCAATGTTTCTAATAAAAAACCTGAGACCCTTCCTATAGCAAGAGATGTGATATCCAAATCCTTCCCATTCCAATCCTGAGACCCTTCCTATAACGAGATGTGATATCCAACTCCTTCCCATTCCAACCTGAGACACTTCCTATAGCATGAGAAGGGATATCCAAATCCTTCCCATTCCAATCCTGAGATCCTTCAACATGATGTGATATCCAATTCCTTCCCATTTCAAACCTGAGACCCTTCCTATTGGATGAGCTGTGATATCCAACTCCTTCCCATTCCAATCCTGAGACCCTTCCTATACCATGAGATGTGATATCTCAATGCTTCTAATACCAAACCTGGGACCCGCCCTATAACATGAGATATGATATCCAAATCCTTCCCCTTCCAAACCTGAGACCCTTCCTTTAGCATGAGATGTGATATCCAAATCCTTCCCATTCCAATCCTGAAACCCTTCCTATAGCATGAGATGTGATAGCTCAATGTTTCTAATAAACAACCTGAGACCCTTCCTATAGCAAGAGATGTGATATCCAAATCCTTCCCATTCCAATCCTGAGACCCTTCCTATAACGAGATGTGATATCCAACGCCTTCCCATTCCAACCTGAGACACTTCCTATAGCATGAGAATGGATATCCAAATCCTTCCCATTCCAATCCTGAGATCCTTCCTATACCATGATGTGATATCCAATTCCTTCCCATTCCAAACCTGAGACCCTTCCTATTGGATGAGATGTGATATCCAACTCCTTCCCATTCCAATCCTGAGACCCTTCCTATACCATGAGATGTGATATCTCAATGCTTCTAATACCAAATCTGGGACCCGCCCTATAACATGAGATATGATATCCAAATCCTTCCCCTTCCAAACCTGAGACCCTTCCTTTAGCATGAGATGTGATATCCAAATCCTTCCCATTCCAATCCTGAAACCCTTCCTATAGCATGAGATGTGATATCTCAATGTTTCTAATAAAAAACCTGAGACCCTTCCTATAGCAAGAGATGTGATATCCAAATCCTTCCCATTTCAATCTTGAGACCCTTCCTATAGCATGAGATGTGATATCCAACTCCTTCCCATTCCAACCTGAGACCCTTCCTATAGCAAGAGATGTGATATCCAACTCCTTCCCTTTCCAAACCTGAGAGCCTTCCTACAACATGAGATGTGATATCCAAGTCCTTCCCATTCCAATCCTGAGACCCTTCCTATAGGATGAGATGGGATATCCAACTCCTTCCAAATCCAATCCTGATACCCTTCCGATAGCATGAGATGTGATATCCCAATGCTTCTACAAAACCTGAGACCCATACCATGGCATGAGATGTGATATCAAACTCCCGTCCTATACCATGAGACTTGATATCTCAATGCTTCTAATACCAAACCTGAGACCGGTCCAATAACATGAGATGTGATATCCAAATCCTTCCCCTTCCAAACCTTAGACCCTTCCTGTATCATGAGATGTGCTATCCAAGTCCTTTCCATTCCATTCCTGAGACCCTTCCTATAGCATGAGATGTGATATCTCAATGCTTCTAATACCAAACCTGAGACCCTTCCTATAACATGAATTGTGATATCCAAGTCCTTCCCATTCCAATCCTGAGACCCTTCCGATAACAGAGATGTGATATCTCAATGCTTATACCAAACCTGAGACCCTTCCGATAGCATGAGATGTGATATCTCAATGCTTCTAATACCAAACCTGAGATCCTTCCTATAACATGAGATGTGATGTTCAAATCCTTCCCCTTCCAAACCTTAGACCCTCCCTTTAGCATGAGATGTGATATCCAACTCCTTCCCATTCCAATCCTGAGACCCTTCTGATGGCATGAGATGTGATATCTCAATGCCTCTAATACCAACCCTGAGATCCTACCTCTAACATGAAATGTGATATCCAACTCCTTCCCCTTCCAACCCTGAGAGCCTTCCTATAGAATGAGATGTGATATCCAAGTCCTTCCCATTCCAATCCTGATACCCTTCCTATAACATGAGATGTGATATCCAACTCCTTCCCATTCCAACCTTAGACCCTGCCTATAGCATGTGATGTGATATCCCAATGCTTCTACAAAACCTGAGACCCATACCATGGCATGAGATGTGATATCAAACTCCTTCCCATTCCAATCCTGAGGCCCTTTCTATAGCTTGAGATGTGATATCCAACTCCTTCCCATTCCAATTCTGAGACCCGTCCTATACCATGAGACTTGATATCTCAATGCTTCTAATACCAAACCTGAGACCGGTCCTATAACATGAGATGTGATACCCAAATCCTTCCCCTTTCCAAACCTTAGACCCTTCCTATAGCATGAGATGTGATATCTCAATGCTTCTAATACCATACCTGAGACCCTTCCTATAACGAGATGGGACATCCAACTCCTTCCCATTCCAATCCTGAGACCCTTCCGATAGCAGAGATGTGATAGCTCAATGCTTATACCAAACCTGAGACCCTTCCTATGGCATGAGATGTCATATACAACTCCTTCCGATTCCAATCCTGAGACCCTTCCTATAGCATGAGATGTGATATCTCAATGCTTTTAATACCAAACCTGAGATCCTTCCTATAACATGAGATGTGATATCAAACTCCTTCCCATTCCAAACCTGAGACCCTTCCGATAGCATGAGATGTGATATCTCAATGCTTCTAAAACCAAACATGAGAACCATCCTATAACATGAGATGTGAAATCCAAATCATTCCCTTTCCAAACCTGAGACCCTTCCTATAGCTTGAGATGTGATATCAAACTCCTTCCCATTCAATGTGATATCCAACTTCTTCCCATTCCAATCCTGAGACCCTTCCTATACCATGAGATGTGGTATATATTTCAATGCTTCTAATACCAAACCTGAGACCCGTCCTAAAACATGAGATGTGAGATCCAAATCCTTCCCCTTCCAAACCTGAGACCTTTCCTTTAGCATGAGATGTGATATCAACTCCTTCCCATTCCAAACCTGAGACCCTTCCTATAGCATGAGATGTTATAACTTAATGCTTCTAAAACCAAACCTGAGAACCATCCTATAACATGTGAACTCCAAATCCTTCCCTTTCCAAACCTGAGACCCTTCCGATAGCATGAGATGTGATATCTCAATGCTACTAAAACCAAACATGAGAACCATCCTATAACATGAGATGTGAAATCCAAATCCTTCCCTTTCCAAACCTGAGACCCTTCCTATAGCTTGAGATGTGATATCAAACTCCTTCCCATTCCAATCCTGAGATAGCTTGAGATGTGATAGCCAACTCCTTCCCATTCCAATCCTGAGACCCTTCCTATACCATGAGATGTGATATCTCAATGCTTCTAATACCAAACCTGAGACCCGTCCTAAAACATGAGATGTGAGATCCAAATCCTTCCCCTTCCAAACCTGAGACCCTTCCTATAGCTTGAGATGTGATATCAAACTCCTTCCCATTCCAATCCCGAGATAGCTTGAGATGTGATATCCAACTCCATCCCATTCCAATCCTGAGACCCTTCCGATAGCATGAGATGTGATAGCTCAATGCTTCTAATATCAAAACTGAGACCCTCCCTATAGTATGAGATGTGATATCTAAGTCCTTCCCATTCCTATCCTAAGACCCTTCCGATAGCAGAGATGTGATATCTCAATGCTTATACCAAACCTGATGACCCATCCTATGGCATTAGATGTGATATCCAACTCCTTCCCATTGCAATCCTGAGTTCCTTCCTATAGCATGAGATGTGATATCTCAATGCTTCTATCAAACCTGAGACCCTTCCTTTAGCATGAGATGTGATATCCAACTCCTTGCCATTCCAATCCTGAGACCCTTCCTATAACATGAGACGTGATATCCAACTCCTTCCCATTCCAATCCTGAGACTCCTCCTATAGCATGAGATGTGATATCTCAATGCTTCTAATACCAAACATGGGACCCGCCCTATAACATGAGATATGATATCCAAATCCTTCCCCTTCCAAACCTGAGACCCTTCCTTTAGCATGAGATGTGATATCCAAATCCTTCCCATTCCAATCCTGAAACCCTTCCTATAGCATGAGATGTGATATCTCAATGTTTCTAATAAAAAACCTGAGACCCTTCCTATAGAAAGAGATGTGATATCCAAATCCTTCCCATTTCAATCTTGAGACCCTTCCTATAGCATGAGATGTGATATCCAAATCCTTCCCATTCCAATCCTGAGACCCTTCCTATAGCATGAGATGTGATATCTCAATGCTTATACCAAACCAGAGACCCGTCCTATAACATGAGATGGGATATCCAACTCCTTCCCATTCCAATCCTGAGCCACTTCCGATAGCAGAGATGTGATATCTCAATGCTTATACCAAAACTGAGACCCTTCCTATAACATGAGATGTGATATCCAACTCATTCCCATTCCAAACCTGAGAGACTTCCTATAGCATATGTGATATCCAACTCCTTCCCATTCCAAACATGAGACCCTTCCTATAGCAAGAATGTAATATCCAACTCCTACCCATTCCAATCCTGAGACCATTCCTATAGCATGAGATGTGATATATCAATGCTTCTAATACCAAACCTGAGATCCTTCCTATGACATAAGATGGGATATCCAACTCCTTCCCATTCCAATCCTGAGACCCTTCAGATAGCAGAGATGTGATATCTCAATGCTTAAACCAAACTTGAGACCCTTCCTGTGGCATGAGATGTCATATACAACTCCTTCCCATTCCAATCCTGACACCCTTCCTATAGCATGAGATGTGATATCCAACTCCTTCCCATTCCAATCCTGAGACCCTTCCTACAGCATGCGATGTGATATCTCAATGATTCTAATACCAAACCTGAGACCCGTCCTATAACATGAGATGGGATATCCAACTCCTTCCCGTTCCAGACCTGAGACCCTTCCTATAGCATGAGATGTGATATCCAACTCCTTCCCATCCCAATCCTGAGACACTTCCGATTGCAGAGATGTGATATCTCAATGCTTCTAATATCAAAACTGAGACCCTCCCTATAGCATGATATGTGATATCTAAGTCCTTCCCATTCCAATCCTGAGACCCTTCCTATAGCATGAGATGTGATATCTCAATGCTTCTACCAAACCTGAGACCCTTCCTTTAGCATGAGATGTGATATCCAACTCCTTCCCATTCCAGTCCTGAGGCCCTTCCTATAGCATGAGATATGATATCTCAATACTTCTAATACTAAACCTGAGATCCTTCCGATAACATGAGATGTGGTATCCAAATCCTTCCCCTTCCAAACCTGAGACCCTCCCTTTAGCATGAGATGTGATATCCAACTCCTTCCCATTCCAATCCTGAGACCCTTCTGATAGCATGAGATGTGATATCTCAATGCTTCTAATACCAAACCTGAGATCCTTCCTATAACATGAGATGTGATATCCAACTCCTTCCCATTCCAATCCTGAGACCCTTCCTATAGCATGAGAAGTGATATCTCCATGCGTATACCAAACCTGAGACCCTTCCTATAGCATGAGATGTGATATCCAAATCCTTCCCATTCCAATCCTGAGACCCTTCCTATAGCATGAGATGTGATATCTCAATGCTTATACCAAACCAGAGACCCGTCCTATAACATGAGATGGGATATCCAACTCCTTCCCATTCCAATCCTGAGCCACTTCTGATAGCAGAGATGTGATATCTCAATGCTTATACCAAAACTGAGACCCTTCCTATAACATGAGATGTGATATCCAACTCATTCCCATTCCAAACCTGAGACACTTCCTATAGCATATGTGATATCCAACTAAATCCCATTCCAAACATGAGACCCTTCCTATAGCAAGAATGTAATATCCAACTCCTACCCATTCCAATCCTGAGACCATTCCTATAGCATGAGATGTGATATATCAATGCTTCTAATACCAAACCTGAGATCCTTCCTATGACATGAAATGTGATATCCAAATCCTTCCCATTCGAAACCTGAGACCCTTCCTACAGCATGCAATGTGATATCTCAATGCTTCTAATACCAAACCTGAGACCCGTCCTATAACATGAGATGTGATATCCAACTCCTTCCCATCCCAATCCTGAGACACTTCCGATTGCAGAGATGTGATATCTCAATGCTTCTAATATCAAAACTGAGACCCTCCCTATAGCATGATATGTGATATCTAAGTCCTTCCCATTCCAATCCTGAGACCCTTCCTATAGCATGAGATGTGATATCTCAATGCTTCTACCAAACCTGAGACCCTTCCTTTAGCATGAGATGTGATATCCAACTCCTTCCCATTCCAGTCCTGAGACCCTTCCTATAGCATGAGATATGATATCTCAATACTTCTAATACTAAACCTGAGATCCTTCCGATAACATGAGATGTGGTATCCAAATCCTTCCCCTTCCAAACCTGAGACCCTCCCTTTAGCATGAGATGTGATATCCAACTCCTTCCCATTCCAATCCTGATACCCTTCTGATAGCATGAGATGTGATATCTCAATGCCTCTAATACCAAACCTGAGATCCTACCTCTAACATGAAATGTGATATCCAACTCCTTCCCTTTCCAAACCTGAGAGCCTTCCTACAACATGAGATGTGATATCCAAGTCCTTCCCATTCCAATCCTGAGACCCTTCCTATAGGATGAGATGGGATATCCAACTCCTTCCAAATCCAATCCTGATACCCGTCCTATACCATGAGACTTGATATCTCAATGCTTCTAATACCAAACCTGAGACCGGTCCAATAACATGAGATGTGATATCCAAATCCTTCCCCTTCCAAACCTTAGACCCTTCCTGTATCATGAGATGTGCTATCCAAGTCCTTTCCATTCCATTCCTGAGACCCTTCCTATAGCATGAGATGTGATATCTCAATGCTTCTAATACCAAACCTGAGACCCTTCCTATAACATGAATTGTGATATCCAAGTCCTTCCCATTCCAATCCTGAGACCCTTCCGATAACAGAGATGTGATATCTCAATGCTTATACCAAACCTGAGACCCTTCCGATAGCATGAGATGTGATATCTCAATGCTTCTAATACCAAACCTGAGATCCTTCCTATAACATGAGATGTGATGTTCAAATCCTTCCCCTTCCAAACCTTAGACCCTCCCTTTAGCATGAGATGTGATATCCAACTCCTTCCCATTCCAATCCTGAGACCCTTCTGATGGCATGAGATGTGATATCTCAATGCCTCTAATACCAAACCTGAGATCCTACCTCTAACATGAAATGTGATATCCAACTCCTTCCCCTTCCAACCCTGAGAGCCTTCCTATAGAATGAGATGTGATATCCAAGTCCTTCCCATTCCAATCCTGAGACCCTTCCTATAACATGAGATGTGATATCCAACTCCTTCCCATTCCAACCTTAGACCCTGCCTATAGCATGTGATGTGATATCCCAATGCTTCTACAAAACCTGAGACCCATACCATGGCATGAGATGTGATATCAAACTCCTTCCCATTCCAATCCTGAGGCCCTTTCTATAGCTTGAGATGTGATATCCAACTCCTTCCCATTCCAATTCTGAGACCCGTCCTATACCATGAGACTTGATATCTCAATGCTTCAAATACCAAACCTGAGACCGGTCCTATAACATGAGATGTGATACCCAAATCCTTCCCCTTTCCAAACCTTAGACCCTTCCTATAGCATGAGATGTGATATCTCAATGCTTCTAATACCATACCTGAGACCCTTCCTATAACGAGATGGGACATCCAACTCCTTCCCATTCCAATCCTGAGACCCTTCCGATAGCAGAGATGTGATATCTCAATGCTTATACCAAACCTGAGACCCTTCCTATGGCATGAGATGTCATATACAACTCCTTCCGATTCCAATCCTGAGACCCTTCCTATAGCATGAGATGTGATATCTCAATGCTTCTAATACCAAACCTGAGATCCTTCCTATAACATGAGATGTGATATCAAACTCCTTCCCATTCCAAACCTGAGACCCTTCCGATAGCATGAGATGTGATATCTCAATGCTTCTAAAACCAAACATGAGAACCATCCTATAACATGAGATGTGAAATCCAAATCATTCCCTTTCCAAACCTGAGACCCTTCCTATAGCTTGAGATGTGATATCAAACTCCTTCCCATTCAATGTGATATCCAACTTCTTCCCATTCCAATCCTGAGACCCTTCCTATACCATGAGATGTGGTATATATTTCAATGCTTCTAATACCAAACCTGAGACCCGTCCTAAAACATGAGATGTGAGATCCAAATCCTTCCCCTTCCAAACCTGAGACCTTTCCTTTAGCATGAGATGTGATATCTTAATGCTTCTAAAACCAAACCTGAGAACCATCCTATAACATGTGAACTCCAAATCCTTCCCTTTCCAAACCTGAGACCCTTCCGATAGCATGAGATGTGATATCTCAATGCTACTAAAACCAAACATGAGAACCATCCTATAACATGAGATGTGAAATCCAAATCCTTCCCTTTCCAAACCTGAGACCCTTCCTATAGCTTGAGATGTGATATCAAACTCCTTCCCATTCCAATCCTGAGATAGCTTGAGATGTGATAGCCAACTCCTTCCCATTCCAATCCTGAGACCCTTCCTATACCATGAGATGTGATATCTCAATGCTTCTAATACCAAACCTGAGACCCGTCCTAAAACATGAGATGTGAGATCCAAATCCTTCCCCTTCCAAACCTGAGACCCTTCCTATAGCTTGAGATGTGATATCAAACTCCTTCCCATTCCAATCCCGAGATAGCTTGAGATGTGATATCCAACTCCATCCCATTCCAATCCTGAGACCCTTCCGATAGCATGAGATGTGATAGCTCAATGCTTCTAATATCAAAACTGAGACCCTCCCTATAGTATGAGATGTGATATCTAAGTCCTTCCCATTCCTATCCTGAGACCCTTCCGATAGCAGAGATGTGATATCTCAATGCTTATACCAAACCTGATGACCCATCCTATGGCATTAGATGTGATATCCAACTCCTTCCCATTGCAATCCTGAGTTCCTTCCTATAGCATGAGATGTGATATCTCAATGCTTCTATCAAACCTGAGACCCTTCCTTTAGCATGAGATGTGATATCCAACTCCTTGCCATTCCAATCCTGAGACCCTTCCTATAACATGAGACGTGATATCCAACTCCTTCCCATTCCAATCCTGAGACTCCTCCTATAGCATGAGATGTGATATCTCAATGCTTCTAATACCAAACATGGGACCCGCCCTATAACATGAGATATGATATCCAAATCCTTCCCCTTCCAAACCTGAGACCCTTCCTTTAGCATGAGATGTGATATCCAAATCCTTCCCATTACAATCCTGAAACCCTTCCTATAGCATGAGATGTGATAGCTCAATGTTTCTAATAAAAAACCTGAGACCCTTCCTATAGCAAGAGATGTGATATCCAAATCCTTCCCATTCCAATCCTGAGACCCTTCCTATAACGAGATGTGATATCCAACTCCTTCCCATTCCAACCTGAGACACTTCCTATAGCATGAGAAGGGATATCCAAATCCTTCCCATTCCAATCCTGAGATCCTTCCTATAACATGATGTGATATCCAATTCCTTCCCATTCCAAACCTGAGACCCTTCCTATTGGATGAGATGTGATATCCAACTCCTTCCCATTCCAATCCTGAGACTCCTCCTATAGCATGAGATGTGATATCTCAATGCTTCTAATACCAAACCTGGGACCCGCCCTATAACATGAGATATGATATCCAAATTCTTCCCCTTCCAAACCTGAGACCCTTCCTTTAGCATGAGATGTGATATCCAAATCCTTCCCATTCCAATCCCGAAACCCTTCCTATAGCATGAGATGTGATAGCTCAATGTTTCTAATAAAAAACCTGAGACCCTTCCTATAGCAAGAGATGTGATATCCAAATCCTTCCCATTCCAATCCTGAGACCCTTCCTATAACGAGATGTGATATCCAACTCCTTCCCATTCCAACCTGAGACACTTCCTATAGCATGAGAAGGGATATCCAAATCCTTCCCATTCCAATCCTGAGATCCTTCAACATGATGTGATATCCAATTCCTTCCCATTTCAAACCTGAGACCCTTCCTATTGGATGAGCTGTGATATCCAACTCCTTCCCATTCCAATCCTGAGACCCTTCCTATACCATGAGATGTGATATCTCAATGCTTCTAATACCAAACCTGGGACCCGCCCTATAACATGAGATATGATATCCAAATCCTTCCCCTTCCAAACCTGAGACCCTTCCTTTAGCATGAGATGTGATATCCAAATCCTTCCCATTCCAATCCTGAAACCCTTCCTATAGCATGAGATGTGATAGCTCAATGTTTCTAATAAACAACCTGAGACCCTTCCTATAGCAAGAGATGTGATATCCAAATCCTTCCCATTCCAATCCTGAGACCCTTCCTATAACGAGATGTGATATCCAACGCCTTCCCATTCCAACCTGAGACACTTCCTATAGCATGAGAATGGATATCCAAATCCTTCCCATTCCAATCCTGAGATCCTTCCTATACCATGATGTGATATCCAATTCCTTCCCATTCCAAACCTGAGACCCTTCCTATTGGATGAGATGTGATATCCAACTCCTTCCCATTCCAATCCTGAGACCCTTCCTATACCATGAGATGTGATATCTCAATGCTTCTAATACCAAATCTGGGACCCGCCCTATAACATGAGATATGATATCCAAATCCTTCCCCTTCCAAACCTGAGACCCTTCCTTTAGCATGAGATGTGATATCCAAATCCTTCCCATTCCAATCCTGAAACCCTTCCTATAGCATGAGATGTGATATCTCAATGTTTCTAATAAAAAACCTGAGACCCTTCCTATAGCAAGAGATGTGATATCCAAATCCTTCCCATTTCAATCTTGAGACCCTTCCTATAGCATGAGATGTGATATCCAACTCCTTCCCATTCCAACCTGAGACCCTTCCTATAGCATGAGAAGGGATATCCAACTCCTTCCCAATCCAATCCTGAGACCCTTCCGATAGCAGAGATGTGATATCTCAATGCTTATACCAAACCTGAGACCCTACCTTTAGTATGATGTGATATCCAAATCCTTCACATTCCAATCCTGAGACCCTTCCTATAGCATGAGATGTGATATCTCAATGCTTCTAATACCAAACCTGAGATCCTTCCTATAACATGAGATGTGATATCCACCTCCTTCCCATTCCAAACCTGAGACCCTTCCAATAGCATGAGATTTGATATCTCAATGCTTCTAAAAACAAACATGAGAACCATCCTATAACGAGATGTGAAATCCCAATCCTTCCCTTCCCAAACCTGAGACCCTTCCTATAGCTCGAGATGTGATATCAAACTCCTTCCCATTCCAATCCTGAGATAGCTTGAGATGTGATATCCAACTCCTTCCCATTCCAATCCTGAGACCCTTATTATACCATGAGATGTGATATCTCAAGGCTTCTAATACCAAACCTGAGACCCGTCCTAAAACATGAGATGTGAGATCCAAATCCTTCCCCTTCCAAACCTGAGACCTTTCCTTTAGCATATGTGATATCCAACTCCTTCCCATTCCAATCCTGAGACCCTTCCGATAGCATGAGATGTGATATCTCAATGCTTCTAATATCAAACCTGAGACCCTCCCTATAGCATGAGATGTGATATCCAACTCCTTCCCATTCCAATCCTGAGACTCTTCCTATAGCATGAGATGTGATATCTCGATGCTTCTAATACCAAACCTGGGACCCGTCCTATAACATGAGATGTGATATCCAAATCCTTCCCCTTCCAAACCTGAGACCCTTCCTTTAGCATGAGATGTGATATCCAAATCCTTCCCATTCCAATCCTGAAACCCTTCCTATAGCATGAGATGTGATAGCTCAATGTTTCTAATAAAAAACCTGAGACCCTTCCTATAGCAAGAGATGTGATATCCAAATCCTTCCCATTCCAATCCTGAGACCCTTCCTATAACGAGATGTGATATCCAACTCCTTCCCATTCCAACCTGAGACACTTCCTATAGCATGAGAAGGGATATCCAAATCCTTCCCATTCCAATCCTGAGATCCTTCCTATAACATGATGTGATATCCAATTCCTTCACATTCCAAACCTGAGACCCTTCCTATTGGATTAGATGTAATATCCAACTCCTTCCCATTCCAATCCTGAGACCCTTCCTATAACATATGATGTGATGTCTCAATGCTTCTAATACCAAACCTGAGATCCTTCCTATGGCATGAGATGTCATATAAAGCTCCTTCCCATTCCATTCCTGAGACCCTTCCTATAGCATGAGATGTGATATCCAACTCCTTCCCATTCCAATCCTGAGACCCTTCCTATAGCATGAGATGTGATATCTCAATGCTTCTAATACCAAACCTGAGATCCTTCCTATAACATGAGATGTGATATCCAAATCCTTCCCATTCCAACCTGAGACCCTTCCGATAGCATGAGATGTGATATCCCAATGCTTCTACCAAACCTGAGACCCATACTATGGCATGAGATGTGATATCAAACTCCTTCCCATTCCAATCCTGAGACCCTTCCTATAGCTTGAGATGGGATATCCAACTCCTTCCCATTCCAATTCTGAGACCCTTCCTATACCATGAGACTTGATATCGCAATGCTTCTAATACCAAACCTGAGACCCGTCCTATAACATGAGATGTGATATCCAAATCCTTCCCCTTCCAAACCTTAGACCCTTCCTTTATCATGGTATGTGATATCAAACTCCTTCACATTCCAATCCTGAGACCCTTCCGATATCATGAGATTTTTTATCTCAAAGCTTCTGATATCAAACTTGAGACCCTCCCTATAGCATGAGATGTGACATCCAAGTCCTTCCCATTCCAATCCTGAGACGCTTCCTATAGCATGAGATGTGATATCTCAATGCTTCTAATACCAAGCCTGAGACCCTTCCTTTAACATGAGAAGGGATATCCAACTCCTTCCCATTCCAATCCTGAGACTCTTCCGATAGCAGAGATGTGATATCTCAATGCTTATACCAAACCTGAGATCCTTCCTATGGCATGAGATGTCATATAAAATACCTTCCCATTCCATTCCTGAGACCCTTCCTATAGCATGAGATGTGATATCCAACTCCTTCCCATTCCAATCCTGAGACCCTTCCTATAGCATGAGATGTGATATCTCAATGCTTCTAATACCAAACCTGAGATCCTTCCTATAACATGAGATGTGATATCCAAATCCTTCCCATTCCAACCTGAGACCCTTCCGATAGCATGAGATGTGATATCCCAATGCTTCTACCAAACCTGAGACCCTTCCTATAGCTTGAGATGTGATATCCAACTCCTTCCCATTCCAATTCTGAGACCCTCCTATACCATGAGACTTGATATCGCAATGCTTCTAATACCAAACCTGACACTCGTCCTATAACATGAGATATGATATCCAAATCCTTCCCCTTCCAAACCTTAGACCCTTCCTTTATCATGAGATGTGATATCCAACTCCTTCACATTCCAATCCTGAGACCCTTCCGATATCATGAGATTTGTTATCTCAAAGCTTCTGATATCAAACTTGAGACCCTCACTATAGCATGAGATGTGACATCCAAGTCCTTCCCATTCCAATCCTGAGACGCTTCCTATAGCATGAGATGTGATATCTCAATGCTTCTAATACCAAACCTGAGATCCTTCCTATAACATGAGATGTGATATCCAACTCCTTCCCATTCCAAACCTGAGACCCTTCCGATAGCGTGATATCTCAATGCTTCAAAAACCAAACATGAGAACCATCCTATAACATGAGATGTGAAATCCAAATCCTTCCCTTCCCAAACATGAGACTCTTCTTATAGCATGAGATGTGATATCTCAATGCTTCTACCAAACCTGAAACCCTTCCTATAGCATGAGATGTGATATCAAACTCCTTCCCATTCAATGTGATATCCAACTCTGTCCCATTCCAATCCTGAGACCCTTCCTATACCATGAGATGTGATATTTCAATGCTTCTAATACCAAACCTGAGACGGGTCCTAAAACATGAGATGTGAGATCCAAATCCTTCCCCTTCCAAACCTGAGACCCTTCCTATAGCATGAGATGTTATATCTTAATGCTTCTAAAACCAAACCTGAGAACCATCCTATAACATGTGAAATCCAAATCCTTCCCTTTCCAAACCTGAGACCCTTCCGATAGCATGATATGTGATATCTCAATGCTACTAAAACCAAACATGAGAACCATCCTATAACATGAGATGTGAAATCCAAATCCTTCCCTTTCCAAACCTGAGACCCTTCCTATAGCTTGAGATGTGATATCAAACTCCTTCCCATTCCAATCCTGAGATAGCTTGAGATGTGATAGCCAACTCCTTCCCATTCCAATCCTGAGACCCTTCCTATACCATGAGATGTAATATCTCAATGCTTCTAATACCAAACCTGAGACCCGTCCTAAAACATGAGATGTGAGATCCAAATCCTTCCCCTTCCAAACCTAAGACCCTTCCTATAGCTTGAGATGTGATATCAAACTCCTTCCCATTCCAATCCTGAGATAGCTTGAGATGTGATATCCAACTCCATCCCATTCCAATCCTGAGACCCTTCCGATAGCATGAGATGTGATAGCTCAATGCTTCTAATATCAAAGCTGAGACCCTCCCTATAGTATGAGATGTGATATCTAAGTCCTTCCCATTCCTATCCTGAGACCCTTCCGATAGCAGAGATGTGATATCTCAATGCTTATACCAAACCTGATAACCCTTCCTATGGCATGAGATGTGATATCCAACTCCTTCCCATTCCAATCCTGAGTTCCTTCCTATAGCATGAGATGTGATATCTCAATGCTTCTATCAAACCTTAGGCCCTTCCTTTAGCATGAGATGTGATATCCAACTCCTTGCCATTCCAATCCTGAGACCCTTCCTATAACATGAGACGTGATATCCAAATCCTTCCCATTCCAATCCTGAGTTCCTTCCTATAGCATGAGATGTGATATCTCAATGCTTCTACCAAACCTGAAACCCTTCCTATTGCATGAGATGTGATATCCAACTCCTTCCCATTCCAATCCTGAGACACTTCCTATAGCATGAGATGTGATATCACAATGCTTCTAATACCAAACCTGAGACCCCTCCTATAACATGAGATGTGATATCCAAATCCTTCCCCTTCCAAACCTGAGACCCTTCCTTTAGCTGAGATGTGATATCCAGCTCCTCCCATTCCAATCCTGAGACCCTTCCGATAGCATGAGATGTGATATCTCAATGCTTCTGATATCAAAACTGAGACCCTCCCTATAGCATGAGATGTGATATCTAAGTCCTTCCCATTCCAATCCTGAGACCCTTCCGATAGCAGAGATGTGATATTTCAATGCTTATACCAAACCTGAGACCCTTCCTATAGCATGAGATGTGATATCCAACTCCTTCCGATTCCAATCCTGAGACCCTTCCTATAGCATGAGATGTGATATCGCAATGCTTCTACCAAAACTGAGACCCTTCCTTTAGCATGAGATGTGATATCCAAATCCTTCCCCTTCCAAACCTTAGACCCTTCCTTTATCACGGTATGTGATATCAAACTCCTTCACATTCCAATCCTGAGACCCTTCCGATATCATGAGATTTTTTATCTCAAAGCTTCTGATATCAAACTTGAGACCCTCCCTATAGCATGAGATGTGACATCCAAGTCCTTCCCAATCCAATCCTGAGACGCTTCCTATAGCATGAGATGTGATATCTCAATGCTTCTAATACCAAGCCTGAGACCCTTCCTATAACATGAGATGGGATATCCAACTCCTTCCCATTCCAATCCTGAGACTCTTCCGATAGCAGAGATGTGATATCTCAATGCTTATACCAAACCTGAGATCCTTCCTATGGCATGAGATGTCATATAAAATACCTTCCCATTCCATTCCTGAGACCCTTCCTATAGCATGAGATGTGATATCCAACTCCTTCCCATTCCAATCCTGAGACCCTTCCTATAGCATGAGATGTGATATCTCAATGCTTCTAATACCAAACCTGAGATCCTTCCTATAACATGAGATGTGATATCCAAATCCTTCCCATTCCAACCTGAGACCCTTCCGATAGCATGAGATGTGATATCCCAATGCTTCTACCAAACCTGAGACCCTTCCTATAGCTTGAGATGTGATATCCAACTCCTTCCCATTCCAATTCTGAGACCCTCCTATACCATGAGACTTGATATCGCAATGCTTCTAATACCAAACCTGACACTTGTCCTATAACATGAGATATGATATCCAAATCCTTCCCCTTCCAAACCTTAGACCCTTCCTTTATCATGAGATGTGATATCCAACTCCTTCACATTCCAATCCTGAGACACTTCCGATATCATGAGATTTGTTATCTCAAAGCTTCTGATATCAAACTTGAGACCCTCCCTATAGCATGAGATGTGACATCCAAGTCCTTCCCATTCCAATCCTGAGACGCTTCCTATAGCATGAGATGTGATATCTCAATGCTTCTAATACCAAACCTGAGATCCTTCCTATAACATGAGATGTGATATCCAACTCCTTCCCATTCCAAACCTGAGACCCTTCCGATAGCATGAGATGTGATATCTCAATGCTTCTAATACCAAACCTGAGATCCTTCCTATAACATGAGATGTGATATCCAACTCCTTCCCATTCCAAACCTGAGACCCTTCCGATAGCATGAGATGTGATATCTCAATGCTTCTAATACCAAACCTGAGATCCTTCCTATAACATGAGATGTGATATCCAACTCCTTCCCATTCCAAACCTGAGACCCTTCCGATAGCATGAGATGTGATATCTCAATGCTTCTACCAAACCTGAAACCCTTCCTATAGCATGAGATGTGATATCAAACTCCTTCCCATTCAATGTGATATCCAACTATGTCCCATTCCAATCCTGAGACCCTTCCTATACCATGAGATGTGATATTTCAATGCTTCTAATACCAAACCTGAGACCGGTCCTAAAACATGAGATGTGAGATCCAAATCCTTCCCCTTCCAAACCTGAGACCCTTCCTATAGCATGAGATGTTCTATCTTAATGCTTCTAAAACCAAACCTGAGAACCATCCTATAACATGTGAAATCCAAATCCTTCCCTTTCCAAACCTGAGACCCTTCCGATAGCATGATATGTGATATCTCAATGCTACTAAAACCAAACATGAGAACCATCCTATAACATGAGATGTGAAATCCAAATCCTTCCCTTTCCAAACCTGAGACCCTTCCTATAGCTTGAGATGTGATATCAAACTCCTTCCGATTCCAATCCTGAGATAGCTTGAGATGTGATAGCCAACTCCTTCCCATTCCAATCCTGAGACCCTTCCTATACCATGAGATGTGATATCTCAATGCTTCTAATACCAAACCTGAGACCCGTCCTAAAACATGAGATGTGAGATCCAAATCCTTCCCCTTCCAAACCTAAGACCCTTCCTATAGCTTGAGATGTGATATCAAACTCCTTCCCATTCCAATCCTGAGATAGCTTGAGATGTGATATCCAACTCCATCCCATTCCAATCCTGAGACCCTTCCGATAGCATGAGATGTGATAGCTCAATGCTTCTAATATCAAAACTGAGACCCTCCCTATAGTATGAGATGTGATATCTAAGTCCTTCCCATTCCTATCCTGAGACCCTTCCGATAGCAGAGATGTGATATCTCAATGCTTATACCAAACCTGATAACCCTTCCTATGGCATGAGATGTGATATCCAACTCCTTCCCATTCCAATCCTGAGTTCCTTCCTATAGCATGAGATGTGATATCTCAATGCTTCTATCAAACCTGAGGCCCTTCCTTTAGCATGAGATGTGATATCCAACTCCTTGCCATTCCAATCCTGAGACCCTTCCTATAACATGAGACGTGATATCCAACTCCTTCCCATTCCAATCCTGAGTTCCTTCCTATAGCATGAGATGTGATATCTCAATGCTTCTAATACCAAACCTGAGATCCTTCCTATAACATGAGATGTGATATCCAACTCCTTCCCATTCCAAACCTGAGACCCTTCCGATAGCATGAGATGTGATATCTCAATGCTTCAAAAACCAAACATGAGAACCATCCTATAACATGAGATGTGAAATCCAAATCCTTCCCTTCCCAAACCTGAGACTCTTCCTATAGCATGAGATGTGACATCTCAATGCTTCTACCAAACCTGAAACCCTTCCTATTGCATGAGATGTGATATCCAACTCCTTCCCATTCCAATCCTGAGACACTTCCTATAGCATGAGATGTGATATCACAATGCTTCTAATACCAAACCTGAGACCCCTCCTATAACATGAGATGTGATATCCAAATCCTTCCCCTTCCAAACCTGAGACCCTTCCTTTAGCTGAGATGTGATATCCAGCTCCTCCCATTCCAATCCTGAGACCCTTCCGATAGCATGAGATGTGATATCTCAATGCTTCTGATATCAAAACTGAGACCCTCCCTATAGCATGAGATGTGATATCTAAGTCCTTCCCATTCCAATCCTGAGACCCTTCCGATAGCAGAGATGTGATATTTCAATGCTTATACCAAACCTGAGACCCTTCCTATAGCATGAGATGTGATATCCAACTCCTTCCGATTCCAATCCTGAGACCCTTCCTATAGCATGAGATGTGATATCGCAATGCTTCTACCAAAACTGAGACCCTTCCTTTAGCATGAGATGTGATATTCAACTCCTTCCCATTCCAATCATGAGACCCTTCCTATAGCATGAGATGTGATATCTCAATGCTTCTAATACCAAACCTGAGATCCTTACTATAACATGAGAAGTGATATCCAACTCCTTCCCATTCCAATCATGAGACCCTTCCTATAGCATGAGATGTGATATCTCAAAGCTTCTAATACCAAACCTGAGATCCTTCCTATAGCATGAGATGTGATATCTCAATGCTTCTAATACCAAACCTGAGACCCTTTCTATAACATGAAATGTGATATCCAACTCCTTCCCATTCCAACCTTAGACCCTGCCTATAGCATGTGATGTGATATCCCAATGCTTCTACAAAACCTGAGACCCATACCATGGCATGAGATGTGATATCGAACTCCTTCCCATTCCAATCCTGAGACCCTTTCTATAGCTTGATATGTGATATCCAACTCCTTCCCATTCCAATTCTGAGACCCGTCCTATACCATGAGACTTGATATCTCAATGCTTCTAATATCAAACCTGAGACCGGTCCTATAACATGAGATGTGATACCCAAATCCTTCCCCTTTCCAAACCTGAGACCCTTCCTATAGCATGAGATGTGATATCTCAATGCTTCTAATACCAAACCTGAGACCCTTCCTATAACGAGATGGGATATCCAACTCCTTCCCATTCCAATCCTGAGACCCTTCCGATAGCAGAGATGTGATATCTCACTGCTTATACCAAACCTGAGACCCTTCCTATGGCATGAGATGTCATATACAACTCCTTCCGATTCCAATCCTGAGACCCTTCTATAGCATGAGATGTGATATCTCAATGCTTCTAATACCAAACCTGAGATCCTTCCTATAACATGAGATGTGATATCAAACTCCTTCCCATTCCAAACCTGAGACCCTTCCGATAGCATGAGATGTGATATCTCAATGCTTCTAAAACCAAACCTGAGACCCGTCCTAAAACATGAGATGTGAGATTCACAGGACTTGGATATCATATCTCATTCTATAGGAAGGCTCTCAGGGTTGGAAGGGGAAGGAGTTGGATATCACATTTCATGTTAGAGGTAGGATCTCAGGTTTGGTATTAGAGGCATTGAGATATCACATCTCATGCCATCAGAAGGGTCTCAGGATTGGAATGGGAAGGAGTTAGATATCACATCTCATGCTAAAGGGAGGGTCTAAGGTTTGGAAGGGGAAGGATTTGGATATCACATCTCATGTTATAGGAAGGATCTCAGGTTTGGTATTAGAAGCATTGAGATATCACATCTCATGCTATCGGAAGGGTCTCAGGTTTGGTATAAGCATTGAGATATCACATCTCTGCTATCGGAAGGGTCTCAGGTTTTGAATGGGAAGGAGTTGGATATCACATCTCATGTTATAGGAAGGATCTCAGGTTTGGTATTAGAAGCATTGAGATATCACATCTCATGCTATAGGAAGGGTCTCCGGATTGGAATGTGAAGGATTTGGATATCACATCTCATGTTATAGGAAGTGTCTCAGGATTGGAATGGCAAGGAGTTGGATATCACATCTCATGCTAAAGGAAGGGTCTCAGTTTTGATAGAAGCATTGAGATATCACATCTCATGCTATAGGAAGGAACTCAGGATTGGAATGGGAAGGAGTTGGATATCACGTCTCATGTTATAGGAAGGGTCTCAGGATTGGAATGGCAAGGAGTTGGATATCACATCTCATGCTAAAGGAAGGGTCTCAGGTTTGATAGAAGCATTGAGATATCACATCTCATGCTATAGGAAGGAACTCAGGATTGGAATGGGAAGGAGTTGGATATCACATCTCATGCCATAGGAAGGGTTATCAGGTTTGGTATAAGCATTGAGATATCACATCTCTGCTATCGGAAGGGTCTCAGGATAGGAATGGGAAGGACTTAGATATCACATCTCATACTATAGGGAGGGTCTCAGTTTTGATATTAGAAGCATTGAGCTATCACATCTCATGCTATCGGAAGGGTCTCAGGATTGGAATGGGATGGAGTTGGATATCACATCTCAAGCTATCTCAGGATTGGAATGGGAAGGAGTTTGATATCACATCTCAAGCTATACGAAGGGTCTCAGGTTTGGAGGGGGAAGGATTTGGATCTCACATCTCATGTTTTAGGACGGGTCTCAGGTTTGGTATTAGAAGCATTGAGATATCACATCTCATGGTATAGGAAGGGTCTCAGGATTGGAATGGGAAGGAGTTGGCTATCACATCTCAAGCTATCTCAGTATTGGAATGGGAAGGAGTTTGATATCACATCTCAAGCTATAGGAAGGGTCTCAGGTTTGGAAAGGGAAGGATTAGGATTTCACATCTCATGTTATAGGATGGTTCTCATGTTTGGTTTTAGTAGCATTGAGATATCACATCTCATGCTATCGGAAGGGTCTCAGGTTTGGAAAGGGAAGGATTTGGATTTCACATGTTATAGGATGGTTCTCAGGTTTGGTTTTAGAAGCATTAAGATATAACATCTCATGCTATAGGAAGGGTCTCAGGTTTGGAAGGGGAAGGATTTGGATCTCACATTGTTAGGAAAGATTTCGTTATTGTAGGGAACTTTCCTTCCATGTGGCAACCCCTAAACTTTTTGCTATTGTTTTCAACCTGTTTTCTTGACTTTGCCAGAGAAGTGCAGCCTTCTGCCGTACTCCTCTGGGCTTTCGCTCCTTTCTTACGGGGAAACTGACATGCCCTTAAGACAGTCAGTACCGGGGAACGCTGTTTCCCGTAGTTTCTTTTATCGTGTCGCCATTTTAGTGCAACACGACACAAGAGGGCACTGTAAGCTAAGTTACAGCTCTCTTGGGTCTCTAGCCTTCTACAGACCCTAGACACTCTTGTAGGATGGTTTTTGGATCGGTGCAAGTCATTCAGGGACTGGGCTGGTGGCAGCGATCATTTGGTTTATTTTGAGCTCCTTTTGCCGTTCTGAGCACCTTTTTGCCGCGAACACAAAAGGGTGGCCCGGCTACCCAAAATGGCCGGACCACGAGGCTCCTTTGTCTCGTCCACTGTCCGTCTTGCTCCCTTTACCTTCCCCCGGGTCAGGCGACCCGGGGCCTTCCTTATTTGGGCATGTAGTTTCCCGCGAAACACGGTTGCTTTCGCGGGCTTCTACATGTCGTTTGAGTGCCCCCAGGATGTGGGCTGGGCTGTCTGGTCCCAATACACATCCTGGGTGCCAGAGAGTCTAGGGTGGTGTGAATGCCTGGGACCACTGTGGTCCGTGATTGATCCACGTATGGTATGTGTGTTGATGAGCGGATCTCCCATTGGCTCCCCTCCGTTTTGGCGCGAAGGGAACCGTGGATAAGAGGGAGCTGGAAACACCACTACCATGTCGATCTCCTGAGTTCTTACGAACGAAGGAATACAGGAGCCAAGTATCCTGTAACCAGAGGCTGGACCGAGGAATCGCTGGTGACCCGCTGAAGGAATCCTCCTTTGCACTGCTGTCGTCCTGTGAAACCCTTTCCTCCTTGCATCGAACCAGAAGGCCTGTATTGGTGCTTCGACCTATTGGAATAGCAGGAACAGCTATTCCCGGCATCTTCATCAACTCCTAGCAGTAAGCCTTCGGAAGTGTCTCTGGGCCATCCAGTTGACTGACCAGCTTACAAGGGAGTCCTGCTCTGTAACCGCCGTCAGGTTGTGCCGTATCTCGAGTCCTTGTCACTCTCCCACGCTTAGTACACTTGGCGTTCCCAAGTCTGAAGGGAGGAGTGTACTTTGGATTCAGATACGCACGGCCGCTCTGTTGTCCTGCTGCGGCAACAAAACTGTGCTGGTTTCGTCGATTGGGACGTCTTTTTGATCTACACGACTGGAAAGCGTTCCCTGCTCGTCTGAACCCGCCAGCTGCTGAAACTACAGTGGAGAAGCCTGGGTCTGCTTGCTTCGGGGACCGGTGAGTAGATTAGCTAGGATCTGGTCGCCCTCCTGCAGTTGCCCATTGCTTTTCCCTGCTGTGTAAAAACAGCTCCCTTTTCGTCCGTACTCGCGTTTTGCTTCTGCTCGCTGTGGAGGCTGCGCTTGAGTCACGGAACCTGTTCTTCTTCTGTGTGCACTAACCCGAACTGCCTGACTTCCTCCGAAGAGCTTCTCCTTTGCCCGTGGGCACCAGCACTTGCAGGTACTTTGAGCACAAGGCTCCACTCTTCTCAGGGATCGGACTTCCATCTAGTTAGGTGCTTCTGAAGGCGAACTGAGTCGAAAGCATTATCGCACTGCCTGTTTTCTTCCCTTTCAGGTGGACTGCATATTTCGTGCTTTAAACGCTTGCGACTGTGTATTTGTATATATATTGTGTTGATTTGGTATGTGTTGGTTTAATATTGTTATAGAGTGATTTTCTTGCTACGGTCATTGTTTTAAAGGCCTTAAAATAAATGTGTTTATATTTTTGATATAACACCTGTTTGGAGTAGTTTGTAAGCGCTCTTGCTTTGTGTGCTCATTGCGGGCTTTCAGTCACCCTCACCCCTCTTGAGACCTAGTCTTGACCGCCGCGATCGCTACCTTGATTGGTCTGGCTTGTCCAGAGGTTACCCTGTTCCAAGTAATTAGGTTGGCCTTCTGAACTTCTGCGCCACCAGGACAGAGTTCAGAAATCCGTCTTAACAAATTGGTGTACAGCGGTGGGATACGACTGAGGGTATCCAGTGTTGCGCACGAGCTAAGGCGTTTTCAGGTTATTCCAACCAGGACACGCAGTAAAGTATTGAATATAACGTTAAAAAGGCCATAGTCCTATCAACAGTATGGAAACGAATACTTTATTAACCTTAAATGCTTCGAAATCTGAAACATTGAAGAAGATGTGTGCGGAGAGAGGGGTTTCCTCTCAAGGCACTAAATTGGAAATGATCCAGAGAATCGTGGCGTGGCAAGAAGCGCAGCTTGACGCTATAACTTCCGAGGACAGTGCAGAAGGTGGTGGGGCTGCTCTCACTGGCAGAACCGACGGTTCTGCCGCTGCACTGATCCATCACGACCACGAGGACAGGGAGGATGTAATGTCTAACGTTTCCTCTGCCAGTGTTGATGGGGAGGCTATGCTTGAATTCAAGAAGCAAGAGCTGCGGTTTAGGCAGCAGGAGCTTGAATTCAGCATAGCCAAACTGAAAATCGACCAGGCAGAAAAACAAAAAGACAGGGATCACCAGTTGGAACTGGCCAAGCTTCAGTTCGCAAATGGGTCCAAGGGTCCTGGACATGGTTCTGGGGCTTCCTCTCATCCACGGTTTCCAAAAGATCTGCTCAGTGTGTATGAGGAACGAAATGACATTATGGACTGGTTAAATGCGTTTGAGTATGCATGCGAGGTTCAAGAGGTTGATAATGCGGATAAGATTGCATGGTTACTCAGCAGACTGCCCCATTCTGGTTGCAGTGCCATTATGGAAATGTCGAAGGCTGAGCGCGCTGATTTTGCAATGTTGAAGCAGACTCTCATTTTAAAGTTTGGGAAGACTCCGACCCAATACTTGAAAAGGTTTAGAGAGTATAAGAAAAAGGAAGGTGGTACTTGGGTGTCGTATGTAGCTGAGTCCCTGAAAAACTTAACTGGCTGGGTTGAAGGTTATAAGGTTTCTACCTTCGAAGGCATGATCAATCTGGTCATGCTGGAACACATTTTTGCTTCTTCTTCCCCGGAGCTTAAGCAGCATTTGGCCGATTCGAAGGAGATAGATCCTAAGAAGCTGGCCATTGCAGCAGACTTATGGGTGTCACATCGAGTGTCCCATAAGGACAAAACTCATCCTGGTAAGCAGGAGGAAGGGAAAAAGTCCAAAGATATGGAGGGTGGGGAATCTGCTAAATCTTCTTCCCATAAGGGCCACAAAAAGAAAAATAAGGGTAAGCCATACGAGAACTCACAGGGTAGTGGAGGTTCGCCTCCGAAACAGAACTCTGGTTATAATAAGCCTCCCTACGTAAACAGACCCAATGGGGCTTGTTTTTCTTGTGGAGCAACTGACCATGTGAAGGGGGATCCCCGTTGTAAGGTTAGACCTTTGGGGGTCCACTCCGCTAATCTGGCCTTCTCCTCCTACGAGGAAGAAGAGATTACAGGAGCATCCTTCTCCTCAGACTCATTTCCCAGCGGAATAGAGGCTGAGGTAGTTTTAGTGTCCCTGGGTTCCTGGGAGCCTAAAGTCGCAGAGGCGTATGCTAGGATTCCGGATAATACCAAGCACTACTTTAAAGACAGTGTGCTGATCAATGGAGTGGATACTCCAGCTCTTAGGGATAGTGGGTGCAGTCGAACTGTAGTGGATTCTACCTTGGTAGACTCAGAGGAAGTTGCCAGAGCTCCTCTGATGCCCACTAAGTTGGCTGACGGCCCCCTCCGTATGTTTCCCGTGATCCCTGTTAATCTAACTTTAAATGGTACAGCAGTTAGGATTCCAGTGAGCATTCAGAGAAACGTCCCGGGAAAGGTCTTGTTGGGCAATGATCTCAGAGCTCTAGGGCTCGTAGGAGACACTGCCGAAAGACCCTACACACGGTCTCAAGCACGGGCAGCATTGGCCAAGTCCAATACGCCGCCCCAGCCGAAGGGGAAACCCAAGGCGAAAGGAGTCAACAAGTCCCGACGGGGGAAAGAGAATATTCCCCCGAGCTCGCCTACCACTGCGGTGGAGGGAGTTGGTCAATCGCCCGAGCCTGACGAGGAGGTGGCGATGCCTGAAGTGTTCGACCCCAACGACCATCCTGAACTAAAAGACTTGTTAGCTGAAGGAGGTCCTGATAGGGACGACTTCAGTAAGGGCCAACGTGAGTGCCCATCTCTGGAAGGCCTAAGGAGACAGGCCTGCTCCCAGCTTGAGGGTGAACCTCCTGGGAAGCATCGGATTTATTGGGAAGGTGGACTCCTGTACAGTGAGCCCACGGAGTCTACAGAAGGAGACCATAGGAGGTTGGTGGTTCCCCTTGCTGTTAGACCCTTCCTCCTGCAGTTGGCGCATGAAGTTCCCCTTGCTGGTCACCTTGGAATGAAGAGGACCAAGCAAAGGTTATCTATGCACTTCTACTGGCCCAAGATGGGGGTGCAAGTAGAAAGTCACTGCAGGAGTTGTGCCTCCTGCCAGTTGTCTGGTAAGGTTGGCGCGACAATCCAAGCTCCGTTGGTACCGCTCCCAGTTGTGGGGGTACCATTTGAAAGGGTAGGGATCGACATCGTTGGTCCCCTTGACCCGCAAACATCCTCAGGCAATAGGTTTATCCTGGTGCTGGTCGACCATGCAACCAGGTATCCTGAGGCCATCCCATTGAAAACTGTAACTGCCAAGTCGGTTGCAAAAGCTTTACTCGGCATATTTACTAGGGTTGGCTTCCCTAAAGAAGTTGTGTCAGATCGTGGCAGCAACTTTATGTCGAAGTATATGCAGGCTATGTGGAAAGAATGTGGGGTCACCTACAAGTTCTCTTCTGCATATCACCCCCAGACCAATGGTCTGGTGGAACGTTTCAACAGAACGTTAAAGAGCATGATTGGGGCTCTGGAGGAGCCCCAGAGAAGAAAATGGGATCTTCTTTTACCATGCTTGCTGTTTGCCTACAGAGAGGTACCACAGGAGGGTGTTGGCTTCAGCCCCTTCGAACTTCTGTTCGGTCATCCCGTACGGGGACCCTTAGCCATCGTCAAAGAGGGATGGGAGATGCCCACTCCCCCTGTTACTACCAATGTAGTTGACTATGTGCTAGGGCTCAGAAAACGGATGGTACTCCTGATGGGCTTGGCTAGTGAAAAGTTGAAGGCAGGACAAGCGCTGGTGAAACATTGGTACGACCAGAAAGCTTCCTTAATTCACTTTACCCCTGGTCAGCAAGTCCTGATCATGAACCCTATAAGGCCTCGCGCTTTACAGGACAAATGGTCAGGCCCTTACACAGTGGTGGAGCCCCTGGGTGAGGTGAACTATTTAGTGGACCTTGGAAGGCCTGGACAGGCTCCAAAAGTGTTCCACGTAAATAGGCTGAAGGCTTTCGTCCCAAGAGTCGAAATCGCAGCACTGCTACTGGCGTCAGACGTTGAGGAAGAGGAGTCAGAACCTCTTCCCGACCTGTTCCAAAGCGGTCCTTCAGATAGCTCCGTTGAGGGTGTCCGAGTGGCCCCTCACCTGACTTCTGATCAGCAGGCTGAGGTGAAAAGTTTGCTTAGGCAGTTTTCCCCCCTGTTTTCACAGTCGCCTGGTTTGACACCTTGGTGCAAACATAACATTGACACAGGAGACAGTGTACCTACCAAAAGTAGGGGATACAGGATGTCGGATAAAGTACGGTCTTATATTAAGACCGAGGTCAACAAGATGTTAGACCTTGGGGTGATTGAACCCTCTAGTAGTCCTTGGTCCAGTCCTGTGGTATTGGTTCCAAAGGCAGGCACTTCTGAATTGAGGTTCTGCGTGGATTACAGGGCTCTGAATGCTGTCACCAAGACAGACGCTCACCCCTTGCCTCGAACTGACGAGCTGGTGGATACCTTGGGTGCCTCCAAGTACCTCAGCACGTTTGACCTGACTGCGGGCTATTGGCAAATAGCTTTAGCAGAACATGCCAAGGAGAAGACAGCATTTTCAACTCCCGACGGGCTTTACCAATTCCGGGTAATGCCGTTCGGATTGAAGAATGCACCTGCCACTTTCCAGAGGCTTGTGAATCATGTGTTGAATGGGTTGGACGAATTCTGTCTTGCATATCTGGACGATATAGCAGTTTTCAGTGCCACCTGGGAAGACCATGTGAAACACCTCGGGATTGTGCTCCAGGCTCTTCAGAAAGCCCACTTGACCATCAAGGCGAGTAAATGCCAGATTGGACAAGGCTCAGTGGTTTACCTTGGGCATGAAGTAGGTGGAGGAAGGATACAGCCTCTCCCCAGTAAAGTACAAGCAGTACAAGACTGGCCTACCCCCACTACACAAACCCAAGTGAGAGCCTTCTTAGGACTCACGGGTTATTACCGCAATTTTGTGGCAGACTATGGCACCATAGCTGCTCCTCTGACTGCCCTCACAACTCCGAAGAAACCCAAGAAGGTAACTTGGACCGACGAGTGTGAGAAGGCCTTCAATGGCTTAAAAGACTCCTTGTGCCAGGCCCCTGTGCTCAGGGCCCCTGATTATCAAAGACCTTTTATCGTGCAGACGGATGCCTCTGACACTGGGATAGGAGCTGTACTATCACAAGTAGATGAGAAGGGTAAGGAACACCCTATCGGTTTTATTAGTCGCCAGCTTAAGGACAGAGAGCTCAGATGGTCCACGGTAGAGAAAGAATGTTTCTCTGTTGTGTGGGCCCTAAGGAAGCTGCGGCCCTACCTCTATGGGACCCACTTCACTGTGCAGACTGACCATAAGCCGTTAAAGTGGCTAATGAACATGAAGGGGGAGAATCCAAAGTTGCTTAGGTGGTCCATAAGTCTACAAGGCTTCGACTTCACTATTGAGCATAGGCCAGGTGTCCAACATAGCAATGCTGATGGGTTGTCCAGAATGTTTTACCGACCTGAACAAGAGACTCATCCAGGGGTGGATTAGTTCCCCCTGTCCATAGTCTGGGAGGGGCGAGTGTTAGGAAAGATTTCGTTATTGTAGGGAACTTTCCTTCCATGTGGCAACCCCTAAACTTTTTGCTATTGTTTTCAACCTGTTTTCTTGACTTTGCCAGAGAAGTGCAGCCTTCTGCCGTACTCCTCTGGGCTTTCGCTCCTTTCTTACGGGGAAACTGACATGCCCTTAAGACAGTCAGTACCGGGGAACGCTGTTTCCCGTAGTTTCTTTTATCGTGTTTAGTGCAACACGACACAAGAGGGCACTGTAAGCTAAGTTACAGCTCTCTTGGGTCTCTAGCCTTCTACAGACCCTAGACACTCTTGTAGGATGTTTTTTGGATCGGTGCAAGTCATTCAGGGACTGGGCTGGTGGCAGCGATCATTTGGTTTATTTTGAGCTCCTTTTGCCGTTCTGAGCACCTTTTTGCCGCGAACACAAAAGGGTGGCCCGGCTACCCAAAATGGCCGGACCACGAGGCTCCTTTGTCTCGTCCACTGTCCGTCTTGCTCCCTTTACCTTCCCCCGGGTCAGGCGACCCGGGGCCTTCCTTATTTGGGCATGTAGTTTCCCGCGAAACACGGTTGCTTTCGCGGGCTTCTACATGTCGTTTGAGTGCCCCCAGGATGTGGGCTGGGCTGTCTGGTCCCAATACACATCCTGGGTGCCAGAGAGTCTAGGGTGGTGTGAATGCCTGGGACCACTGTGGTCCGTGATTGATCCACGTATGGTATGTGTGTTGATGAGCGGATCTCCCATTGGCTCCCCTCCGTTTTGGCGCGAAGGGAACCGTGGATAAGAGGGAGCTGGAAACACCACTACCATGTCGATCTCCTGAGTTCTTACGAACGAAGGAATACAGGAGCCAAGTATCCTGTAACCAGAGGCTGGACCGAGGAATCGCTGGTGACCCGCTGAAGGAATCCTCCTTTGCACTGCTGTCGTCCTGTGAAACCCTTTCCTCCTTGCATCGAACCAGAAGGCCTGTATTGGTGCTTCGACCTATTGGAATAGCAGGAACAGCTATTCCCGGCATCTTCATCAACTCCTAGCAGTAAGCCTTCGGAAGTGTCTCTGGGCCATCCAGTTGACTGACCAGCTTACAAGGGAGTCCTGCTCTGTAACCGCCGTCAGGTTGTGCCGTATCTCGAGTCCTTGTCACTCTCCCACGCTTAGTACACTTGGCGTTCCCAAGTCTGAAGGGAGGAGTGTACTTTGGATTCAGATACGCACGGCCGCTCTGTTGTCCTGCTGCGGCAACAAAACTGTGCTGGTTTCGTCGATTGGGACGTCTTTTTGATCTACACGACTGGAAAGCGTTCCCTGCTCGTCTGAACCCGCCAGCTGCTGAAACTACAGTGGAGAAGCCTGGGTCTGCTTGCTTCGGGGACCGGTGAGTAGATTAGCTAGGATCTGGTCGCCCTCCTGCAGTTGCCCATTGCTTTTCCCTGCTGTGTAAAAACAGCTCCCTTTTCGTCCGTACTCGCGTTTTGCTTCTGCTCGCTGTGGAGGCTGCGCTTGAGTCACGGAACCTGTTCTTCTTCTGTGTGCACTAACCCGAACTGCCTGACTTCCTCCGAAGAGCTTCTCCTTTGCCCGTGGGCACCAGCACTTGCAGGTACTTTGAGCACAAGGCTCCACTCTTCTCAGGGATCGGACTTCCATCTAGTTAGGTGCTTCTGAAGGCGAACTGAGTCGAAAGCATTATCGCACTGCCTGTTTTCTTCCCTTTCAGGTGGACTGCATATTTCGTGCTTTAAACGCTTGCGACTGTGTATTTGTATATATATTGTGTTGATTTGGTATGTGTTGGTTTAATATTGTTATAGAGTGATTTTCTTGCTACGGTCATTGTTTTAAAGGCCTTAAAATAAATGTGTTTATATTTTTGATATAACACCTGTTTGGAGTAGTTTGTAAGCGCTCTTGCTTTGTATGCTCATTGCGGGCTTTCAGTCACCCTCACCCCTCTTGAGACCTAGTCTTGACCGCCGCGATCGCTACCTTGATTGGTCTGGCTTGTCCAGAGGTTACCCTGTTCCAAGTAATTAGGTTGGCCTTCTGAACTTCTGCGCCACCAGGACAGAGTTCAGAAATCCGTCTTAACACACATCTCATGTTTTAGGACCGGTCTCAGGTTTGGTATTAGAAGCATTGAAATATCACATCTCATGGTATAGGAAGGGTCTCAGGATTGGAATGGGACAGAGTTGGATATCACATTGAATGGGAAGGAGTTTGATATCACATCTCATGCTATAGGAAGGGTTTCAGGTTTGGTAGAAGCATTGAGATATCACATCTCATGCTATAGGAAGAGTCTCAGGTTTGGGAAGGGAAGGATTTGGATTTCACATCTCAAGTTATAGGATGGTTCTCATGTTTGGTTTTTGAAGCATTGAGATATCACATCTCATGCTATCGGAAGGGTCTCAGGTTTGGAATGGGAAGGAGTTTGATATCACATCTCATGTTATAGGAAGGATCTCAGGTTTGGTATTAGAAGCATTGAGATATCACATCTCATGCTATAGGAAGGGTCTCAGGATTGGAATCGGAAGGAGTTGTATATGACATCTCATGCCATAGGAAGGGTCTCAGGTTTGGTATAAGCATTGAGATATCACATCTCTGCTATCGGAAGGGTCTCAGGATTGGAATGGGAAGGAGTTGGATATCCCATCTCATGTTGTAGGAAGGGTCTCATGTTTGGTATTAGAAGCATTGAGATATCACATCTCATGCTATAGGAAGGGTCTCAGGATTGGAATGGGAAGGACTTGGATGTCACATCTCATGCTATAGGGAGGGTCTCAAGTTTGATATCAGAAGCTTTGAGATAACAAATCTCATGATATCGGAAGGGTCTCAGGATTGGAATATGAAGGAGTTGGATATCACATCTCATGATAAAGGAAGGGTCTAAGGTTTGGAAGGGGAAGGATTTGGATATCACATCTCATGTTATAGGAAGGATCTCAGGTTTGGTATTAGAAGCATTGAGATATCACATCTCATGCTATAGGACGCGTCTCAGGATTGGAATGGGAAGGACTTGGATGTCAAATCTCATGCTATAGGGAGGGTCTCAAGTTTGATATCAGAAGCTTTCAGATAACAAATCTCATGATATCGGAAGGGACTCAGGATTGGAATGTGAAGGAGTTGGATATCACATCTCATGATAAAGGAAGGGTCTAAGGTTTGGAAGGGGAAGGATTTGGATATCACATCTCATGTTATAGGACGGGTCTCAGGTTTGGTATTAGAAGCATTGCGATATCAAGTCTCATGGTATAGGAGGGTCTCAGAATTGGAATGGGAAGGAGTTGGATATCACATCTCAAGCTATAGGAAGGGTCTAAGGTTTGGTAGAAGCATTGGGATATCACATCTCATGCTATCGGAAGGGTCTCAGGTTGGAATGGGAAGGATTTGGATATCACATCTCATGTAATAGGAAGGATCTCAGGTTTGGTATTAGAAGCATTGAGATATCACATCTCATGCTATAGGAAGGGTCTCAGGAATGGAATGGGAAGGAGTTTTATATGACATCTCATGCCATAGGAAGGATCTCAGGTTTGGTATAAGCATTGAGATATCACATCTCTGCTATCGGAAGAGTCTCAGGATTGAAATGGGAAGGAGTTGGATATCCCATCTCATGTTATAGGAAGGATCTCAGGTTTGGTATTAGAAGCATTGAGATATCACATCTCATGCTATAGGAAGCATCTCAGGATTGGAATGGCAAGGAGTTGGATATCACATCTCATGCTAAAGGAAGGGTCTCAGGTTTGATAGAAGCATTGAGATATCACATCTCATGCTATAGGAAGGAACTCAGGATTGGAATGGGAAGGAGTTGGATATCACATCTCATGCCATAGGAAGGCTTATCAGGTTTGGTCTAAGCATTGAGATATCACATCTCATGCTATAGGAAGCGTCTCAGGATTGGAATGGGAAGGACCTGGATGTCACATCTCATGCTATAGGGAGGGTCTCAAGTTTGATATCAGAAGCTTTGGGATAAAAAATCTCATGATATCGGAAGGGTCTCAGGATTGGAATGTGAAGGAGTTTGATATCACATATCATGATAAAGGAAGGGTCTAAGGTTTGGAAGGGGAAGGATTTGGATATCACATCTCATGTTATAGGACGGGTCTCAGGTTTGGTATTAGAAGCATTGCGATATCAAGTCTCATGGTATAGGAAGGGTCTCAGAATTGGAATGGGAAGGAGTTGGATATCACATCTCAAGCTATAGGAAGGGTCTCAGGATTGGAATGGGAAGGAGTTTGATATCACATCTCATGCCATAGTATGGGTCTCAGGTTTGGTAGAAGCATTGGGATATCACATCTCATGCTATCGGAAGGGTCTCAGGTTGGAATGGGAAGGATTTGGATATCACATCTCATGTTATAGGAAGGATCTCGGGTTTGGTATTAGAAGCATTGAGATATCACATCTCATGCTATAGGAAGGGTCTCAGGATTGGAATGGGAAGGAGTTGAATATCACATCTCATGCTATAGGAAGGGTCTCAGGAATGGAATGGGAAGGAGCTTTATATGACATCTCATGCCATAGGAAGGATCTCAGGTTTGGTATTAGAAGCATTGAGACATCACATCTCATGTTATAGGAAGGGTCTCAGGATTGGAATGGGAAGGAGTTGGATATCACATCTCATCCAATAGGAAGGGTCTCAGGTTTGGAATGGGAAGGAATTGGATATCACATCATGTTATAGGAAGGATCTCAGGTTGGAATGGGAAGGAGTTGGATATCACATCTCGTTATAGGAAGGGTCTCAGGATTGGAATGGGAAGGATTTGGATATCACATCTCTTGCTATAGGAAGGGTCTCAGGTTTTTTATTAGAAACATTGAGCTGTCACATCTCATGCTATAGGAAGGGTTTCAGGATTGGAATGGGAAGGATTTGGATATCACATCTCATGCTAAAGGAAGGGTCTCAGGTTTGTAAGGGGAAGGATTTGGATATCACATCTCATGGTATAGGACGGGTCCCAGGTTTGGTATTAGAAGCATTGAGATATCACATCTCATGCTATAGGAGGAGTCTCAGGATTGGAATGGGAAGGAGTTGGATATCACGTCTCATGTTATAGGAAGGGTCTCAGGATTGGAATGGCAAGGAGTTGGATATCACATCTCATGCTATAGGGAGGGTCTCAGGTTTGATATTAGAAGCATTGAGATATCACATCTCATGCTATCGGAAGGGTCTCAGGATTGGAATGGGAAGGAGTTGGATATCACATATGCTAAAGGAAAGGTCTCAGGTTTGGAAGGGGAAGGATTTGGATCTCACATCTCATGTTTTAGGACGGGTCTCAGGTTTGGTATTAGAAGCCTTGAGATATCACATCTCATGGTATAATAAGGGTCTCAGGATTGGAATGGGAAGGAGTTGGATATCACATCTCAAGCTATCTCAGGATTGGAATGGGAAGGAGTTTGATATCACATCTCGAGCTATAGGAAGGGTCTCAGGTTTGGGAAGGGAAGGATTAGGATTTCACATCTCGTTATAGGATGGTTCTCATGTTTGTTTTTAGAAGCATTGAGATATCAAATCTCATACTTTTGGAAGGGTCTCAGGTTTGGAATGGGAAGGAGTTGGATATCACATCTCATTTTATAGGAAGGATCTCAGGTTTGGTATTAGAAGCATTGAGATATCACATCTCATGCTATAGGAAGGGTCTCAGGATTGGAATATGAAGGATTTGGATATCACATCATACTAAAGGTAGGGTCTCAGGTTTGGTATAAGCATTGACATATCAAATCTCTGCTATCGGAAGGGTCTCAGGATTGGATTGGGAAGGAGTTGGATATCCCTTCTCATGCTATAGGAAGGGTCTCAGGTTGGAATGGGAAGGAGTTGGATATCACATCTCATGCTATAGGAAGGGTCTCAAGATTGAAATGGGAAGGATTTGGATATCACATCTCTTGCTATAGGAAGGGTCTCAGGTTTTTTATTAGAAACATTGAGATATCACATCTCATGCTATAGGAAGGGTTTCAGGATTGGAATGGGAAGGATTTGGATATCACATCTCATACTAAAGGAAGGGTCTCAGGTTTGGAAGGGGAAGGATTTGGATATCATATCTCATGTTATAGGGCGGGTCCCAGGTTTGGTATTAGAAGCATTGAGATATCACATCTCATGGTATAGGAAGGGTCTCAGGATTGGAATGGGAAGGAGTTGGATATCACATCTCATCCAATAGGAAGGGTCTCAGGTTTGGAATGGGAAGGGATTGGATATCACATCATGTAATAGGAAGGATCTCAGGATTGGAATGGGAAGGATTTGGATATCCCTTCTCATGCTATAGGAAGTGTCTCAGGTTGGAATGGGAAGGCGTTGGATATCACATCTCGTTATAGGAAGGGTCTCAGGATTGGAATGGGAAGGATTTGGATATCACATCTCTTGCTATAGGAAGGGTCTCAGGTTGTTTATTAGAAACATTGAGCTATCACATCTCATGCTATAGGAAGGGTTTCAGGATTGGAATGGGAAGGATTTGGATATCACATCTCATGCTAAAGGAAGGGTCTCAGGTTTGGAAGGGGAAGGATTTGGATATCATATCTCATGTTATAGGGCGGGTCCCAGGTTTGGTATTAGAAGCATTGAGATATCACATCTCATGCTATAGGAAGGGTCTCAGGATTGGAATGGGAAGGAGTTGGATATCACATCTCATCCAATAGGAAGGGTCTCAGGTTTGGAATGGGAAGGAATTGGATATCACATCATGTTATAGGAAGGATCTCAGGATTGGAATGGGAAGGATTTGAATATCCCTTCTCATGCTATAGGAAGTGTCTCAGGTTGGAATGGGAAGGAGTTGGATATCACATCTCGTTATAGGAAGGGTCTCAGGATTGGAATGGGAAGGATTTGGATATCACATCTCTTGCTATAGGAAGGGTCTCAGGTTTTTTATTAGAAACATTGAGCTATCACATCTCATGCTATAGGAAGGGTTTCAGGATTGGAATGGGAAGGATTTGGATATCACATCTCATGCTAAAGGAAGGGTCTCAGGTTTTGGAAGGGGAAGGATTTGGATATCACATCTCATGTTATAGGACGGGTCCCAGGTTTGGTATTAGAAGCATTGAGATATCACATCTCATGCTATAGGAGGAGTCTCAGGATTGGAATGGGAAGGAGTTGGATATCACATCTCATGTTATAGGAAGGGTCTCAGGATTGGAATGGCAAGGAGAGTGGGCGGATGTGCAGCGCCTCTGCGAGCCTGAACCCCCTGAACCCCCTGGATCTGGGAAGGCGGGAAGCAGCAGCAGCAGCGGCGAGGAGGAGCCCCGAGTCTGCGGAGGAGGAGAAGGCAGCACTTCCGGGGACCGAGACAGGAATACATTAGGTGTTTGGTCATGTTCAGCAAAAGCTACTAAAGTAAAGAAGATATCCCATTTAGTGAGGGTCCGGATGGGAAGGGACTACGAGTCTTTGAGCAAGACGCATTGGAGATAGAAATCGTCCTTCCCCTAATTCAGACACATAAGTCAGAAGAGAGAGGAGATAAGGCATCAAGTTCTGAAAAATTGGAATTTTGCCAGCAAATTAACCATTCACGGTTAGAAAGGACTCCAGTATAGTGAACCCTCGAGTCAGAGAGGGTACATCGTCTTTTCAAAGAAGACGGAAATTTGATAATATGGTTGCATCTTGAACAGAATCGACACAAGACACTACTTGCCCCTGAAGAATGTCCTACATTGTTGTGTGAATGGGACAGAAACTTGTACAAGTTGGGAATCTGATAAATCAAAATGTGCAATAATCAGAATGACATCATGAGTTAAGGAAACTTAGTGTGACTAACCCACATGGGTTTGACTAGACACTGAATTGAATCTTGAACTTGATTTAAGCTGTTTTCACTTGTGTGGGTTTCAGACCAGATTATTTTATGTGATGTGATATGATCATTTTTAATGATGTTTTTTAATGAACTTTGGTTCAACTAATAAAAATTGTATTTTTTTGAGGATCATAGTAATTTCTGACTATTAGACAGGATACCCATGTGTGGTTGGCACTTTTTGGTAACTTCTTTTTGTAGATAACAGATATTGCTCCACGGAGTAAGAAGTTTGCATATCCCCACCTGTGGCTTAGAGCCGTGTTGAGAATAATGAAGGAGTTGGATATCACATCTCATGCTATAGGGAGGGTCTCAGGTTTGATATTAGAAGCATTGAGATATCACATCTCATGCTATCGGAAGGGTCTCAGGATTGGAATGGGAAGGAGTTGGATATCACATATGCTAAAGGAAAGGTCTCAGGTTTGGAAGGGGAATCATTTGGATCTCACATCTCATGTTTTAGGACGGGTCTCAGGTTTGGTATTAGAAGCCTTGAGATATCACATCTCATGGTATAATAAGGGTCTCAGGATTGGAATGGGAAGGAGTTGGATATCACATCTCAAGCTTTCTCAGGATTGGAATGGGAAGGAGTTTGATATCACATCTCGAGCTATAGGAAGGGTCTCAGGTTTGGGAAGGGAAGGATTGGGATTTCACATCTCGTTATAGGATGGTTCTCATGTTTGTTTTTAGAAGCATTGAGATATCAAATCTCATGCTATAGGAAGGATCTCAGGTTTGGTATTAGAAGCATTGAGATATCACATCTCATGCTATAGGAAGGGTCTCAGGATTGGAATGTGAAGGATTTGGATATCACATCATACTAAAGGTAGGGTCTCAGGTTTGGTATAAGCATTGAGATATCACATCTCTGCTATCGGAAGGGTCTCAGGATTGGATTGGGAAGGAGTTGGATATCCCTTCTCATGCTATCGGAAGGGTCTCAGGATTGGATTGGGAAGGAGTTGGATATCACATCTCATGCTATAGGAAGGGTCTCAAGATTGAAATGGGAAGGATTTGGATATCACATCTCTTTCTATAGGAAGGGTCTCAGGTTTTTTATTAGAAACATTGAGATATCACATCTCATGCTATAGGAAGGGTTTCAGGATTGGAATGGGAAGGATTTGGATATCACATACCATGCTAAAGGAAGGGTCTAAGGTTTGGAAGGGGAAGGATTTGGATATCATATCTCATGTTATAGGGCGGGTCCCAGGTTTGGTATTAGAAGCATTGAGATATCACATCTCATGGTATAGGAAGGGTCTCAGGATTGGAATGGGAAGGAGTTGGATATCACATCTCATCCAATAGGAAGGGTCTCAGGTTTGGAATGGGAAGGAATTGGATATCACATCATGTTATAGGAAGGATCTCAGGATTGGAATGGGAAGGATTTGGATATCCCTTCTCATGCTATAGGAAGTGTCCCAGGTTGGAATGGGAAGGAGTTGGATATCACATCTCGTTATAGGAAGGGTCTCAGGATTGGAATGGGAAGGATTTGGATATCACATCTCTTGCTATAGGAAGGGTCTCAGGTTTTTTATTAGAAACATTGAGCTATCACATCTCATGCTATAGGAAGGGTTTCAGGATTGTAATGGGAGGATTTGGATATCACATCTCATGCTAAAGGAAGGGTCTCAGGTTTGGAAGGGGAAGGATTTGGATATCATATCTCATGTTATAGGGTGGGTCCCATGTTTGGTATTAGAAGCATTGAGATATCACATCTCATGCTATAGGAGGAGTCTCAGGATTGGAATGGGAAGGAGTTGGATATCACGTCTCATGTTATAGGAAGGGTCTCAGGATTGGAATGGCAAAGAGTTGGATATCACATCTCATGCTAAAGGAAGGGTCTCAGGTTTGATAGAAGCATTGAGATATCACATCTCATGCTATAGGAAGGAACTCAGGATTGCAATGGGAAGGAGTTGGATATCACATCTCATACCATAGGATGGGTCATCAGGTTTGGTATAAGCATTGAGATATCACATCTCTGCTATCGGAAGGGTCTCAGGATAGGAATTGGAAGGACTTAGATATCACATCTCATACTATAGGGAGGGTCTCAGTTTTGATATTAAAAGCATTGAGCTATCACATCTCATGCTATCGGAAGGGTCTCAGGATTGGAATGGGATGGAGTTGGATATCACATCTCAAGCTATCTCGGGATTGGAATGGGAAGGAGTTTGATATCACATCTCAAGCTATAGGAAGGGTCTCAGGTTTGGAAGGGGAAGGATTTGGATCTCACATCTCATGTTTTAGGACGGGTCTCAGGTTTGGTATTAGAAGCATTGAGATATCACATCTCATGGTATAGGAAGGGTCTCAGGATTGGAATGGGAAGGAGTTGGCTATCACATCTCAAGCTATCTCAGGATTGGAATGGGAAGGAGTTTGATATCACATCTCAAGCTATAGGAAGGGTCTCAGGTTTGGAAAGGGAAGGATTCGGATTTCACATCTCATGTTATAGGATGGTTCTCATGTTTGGTTTTAGTAGCATTGAGATATCACATCTCATGCTATCGGAAGGGTCTCAGGTTTGGAAAGGGAAGGATTTGGATTTCACATGTTATAGGATGGTTCTCAGGTTTGGTTTTAGAAGCATTAATATATAACATCTCATGCTATAGGAAGGGTCTCAGGTTTGGAAGGGGAAGGATTTGGATCTCACGTCTCATGTTTTAGGACCGGTCTCAGGTTTGGTATTAGAAGCATTGAAATATCACATCTCATGGTATAGGAAGGGTCTCAGGATTGGAATGGGACAGAGTTGGATATCACATTGAATGGGAAGGAGTTTGATATCACATCTCATGCTATAGGAAGGGTTTCAGGTTTGGTAGAAGCATTGAGATATCACATCTCATGCTATAGGAAGAGTCTCAGGTTTGGGAAGGGAAGGATTTGGATCTCACATCTTATGTTATAGGATGGTTCTCATGTTTGGTTTTTGAAGCATTGAGATATCACATCTCATGATATCGGAAGGGTCTCAGGTTTGGAATGGGAAGGAGTTGGATATCACATCTCATGTTATAGGAAGGATCTCAGGTTTGGTATTAGAAGCATTGAGATATCACATCTAATGCTATAGGAAGCGTCTCAGGATTGGAATGGGAAGGATTTGGATGTCACATCTCATGCTATAGGGAGGGTCTCAAGTTTGATATCAGAAGCTTTGAGATAACAAATCTCATGATATCGGAAGGGTCTCAGGATTGGAATGTGAAGGAGTTGGATATCACATCTCATGATAAAGGAAGGGTCTAAGGTTTGGAAGGGGAAGGATTTGGATATCACATCTCATGTTATAGGACGGGTCTCAGGTTTGGTATTAGAAGCATTGCGATATCAAGTCTCATGGTATAGGAGGGTCTCAGAATTGGAATGGGAAGGAGTTGGATATCACATCTCAAGCTATAGGAAGGGTCTCAGGTTTGGTATTAAAAGCATTGAGATATCACATCTCATGCTATAGGAAGGGTCTCAGGATTGGAATGGAAAGGAGTTGGATATCACATCTCATGCTATAGGAAGGGTCTCAGGAATGGAATGGGAAGGAGTTTTATATGACATCTCATGCCATAGGAAGGATCTCAGGTTTTGTATAAGCATTGAGATATCACATCTCATGCTATAGGAAGGGTATCAGGATTGGAATGGGAAGGAGTTGGATATCACATCTCATGCTAAAGGGAGGGTCTCAGGTTTAGAAGGGAAAGGATTTGGATATCACATCTCATGTTATAGGAAGGATCTCAGGTTTGGTATTAGAAGCATTGAGATATCACATCTCATGCTATCGGTAGGATCTCAGGTTTGGTATTAGAAGCATTGAGATATCACATCTCATGCTATAGGAAGAGTCTCAGGATTGGAATGGGAAGGAGTTGGATATCACATCTCATGTTATAGGAAGGATCTCATGTTTGGTATTAGAAGCATTGAGATATCACATCTCATGCTATAGGAAGGGTCTCAGGATTGGAATGGGAAGGAGTTGGATATCACATCTCATGCTAAATGAAGGGTCTCAGTTTTGGTAGAAGCATTGCGATATCACATCTCATGCTATAGGAAGGGTCTCAGGATTGGAATCGGAAGGAGTTGGATATCACATCTCATGCTATAGGAAGGGTCTCAGGTTTGGTATAAGCATTGAAATATCACATCTCTGCTATCGGAAGGGTTTCAGGATTGGAATTGGAAGGACTTAGATATCACATCTCATGCTATAGGGAGGGTCTCAGTTTTGATATCAGAAGCATTGAGATATCACATCTCATGCTATCGGAAGGGTCTCAGGATTGGAATGGGAGGAGCTGGATATCACATCTCATGCTAAAGGAAGGGTCTCAGGTTTGGAAGGGGAAAGATTTGGATATCACATCTCATGTTATAGGAGGGGTCTCAGGTTTGGTATTAGAAGCATTGTGATATCACATCTCATGCTATAGGAAGTGTCTCAGGATTGGAATGGGAAGGAGTTGGATATCACATCTCATGCTATAGGAAGGGTTTCAGGTTTGGTAGAAGCATTGAGATATCACATCTCATGCTATAGGAAGAGTCTCAGGTTTGGGAAGGGAAGGATTTGGATTTCACATCTCATGTTATAGGATGGTTCTCATGTTTGGTTTTTGAAGCATTGAGATATCACATCTCTTGCTATCGGAAGGGTCTCAGGTTTGGAATGGGAAGGAGTTGGATATCACATCTCATGTTATAGGAAGGATCTCAGGTTTGGTATTAGAAGCATTGAGATATCACATCTCATGCTATAGGAAGGGTCTCCGGATTGGAATGTGAAGGATTTGGATATCACATCTCATGTTATAGGAAGGGTCTCAGGATTGGAATGGCAAGGAGTTGGATATCACATCTCATGCTAAAGGAAGGGTCTCAGTTTTGATAGAAGCATTGAGATATCACACCTCATGCTATAGGAAGGAACTCAGGATTGGAATGGGAAGGAGTTGGATATCACGTCTCATGTTATAGGAAGGGTCTCAGGATTGGAATGGCAAGGAGTTGGATATCACATCTCATGCTAAAGGAAGGGTCTCAGGTTTGATAGAAGCATTGAGATATCACATCTCATGCTATAGGAAGGAACTCAGGATTGGAATGGGAAGGAGTTGGATATCACATCTCATGCCATAGGAAGGGTTATCAGGTTTGGTATAAGCATTGAGATATCACATCTCTGCTATCGGAAGGGTCTCAGGATAGGAATGGGAAGGACTTAGATATCACATCTCATACTATAGGGAGGGTCTCAGTTTTGATATTAGAAGCATTGAGCTATCACATCTCATGCTATCGCAAGGGTCTCAGGATTGGAATGGGAGGAGCTGGATATCACATCTCATGCTAAAGGAAGGGTCTCAGGTTTGGAAGGGGAAGGATTTGGATATCACATCTCATGTTATAGGAGGGGTCTCAGGTTTGGTATTAGAAGCATTGTGATATCACATCTCATGCTATAGGAAGTGTCTCAGGATTGGAATGGGAAGGAGTTGGATATCACATCTCATGCTATAGGAAGGGTTTCAGGTTTGGTAGAAGCATTGAGATATCACATCTCATGCTATAGGAAGAGTCTCAGGTTTGGGAAGGGAAGGATTTGGATTTCACATCTCATGTTATAGGATGGTTCTCATGTTTGGTTTTTGAAGCATTGAGATATCACATCTCATGCTATCGGAAGGGTCTCAGGTTTGGAATGGGAAGGAGTTGGATATCACATCTCATGTTATAGGAAGGATCTCAGGTTTGGTATTAGAAGCATTGAGATATCACATCTCATGCTATAGGAAGGGTCTCCGGATTGGAATGTGAAGGATTTGGATATCACATCTCATGTTATAGGAAGGGTCTCAGGATTGGAATGGCAAGGAGTTGGATATCACATCTCATGCTAAAGGAAGGGTCTCAGTCTTGATAGAAGCATTGAGATATCACACCTCATGCTATAGGAAGGAACTCAGGATTGGAATGGGAAGGAGTTGGATATCACGTCTCATGTTATAGGAAGGGTCTCAGGATCGGAATGGCAAGGAGTTGGATATCACATCTCATGCTAAAGGAAGGGTCTCAGGTTTGATAGAAGCATTGAGATATCACATCTCATGCTATAGGAAGGAACTCAGGATTGGAATGGGAAGGAGTTGGATATCACATCTCATGCCATAGGAAGGGTTATCAGGTTTGGTATAAGCATTGAGATATCACATCTCTGCTATCGGAAGGGTCTCAGGATAGGAATGGGAAGGACTTAGATGTCACATCTCATACTATAGGGAGGGTCTCAGTTTTGATATTAGAAGCATTGAGCTATCACATCTCATGCTATCGCAAGGGTCTCAGGATTGGAATGGGATGGAGTTGGATATCACATCTCAAGCTATCTCAGGATTGGAATGCGAAGGAGTTTGATATCACATCTCAAGCTATAGGAAGGGTCTCAGGTTTGGAAGGGGAAGGATTTGGATCTCACATCTCATGTTATAGGATGGTTCTCATGTTTGGTTTTAGTAGCATTGAGATATCACATCTCATGCTATCGGAAGCATATATATTGTGTTGATATGGTATGCGTTGGTTTAATATTGTGATATTGTGATTTTCTCGCTACGGTCATTGTTTTAAAGGCCTTAAAATAAATGTGTATACATTTTTATATAACAACTGTTTGGAGTAGTTTGTAAGTGTTCTTGCTTTGGGTGCTCATTGCGGGCTTTCAGTCACCCTCACCCCTCTTGAGACCTAGTCTTGACCGCCGTGATCGCTACCTTGATTGGTCTGGCTCGTCCAGAGGTTACCCTGTTCCAAGTAATTAGGTTGGCCTTCTGAACTTCTGCGCCACCAGGACAGAGTTCAGCAATCTGTCTTAACAAATTGGTGTACAGCGGTGGGATACGACTGAAGGTATCCAGTGTTGCGCTCGAACTAAGGCATTTCAGGTTATTCCAACCAGGACACGTAGTGAATTGTTGTAGTATAACTTTAAAAAGGCCATAGTCCTATCTAACAGTATGGAAACAAATACTTTGTTAACTTTAAATGCTTCCAAATCAGAAACACTGAAAAAGATGTGTGCGGAGAGAGGTGTTTCCTCTCAAGGCACGAAATTGGATATGATCCAAAGAATCATGGCATGGCAAGAAGCGCAGCTTGACGCTATAACTTCTGAGGACAGTGCGGAAGGAGGTGGGGCTGCTCTCACTGGTAGAACCGACGGTTCTGCCACTGCACTGATCCACCGCGACCACGAGGACAGGGAGGATGAGATGTCTAATGTTTCCTCTGCCAGTGCTGATGGGGAGGCTATGCTTGAATTCAAGAAGCAAGAGCTGCGGTTTAGGCAGAAGGAGCTTGAATTCAGCATAGCCAAACTAAAAATCGAACAGGCAGAAAAACAAAAAGACAGGGATCACCAGTTGGAACTGGCCAAGCTTCAGGTTGCAAATGGGTCCAAGGGTCCTGGACATGGGTCTGGGGCTTCCTCTCATCCACGGTTTCCGAAAGATCTGCTCAGTGTGTATGAGGAAAGGAATGACATTATGGACTGGCTGAATGCGTTTGAGTATGCATACGAAGTTCAACAAGTTGACAATGCTGATAAGATTGCATGGTTACTCAGCAGACTGCCCCATTCTGGCTGTAGTGCCATTATGGAAATGTCGAAGGCTGAGCAAGCTGATTTCGCAATGTTAAAGCAAACTCTCATTTTAAAGTTTGGGAAGACTCCGGCCCAATATTTGAAACGTTTCAGAGAGTATAAGAAAAAGGAAGGTGGTACTTGGGTATCTTATGTCACTGAATCCTTGAAAAACTTAACTGGCTGGGTCGAAGGTTATAAGGTTTCTACCGTCGAAGGCATGATAAATCTTGTCATGCTGGAACACATTTTTGCATCTTCTTCTCCAGAGCTTAAGCAGCATTTGGCCGATTCGAAGGAGATAGATCCTAAGAAGCTGGCCATTGCAGCCGACTTATGGGTGTCACATCGAGTGTCCCATAAGGACAAAACTCATCCTGGTAAGCAGGAGGAAGGGAAAAAGTCCAAAGATATGGAGGGTGGAGAATCAGCTAAATCTTCTTCTCATAAGGGCCACAAAAAGAAAAACAAGGGTAAGACACAAGAGAACTCACAGGGTAGTGGAGGTCAGCCTCCGAAACAGAACTCTGGTTACAATAAGCCTCCCTATGTAAACAGACCCAATGGATCTTGTTTTGCTTGTGGAGCAACTGACCACATGAAGGGGGATCCCCGGTGTAAGGTTAGACCTTTGGGGGTCCACTCCGCTAATCTGGCCTTCTCCTCCTACGAGGAAGAAGAGATTACAGGAGCATCCTTCTCCTCAGACTCATTTCCCAGCGGGATAGAGGCTGAGGTAGTTTTAGTGTCCCTGGGTTCCTGGGAGCCTAAAGTCGCAGAGGCTTATGCTAGGATTCCGGATAATACCAAGCACTACTTTAAAGACAGTGTGCTGATCAATGGAGTAGATACTCCAGCTCTTAGGGATAGTGGGTGCAGTCGCACTGTAGTGGATTCTACCTTGGTAGACTCAGAGGAAGTTGCCAGAGCTACTCTGATGCCCACTAAGTTGGCTGACGGCCCCCTCCGTATGTTCCCAGTAATACCTGTAAATCTTACTTTAAATGGTACAGCAGTCAGGATTCCAGTGAGCATTCAGAGAAACGTCCCGGGAAAGGTCTTGTTAGGTAATGATCTCAGAGCTTTAGGGCTCGTAGGAGACACTGCCGAAAGACCCTACACACGGTCTCAAGCACGGGCAGCATTGGCCAAGTCCAATACGCCGCCCCAGCTGAAGGGGAAACCCAAGGCGAAAGGAGTCGACAAGTCAAGACGAGGGAAAGAGAATATTCCCCCGAGCTCGCCTACCACTGCGGTGGAGGAAGTTGGTCAATCGCCCGGGCCTGACGAGGAGGTGGCGATGCCTGAAGTATTTGACCCCAACGATCATCCTGAACTAAAAGACTTGTTAGTTGAAGGAGGTCCTGATAGGGACGAATTCAGTAAAGGCCAACGTGAGTGCCCATCTCTGGAAGGCCTAAGGAGACAGGCCTGCTCCCAGCTTGATGGTGTACCTCCTGGGACGCATAGGATTTATTGGGAAGGTGGACTCCTGTATAGTGAGCCCACAGAGTCTATAGAAGGAGACCATAGGAGGTTGGTGGTTCCCCTTGCTGTTAGGCCCTTCCTCCTGCAGTTGGCGCATGAAGTTCCCCTTGCTGGTCACCTTGGTATGAAGAGGACCAAGCAAAGGTTATCCATGCACTTCTACTGGCCCAAGATGGGGGTGCAAGTAGAAAGTCACTGCAGGAGTTGTGCCTCCTGCCAGTTGTCTGGTAAGGTTGGCGCGACAATCCAAGCTCCGTTGGTACCGCTCCCAGTTGTGGGGGTACCATTTGAAAGGGTAGGGATCGACATCGTTGGTCCCCGTGACCCGCAAACATCCTCGGGCAATAGGTTTATCCTGGTGCTGGTCGACCATGCAACCAGATACCCTGAGGCCATCCCATTGAAAACTGTAACTGCCAAGTCAGTTGCAAAAGCTTTACTCGGCATATTTACCAGGGTTGGCTTCCCTAAAGAAGTTGTGTCGGATCGTGGCAGCAACTTTATGTCGAAGTATATGCAGGCTATGTGGAAAGAATGTGGGGTCACCTACAAGTTCTCTTCTGCATACCACCCCAGACCAATGGTCTGGTGGAACGTTTCAACAGAACGTTAAAGAGCATGATTGGGGCTCTGGAGGAAACTCAGAGAAGAAAATGGGATCTTCTTTTACCCTGCTTGTTTGCCTACCGAGAGGTACCACAGGAGGGTGGTGGCTTCAGCCCCTTCGAACTTCTGTTCGGTCATCCCGTACGGGGACCCTTAGCCATCGTCAAGGAGGGATGGGAGATGCCCACTCCCCCTGTTACTACCAACGTAGTTGATTATGTGCTAGGGCTCAGAAAACGGATGGTACTTCTGATGGGCTTGGCTAGTGATAAATTGAAGGCAGGACAAGCGCTGGTGAAACATTGGTACGACCAGAAAGCTTCCCTCATCAACTTTACACCTGGTCAGCAAGTCCTGATCATGAATCCCATAAGGCCTCGAGCTTTACAGGACAAATGGTCAGGCCCTTACACAGTGGTGGAGCCCCTGGGTGAGGTTAACTATTTAGTGGACCTTGGAAGGCCTGGACAGGCTCCAAAAGTGTTTCACGTGAATAGGCTGAAGGCTTTCGTCCCAAGAGTCGAAATCGTAGCACTGCTACTGGCTTCAGACGTTGAGGAAGAGGAGTCTGAACCTCTCCCCGACCTGTTCCAAAGCGGTCCTTCAGATAGCTCCTTTGAGGGTGTCCAAGTGGCCCCTCACCTGACTTCTGATCAGCAGGCTGAGGTGAAAAGTTTGCTTAGGCAGTTTTCCCCCCTGTTTTCACAGCCGCCTGGTTTGACACCTTGGTGCAAACATAACATTGACACAGGAGACAGTGTACCTACCAAAAGTAGGGGATACAGGATGTCAGACAAAGTACGGTCTTATATTAAGACCGAGGTCAACAAGATGTTAGACCTTGGGGTGATTGAACCCTCTAGTAGTCCTTGGTCCAGCCCTGTGGTTTTGGTTCCAAAGGCAGGCACTTCTGTTTGGTTCTACCAGTGAGAGCAGCCCCATCACCTTCCGCACTGTCCTCAGAAGTTATAGCGTCAAGCTGCGCTTCTTGCCACGCCACGATTCTTTGGATCATTTCCAATTTCGTGCCTTGAGAGGAAACACCTCTCTCCGCACACATCTTTTTCAGTGTTTCTGATTTGGAAGCATTTAAAGTTAACAAGGTATTTGTTTCCATACTGTTAGATAGGACTATGGTATTTTTAAAGTTATACTACAACAATTCACTACGTGTCCTAGTTGGAATAACCTGAAATGCCTTAGTTTGTGCGCAACACTGGATACCTTCAGTCGTATCCCACCGCTGTACACCAATTTGTTAAGACGGATTTCTGAACTCTGTCCTGGTGGCGCAGAAGTTCAGAAGGCCAACCTAATTACTTGGAACAAGGTAACCTCTGGACGAGCCAGACCAATCAAGGTAGCGATCGCGGCGGTCAAGACTAGGTCTCAAGAGGGGTGGGGGTGACTGAAAGCCCGCAATGAGCACACAAAGCAAGATCACTTACAAACTACTCCAAACAGTTGTTATTTAAAAAATATATACACATTTATTTTAAGGCCTTTAAAACAATGACCGTAGCGAGAAAATCACAATATCACAATATTAAACCAACACATACCATATCAACACAATATATATACAAATACGACAGTCGCAAGCATTATATGCACGAAATGTGTAGTCCACCTAAAAGGGAAGGAATACAGGCAGTGCGAAGTAATGCTTAGACCCAGTTCGCCTTCAGAGGCACCTAACTAGATGGAAGTCCGGGCCCTGCGAAGAGTGGAGCCTTGTGCTCAAAGTACCTGCACGCGCTGGTGCCAACGGGCAAAAGGAGAAGCTCTTCAAAGGAAGTCAGGCAGTTTAGTTTAGTGCACAAAGAAGAAGAACAAGTTCTGCGACTCAAGCGCAGCCTCCACAGTGGGCAGAAGCAGAGCGCGAGTACGGACACGGGTGCTGTTTTACACAGTGGGGAAAAGCAATGGGCTCCTGCAGGAGGGCGACCAGATCCTAGCTATGCTACTCACCATTCCCCGATGCAAGCAGACCCAGGCTTCTCCGCGTCAGTTTCAGCAGCTGGCAGGTTCAGAAGAGCAGGGAACGCCTCGTCGTCGTGTTGAGTAAAAAGACGTCCCAATCGAAGAAACCCGCACAGTTTGTTACCACAGCAGGGCAACGGGGCGGCCGTGTGTATTTGAGCCAAATGTACACTACTCACTTCAGACCTGGGAACGCCAAGTGTACGAAGCGTGTGAGAGTGACAAGGACCCGAAATACTACACAACCTGGCGGCGGTTACAGAGCAAGACTCCCGGGTAAGCTGGTCAGTCAACTGGATGGCCCAGAGACGCTTCCGAAGGCTTACTGGCAGGAGATGGTGAAGATGCCGAGAATAGCTGTTCCCGCTATTCCAAGGGTCGAAGTACCAGTACAGGCCTTCTGGTTCGATCAAAGGTGAAAAGGGTTTCACAAGGCGACAGCAGTGCAGAGGAGAAGTCCTTCAGCGGGTCACCAGCGATTCCTCGGTTTAGCCTCTTGGTTGCAGGATACTTGGCTCCTGTATTCCTTCGTTCGTGACAACTCAGGAGATCGACCTCGTAGTGGTGTTTCCAGCCCCCTCTTATCCACGGTTCCCTTCGCGCCAAAACGGAGGGGACCCAATGGGAGATCCGCTTATCAACACTCACACCATTCGTGGACCAATCACGGACCACGGTGGTCCCAGGCATTCACACCACCCTAGACTCTCTGGCACCTAGGATATGTATTGGGACCAGACATCCCAGCCCACACCCTGGAGGCACATACAAGACATGTAGAAGCCCGCGAAAGCATCTGTGTTTCGCAGGAAAGTACATGCCCAAATAAGGAAGGCCCCGGGTCGGCTCGACCTGGGGAAGGTGAAGGGAGCAAGACGGTCAGCGGACAGGACAAAGGAGCCTCGTGGTCCGGCCATTTTGGGAGCCAGGCCACCATTTTGGGTTAAGCGCGGAAAACGCGCTTAGAACGCCAAAAGGAGCTCAAAATACAAAGAAACGATCGCTGCCACCATTCCCGTCCCTGAATTACTTGCACCGATCAGATACAATCCTAAACGAGTATCTAGGGCCTGTAGAAGGCTAGAGACCCAAGAGAGCTGTAACTTAGCTTACAGTGCCCTCTTGTGTCATGTTGCACGAAAGCCGCAACATGATAAAAGAAACTACGGGAAACAGCGTTCCCCGGTACTGACTGTCTTAAGGGCATGTCAGTTTCCCCGTAAGAAAGGAGCGAAAGCCCAGAGGAGTGCGGCAGAAGGCTGCACTTCTCTGGCAAAGTCAAGAACAAGGTGAAAAACAACAGCAAAAAGTTTAGGGGTTGCCACATGGAAGGAAAATTACCTACAATTACGAAATCTTTCCTAACAATATCCAACTCCTTCCCATTCCAATCCTGAGACCCTTCCGATAGCATGAAATGTGATATCTCAATGCTTCTAATATCAAAACTGAGACCCTCCCTATAGCATGAGATGTGATATCTAAGTCCTTCTCATTCCTATCCTGAGACCCTTCCGATAGCAGAGATGTGATATCTCAATGCTTATACCAAACCTGAGTCCCTTCCTTTAGCATGAGATGTGATATCCAACTCCTTCCCATTCCAATCCTGAGACCCTTCCGATAGCATGAAATGTGATATCTCAATGCTTCTAATATCAAAACTGAGACCCTCCCTATAGCATGAGATGTGATATCTAAGTCCTTCCCATTCCTATCCTGAGACCCTTCCGATAGCAGAGATGTGATATCTCAATGCTTATACCAAACCTGAGACCCTTCCTATGGCATGAGATGTGATATCCAACTCCTTCCCATTCCAATCCTGAGACCCTTCCTATAGCATGAGATGTGATATCTCAATGCTTCTATCAAACCTGAGTCCCTTCCTATAGCATGAGATGTGATATCTCAAAGCTTCTAATACCAAACCTGGGACCCGTCCTATAACATGAGATATGATATCCAAACCATGCATCACCACCGAAACCATCAAAGGTGCACTCATCAATGCGAGATCTGTAGTCGCCCATGCCCTAGACATAGCCGACATTATCTCCATCAATGATCTCGACTTCATAGCTATTACAGAGACCTGGCTCCACCCAGCGTCTGGCCCCTCTCTATCACTTGCTATACCCAATGACTATACCATCTACCGTGCAGACAGACAAACAGCTAAAGGTGGTGGAGTAGCCATTATTGCAAAAGCTCCATCAACATAAAACACATACAAAACCAATCCCTGCCATCAGCGGAACTACTCACCCTCAAACTATCCACAACGCACACAAGCACAATCACCATCCACCTCATTTACAGACCGCCAGGCCCTATACTATCCTTTAATGACGACATAGCCCTTTTACTCTCTAACAATATCAAACCTAACTCTCGACTACTCATCCTAGGAGACTTTAATCTAGGTCTCAATGATGAGAAAGATGACAAAGCTAACACTGTCGCCAACACCATTTCAGAATTAGGACTCACCCACCATATCGCACAACCCACATACAAAAAAGGCCGAATCCTTGACTGGATAGCTGACCTTAACTGCAACACCACCATCCTTTCCAACACTCCATGCGCTTGCACCGATCACTACCTCATTACCTTCACCATCAACAAAGGCACTCAAACACCAGGGCCTTCCCCCTATGCCCCACCCACACTCACAAGAAACAACAAAAATATCACAGTAGAGAAACTCCTCCCGTTACTCCAACCCATCATCGACTTCTCACCCACCATGACCAACCCTACTGAACTAGTAGAGTTATACAACACAACCATCCTTAAGGCCATTAACACCATAGCACCACTCACGCTTCGGAAAGCCAAACCACGCGCACACCTCAATTCTTGGTTCACCCCGAACTAAAAACACTCCGCAAATCCAAAAGACAAGCTGAATTAGCATGGAAACAGTCACCATCCACTATTAATAAGACATCTTACACACTGGCCTCGAACATCTATAAGTCAGCCATCATCCAGTCTAAAAAAAACATGTACAATGAAAGAATCTGCAACGCCAAATCCAATACCAAAGAGCTCTTCAATATCCTGAGAGAACTCGAATCACCTTCCCCCATTCCAGACACTTGCAACAAAGACATCCACTGGTGCACGAACATTCAGGAAGCACTCCTAGGCAAAATTGCCACGCTACAAGCCAAAATCCTGACAAAGAAAGAAAGCCTCACCCTCACTGATAACATCACCCCCTCTACACACACCTACACCACCCCCCAAAATGATGACATTAACCTCTTTGAGTTTTCCACCATAACCATCAAAGAGGTTGAAGAAATAATCTACTCTCTTAAACCATCCAAATGCCAAGGTGACACTTGCCCGGCCCCAGTCATTAAAGATGCAGCCAAACAACTTGCTCCTTTCATCACTTCCCTCATCAATTCATCTTTCACATCCAACGTAGTGCCCAACAACCTCAAGGACTCCTGGGTTCTTCCTTTACTTAAGAAGCCCACCCTTGACCCAAATGTCCCCACCAACTACAGACCCATTACAACTGTACCCTTCCTACTAAATATCCTTGACAGAGCTGCCTATCTCCAGATACAGAACCACCTTGAGAAAAATAACTTACTAGGACTCAGACAATCAGGATTCCGCCCCAAACACGGCACTGAGACCGCCCTGATTGACCTTAAGACACAGATGGACAACATTAAAGACAATGGCAAACTGGTCCTCCTTCTCCTTCTTGACTTATCGGCCGCCTTCGACCTGGTCAACCACGACATCCTCTGCAAACATCTATCCTCAGCAGCCAAATTCTCAGATAATGCCAACGCATGGATCCAATCCTTCCTTAACAACAGATCCATGAGAGTCTTCGCACCCACAGCCTCTGCCAACCCAGCCCCAGTCACTTGCGGTGTCCCCCAGGGCTCCTGCGTCTCCCCCACTCTATACAATGTGTTCACGAAACCCCTCTTTGACATATTGGACCGCTTGGGTGTCATCTACACCAACTACGCAGATGACACCCAAATACTGATCCCTTTAACAGGCGACTACTCCACCGACCTCACTGCTCTCAACAACATTTACTCCATTATCCAAGAATGGATGGCCAAGCATGGCCTATGCCTCAATGACGACAAGACCGAGCTTCTTCTCCTAGGTTCCCAACCCAGACTTAATAAACTCGACAAACTCTATCAGGCATTCACTATAGACGGCAATAACATCATCGTCTCTAACAGCGTCAAAACCCTAGGAATCTACCTCGACTCCTCCCTCACACTGACAAGACAGATCAATTCCATCTCATCCGCCACTGCTTACACCTGTAAGCTCATCAATGCCAGCAGACCTTACCTCTCACCATCCAACTGCACCACCTTAGCCAGAGCGCTAGTCCTCTCCAAAGTCGACTACTGCAATGCCCTATACTTGGGCACCAGTCAGAAAAACATTAACAAACTACAAGTCGTACAAAACAACGCCTTGCGAGCAGCCCTGAACATACCTAAACATGAACACATTTCGGACGCCAGACGCTCCTGCCATTGGCTATCCATACCACAAAGAATTGAATATAAAACCATCTCACTCACACACAAATGCCTAGCTAACCAAGCACCCAGATACCTATCCGACAACCTCACTCACCACACCCCAGCGCGCCCTACCAGATCAGCTCAAACACACTGCTTAAATATCCCAAGATTTAAGCTCCAAAAAGCAGGTGGCTCTAGCTTCCCCGTGCTTGCCTCCAAACTCTGGAATTCACTTCCACTCGAGCTGAGATCAGAACCGTCCTTTCACAGATTTAGACACAACACCAAAACATGGCTTCTATCCAAAGAAACGTAAACTGCCTAGCCCTATCTTACTAGCATGCACCAAGACTGTAAATTTGTAAATATGTAAATCGGTCTGTACATTACCTCTAACTGCGTGATAATGTCCCAAATGTATTGCTCTCATCCACCTTGACCATGCTATACCATATATGTAACTATCTGTAATTGAAACTGATTGACAACTCCCTCAATCTCTGTTACTGGTCCCCTAAAACCATATTTTATCATATTGTACTGTTGTATTAATCTTGTTGTATTCATCTCAAGCGCCTGGATGCCCCAGGGCCAGGCGACGCTATACAAATAATAAACTAAACTAAACTAAACTAAATCCTTCCCCTTCCAAAACTGAGACCCTTCCTTTAGCATGAGATGTGATATCCAAATCCTTCCCATTCCAATCCTGAAACCCTTCCTATAGCATGAGATGTGATATTTCAATGTTTCTAATAAAAAACCTGAGACCCTTCCTATAGCAAGAGATGTGATATCCCAATGCTTCTACAAAACCTGAGACCCATACCATGGCATGAGATGTGATATCAAACTCCCGTCCTATACCATGAGACTTGATAGCTCAATGCTTCTAATACCAAACCTGAGACCGGTCCAATAACATGAGATGTGATATCCAAATCCTTCCCCTTCCAAACCTTAGACCCTTCCTGTATCATGAGATGTGATATCCAAGTCCTTCCCATTCCATTCCTGAGACCCTTCCTATAGCATGAGATGTGATATCTCAATGCTTCTAATACCAAACCTGAGACCCTTCCTATAACATGAGATGTGATATCCAAGTCCTTCCCATTCCAATCCTGAGACCCTTCCTATAGCATGAGATGTGATATCTCAATGCTTCTAATGCCAAACCTGAGGCCCTTCCTATAACATGAATTGTGATATCCAAGTCCTTCCCATTCCAATCCTGAGACTCTTCCGATAGCAGAGATGTGATATCTCAATGCTTATACCAAACCTGAGACCCTTCCGATAGCATGAGATGTGATATCTCAATGCTTCTAATACCAAACCTGAGATCCTTCCTATAACATGAGATGTGATGTCCAAATCCTTCCCCTTCCAAACCTTAGACCCTCCCTTTAGCATGAGATGTGATATCCAACTCCTTCCCATTCCAATCCTGAGACCCTTCTGATGGCATGAGATGTGATATCTCAATGCCTCTAATACCAAACCTGAGATCCTACCTCTAACATGAAATGTGATATCCAACTCCTCCCCCTTCCAACCCTGAGAGCCTTCCTATAGAATGAGATGTGATATCCAAGTCCTTCCCATTCCAATCCTGAGACCCTTCCTATAACATGAGATGGGATATCCAACTCCTTCCAAATCCAATCCCGATACCCTTCCGATAGCATGTGATGTGATATCCCAATGCTTCTACAAAACCTGAGACCCATACCATGGCATGAGATGTGATATCAAACTCCTTCCCATTCCAATCCTGAGACCCTTCCTATTGCTTGAGATGTGATATCTCAATGCTTCTAATACCAAACCTGAGACCGGTCCTATAACATGAGATGTGATACCCAAATCCTTCCCCTTTCCAAACCTTAGACCCTTCCTATAGCATGAGATGTGATATCTCAATGCTTCTAATACCAAACCTGAGACCCTTCCTATAACGAGATGGGATATCCAACTCCTTCCCATTCCAATCCTGAGACCCTTCCGATAGCAGAGATGTGATATCTCAATGCTTATACCAAACCTGAGACCCTTCCTATGGCATGAGATGTCATATAAAACTCCTTCCGATTCCAATCCTGAGACCCTTCCTATAGCATGAGATGTGATATCTCAATGCTTCTAATACCAAACCTGAGATCCTTCCTATAACATGAGATGTGATATCAAACTCCTTCCCATTCCAAACCTGAGACCCTTCCGATAGCATGAGATGTGATATCTCAATGCTTCTAAAACCAAACATGAGAACCATCTTATAACATGAGATGTGAAATTCAAATCATTCCCTTTCCAAACCTGAGACCCTTCCTATAGCTTGAGATGTGATATCAAACTCCTTCCCATTCAATGTGATATCCAACTCCTTCCCATTCCAATCCTGAGACCCTTCCTATACCATGAGATGTGATATTTCAATGCTTCTAATACCAAACCTGAGACCCGTCCTAAAACATGAGATGTGAGATCCAAATCCTTCCCCTTCCAAACCTGAGACCTTTCCTTTAGCATGAGATATTATATCTTAATGCTTCTAAAACCAAACCTGAGAATCATCCTATAACATGTGAACTCCAAATCCTTCCCTTTCCAAACCTGAGACCCTTCCGATAGCATGAGATGTTATATCTTAATGCTTCTAAAACCAAACCTGAGAACCATGCTATAACATGCGAACTCCAAATCCTTCCCTTTCCAAACCTGAGACCCTTCCGATAGCATGAGATGTGATATCGCAATGCTACTAAAACCAAACATGAGAACCATCCTATTACATGAGATGTGAAATCCAAATCCTTCCCTTTCCAAACCTGAGACCCTTCCTATAGCTTGAGATGTGATATCAAACTCCTTCCCATTCCAATCCTGAGATAGCTTGAGATGTCATAGCCAACTCCTTCCCATTCCAATCCTGAGACCCTTCCTATACCATGAGATGTGATATCTCAATGCTTCTAATACCAAACCTGACACCCGTCCTAAAACATGAGATGTGAGATCCAAATCCTTCCCCTTACAAACCTGAGATCTTTCCTTTAGCATGAGATGTGATATCCAACTCCTTCCCATTCTAATCCTGAGACCCTTCCTATAGCATGATATGTGATATCACAATGCTTCTAATACCAAACCTGAGATCCTTCCTATAACATGAGATGTGTATCCAACTCCTTCCCATTCCAAACCTGAGACCCTTCCTATAGCATGAGATGTGATATCTTAATGCTTCTAAAACCAAACCTGAGAACCATCCAATAACATATGTGAAATCCAAATCCTTCCCTTTCCAAACCTGAGACCCTTCAGATAGCATGAGATGTGATATCTCAATGCTTCTAAAACCAAACATGAGAACCATCCTATAACATGAGATGTGAAATCCAAATCCTTCTCTTTCCAAACCTGAGACCCTTCCTATAGCTTGAGATGTGCTATCAAACTCCTTCCCATTCCAATCCTGTGATAGCTTGAGATGTGATATCCAACTCCTTCCCATTCCAATCCTGAGACCCTTCCTATACCATGAGATGTGATTTCTCAATGCTTCCAATACCAAACCTGAGACCCGTCCTAAAACATGAGATGTGAGATCCAAATCCTTCCCCTTCCAAACCTGAGACCCTTCCTATAGCTTGAGATGTGATATCAAACTCCTTCCCATTCCAATCCTGAGATAGCTTGAGATGTGATATCCAACTCCTTCCCATTCCAATCCTGAGACCCTTCCGATAGCATGAAATGTGATATCTCAATGCTTCTAATATCAAAACTGAGACCCTCCCTATAGCATGAGATGTGATATCTAAGTCCTTCCCATTCCTATCCTGAGACCCTTCCGATAGCAGAGATGTGATATCTCAATGCTTATACCAAACCTGAGACCTTTCCTATGGCATGAGATGTGATATTCAACTCCTTCCCATTCCAATCCTGAGACCCTTCCTATAGCATGAGATGTGATATCTCAATGCTTCTATCAAACCCGAGTCCCTTCCTTTAGCATGAGATGTGATATCCAACTCCTTCCCATTCCAATCCTGAGACCCTTCCTATAGCATGAGATGTGATATCTCAAAGCTTCTAATACCAAACCTGGGACCCGTCCTATAACATGAGATATCATATCCAAATCCTTCCCCTTCCAAACCTGAGACCCTTCCTTTAGCATGAGATGTGATATCCAAATCCTTCCCATTCCAATCCTGAAACCCTTCCTATAGCATGAGATGTGATATTTCAATGTTTCTAATAAAAAACCTGAGACCCTTCCTATAGCAAGAGATGTGATATCCAAATCCTTACCATTCCAATACTGAGACCCTTCCTATAACATGAGATGTGATATCCAACTCCTTCCCATTCCAACCTGAGACCCTTCCTATAGCATGAGAAGGGATATCCAACTCCTTCCCATTCCAAACCTGAAACCCTTCCTATAGCATGAGATGTGATATCAAACTCCTTCCCATTCAATGTGATATCCAACTCCGTCCCATTCCAATCCTGAGACCCTTCCTATACCATGAGATGTGATATCTCAATGCCTCTAAAACCAAACCTGAGATCCTACCTCTAACATGAAATGTGATATCCAACTCCTTCCCTTTCCAAACCTGAGAGCCTTCCTATAGCATGAGATGGGATATCCAACTCCTTCCAAATCCAATCCTGATACCCTTCCGATAGCATGAGATGTGATATCCCAATGCTTCTACAAAACCTGAGACCCATACCATGGCATGAGATGTGATATCAAACTCCCGTCCTATACCATGAGACTTGATATCTCAATGCTTCTAATACCAAACCTGAGACCGGTCCAATAACATGAGATGTGATATCCAAATCCTTCCCCTTCCAAACCTTAGACCCTTCCTGTATCATGAGATGTGATATCCAAGTCCTTCCCATTCCAATCCTGAGACCCTTCCTATAGCATGAGATGTGATATCTCAATGCTTCTAATACCAAACCTGAGGCCCTTCCTATAACATGAATTGTGATATCCAAGTCCTTCCCATTCCAATCCTGAGACCCTTCCGATAGCAGAGATGTGATATCTCAATGCTTATACCAAACCTGAGACCCTTCCGATAGCATGAGATGTGATATCTCAATGCTTCTAATACCAAACCTGAGATCCTTCCTATAACATGAGATGTGATGTCCAAATCCTTCCCCTTCCAAACCTTAGACCCTCCCTTTAGCATGAGATGTGATATCCAACTCCTTCCCATTCCAATCCTGAGACCCTTCTGATGGCATGAGATGTGATATCTCAATGCCTCTAATACCAAACCTGAGATCCTACCTCTAACATGAAATGTGATATCCAACTCCTCCCCCTTCCAACCCTGAGAGCCTTCCTATAGAATGAGATGTGATATCCAAGTCCTTCCCATTCCAATCCTGAGACCCTTCCTATAACATGAGATGGGATATACAACTCCTTCCAAATCCAATCCCGATACCCTTCCGATAGCATGTGATGTGATATCCCAATGCTTCTACAAAACCTGAGACCCATACCATGGCATGAGATGTGATATCAAACTCCTTCCCATTCCAATCCTGAGACCCTTCCTATTGCTTGAGATGTGATATCCAACTCCTTCCCATTCCAATCCTGAGACCCTTCCTATAGCATGAGATGTGATATCTCAAAGCTTCTAATACCAAACCTGGGACCCGTCCTATAACATGAGATATCATATCCAAATCCTTCCCCTTCCAAACCTGAGACCCTTCCTTTAGCATGAGATGTGATATCCAAATCCTTCCCATTCCAATCCTGAAACCCTTCCTATAGCATGAGATGTGATATTTCAATGTTTCTAATAAAAAACCTGAGACCCTTCCTATAGCAAGAGATGTGATATCCAAATCCTTACCATTCCAATACTGAGACCCTTCCTATAACATGAGATGTGATATCCAACTCCTTCCCATTACAACCTGAGACCCTTCCTATAGCATAAGATATAATATCTCAATGCCTCTAATACCAAACCTGAGATTCTTCCTATAACATGAGATGTGATATCTCAATGCTTCTAATACCAAACCTGAGACCCTCCCTTTAGCATGAGATGTGATATCGGACTCCTTCCCATTCCAATCCTGAGACCCTTCTGATAGCATGAGATATGATATCTCAATGCCTCTAATACCAAACCTGAGATTCTTCCTATAACATGAGATGTGATATCTCAATGCTTCTAATACCAAACCTGAGACCCTCCCTTTAGCATGAGATGTGATATCCGACTCCTTCCCATTCCAATCCCGAGACCCTTCTGATAGCATGAGATGTGATATCTCAATGCCTCTAATACCAAACCTGAGATCCTTCCGATAGCATGAGATGTGATATCTCAATGCTTCTAATACCAAACCTGAGATCCTTCCGATAGCATGAGATGTGATATCTCAATGCTTCTAATACCAAACCTGAGACCCGTCCTAAAACATGAGATGTGAGATCCAAATCCTTCCCCTTCCAAACCTGAGACCCTTCCTATAGCTTGAGATGTGATATCAAACTCCTTCCCATTCCAATCCTGAGATAGCTTGAGATGTTATATCCAACTCCTTCCCATTCCAATCCTGAGACCCTTCCGATAGCATGAAATGTGATATCTCAATGCTTCTAATATCAAAACTGAGACCCTCCCTATAGCATGAGATGTGATATCTAAGTCCTTCCCATTCCTATCCTGAGACCCTTCCGATAGCAGAGATGTGATATCTCAATGCTTATACCAAACCTGAGACCCTTCCTATGGCATGAGATGTGATATCCAACTCCTTCCCATTCCAATCCTGAGACCCTTCCTATAGCATGAGATGTGATATCTCAATGCTTCTATCAAACCTGAGTCCCTTCCTTTAGCATGAGATGTGATATCCAACTCCTTCCCATTCCAATCCTGAGACCCTTCCTATAGCATGAGATATGATATCTCAAAGCTTCTAATACCAAACCTGGGACCCGTCCTATAACATGAGATATCATATCCAAATCCTTCCCCTTCCAAACCTGAGACCCTTCCTTTAGCATGAGATGTGATATCCAAATCCTTCCCATTCCAATCCTGAAACCCTTCCTATAGCATGAGATGTGATATTTCAATGTTTCTAATAAAAAACCTGAGACCCTTCCTATAGCAAGAGATGTGATATCCAAATCCTTACCATTCCAATACTGAGACCCTTCCTATAACATGAGATGTGATATCCAACTCCTTCCCATTCCAACCTGAGACCCTTCCTATAGCATGAGAAGGGATATCCAACTCCTTCCCATTCCAAACCTGAAACCCTTCCTATAGCATGAGATGTGATATCAAACTCCTTCCCATTCAATGTGATATCCAACTCCGTCCCATTCCAATCCTGAGACCCTTCCTATACCATGAGATGTGATATCTCAATGCCTCTAATACCAAACCTGAGATCCTACCTCTAACATGAAATGTGATATCCAACTCCTTCCCTTTCCAAACCTGAGAGCCTTCCTACAGCATGAGATGTGATATCCAAGTCCTTCCCATTCCAATCCTGAGACCCTTCCTATAGCATGAGATGGGATATCCAACTCCTTCCAAATCCAATCCTGATACCCTTCCGATAGCATGAGATGTGATATCCCAATGCTTCTACAAAACCTGAGACCCATACCATGGCATGAGATGTGATATCAAACTCCCGTCCTATACCATGAGACTTGATATCTCAATGCTTCTAATACCAAACCTGAGACCGGTCCAATAACATGAGATGTGATATCCAAATCCTTCCCCTTCCAAACCTTAGACCCTTCCTGTATCATGAGATGTGATATCCAAGTCCTTCCCATTCCATTCCTGAGACCCTTCCTATAGCATGAGATGTGATATCTCAATGCTTCTAATACCAAACCTGAGACCCTTCCTATAACATGAGATGTGATATCCAAGTCCTTCCCATTCCAATCCTGAGACCCTTCCTATAGCATGAGATGTGATATCTCAATGCTTCTAATACCAAACCTGAGGCCCTTCCTATAACATGAATTGTGATATCCAGGTCCTTCCCATTCCAATCCTGAGACCCTTCCGATAGCAGAGATGTGATATCTCAATGCTTATACCAAACCTGAGACCCTTCCGATAGCATGAGATGTGATATCTCAATGCTTCTAATACCAAACCTGAGATCCTTCCTATAACATGAGATGTGATGTCCAAATCCTTCCCCTTCCAAACCTTAGACCCTCCCTTTAGCATGAGATGTGATATCCAACTCCTTCCCATTCCAATCCTGAGACCCTTCTGATGGCATGAGATGTGATATCTCAATGCCTCTAATACCAAACCTGAGATCCTACCTCTAACATGAAATGTGATATCCAACTCCTCCCCCTTCCAACCCTGAGAGCCTTCCTATAGAATGAGATGTGATATCCAAGTCCTTCCCATTCCAATCCTGAGACCCTTCCTATAACATGAGATGTGATATCCAACTCCTTCCCATTCCAACCTTAGACCCTGCCTATAGCATGAGATGGGATATCCAACTCCTTCCAAATCCAATCCCGATACCCTTCCGATAGCATGTGATGTGATATCCCAATGCTTCTAGAACACCTGAGACCCATACCATGGCATGAGATGTGATATCAAACTCCTTCCCATTCCAATCCTGAGACCCTTCCTATTGCTTGAGATGTGATATCCAACTCATTCCCATTCCAATTCTGAGACCCGTCCTATACCATGAGACTTGATATCTCAATGCTTCTAATACCAAACCTGAGACCGGTCCTATAACATGAGATGTGATACCCAAATCCTTCCCCTTTCCAAACCTTAGACCCTTCCTAAAGCATGAGATGTGATATCTCAATGCTTCTAATACCAAACCTGAGACCCTTCCTATAACGAGATGGGATATCCAACTCCTTCCCATTCCAATCCTGAGACCCTTCCGATAGCAGAGATGTGATATCTCAATGCTTATACCAAACCTGAGACCCTTCCTATGGCATGAGATGTCATATAAAACTCCTTCCGATTCCAATCCTGAGACCCTTCCTATAGCATGAGATGTGATATCTCAATGCTTCTAATACCAAACCTGAGATCCTTCCTATAACATGAGATGTGATATCAAACTCCTTCCCATTCCAAACCTGAGACCCTTCCGATAGCATGAGATGTGATATCTCAATGCTTCTAAAACCAAACATGAGAACCATCCTATAACATGAGATGTGAAATTCAAATCATTCCCTTTCCAAACCTGAGACCCTTCCTATAGCTTGAGATGTGATATCAAACTCCTTCCCATTCAATGTGATATCCAACTCCTTCCCATTCCAATCCTGAGACCCTTCCTATACCATGAGATGTGATATTTCAATGCTTCTAATACCAAACCTGAGACCCGTCCTAAAACATGAGATGTGAGATCCAAATCCTTCCCCTTCCAAACCTGAGACCTTTCCTTTAGCATGAGATATTATATCTTAATGCTTCTAAAACCAAACCTGAGAATCATCCTATAACATGTGAACTCCAAATCCTTCCCTTTCCAAACCTGAGACCCTTCCGATAGCATGAGATGTTATATCTTAATGCTTCTAAAACCAAACCTGAGAACCATGCTATAACATGCGAACTCCAAATCCTTCCCTTTCCAAACCTGAGACCCTTCCGATAGCATGAGATGTGATATCGCAATGCTACTAAAACCAAACATGAGAACCATCCTATTACATGAGATGTGAAATCCAAATCCTTCCCTTTCCAAACCTGAGACCCTTCCTATAGCTTGAGATGTGATATCAAACTCCTTCCCATTCCAATCCTGAGATAGCTTGAGATGTCATAGCCAACTCCTTCCCATTCCAATCCTGAGACCCTTCCTATACCATGAGATGTGATATCTCAATGCTTCTAATACCAAACCTGACACCCGTCCTAAAACATGAGATGTGAGATCCAAATCCTTCCCCTTCCAAACCGGAGATCTTTCCTTTAGCATGAGATGTGATATCCAACTCCTTCCCATTCTAATCCTGAGACCCTTCCTATAGCATGATATGTGATATCACAATGCTTCTAATACCAAACCTGAGATCCTTCCTATAACATGAGATGTGTATCCAACTCCTTCCCATTCCAAACCTGAGACCCTTCCTATAGCATGAGATGTGATATCTTAATGCTTCTAAAACCAAACCTGAGAACCATCCAATAACATATGTGAAATCCAAATCCTTCCCTTTCCAAACCTGAGACCCTTCAGATAGCATGAGATGTGATATCTCAATGCTTCTAAAACCAAACATGAGAACCATCCTATAACATGAGATGTGAAATCCAAATCCTTCTCTTTCCAAACCTGAGACCCTTCCTATAGCTTGAGATGTGCTATCAAACTCCTTCCCATTCCAATCCTGTGATAGCTTGAGATGTGATATCCAACTCCTTCCCATTCCAATCCTGAGACCCTTCCTATACCATGAGATGTGATTTCTCAATGCTTCCAATACCAAACCTGAGACCCGTCCTAAAACATGAGATGTGAGATCCAAATCCTTCCCCTTCCAAACCTGAGACCCTTCCTATAGCTTGAGATGTGATATCAAACTCCTTCCCATTCCAATCCTGAGATAGCTTGAGATGTGATATCCAACTCCTTCCCATTCCAATCCTGAGACCCTTCCGATAGCATGAAATGTGATATCTCAATGCTTCTAATATCAAAACTGAGACCCTCCCTATAGCATGAGATGTGATATCTAAGTCCTTCCCATTCCTATCCTGAGACCCTTCCGATAGCAGAGATGTGATATCTCAATGCTTATACCAAACCTGAGACCTTTCCTATGGCATGAGATGTGATATCCAACTCCTTCCCATTCCAATCCTGAGACCCTTCCTATAGCATGAGATGTGATATCTCAATGCTTCTATCAAACCCGAGTCCCTTCCTTTAGCATGAGATGTGATATCCAACTCCTTCCCATTCCAATCCTGAGACCCTTCCTATAGCATGAGATGTGATATCTCAAAGCTTCTAATACCAAACCTGGGACCCGTCCTATAACATGAGATATCATATCCAAATCCTTCCCCTTCCAAACCTGAGACCCTTCCTTTAGCATGAGATGTGATATCCAAATCCTTCCCATTCCAATCCTGAAACCCTTCCTATAGCATGAGATGTGATATTTCAATGTTTCTAATAAAAAACCTGAGACCCTTCCTATAGCAAGAGATGTGATATCCAAATCCTTACCATTCCAATACTGAGACCCTTCCTATAACATGAGATGTGATATCCAACTCCTTCCCATTCCAACCTGAGACCCTTCCTATAGCATGAGAAGGGATATCCAACTCCTTCCCATTCCAAACCTGAAACCCTTCCTATAGCATGAGATGTGATATCAAACTCCTTCCCATTCAATGTGATATCCAACTCCGTCCCATTCCAATCCTGAGACCCTTCCTATACCATGAGATGTGATATCTCAATGCCTCTAAAACCAAACCTGAGATCCTACCTCTAACATGAAATGTGATATCCAACTCCTTCCCTTTCCAAACCTGAGAGCCTTCCTATAGCATGAGATGGGATATCCAACTCCTTCCAAATCCAATCCTGATACCCTTCCGATAGCATGAGATGTGATATCCCAATGCTTCTACAAAACCTGAGACCCATACCATGGCATGAGATGTGATATCAAACTCCCGTCCTATACCATGAGACTTGATATCTCAATGCTTCTAATACCAAACCTGAGACCGGTCCAATAACATGAGATGTGATATCCAAATCCTTCCCCTTCCAAACCTTAGACCCTTCCTGTATCATGAGATGTGATATCCAAGTCCTTCCCATTCCAATCCTGAGACCCTTCCTATAGCATGAGATGTGATATCTCAATGCTTCTAATACCAAACCTGAGGCCCTTCCTATAACATGAATTGTGATATCCAAGTCCTTCCCATTCCAATCCTGAGACCCTTCCGATAGCAGAGATGTGATATCTCAATGCTTATACCAAACCTGAGACCCTTCCGATAGCATGAGATGTGATATCTCAATGCTTCTAATACCAAACCTGAGATCCTTCCTATAACATGAGATGTGATGTCCAAATCCTTCCCCTTCCAAACCTTAGACCCTCCCTTTAGCATGAGATGTGATATCCAACTCCTTCCCATTCCAATCCTGAGACCCTTCTGATGGCATGAGATGTGATATCTCAATGCCTCTAATACCAAACCTGAGATCCTACCTCTAACATGAAATGTGATATCCAACTCCTTCCCTTTCCAAACCTGAGAGCCTTCCTATAGCATGAGATGGGATATCCAACTCCTTCCAAATCCAATCCTGATACCCTTCCGATAGCATGAGATGTGATATCCCAATGCTTCTACAAAACCTGAGACCCATACCATGGCATGAGATGTGATATCAAACTCCCGTCCTATACCATGAGACTTGATATCTCAATGCTTCTAATACCAAACCTGAGACCGGTCCAATAACATGAGATGTGATATCCAAATCCTTCCCCTTCCAAACCTTAGACCCTTCCTGTATCATGAGATGTGATATCCAAGTCCTTCCCATTCCAATCCTGAGACCCTTCCTATAGCATGAGATGTGATATCTCAATGCTTCTAATACCAAACCTGAGGCCCTTCCTATAACATGAATTGTGATATCCAAGTCCTTCCCATTCCAATCCTGAGACCCTTCCGATAGCAGAGATGTGATATCTCAATGCTTATACCAAACCTGAGACCCTTCCGATAGCATGAGATGTGATATCTCAATGCTTCTAATACCAAACCTGAGATCCTTCCTATAACATGAGATGTGATGTCCAAATCCTTCCCCTTCCAAACCTTAGACCCTCCCTTTAGCATGAGATGTGATATCCAACTCCTTCCCATTCCAATCCTGAGACCCTTCTGATGGCATGAGATGTGATATCTCAATGCCTCTAATACCAAACCTGAGATCCTACCTCTAACATGAAATGTGATATCCAACTCCTCCCCCTTCCAACCCTGAGAGCCTTCCTATAGAATGAGATGTGATATCCAAGTCCTTCCCATTCCAATCCTGAGACCCTTCCTATAACATGAGATGGGATATACAACTCCTTCCAAATCCAATCCCGATACCCTTCCGATAGCATGTGATGTGATATCCCAATGCTTCTACAAAACCTGAGACCCATACCATGGCATGAGATGTGATATCAAACTCCTTCCCATTCCAATCCTGAGACCCTTCCTATTGCTTGAGATGTGATATCCAACTCCTTCCCATTCCAATCCTGAGACCCTTCCTATAGCATGAGATGTGATATCTCAAAGCTTCTAATACCAAACCTGGGACCCGTCCTATAACATGAGATATCATATCCAAATCCTTCCCCTTCCAAACCTGAGACCCTTCCTTTAGCATGAGATGTGATATCCAAATCCTTCCCATTCCAATCCTGAAACCCTTCCTATAGCATGAGATGTGATATTTCAATGTTTCTAATAAAAAACCTGAGACCCTTCCTATAGCAAGAGATGTGATATCCAAATCCTTACCATTCCAATACTGAGACCCTTCCTATAACATGAGATGTGATATCCAACTCCTTCCCATTACAACCTGAGACCCTTCCTATAGCATAAGATATAATATCTCAATGCCTCTAATACCAAACCTGAGATTCTTCCTATAACATGAGATGTGATATCTCAATGCTTCTAATACCAAACCTGAGACCCTCCCTTTAGCATGAGATGTGATATCGGACTCCTTCCCATTCCAATCCTGAGACCCTTCTGATAGCATGAGATATGATATCTCAATGCCTCTAATACCAAACCTGAGATTCTTCCTATAACATGAGATGTGATATCTCAATGCTTCTAATACCAAACCTGAGACCCTCCCTTTAGCATGAGATGTGATATCCGACTCCTTCCCATTCCAATCCCGAGACCCTTCTGATAGCATGAGATGTGATATCTCAATGCCTCTAATACCAAACCTGAGATCCTTCCGATAGCATGAGATGTGATATCTCAATGCTTCTAATACCAAACCTGAGATCCTTCCGATAGCATGAGATGTGATATCTCAATGCTTCTAATACCAAACCTGAGACCCGTCCTAAAACATGAGATGTGAGATCCAAATCCTTCCCCTTCCAAACCTGAGACCCTTCCTATAGCTTGAGATGTGATATCAAACTCCTTCCCATTCCAATCCTGAGATAGCTTGAGATGTTATATCCAACTCCTTCCCATTCCAATCCTGAGACCCTTCCGATAGCATGAAATGTGATATCTCAATGCTTCTAATATCAAAACTGAGACCCTCCCTATAGCATGAGATGTGATATCTAAGTCCTTCCCATTCCTATCCTGAGACCCTTCCGATAGCAGAGATGTGATATCTCAATGCTTATACCAAACCTGAGACCCTTCCTATGGCATGAGATGTGATATCCAACTCCTTCCCATTCCAATCCTGAGACCCTTCCTATAGCATGAGATGTGATATCTCAATGCTTCTATCAAACCTGAGTCCCTTCCTTTAGCATGAGATGTGATATCCAACTCCTTCCCATTCCAATCCTGAGACCCTTCCTATAGCATGAGATATGATATCTCAAAGCTTCTAATACCAAACCTGGGACCCGTCCTATAACATGAGATATCATATCCAAATCCTTCCCCTTCCAAACCTGAGACCCTTCCTTTAGCATGAGATGTGATATCCAAATCCTTCCCATTCCAATCCTGAAACCCTTCCTATAGCATGAGATGTGATATTTCAATGTTTCTAATAAAAAACCTGAGACCCTTCCTATAGCAAGAGATGTGATATCCAAATCCTTACCATTCCAATACTGAGACCCTTCCTATAACATGAGATGTGATATCCAACTCCTTCCCATTCCAACCTGAGACCCTTCCTATAGCATGAGAAGGGATATCCAACTCCTTCCCATTCCAAACCTGAAACCCTTCCTATAGCATGAGATGTGATATCAAACTCCTTCCCATTCAATGTGATATCCAACTCCGTCCCATTCCAATCCTGAGACCCTTCCTATACCATGAGATGTGATATCTCAATGCCTCTAATACCAAACCTGAGATCCTACCTCTAACATGAAATGTGATATCCAACTCCTTCCCTTTCCAAACCTGAGAGCCTTCCTACAGCATGAGATGTGATATCCAAGTCCTTCCCATTCCAATCCTGAGACCCTTCCTATAGCATGAGATGGGATATCCAACTCCTTCCAAATCCAATCCTGATACCCTTCCGATAGCATGAGATGTGATATCCCAATGCTTCTACAAAACCTGAGACCCATACCATGGCATGAGATGTGATATCAAACTCCCGTCCTATACCATGAGACTTGATATCTCAATGCTTCTAATACCAAACCTGAGACCGGTCCAATAACATGAGATGTGATATCCAAATCCTTCCCCTTCCAAACCTTAGACCCTTCCTGTATCATGAGATGTGATATCCAAGTCCTTCCCATTCCATTCCTGAGACCCTTCCTATAGCATGAGATGTGATATCTCAATGCTTCTAATACCAAACCTGAGACCCTTCCTATAACATGAGATGTGATATCCAAGTCCTTCCCATTCCAATCCTGAGACCCTTCCTATAGCATGAGATGTGATATCTCAATGCTTCTAATACCAAACCTGAGGCCCTTCCTATAACATGAATTGTGATATCCAGGTCCTTCCCATTCCAATCCTGAGACCCTTCCGATAGCAGAGATGTGATATCTCAATGCTTATACCAAACCTGAGACCCTTCCGATAGCATGAGATGTGATATCTCAATGCTTCTAATACCAAACCTGAGATCCTTCCTATAACATGAGATGTGATGTCCAAATCCTTCCCCTTCCAAACCTTAGACCCTCCCTTTAGCATGAGATGTGATATCCAACTCCTTCCCATTCCAATCCTGAGACCCTTCTGATGGCATGAGATGTGATATCTCAATGCCTCTAATACCAAACCTGAGATCCTACCTCTAACATGAAATGTGATATCCAACTCCTCCCCCTTCCAACCCTGAGAGCCTTCCTATAGAATGAGATGTGATATCCAAGTCCTTCCCATTCCAACCTTAGACCCTGCCTATAACATGAGATGTGATATCCAACTCCTTCCCATTCCAACCTTAGACCCTGCCTATAGCATGAGATGGGATATCCAACTCCTTCCAAATCCAATCCCGATACCCTTCCGATAGCATGTGATGTGATATCCCAATGCTTCTAGAACACCTGAGACCCATACCATGGCATGAGATGTGATATCAAACTCCTTCCCATTCCAATCCTGAGACCCTTCCTATTGCTTGAGATGTGATATCCAAGTCATTCCCATTCCAATTCTGAGACCCGTCCTATACCATGAGACTTGATATCTCAATGCTTCTAATACCAAACCTGAGACCGGTCCTATAACATGAGATGTGATACCCAAATCCTTCCCCTTTCCAAACCTTAGACCCTTCCTATAGCATGAGATGTGATATCTCAATGCTTCTAATACCAAACCTGAGACCCTTCCTATAACGAGATGGGATATCCAACTCCTTCCCATTCCAATCCTGAGACCCTTCCGATAGCAGAGATGTGATATCTCAATGCTTATACCAAACCTGAGACCCTTCCTATGGCATGAGATGTCATATACAACTCCTTCTGATTCCAATCCTGAGACCCTTCCTATAGCATGAGATGTGATATCTCAATGCTTCTAATACCAAACCTGAGATCCTTCCTATAACATGAGATGTGATATCAAACTCCTTCCCATTCCAAACCTGAGACCCTTCCGATAGCATGAGATGTGATATCTCAATGCTTCTAAAACCAAACATGAGAACCATCCTATAACATGAGATGTGAAATCCAAATCATTCCCTTTCCAAACCTGAGACCCTTCCTATAGCTTGAGATGTGATATCAAACTCCTTCCCATTCAATGTGATATCCAACTCCTTCCCATTCCAATCCTGAGACCCTTCCTATACCATGAGATGTGATATTTCAATGCTTCTAATACCAAACCTGAGACCCGTCCTAAAACATGAGATGTGAGATCCAAATCCTTCCCCTTCCAAACCTGAGACCTTTCCTTTAGCATGAGATGTTATATCTTAATGCTTCTAAAACCAAACCTGAGAACCATCCTATAACATGTGAACTCCAAATCCTTCCCTTTCCAAACCTGAGACCCTTCCGATAGCATGAGATGTTATATCTTAATGCTTCTAAAACCAAACCTGAGAACCATGCTATAACATGTGAACTCCAAATCCTTCCCTTTCCAAACCTGAGACCCTTCCGATAGCATGAGATGTGATATCGCAATGCTACTAAAACCAAACATGAGAACCATCCTATTACATGAGATGTGAAATCCAAATCCTTCCCTTTCCAAACCTGAGACCCTTCCTATAGCTTGAGATGTGATATCAAACTCCTTCCCATTCCAATCCTGAGATAGCTTGAGATGTGATAGCCAACTCATTCCCATTCCAATCCTGAGACCCTTCCTATACCATGAGATGTGATATCTCAATGCTTCTAATACCAAACCTGACACCCGTCCTAAAACATGAGATGTGAGATCCAAATCCTTCCCCTTCCAAACCTGAGATCTTTCCTTTAGCATGAGATGTGATATCCAACTCCTTCCCATTCTAATCCTGAGACCCTTCCTATAGCATGATATGTGATATCACAATGCTTCTAATACCGAACCTGAGATCCTTCCTATAACATGAGATGTGTATCCAACTCCTTCCCATTCCAAACCTGAGACCCTTCCTATAGCATGAGATGTGATATCTTAATGCTTCTAAAACCAAACCTGAGAACCATCCAATAACATATGTGAAATCCAAATCCTTCCCTTTCCAAACCTGAGACCCTTCAGATAGCATGAGATGTGATATCTCAATGATTCTAAAACCAAACATGAGAACCATCCTATAACATGAGATGTGAAATCCAAATCCTTCTCTTTCCAAACCTGAGACCCTTCCTATAGCTTGAGATGTGCTATCAAACTCCTTCCCATTCCAATCCTGTGATAGCTTGAGATGTGATATCCAACTCCTTCCCATTCCAATCCTGAGACCCTTCCTATACCATGAGATGTGATATCTCAATGCTTCTAATACCAAACCTGAGACCCGTCCTAAAACATGAGATGTGAGATCCAAATCCTTCCTCTTCCAAACCTGAGACCCTTCCTATAGCTTGAGATGTGATATCAAACTCCTTCCCATTCCAATCCTGAGATAGCTTGAGATGTGATATCCAACTCCTTCCCATTCCAATCCTGAGACCCTTCCGATAGCATGAAATGTGATATCTCAATGCTTCTAATATCAAAACTGAGACCCTCCCTATAGCATGAGATGTGATATCTAAGTCCTTCCCATTCCTATCCTGAGACCCTTCCGATAGCAGAGATCTGATATCTCAATGCTTATACCAAACCTGAGACCCTTCCTATGGCATGAGATGTGATATCCAACTCCTTCCCATTCCAATCCTGAGACCCTTCCTATAGCATGAGATGTGATATCTCAATGCTTCTATCAAACCTGAGTCCCTTCCTTTAGCATGAGATGTGATATCCAACTCCTTCCCATTCCAATCCTGAGACCCTTCCTATAGCATGAGATGTGATATCTCAAAGCTTCTAATACCAAACCTGGGACCCGTCCTATAACATGAGATATCATATCCAAATCCTTCCCCTTCCAAACCTGAGAGCCTTCCTTTAGCATGAGATGTGATATCCAAATCCTTCCCATTCCAATCCTGAAACCCTTCCTATAGCATGAGATGTGATATTTCAATGTTTCTAATAAAAAACCTGAGACCCTTCCTATAGCAAGAGATGTGATATCCAAATCCTTACCATTCCAATACTGAGACCCTTCCTATAACATGAGATGTGATATCCAACTCCTTCCCATTCCAACCTGAGACCCTTCCTATAGCATGAGAAGGGATATCCAACTCCTTCCCATTCCAATCCTGAAACCCTTCCTATAGCATGAGATGTGATATCTCAATGTTTCTAATAAAAAACCTGAGACCCTTCCTATAGCAAGAGATGTGACATCCAAATCCTTCCCATTCCAATCCTGAGATCCTTCCTATTGGATGAGATGTGATATCCAACTCCTTCCCATTCCAATCCTGAGACGCTTCCTATAGCATGAGATATAATATCTCAATGCCTCTAATACCAAACCTGAGATTCTTCCTATAACATGAGATGTGATATCTCAATGCTTCTAATACCAAACCTGAGACCCTCCCTTTAGCATGAGATGTGATATCCGACTCCTTCCCATTCCAATCCCGAGACCCTTCTGATAGCATGAGATGTGATATCTCAATGCCTCTAATACCAAACCTAAGATCCTTCCGATAGCATGAGATGTGATATCTCAATGCTTCTAATACCAAACCTGAGATCCTTCCGATAGCATGAGATGTGATATCTCAATGCTTCTAATACCAAACCTGAGATCCTTCCTATAACATGAGATGTGATATCCAAATCCTTCCCCTTCTAAACCTGAGACCCTCCTTTTAGCATGAGATGTGATATCCAACTCCTTCCCATTCCAATCCTGATACCCTTCCGATATCATGAGATTTGTTATCTCAAAGCTTCTGATATCAAACTTGAGACCCTCCCTATAGCATGAGATGTGACATCCAAGTCCTTCCCATTCCAATCCTGAGACGCTTCCTATAGCATGAGATGTGATATCTCAATGCTTCTACCAAACCTGAAACCCTTCCTATAGCATGAGATGTGATATCAAACTCCTTCCCATTCAATGTGATATCCAACTCCGTCCCATTCCAATCCTGAGACCCTTCCTATACCATGAGATGTGATATCTCAATGCCTCTAATACCAAACCTGAGATCCTACCTCTAACATGAAATGTGATATCCAACTCCTTCCCTTTCCAAACCTGAGAGCCTTCCTACAGCATGAGATGTGATATCCAAGTCCTTCCCATTCCAATCCTGAGACCCTTCCTATAGCATGAGATGTGATATCCCAATGCTGCTACAAAACCTGAGACCCATACCATGGCATGAGATGTGATATCAAACTCGTGTCCTATACCATGAGACTTGATATCTCAATGCTTCTAATACCAAACCTGAGACCGGTCCAATAACATGAGATGTGATATCCAAATCCTTCCCCTTCCAAACCTTAGACCCTTCCTGTATCATGGGATGTGATATCCAAGTCCTTCCCATTCCATTCCTTAGACCCTTCCTATAGCATGAGATGTGATATCTCAATGCTTCTAATACCAAACCTGAGACCCTTCCTATAACATGAGATGTGATATCCAAGTCCTTCCCATTCCAATCCTGCGACCCTTCCTATAGCATGAGATGTGATATCTCAATGCTTCTAATACCAAACCTGAGGCCCTTCCTATAACATGAATTGTGATATCCAGGTCCTTCCCATTCCAATCCTGAGACCCTTCCGATAGCAGAGATGTGATATCTCAATGCTTATACCAAACCTGAGACCCTTCCGATAGCATGAGATGTGATATCTCAATGCTTCTAATACCAAACCTGAGATCCTTCCTATAACATGAGATGTGATGTCCAAATCCTTCCCCTTCCAAACCTTAGACCCTCCCTTTAGCATGAGATGTGATATCCAACTCCTTCCCATTCCAATCCTGAGACCCTTCTGATGGCATGAGATGTGATATCTCAATGCCTCTAATACCAAACCTGAGATCCTACCTCTAACATGAAATGTGATATCCAACTCCTCCCCCTTCCAACCCTGAGAGCCTTCCTATAGAATGAGATGTGATATCCAAGTCCTTCCCATTCCAATCCTGAGACCCTTCCTATAACATGAGATGTGATATCCAACTCCTTCCCATTCCAACCTTAGACCCTGCCTATAGCATGAGATGGGATATCCAACTCCTTCCAAATCCAATCCCGATACCCTTCCGATAGCATGTGATGTGATATCCCAATGCTTCTAGAACACCTGAGACCCATACCATGGCATGAGATGTGATATCAAACTCCTTCCCATTCCAATCCTGAGACCCTTCCTATTGCTTGAGATGTGATATCCAAGTCATTCCCATTCCAATTCTGAGACCCGTCCTATACCATGAGACTTGATATCTCAATGCTTCTAATACCAAACCTGAGACCGGTCCTATAACATGAGATGTGATACCCAAATCCTTCCCCTTTCCAAACCTTAGACCCTTCCTATAGCATGAGATGTGATATCTCAATGCTTCTAATACCAAACCTGAGACCCTTCCTATAACGAGATGGGATATCCAACTCCTTCCCATTCCAATCCTGAGACCCTTCCGATAGCAGAGATGTGATATCTCAATGCTTATACCAAACCTGAGACCCTTCCTATGGCATGAGATGTCATATACAACTCCTTCTGATTCCAATCCTGAGACCCTTCCTATAGCATGAGATGTGATATCTCAATGCTTCTAATACCAAACCTGAGATCCTTCCTATAACATGAGATGTGATATCAAACTCCTTCCCATTCCAAACCTGAGACCCTTCCGATAGCATGAGATGTGATATCTCAATGCTTCTAAAACCAAACATGAGAACCATCCTATAACATGAGATGTGAAATCCAAATCATTCCCTTTCCAAACCTGAGACCCTTCCTATAGCTTGAGATGTGATATCAAACTCCTTCCCATTCAATGTGATATCCAACTCCTTCCCATTCCAATCCTGAGACCCTTCCTATACCATGAGATGTGATATTTCAATGCTTCTAATACCAAACCTGAGACCCGTCCTAAAACATGAGATGTGAGATCCAAATCCTTCCCCTTCCAAACCTGAGACCTTTCCTTTAGCATGAGATGTTATATCTTAATGCTTCTAAAACCAAACCTGAGAACCATCCTATAACATGTGAACTCCAAATCCTTCCCTTTCCAAACCTGAGACCCTTCCGATAGCATGAGATGTTATATCTTAATGCTTCTAAAACCAAACCTGAGAACCATGCTATAACATGTGAACTCCAAATCCTTCCCTTTCCAAACCTGAGACCCTTCCGATAGCATGAGATGTGATATCGCAATGCTACTAAAACCAAACATGAGAACCATCCTATTACATGAGATGTGAAATCCAAATCCTTCCCTTTCCAAACCTGAGACCCTTCCTATAGCTTGAGATGTGATATCAAACTCCTTCCCATTCCAATCCTGAGATAGCTTGAGATGTGATAGCCAACTCATTCCCATTCCAATCCTGAGACCCTTCCTATACCATGAGATGTGATATCTCAATGCTTCTAATACCAAACCTGACACCCGTCCTAAAACATGAGATGTGAGATCCAAATCCTTCCCCTTCCAAACCTGAGATCTTTCCTTTAGCATGAGATGTGATATCCAACTCCTTCCCATTCTAATCCTGAGACCCTTCCTATAGCATGATATGTGATATCACAATGCTTCTAATACCGAACCTGAGATCCTTCCTATAACATGAGATGTGTATCCAACTCCTTCCCATTCCAAACCTGAGACCCTTCCTATAGCATGAGATGTGATATCTTAATGCTTCTAAAACCAAACCTGAGAACCATCCAATAACATATGTGAAATCCAAATCCTTCCCTTTCCAAACCTGAGACCCTTCAGATAGCATGAGATGTGATATCTCAATGATTCTAAAACCAAACATGAGAACCATCCTATAACATGAGATGTGAAATCCAAATCCTTCTCTTTCCAAACCTGAGACCCTTCCTATAGCTTGAGATGTGCTATCAAACTCCTTCCCATTCCAATCCTGTGATAGCTTGAGATGTGATATCCAACTCCTTCCCATTCCAATCCTGAGACCCTTCCTATACCATGAGATGTGATATCTCAATGCTTCTAATACCAAACCTGAGACCCGTCCTAAAACATGAGATGTGAGATCCAAATCCTTCCTCTTCCAAACCTGAGACCCTTCCTATAGCTTGAGATGTGATATCAAACTCCTTCCCATTCCAATCCTGAGATAGCTTGAGATGTGATATCCAACTCCTTCCCATTCCAATCCCGAGACCCTTCCGATAGCATGAAATGTGATATCTCAATGCTTCTAATATCAAAACTGAGACCCTCCCTATAGCATGAGATGTGATATCTAAGTCCTTCCCATTCCTATCCTGAGACCCTTCCGATAGCAGAGATCTGATATCTCAATGCTTATACCAAACCTGAGACCCTTCCTATGGCATGAGATGTGATATCCAACTCCTTCCCATTCCAATCCTGAGACCCTTCCTATAGCATGAGATGTGATATCTCAATGCTTCTATCAAACCTGAGTCCCTTCCTTTAGCATGAGATGTGATATCCAACTCCTTCCCATTCCAATCCTGAGACCCTTCCTATAGCATGAGATGTGATATCTCAAAGCTTCTAATACCAAACCTGGGACCCGTCCTATAACATGAGATATCATATCCAAATCCTTCCCCTTCCAAACCTGAGAGCCTTCCTTTAGCATGAGATGTGATATCCAAATCCTTCCCATTCCAATCCTGAAACCCTTCCTATAGCATGAGATGTGATATTTCAATGTTTCTAATAAAAAACCTGAGACCCTTCCTATAGCAAGAGATGTGATATCCAAATCCTTACCATTCCAATACTGAGACCCTTCCTATAACATGAGATGTGATATCCAACTCCTTCCCATTCCAACCTGAGACCCTTCCTATAGCATGAGAAGGGATATCCAACTCCTTCCCATTCCAATCCTGAAACCCTTCCTATAGCATGAGATGTGATATCTCAATGTTTCTAATAAAAAACCTGAGACCCTTCCTATAGCAAGAGATGTGACATCCAAATCCTTCCCATTCCAATCCTGAGATCCTTCCTATTGGATGAGATGTGATATCCAACTCCTTCCCATTCCAATCCTGAGACCCTTCCTATAGCATGAGATATAATATCTCAATGCCTCTAATACCAAACCTGAGATTCTTCCTATAACATGAGATGTGATATCTCAATGCTTCTAATACCAAACCTGAGACCCTCCCTTTAGCATGAGATGTGATATCCGACTCCTTCCCATTCCAATCCCGAGACCCTTCTGATAGCATGAGATGTGATATCTCAATGCCTCTAATACCAAACCTAAGATCCTTCCGATAGCATGAGATGTGATATCTCAATGCTTCTAATACCAAACCTGAGATCCTTCCGATAGCATGAGATGTGATATCTCAATGCTTCTAATACCAAACCTGAGATCCTTCCTATAACATGAGATGTGATATCCAAATCCTTCCCCTTCTAAACCTGATACCCTCCTTTTAGCATGAGATGTGATATCCAACTCCTTCCCATTCCAATCCTGATACCCTTCCGATATCATGAGATTTGTTATCTCAAAGCTTCTGATATCAAACTTGAGACCCTCCCTATAGCATGAGATGTGACATCCAAGTCCTTCCCATTCCAATCCTGAGACGCTTCCTATAGCATGAGATGTGATATCTCAATGCTTCTACCAAACCTGAAACCCTTCCTATAGCATGAGATGTGATATCAAACTCCTTCCCATTCAATGTGATATCCAACTCCGTCCCATTCCAATCCTGAGACCCTTCCTATACCATGAGATGTGATATCTCAATGCCTCTAATACCAAACCTGAGATCCTACCTCTAACATGAAATGTGATATCCAACTCCTTCCCTTTCCAAACCTGAGAGCCTTCCTACAGCATGAGATGTGATATCCAAGTCCTTCCCATTCCAATCCTGAGACCCTTCCTATAGCATGAGATGTGATATCCCAATGCTGCTACAAAACCTGAGACCCATACCATGGCATGAGATGTGATATCAAACTCGTGTCCTATACCATGAGACTTGATATCTCAATGCTTCTAATACCAAACCTGAGACCGGTCCAATAACATGAGATGTGATATCCAAATCCTTCCCCTTCCAAACCTTAGACCCTTCCTGTATCATGGGATGTGATATCCAAGTCCTTCCCATTCCATTCCTTAGACCCTTCCTATAGCATGAGATGTGATATCTCAATGCTTCTAATACCAAACCTGAGACCCTTCCTATAACATGAGATGTGATATCCAAGTCCTTCCCATTCCAATCCTGAGACCCTTCCTATAGCATGAGATGTGATATCTCAATGCTTCTAATACCAAACCTGAGGCCCTTCCTATAACATGAATTGTGATATCCAAGTCCTTCCCATTCCAATCCTGAGACCCTTCCGATAGCAGAGATGTGATATCTCAATGCTTATACCAAACCTGAGACCCTTCCGATAGCATGAGATGTGATATCTCAATGCTTCTAATACCAAACCTGAGATCCTTCCTATAACATGAGATGTGATGTCCAAATCCTTCCCCTTCCAAACCTTAGACCCTCCCTTTAGCATGAGATGTGATATCCAACTCCTTCCCATTCCAATCCTGAGACCCTTCTGATGGCATGAGATGTGATATCTCAATGCCTCTAATACCAAACCTGAGATCCTACCTCTAACATGAAATGTGATATCCAACTCCTCCCCCTTCCAACCCTGAGAGCCTTCCTATAGAATGAGATGTGATATCCAAGTCCTTCCCATTCCAATCCTGAGACCCTTCCTATAACATGAGATGTGATATCCAACTCCTTCCCATTCCAACCTTAGACCCTGCCTATAGCATGAGATGGGATATCCAACTCCTTCCAAATCCAATCCCGATACCCTTCCGATAGCATGTGATGTGATATCCCAATGCTTCTACAAAACCTGAGACCCATACCATGGCATGAGATGTGATATCAAACTCCTTCCCATTCCAATCCTGAGACCCTTCCTATTGCTTGAGATGTGATATCCAACTCATTCCCATTCCAATTCTGAGACCCGTCCTATACCATGAGACTTGATATCTCAATGCTTCTAATACCAAACCTGAGACCGGTCCTATAACATGAGATGTGATACCCAAATCCTTCCCCTTTCCAAACCTTAGACCCTTCCTATAGCATGAGATGTGATATCTCAATGCTTCTAATACCAAACCTGAGACCCTTCCCATAACGAGATGGGATATCCAACTCCTTCCCATTCCAATCCTGAGACCCTTCCGATAGCAGAGATGTGATATCTCAATGCTTATACCAATCCTGAGACCCTTCCTATGGCATGAGATGTCATATACAACTCCTTCCGATTCCAATCCTGAGACCCTTCCTATAGCATGAGATGTGATATCTCAATGCTTCTAATACCAAACCTGAGATCCTTCCTATAACATGAGATGTGATATCAAACTCCTTCCCATTCCAAACCTGAGACCCTTTCGATAGCATGAGATGTGATATCTCAATGCTTCTAAAACCAAACATGAGAACCATCCTATAACATGAGATGTGAAATCCAAATCATTCCCTTTCCAAACCTGAGACCCTTCCTATAGCTTGAGATGTGATATCAAACTCCTTCCCATTCAATGTGATATCCAACTCCTTCCCATTCCAATCCTGAGACCCTTCCTATACCATGAGATGTGATATTTCAATGCTTCTAATACCAAACCTGAGACCCGTCCTAAAACATGAGATGTGAGATCCAAATCCTTCCCCTTCCAAACCTGAGACCTTTCCTTTAGCATGAGATGTTATATCTTAATGCTTCTAAAACCAAACCTGAGAACCATCCTATAACATGTGAACTCCAAATCCTTCCCTTTCCAAACCTGAGACCCTTCCGATAGCATGAGATGTTATATCTTAATGCTTCTAAATCCAAACCTGAGAACCATGCTATAACATGTGAACTCCAAATCCTTCCCTTTCCAAACCTGAGACCCTTCCGATAGCATGAGATGTGATATCGCAATGCTACTAAAACCAAACATGAGAACCATCCTATTACATGAGATGTGAAATCCAAATCCTTCCCTTTCCAAACCTGAGACCCTTCCTATAGCTTGAGATGTGATATCAAACTCCTTCCCATTCCAATCCTGAGATAGCTTGAGATGTGATAGCCAACTCCTTCCCATTCCAATCCTGAGACCCTTCCTATACCATGAGATGTGATATCTCAATGCTTCTAATACCAAACCTGAGACCCGTCCTAAAACATGAGATGTGAGATCCAAATCCTTCCCCTTCCAAACCTGAGACCCTTCCTATAGCTTGAGATGTGATATCAAACTCCTTCCCATTCCAATCCCGAGATAGCTTGAGATGTGATATCCAACTCCATCCCATTCCAATCCTGAGACCCTTCCGATAGCATGAGATGTGACAGCTCAATGCTTCTAATATCAAAACTGAGACCCTCCCTATAGTATGGGATGTGATATCTAAGTCCTTCCCATTCCTATCCTGAGACCCTTCCGATAGCAGAGATGTGATATCTCAATGCTTATACCAAACCTGATGACCCATCCTATGGCATGAGATGTGATATCCAACTCCTTCCCATTGCAATCCTGAGTTCCTTCCTATAGCATGAGATGTGATATCTCAATGCTTCTATCAAACCTGAGACCCTTCCTTTAGCATGAGATGTGATATCCAACTCCTTGCCATTCCAATCCTGAGACCCTTCCTATAACATGAGATGTGATATCCAACTCCTTCCCATTCCAATCCTGAGACTCCTCCTATAGCATGAGATGTGATATCTCAATGCTTCTAATACCAAACCTGGGACCCGTCCTATAACATAAGATATGAGATCCCAATCCTTCCCCTTCCAAACCTGAGACCCTTCCTTTAGCATGAGATGTGATATCCAAATCCTTCCCATTCCAATCCTGAAACCTTTCCTATAGCATGAGATGTGATAGCTCAATGTTTCTAATAAAAAACCTGAGACCCTTCCTATAGCAAGAGATGTGATATCCAAATCCTTCCCATTCCAATCCTGAGACCCTTCCTATAACGAGATGTGATATCCAACTCCTTCCCATTCCAACCTGAGACACTTCCTATAGCATGAGAAGGGATATCCAAATCCTTCCCATTCCAATCCTGAGATCCTTCCTATAACATGATGTGATATCCAATTCCTTCCCATTCCAAACCTGAGACCCTTCCTATTGGATGAGATGTGATATCCAACTCCTTCCCATTCCAATCCTGAGACCCTTCCTATACCATGAGGTGTGATATCTCAATGCTTCTAATACCAAACCTGGGACCCGCCCTATAACATGAGATATGATATCCAAATCCTTCCCCTTCCAAACCTGAGACCCTTCCTTTAGCATGAGATGTGATATCTTAATGCTCCTAAAACCAAACCTGAGAACCATCCTATAACATGTGAAATCCAAATCCTTCCCTTTCCAAACCTGAGACCCTTCCGATAGCATGAGATGTGATATCTCAATGCTACTAAAACCAAACATGAGAACCATCCTATAACATGAGATGTGAAATCCAAATCCTTCCCTTTCCAAACCTGAGACCCTTCCTATAGCTTGAGATGTGATATCAAACTCCTTCCCATTCCAATCCTGAGATAGCTTGAGATGTGATAGCCAACTCCTTCCCATTCCAATCCTGAGACCCTTCCTATACCATGAGATGTGATATCTCAATGCTTCTAATACCAAACCTGAGACCCGTCCTAAGACATGAGATGTGAGATCCAAATCCTTCCCCTTCCAAACCTGAGACCCTTCCTATAGCTTGAGATGTGATATCAAACTCCTTCCCATTCCAATCCTGAGATAGCTTGAGATGTGATATCCAACTCCATCCCATTCCAATCCTGAGACCCTTGCGATAGCATGAGATGTGATAGCTCAATGCTTCTAATATCAAAACTGAGACCCTCCCTATAGTCGGAGATGTGATATCTAAGTCCTTCCCATTCCTATCCTGAGACCCTTCCGATAGCAGAGATGTGATATCTCAATGCTTATACCAAACCTGATAACCCTTCCTATGGCATGAGATGTGATATCCAACTCCTTCCCATTCCAATCCTGAGTTCCTTCCTATAGCATGAGATGTGATATCTCAATGCTTCTATCAAACCTGAGACCCTTCCTTTAGCATGAGATGTGATATCCAACTCCTTCCCATTCCAATCCTGAGTTCCTTCCTATAGCATGAGGTGTGATATCTCAATGCTTCTATCAAAACAGAGACCCTTCCTTTAGCATGAGATGTGATATCCAACTCCTTGCCATTCCAATCCTGAGACCCTTCCTATAACATGAGATGTGATATCCAAATCCTTCACATTCCAATCCGGAGACTCTTCCTATAGCATGAGATGTGATATCTCAATGCTTCTAATACCAAACCTGAGATCCTTCCTATAACATGAGATGTGATATCCAACTCCTTCCCATTCCAAACCTGAGACCCTTCCGATAGCATGAGATGTGATATCTCAATGCTTCAAAAACCAAACATGAGAACCATCCTATAACATGAGATGTGAAATCCAAATCCTTCCCTTCCCAAACCTGAGACTCTTCCTATAGCATGAGATGTGATATCTCAATGCTTCTACCAAACCTGAAACCCTTCCTATAGCATGAGATGTGATATCCAACTCCTTCCCATTCCAATCCTGAGACACTTCCTATAGCATGAGATGTGATATCACAATGCTTCTAATACCAAACCTGAGACCCCTCCTATAACATGAGATGTGATATCCAAATCCTTCCCCTTCCAAACCTGAGACCCTTCCTTTAGCATGAGATGTGATATCCAGCTCCTCCCATTCCAATCCTGAGACCCTTCCGATAGCATGAGATGTGATATCCCAATGCTTCTACCAAACCTGAGACCCTTCCTATAGCTTGAGATGTGATATCCAACTCCTTCCCATTCCAATTCTGAGACCCTCCTATACCATGAGACTTGATATCGCAATGCTTCTAATACCAAACCTGAGACCCATCCTATAACATGAGATGTGATATCCAAATCCTTCCCCTTCCAAACCTTAGACCCTTCCTTTATCATGAGATGTGATATCCAACTCCTTCACATTCCAATCCTGAGACCCTTCCGATATCATGAGATTTGTTATCTCAAAGCTTCTGATATCAAACTTGAGACCCTCCCTATAGCATGAGATGTGACATCCAAGTCCTTCCCATTCCAATCCTGAGACGCTTCCTATAGCATGAGATGTGATATCGCAATGCTTCTAATACCAAACCTGAGACCCATCCTATAACATGAGATGTGATATCAAACTCCTTCCCATTCAATGTGATATCCAACTCCGTCCCATTCCAATCCTGAGACCCTACCTATACCATGAGATGTGATATTTCAATTCTTCTAATACCAAACCTAAGACCCGTCCTAAAACATGAGATATGAGATCCGAATCCTTCCCCTTCCAAACCTGAGACCCTTCCTATAGCATGAGATGTTATATCTTAATGCTTCTAAAACCAAACCTGAGAACCATCCTATAACATGTGAAATCCAAATCCTTCCCTTTCCAAACCTGTTAGGAAAGATTTCGTAATTGTAGGGAATTTTCCTTCCATGTGGCAACCCCTAAACTTTTTGCTGTTGTTTTTCACCTTGTTCTTGACTTTGCCAGAGAAGTGCAGCCTTCTGCCGCACTCCTCTGGGCTTTCTCTCCTTTCTTACGGGGAAACTGACATGCCCTTAAGACAGTCAGTACCGGGGAACGCTGTTTCCCGTAGTTTCTTTTATCATGTTGCGGCTTTCGTGCAACATGACACAAGAGGGCACTGTAAGCTAAGTTACAGCTCTCTTGGGTCTCTAGCCTTCTACAGGCCCTAGATACTCGTTTAGGATTGTATCTGATCGGTGCAAGTAATTCAGGGACGGGAATGGTGGCAGCGATCGTTTCTCTGTATTTTGAGCTCCTTTTGGCGTTCTAAGCGTGTTTTCCGCGCTTAACCCAAAATGGTGGCCTGGCTCCCAAAATGGCCAGACCACGAGGCTCCTTTGTCCTGTCCGTTGACCGTCTTGCTCCCTTCACCTTCCCCAGGACGAGCCGACCCGGGGCCTTCCTTATTTGGGCATGTACTTTCCCGCGAAACACAGATGCTTTCGCGGGCTTCTACATGTCTTGTGTGTGCCTCCAGGGTGTGGGCTGGGATGTCTGGTCCCAATACACATCCTGGGTGCCAGAGAGTCTAGGGTGGTGTGAATGCCTGGGACCACCGTGGTCCGTGATTGGTCCACGTATGGTATGTGTGTTGATGTGCGGATCTCCCATTGGCTCCCCTCCGTTTTGGCGCGAAGGGAACCGTGGATAAGAGGGGGCTGGAAACACCACTACCATGTCGATCTCCTGAGTTCTCACGAACGAAGGAATACAGGAGCCAAGTATCCTGCAACCAAGAGGCTGGACCGAGGAATCGCTGGTGACCCGCTGAAGGAATCCTCCTTTGCACTGCTGTCGTCCTGTGGAACCCTTTCCTCCTTGGATCGAACCAGAAGGCCTGTACTGGTGCTTCGACCTTTGGAATAGCAGGAACAGCTATTCCCGGCGACTTCATCATCTCCTGCCAAGTAAGCCTTCGGAAGTGTCTCTGGGCCATCCAGTTGACTGACCAGCTTACAAGGGAGTCCTGCTCTGTAACTGCTGCCAGGTTGTGTTGTATTTCGAGTCCTTGTCACTCTCCCACGCTTCGTACGCTTGGCGTTCCCAAGGCTGAAGGGAGGAGTGTACATTTGGCTTGAATACACACGGCCGCTCCGTTGTCCTGCTGCGGCAACAAAACTGTGCTGGTTTCGTCGATTGGGACGTCTTTTTGCTCTACACGACTACGAGGCGTTCCCTGCTCTTCTGAACCTGCCAGCTGCTGAAACTAACGTGGAGAAGCCTGGGTCTGCTTGCTTCGGGGACCGGTGAGTAGTTTAGCTAGGATCTGGTCGCCCTCCTGCAGTATCCCATTGCCTTTCCCTGCTGTGTAAAAACAGCACCCTTTTGCCGTACTCGCGCTCTGCTTCTGCTCGCTGTGGAGGCTGCGCTTGAGTTGCGGAACCTGTTCTCCTTCTGCTGTGCACTAACCCGAACTGCCTGACTTCCTCCGAAGAGCTTCCCCTTTTGCCCGTTGGCACAGGCGTGGCAGGTACTTTGAGCACAAGGCTCCACTCTTCGCAGGGCTCGGACTTCCATCTAGTTAGGTGCCTCTGAAGGCGAACTGAGTCTAAAGCGTTATCGCACTGCCTGTTTTCCTTTCCTTTCAGGTGGACTACATATTTCGTGCTTTAAACGCTTGCGACTGTGTATTTGTATATATATTGTGTTGATATGGTATGTGTTGGTTTAATATTGTGATATTGTGATTTTCTCGCTACGGTCGTTGTTTTAAAGGCCTTAAAATAAATGTGTTTATATTTTTGATATGACAACTGTTTGGAGTAGTTTGTAAGCGCTCTTGCTTTGTGTGCTCATTGCGGGCTTTCAGTCACCCTCACCCCTCTTGAGACCTAGTCTTGACCGCCGCGATCGCTACCTTGATTGGTCTTGCTTGTCCAGAGGTTACCCTGTTCCAAGTAATTAGGTTGGCCTTCTGAACTTCTGCGCCACCAGGACAGAGTTCAGAAATCCGTCTTAACAAAACCTGAGACCCTTCCGATAGCATGAGATGTGATATCTCAATGCTACTAAAAACCAAACATGAGAACCATCCTATAACATGAGATGTGAAATCCAAATCCTTCCCTTTCCAAACCTGAGACCCTTCCTATAGCTTGAGATGTGATATCAAACTCCTTCCCATTCCAATCCTGAGATAGCTTGAGATGTGATATCCAACTCCATCCCATTCCAATCCTGAGACCCTTGCGATAGCATGAGATGTGATAGCTCAATGCTTCTAATATCAAAACTGAGACCCTCCCTATAGTATGAGATGTGATATCGAAGTCCTTCCCATTCCTATCCTGAGACCCTTCCGATAGCAGAGATGTGATATCTCAATGCTTATACCAAACCTGATAACCCTTCCTATGGCATGAGATGTGATATCCAACTCCTTCCCATTCCAATCCTGAGTTCCTTCCTATAGCATGAGATGTGATATCTCAATGCTTCTATCAAACCTGAGACCCTTCCTTTAGCATGAGATGTGATATCCAACTCCTTGCCATTCCAATCCTGAGACCCTTCCTATAACATGAGACGTGATATCCAACTCCTTCCCATTCCAATCCTGAGTTCCTTCCTATAGCATGAGGTGTGATATCTCAATGCTTCTATCAAAACTGAGACCCTTCCTTTAGCATGAGATGTGATATCCAACTCCTTGCCATTCCAATCCTGAGACCCTTCCTATAACATGAGATGTGATATCCAAATCCTTCACATTCCAATCCGGAGACCCTTCCTATAGCATGAGATGTGATATCTCAATGCTTCTAATACCAAACCTGAGATCCTTCCCATAACATGAGATGTGATATCCAACTCCTTCCCATTCCAAACCAGAGACCCTTCCGATAGCATGAGATGTGATATCTCAATGCTTCAAAAACCAAACATGAGAACCATCCTATAACATGAGATGTGAAATCCAAATCCTTCCCTTCCCAAACCTGAGACTCTTCCTATAGCATGAGATGTGATATCTCAATGCTTCTACCAAACCTGAAACCCTTCCTATAGCATGAGATGTGATATCCAACTCCTTCCCATTCCAATCCTGAGACACTTCCTATAGCATGAGATGTGATATCACAATGCTTCTAATACCAAACCTGAGACCCCTCCTATAACATGAGATGTGATATCCAAATCCTTCCCCTTCCAAACCTGACACCCTTACTTTAGCATGAGATGTGATATCCAGCTCCTCCCATTCCAATCCTGAGACCCTTCCGATAGCATGAGATGTGATATCTCAATGCTTCTGATATCAAAACTGAGACCCTCCCTATAGCATGAGATGTGATATCTAAGTCCTTCCCATTCCAATCCTGAGACCCTTCCGATAGCAGAGATGTGATATTTCAATGCTTATACCAAACCTGAGACCCTTCCTATAGCATGAGATGTGATATCCAACTCCTTCCGATTCCAATCCTGAGACCCTTCCTATAGCATGAGATGTGATATCGCAATGCTTCTACCAAAACTGAGACCCTTCATTTAGCATGAGATGTGATATCCAACTCCTTCCCATTCCAATCCTGAGACCCTTCCTATAGCATGAGATGTGATATCTCAATGCTTCTAATACCAAACATGAGATCCTTCCTATAACATGAGATGTGATATCCAACTCCTTCCCATTCCAATCCTGAGACCCTTCCTATAGCATGAAATGTGATATCTCAATGCTTCTAATACCAAACCTGAGATCCTTCCGATAGCATGAGATGTGATATTTCAATGCTTCTAATACCAAACCTGAGAACCTTCCTATAACATGAGATGTGATATCCAAATCCTTCCCCTTCTAAACCTGAGACCCTCCCTTTAGCATGAGATGTGATATCCAACGCCTTCCCATTCCAATCCTGATACCCTTCTGATAGCATGAGATGTGATATCTCAATGCCTCTAATACCAAACCTGAGATCCTACCTCTAACATGAAATGTGATATCCAACTCCTTCCCTTTCCAAACCTGAGAGCCTTCCTACAGCATGAGATGTGATATCCAAGTCCTTCCCATTCCAATCCTGAGACCCTTCCTATAGCATGAGATGGGATATCCAACTCCTTCCAAATCCAATCCTGATACCCTTCCGATAGCATGAGATGTGATATCCCAATGCTTCTACAAAACCTGAGACCCATACCATGGCATGAGATGTGATATCAAACTCCCGTCCTATACCATGAGACTTGATATCTCAATGCTTCTAATACCAAACCTGAGACCGGTCCAATAACATGAGATGTGATATCCAAATCCTTCCCCTTCCAAACCTTAGACCCTTCCTGTATCATGAGATGTGATATCCAAGTCCTTCCCATTCCATTCCTGAGACCCTTCCTGTAGCATGAGATGTGATATCTCAATGCTTCTAATACCAAACCTGAGACCCTTCCTATAACATGAGATGTGATATCCAAGTCCTTCCCATTCCAATCCTGAGACCCTTCCTATAGCATGAGATGTGATATCTCAATGCTTCTAATACCAAACCTGAGGCCCTTCCTATAACATGAATTGTGATATCCAAGTCCTTCCCATTCCAATCCTGAGACCCTTCCGATAGCAGAGATGTGATATCTCAATGCTTTTACCAAACCTGAGACCCTTCCGATAGCATGAGATGTGATATCTCAATGCTTCTAATACCAAACCTGAGATCCTTCCTATAACATGAGATGTGATGTCCAAATCCTTCCCCTTCCAAACCTTAGACCCTCCCTTTAGCATGAGATGTGATATCCAACTCCTTCCCATTCCAATCCTGAGACCCTTCTGATGGCATGAGATGTGATATCTCAATGCCTCTAATACCAAACCTGAGATCCTACCTCTAACATGAAATGTGATATCCAACTCCTCCCCCTTCCAACCCTGAGAGCCTTCCTATAGAATGAGATGTGATATCCAAGTCCTTCCCATTCCAATCCTGAGACCCTTCCTATAACATGAGATGTGATATCCAACTCCTTCCCATTCCAACCTTAGACCCTGCCTATAGCTTGAGATGGGATATCCAACTCCTTCCAAATCCAATCCCGATACCCTTCCGATAGCATGTGATGTGATATCCCAATGCTTCTACAAAACCTGAGACCCATACCATGGCATGAGATGTGATATCAAACTCCTTCGCATTCCAATCCTGAGACACTTCCTATTGCTTGAGATGTGAAATCCAACTCATTCCCATTCCAATTCTGAGACCCGTCCTATACCATGAGACTTGATATCTCAATGCTTCTAATACCAAACCTGAGACCGGTCTTATAACATGAGATGTGATACCCAAATCCTTCCCCTTTCCAAACCTTAGACCCTTCCTATAGCATGAGATGTGATATCTCAATGCTTCTAATACCAAACCTGAGACCCTTCCTATAACGAGATGGGATATCCAACTCCTTCCCATTCCAATCCTGAGACCCTTCCGATAGCAGAGATGTGATATCTCAATGCTTATACCAAACCTGAGACCCTTCCTATGGCATGAGATGTCATATACAACTCCTTCCGATTCCAATCCTGAGACCCTTCCTATAGCATGAGATGTGATAACTCAATGCTTCTAATACCAAACCTGAGATCCTTCCTATAACATGAGATGTCATATACAACTCCTTCCGATTCCAATCCTGAGACCCTTCCTATAGCATGAGATGTGATATCTCAATGCTTCTAATACCAAACCTGAGATCCTTCCTATAACATGAGATGTGATATCAAACTCCTTCCCATTCCAAACCTGAGACCCTTCCGATAGCATGAGATGTGATATCTCAATGCTTCTAAAACCAAACATGAGAACCATCCTATAACATGAGATGTGAAATCCAAATCATTCCCTTTCCAAACCTGAGACCCTTCCTATAGCTTGAGATGTGGTATCAAACTCCTTCCCATTCAATGTGATATCCAACTCCTTCCCATTCCAATCCTGAGAACCTTCCTATACCATGAGATGTGATATTTCAATGCTTCTAATACCAAACCTGAGACCCGTCCTAAAACATGAGATGTGAGATCCAAATCCTTCCCCTTCCAAACTGAGACCTTTCCTTTAGCATGAGATGTTATATCTTAATGCTTCTAAAACCAAACCTGAGAACCATCCTATAACATGTGAACTCCAAATCCTTCCCTTTCCAAACCTGAGACCCTTCCGATAGCATGAGATGTTATATCTTAATGCTTCTAAAACCAAACCTGAGAACGATGCTATAACATGTGAACTCCAAATCCTTCCCTTTCCAAACCTGAGACCCTTCCGATAGCATGAGATGTGATATCGCAATGCTACTAAAACCAAACATGAGAACCATCCTATTACATGAGATGTGAAATCCAAATCCTTCCCTTTCCAAACCTGAGACCCTTCCTATAGCTTGAGATGTGATATCAAACTCCTTCCCATTCCAATCCTGAGATAGCTTGAGATGTGATAGCCAACTCCTTCCCATTCCAATCCTGAGACCCTTCCTATACCATGAGATGTGATATCTCAATGCTTATAATACCAAACCTGAGACCCGTCCTAAAACATGAGATGTGAGATCCAAATCCTTCCCCTTCCAAACCTGAGACCCTTCCTATAGCTTGAGATGTGATATCAAACTCCTTCCCATTCCAATCCCGAGATAGCTTGAGATGTGATATCCAACTCCATCCCATTCCAATCCTGAGACCCTTCCGATAGCATGAGATGTGACAGCTCAATGCTTCTAATATCAAAACTGAGACCCTCCCTATAGTATGAGATGTGATATCTAAGTCCTTCCCATTCCTATCCTGAGACCCTTCCGATAGCAGAGATGTGATATTTCAATGCTATACCAAACCTGATAACCCTTCCTATGGCATGAGATGTGATATCCAACTCCTTCCCATTCCAATCCTGAGTTCCTTCCTATAGCATGAGATGTGATATCTCAATGCTTCTATCAAACCTGAGACCCTTCCTTTAGCATGAGATGTGATATCCAACTCCTTGCCATTCCAATCCTGAGACCCTTCCTATAACATGAGACGTGATATCCAACTCCTTCCCATTCCAATCCTGAGTTCCTTCCTATAGCATGAGGTGTGATATCTCAATGCTTCTATCAAAACTGAGACCCTTCCTTTAGCATGAGATGTGATATCCAACTCCTTGCCATTCCAATCCTGAGACCCTTCCTATAACATGAGATGTGATATCCAAATCCTTCACATTCCAATCCGGAGACCCTTCCTATAGCATGAGATGTGATATCTCAATGCTTCTAATACCAAACCTGAGATCCTTCCTATAACATGAGATGTGATATCCAACTCCTTCCCATTCCAAACCTGAGACCCTTCCGATAGCATGAGATGTGATATCTCAATGCTTCAAAAACCAAACATGAGAACCATCCTATAACATGAGATGTGAAATCCAAATCCTTCCCTTCCCAAACCTGAGACTCTTCCTATAGCATGAGATGTGATATCTCAATGCTTCTACCAAACCTGAAACCCTTCCTATAGCATGAGATGTGATATCCAACTCCTTCCCATTCCAATCCTGAGACACTTCCTATAGCATGAGATGTGATATCACAATGCTTCTAATACCAAACCTGAGACCCCTCCTATAACATGAGATGTGATATACAAATCCTTCCCCTTCCAAACCTGAGACCCTTCCTTTAGCATGAGATGTGATATCCAGCTCCTCCCATTCCAATCCTGAGACCCTTCCGATAGCATGAGATATGATATCTCAATGCTTCTGATATCAAAACTGAGACCCTCCCTATAGCATGAGATGTGATATCTAAGTCCTTCCCATTCCAATCCTGAGACCCTTCCGATAGCAGAGATGTGATATTTCAATGCTTATACCAAACCTGAGAGCCTTCCTACAGCATGAGATGTGATATCCAAGTCCTTCCCATTCCAATCCTGAGACCCTTCCAATAGCATGAGATGGGATATCCAACTCCTTCCAAATCCAATCCTGATACCGTTCCGATAGCATGAGATGTGATATCCCAATGCTTCTACAAAACCTGAGACCCATACCATGGCATGAGATGTGATATCAAACTCCCGTCCTATACCATGAGACTTGATATCTCAATGCTTCTAATACCAAACCTGAGACCGGTCCAATAACATGAGATGTGATATCCAAATCCTTCCCCTTCCAAACCTTAGACCCTTCCTGTATCATGAGATGTGATATCCAAGTCCTTCCCATTCCATTCCTGAGACCCTTCCTATAGCATGAGATGTGATATCTCAATGCTTCTAATACCAAACCTGAGACCCTTCCTATAACATGAGATGTGATATCCAAATCCTTCCCATTTCAATCCTGAGACCCTTCCTATAACATGAGATGTGATATCCAACTCCTTCCCATTCCAACCTGAGATCCTTCCTATAGCATGAGAAGGGATATCCAACTCCTTCCCATTCCAATCCTGAAACCCTTCCTATAGCATGAGATGTGATATCTCAATGTTTCTAATAAAAAACCTGAGACCCTTCCTATAGCAAGAGATGTGACATCCAAATCTTTCCCATTCCAATCCTGAGATCCTTCCTATTGGATGAGATGTGATATCCAACTCCTTCCCATTCCAATCCTGAGTCCCTTCCTATACCATGAGATGTGGTATCTCAATGCTTCTACCAAAACGGAGACCCTTCCTTTAGCATGAGATGTGATATCCAACTCCTTCCCATTCCAATCCTGAGACCCTTCCTATAGCATGAGATCTGATATCTCAATGCCTCTAATACCAAACCTGAGATTCTTCCTATAACATGAGATGTGATATCTCAATGCTTCTAATACCAAACCTGAGACCCTCCCTTTAGCATGAGATGTGATATCCGACTCCTTCCCATTCCAATCCTGAGACCTTTCTGATAGCATGAGATGTGATATCTCAATGCCTCTAATACCAAACCTGAGATTCTTCCTATAACATGAGATGTGATATCTCAATGCTTCTAATACCAAACCTGAGACCCTCCCTTTAGCATGAGATGTGATATCCGACTCCTTCCCATTCCAATCCTGAGACCCTTCTGATAGCATGAGATGTGATATCTCAATGCCTATAATACCAAACCTGAGATCCTTCCGATAGCATGAGATGTGATATCTCAATGCTTCTAATACCAAACCTGAGATCCTTCCTATAACATGAGATGTGATATCCAAATCCTTCCCCTTCCAAACCTGAGACCCTCCCTTTAGCATGAGATGTGATATCCAACTCCTTCCCATTCCAATCCTGAGACCCTTCCGATAGCAGAGATGTGATATCTCAATGCTTATACCAAACCTGAGACCCTTCCTATGGCATGAGATGTCAAATACAACTCCTTCCGATTCCAATGCTGAGACCCTTCCTATAGCATGAGATGGGATATCTCAATGCTTATACCAAACCTGAGACCCTTCCTATAGCATGAGATGTGGTATCCAACTCCTTCCGATTCCAATCCTGAGACCCTTCCTATAGCATGAGATGTGATATCTCAATGCTTCTAATACCAAACCTGAGATCCTTATAACATGAGATGTGATATCCAACTCCTTCCCATTCCAAACCTGAGACCCTTACGATAGCATGAGATGTGATATCAAACTCCTTCCCATTCCAATCCTGAGATAGCTTGAGATGTGATATCCAACTCCTTCCCATTCCAATCCTGAGACCCTTCCTATACCATGAGATGTGATATCTCAATGCTTCTAATACCAAACCTGACACCCGTCCTAAAACATGAGATGTGAGATCCAAATCCTTCCCCTTCCAAACCTGAGATCTTTCCTTTAGCATGAGATGTGATATCCAAATCCTTCCCCTTCCAAACCTGAGACCCTCCCTTTAGCATGAGATGTGATATCCAACTCCTTCCCATTCCAATCCTGAGACCCTTCCGATAGCAGAGATGTGATATCTCAATGCTTATACCAAACCTGAGACCCTTCCTATGGCATGAGATGTCAAATACAACTCCTTCCGATTCCAATGCTGAGACCCTTCCTATAGCATGAGATGGGATATCTCAATGCTTATACCAAACCTGAGACCCTTCCTATAGCATGAGATGTGGTATCCAACTCCTTCCGATTCCAATCCTGAGACCCTTCCTATAGCATGAGATGTGATATCTCAATGCTTCTAATACCAAACCTGAGATCCTTATAACATGAGATGTGATATCCAACTCCTTCCCATTCCAAACCTGAGACCCTTACGATAGCATGAGATGTGATATCAAACTCCTTCCCATTCCAATCCTGAGATAGCTTGAGATGTGATATCCAACTCCTTCCCATTCCAATCCTGAGACCCTTCCTATAGCATGATATGTGATATCACAATGCTTCTAATACCAAACCTGAGATCCTTCCTATAACATGAGATGTGTATCCAACTCCTTCCCATTCCAAACCTGAGACCCTTCCTATAGCATGAGATGTGATATCTTAATGCTTCTAAAACCAAACCTGAGAACCATCCAATAACATATGTGAAATCCAAATCCTTCCCTTTCCAAACCTGAGACCCTTCAGATAGCATGTGGTGTGATATCTCAATGCTTCTAAAACCAAACATGAGAACCATCCTATAACATGAGATGTGGAATCCAAATCCTTCCCTTTCCAAACCTGAGACCCTTCCTATAGCTTGAGATGTGCTATCAAACTCCTTCCCATTCCAATCCTGTGATAACTTGAGATGTGATATCCAACTCCTTCCCATTCCAATCCTGAGACCCTTCCTATACCATGAGATGTGATATCTCAATGCTTCTAATACCAAACCTGAGACCCGTCCTAAAACATGAGATGTGAGATCCAAATCCTTCCCCTTCCAAACCTGAGACCCTTCCTATAGCTTGAGATGTGATATCAAACTCCTTCCCATTCCAATCCTAAGATAGCTTGAGATGTGATATCTGTTAAGACGGATTTCTGAACTCTGTCCTGGTGGCGCAGAAGTTCAGAAGGCCAACCTAATTACTTGGAACAGGGTAACCTCTGGACGAGCCAGACCAATCAAGGTAGCGATCGCGGCGGTCAAGACTAGGTCTCAAGAGGGGTGAGGGTGACTGAAACCCCGCAATGAGCACACAAAGCAAGATCACTTATAAACTACTCCAAACAGTTGTTATATAAAAAATATATACACATTTATTTTAAGGCCTTTAAAACAATGACCGTAGCGAGAAAATCACAATATCACAATATTAAACCAACACATACCATATCAACACAATATATATACAAATACGACAGTCGCAAGCGTTATATGCACGAAATGTGTAGTCCACCTAAAAGGGAAGGAAAACAGGCAGTGCGAAGTAATGCTTAGACCCAGTTCGCCTTCAGAGGCACCTAACTAGATGGAAGTCCGGGCCCTGCGAAGAGTGGAGCCTTGTGCTCAGAGTACCTGCACGCGCTGGTGCCAATGGGCAAAAGGAGAAGCTCTTCAAATTAAGTCAGGCAGTTTAGTTTAGTGCACAAAGAAGAAGAACAAGTTCCGCGACTCAAGCGCAGCCTCCACAGTGGGCAGAAGCAGAGCGCGAGTACGGACACGGGTGCTGTTTTACACAGCGGGGAAAAGCAATGGGCTCCTGCAGGAGGGCGACCAGATCCTAGCTATGCTACTCACCGGTCCCCGATGCAAGCAGACCCAGGCTTCTCCGCGTCAGTTTCAGCAGCTGGCAGGTTCAGAAGAGCAGGGAACGCCTTGTCGTCGTGTTGAGTAAAAAGACGTCCCAATCGAAGAAACCTGCACAGTTTGTTACCACAGCAGGGCAACGGGGCGGCCGTGTGTATTTGAGCCAAATGTACACTACTCACTTCAGACCTGGGAACGCCAAGTGTACGAAGCGTGTGAGAGTGACAAGGACCCGAAATACTACACAACCTGGCGGCGGTTACAGAGCAAGACTCCCGTGTAAGCTGGTCAGTCAACTGGATGGCCCAGAGACGCTTCCGAAGGCTTACTGGCAGGAGATGGTGAAGATGCCGAGAATAGCTGTTCCCGCTATTCCAAGGGTCGAAGTACCAGTACAGGCCTTCTGGTTCGATCAAAGGTGAAAAGGGTTTCACAAGGCGACAGCAGTGCAGAGGAGAAGTCCTTCAGCGGGTCACCAGCGATTCCTCGGTCTAGCCTCTTGGTTGCAGGATACTTGGCTCCTGTATTCCTTCGTTCGTGAGAACTCAGGAGATCGACCTGGTAGTGGTGTTTCCAGCCCCCTCTTATCCACGGTTCCCTTCGCGCCAAAACGGAGGGGACCCAATGGGAGATCCGCTCATCAACACTCACACCATTCGTGGACCAATCACGGACCACGGTGGTCCCAGGCATTCACACCACCCTAGACTCTCTGGCACCCAGGATGTGTATTGGGACCAGACATCCCAGCCCACACCCTGGAGGCACACACAAGACATGTAGAAGCCCGCGAAAGCATCTGTGTTTCGCGGGAAAGTACATGCCCAAATAAGGAAGGCCCCGGGTCGGCTCGACCTGGGGAAGGTGAAGGGAGCAAGACGGTCAGCGGACAGGACAAAGGAGCCTCGTGGTCTGGCCATTTTGGGAGCCAGGCCACCATTTTGGGTTAAGCGCGGAAAACACGCTTAGAACGCCAAAAGGAGCTCAAAATACAAAGAAACGATCGCTGCCACCATTCCCGTCCCTGAATTACTTGCACCGATCAGATACAATCCTAAACGAGTATCTAGGGCCTGTAGAAGGCTAGAGACCCAAGAGAGCTGTAACTTAGCTTACAGTGCCCTCTTGTGTCATGTTGCACGAAAGCCGCAACATGATAAAAGAAACTACGGGAAACAGCGTTCCCCGGTACTGACTGTCTTAAGGGCATGTCAGTTTCCCCGTAAGAAAGGAGCGAAAGCCCAGAGGAGTGCGGCAGAAGGCTGCACTTCTCTGGCAAAGTCAAGAACAAGGTGAAAAACAACAGCAAAAAGTTTAGGGGTTGCCACATGGAAGGAAAATTACCTACAATTACGAAATCTTTCCTAACACTCGCCCCTCCCAGACTATGGACAGGGGGAACTAATCCACCCCTGGATGAGTCTCTTGTTCAGGTCGGTTAAACATTCTGGACAACCCATCAGCATTGCTATGTTGGACACCTGGCCTATGCTCAATAGTGAAGTCGAAGCCTTCTAGACTTATGGACCACCTAAGCAACTTTGGATTCTCCCCCTTCATGTTCATTAGCCACTTTAACGGCTTATGGTCAGTTTGCACAGTGAAGTGGGTCCCATAGAGGTAGGGCCTCAGCTTCCTTAGGGCCCACACAACAGAGAAACATTCTTTCTCTACCGTGGACCATCTGAGCTCTCTGTCCTTAAGCTGGCGACTAATAAAACCGATAGGGTGTTCCTTACCCTTCTCATCTACTTGTGATAGTACAGCTCCTATCCCAGTGTCAGAGGTGTCCGTCTGCACGATAAAAGGTCTTTGATAATCAGGGGCCCTGAGGACAGGGGCCTGGCACAAGGAGTCTTTTAAGCCATTGAAGGCCTTCTCACACTCGTCGGTCCAAGTTACCTTCTTGGGTTTCTTCGGAGTTGTGAGGGCAGTCAGAGGAGCAGCTATGGTGCCATAGTCTGCCACAAAATTGCGGTAATACCCCGTGAGTCCTAAGAAGGCTCTCACTTGGGTTTGGGTAGTGGGGGTAGGCCAGTCTTGTACTGCTTGTACTTTACTGGGAAGAGGCTGTATCCTCCCTCCACCTACTTCATGTCCAAGGTAAACCACTGAGCCTTGTCCAATCTGGCATTTACTAGCCTTTATGGTCAGGTGTGCTTTCTGAAGAGCCTGGAGCACAATCCCGAGGTGTTTCACATGGTCTTCCCAGGTGGCACTGAAAACTGCTATATCGTCCAGATATGCAAGACAGAATTCGTCCAACCCATTCAACACATGATTCACAAGCCTCTGGAAAGTGGCAGGTGCATTCTTCAACCCGAACGGCATTACCCGGAATTGGTAAAGGCCGTCTGGAGTAGAAAATGCTGTCTTTTCCTTGGCATGTTCTGCTAAAGCTATTTGCCAATAGCCAGCAGTGAAGTCAAACGTGCTGAGGTACTTGGAGGCACCCAAAGTATCCACCAGCTCATCTGTTCGAGGCAAGGGGTGTGCATCTGTCTTGGTGACAGCATTCAGAGCCCTGTAATCCACGCATAACCTCAATTCAGAAGTGCCTGCCTTTGGAACCAAAACCACAGGGCTGGACCAAGGACTACTAGAGGGTTCAATCACCCCAAGGTCTAACATCTTGTTGACCTCGGTCTTAATATAAGACCGTACTTTGTCTGACATCCTGTATCCCCTACTTTTGGTAGGTACACTGTCTCCTGTGTCAATGTTATGTTTGCACCAAGGTGTCAAACCAGGCGACTGTGAAAACAGGGGGGAAAACTGCCTAAGCAAACTTTTCACCTCAGCCTGCTGATCAGAAGTCAGGTGAGGGGCCACTCGGACACCCTCAAAGGAGCTATCTGAAGGACCGCTGTGGAACAGGTCGGGGAGAGGTTCAGACTCCTCTTCCTCAACATCTGAAGCCAGTAGCAGTGCTGCGATTTCGACTCTTGGGACGAAAGCCTTCAGCCTATTCACGTGAAACACTTTTGGAGCCTGTCCAGGCCTTCCAAGGTCCACTAAATAGTTAACCTCACCCAGGGGCTCCACCACTGTGTAAGGGCCTGACCATTTGTCCTGTAAGGCTCGCGGCCTTATGGGATTCATGATCAGGACTTGCTGACCAGGTGTAAAGTTGATGAGGGAAGCTTTCTGTTCGTACCAATGTTTCACCAGCGCTTGTCCTGCCTTCAATTTATCACTAGCCAAGCCCATCAGAAGTACCATCCGTTTTCTGAGCCCTAGCACATAATCAACTACGTTGGTAGTAACAGGGGGCGTGGGCATCTCCCATCCCTCTTTGACGATGGCTAAGGGTCCCCGTACGGGATGCCCGAACAGAAGTTCGAAGGGGCTGAAGCCAACACCCTCCTGTGGTACCTCTCGGTAGGCAAACAGTAAGCATGGTAAAAGAAGATCCCATTTTCTTCTCTGAGGTTCCTCCAGAGCCCCAATCATGCTCTTTAACGTTCTGTTGAAACGTTCCACCAGACCATTGGTCTGGGGGTGGTATGCAGAAGAGAACTTGTAGGTGACCCCACATTCTTTCCACATAGCCTGCATATACTTCGACATAAAGTTGCTGCCACGATCCGACACAACTTCTTTAGGGAAGCCAACCCTAGTAAATATGCCGAGTAAAGCTTTTGCAACTGACTTGGCAGTTACAGTTTTCAATCGGATGGCCTCAGGATATCTGGTTGCATGGTCGACCAGCACCAGGATAAACCTATTGCCCGAGGATGTTTGCGGGTCAAGGGGACCAACGATGTCGATCCCTACCCTTTCAAATGGTACCCCCACAACTGGGAGCGGTACCAACGGAGCTTGGATTGTCGCGCCAACCTTACCAGACAACTGGCAGGAGGCACAACTCCTGCAGTGACTTTCTACTTGCACCCCCATCTTGGGCCAGTAGAAGTGCATGGATAACCTTTGCTTGGTCCTCTTCATACCAAGGTGACCAGCAAGGGGAACTTCATGCGCCAACTGCAGGAGGAAGCGCCTAACAGCAAGGGGAACCACCAACCTCCTATGGTCTCCTTCTGTAGACTCTGTGGGCTCACTATACAGGAGTCCACCTTCCCAATAAATCCTATGCGTCCCAGGAGGTTCACCCTCAAGCTGGGAGCAGGCCTGTCTCCTTAGGCCTTCCAGAGATGGGCACTCACGTTGGCCTTTACTGAATTCGTCCCTATCAGGACCTCCTTCAACTAACAAGTCTTTTAGTTCAGGATGATCGTTGGGGTCAAATACTTCAGGCATCGCCACCTCCTCGTCAGGCCCGGGAGATTGACCAACTTCCTCCACCACAGTGGTAGGCGAGCTCGGGGGAATATTCTCTTTCCCTCGTCGTGACTTGTCGACTCCTTCTGCCTTGGGTTTCCCCTTCGGCTGGGGCAGCGTATTGGTCTTGGCCAATGCTGCCCGTGCTTGAGACCGTGTGTAGGGTCTTTCGGCAGTGTCTCCTACGAGCTCTAAAGCTCTGAGATCATTACCTAACAAGACCTTTCCCGGGACGTTTCTCTGAATGCTCACTGGAATCCTGACTGCTGTACCATTTAAAGTAAGATTTACAGGTATTACTGGGAACATACGGAGTGGGCCGTCAGCCAACTTAGTGGGCATCAGAGTAGCTCTGGCAACTTCCTCTGAGTCTACCAAGGTAGAATCCACTACAGTGCAACTGCACCCACTATCCCTAAGAGCTGGAGTATCTACTCCATTGATCAGCACACTGTCTTTAAAGTAGTGCTTGGTATTATCCGGAATCCTAGCATAAGCCTCTGCGACTTTAGGCTCCCAGGAACCCAGGGACACTAAAACTACCTCAGCCTCTATCCCGCTGGGAAATGAGTCTGAGGAGAAGGATGCTCCTGTAATCTCTTCTTCCTCGTAGGAGGAGAAGGCCAGATTAGCGGAGTGGACCCCCAAAGGTCTAACCTTACACCGGGGATCCCCCTTCGGTGGTCAGTTGCTCCACAAGCAAAACAAGATCCATTGGGTCTGTTTACATAGGGAGGCTTATTGTAACCAGAGTTTTGTCTCGGAGGCTGACCTCCACTACCCTGTGAGTTCTCTTGTGTCTTACCCTTACTTTTCTTTTTGTGGCCCTTATGAGAAGAAGATTTAGCAGATTCTCCACCCTCCATATCTTTGGACTTTTTCCCTTCCTCCTGCTTACCAGGATGAGTTTTGTCCTCATGGGACACTCGATGTGACACCCATAAGTCTGCTGCAATGGCCAGCTTCTTAGGATCTATCTCCTTCGAATCGGCCAAATGCTGCTTAAGCTCCGGGGAAGAAGATGCAAAAATGTGTTCCAGCATGACAAAATTTATCATGCCTTCGAAGGTAGAAACCTTATAACCTTCGACCCAGCCAGTTAAGTTTTTCAAGGATTCAGTGACATAAGATACCCAAGTACCACCTTCCTTTTTCTTATACTCTCTGAAACGTTTCAAATATTGGGCCGGAGTCTTCCCAAACTTTAAATTGAGAGTTTGCTTTAACATTGCGAAATCAGCTCGCTCAGCTTTCGACATTTCCATAATGGCACTACAGCCAGAATGGGGCAGTCTGCTGAGTAACCAAGCAATCTTATCAGCATTGTCAACTTGTTGAACTTCGCATGCATACTCAAACGCATTCAGCCAGTCCATAATGTCATTCCTTTCTTCATACACACTGAGCAGATCTTTCGGAAACCGTGGATGAGAGGAGGCCCCAGACCCATGTCCAGGACCCTTGGACCCATTTGCAAACTGAAGCTTGGCTAGTTCCAACTGGTGATCCCTGTCTTTTTGTTTTTCTGCCTGTTCGATTTTTAGTTTGGCTATGCTGAATTCAAGCTCCTGCTGCCTAAACCGCAGCTCTTGCTTCTTGAATTCAAGCATAGCCTCCCCATCAGCACTGGCAGAGGAAACATTAGACATCTCGTCGTCCCTGTCCTCGTGGTCGCGATGGATCAGTGCAGCGGCAGAACCGTCGGTTCTACCAGTGAGAGCAGCCCCCCCACCTTCCGCACTGTCCTCAGAAGTTATAGCGTCAAGCTGCGCTTCTTGCCACGCCACGATTCTTTGGATCATTTCCAATTTCGTGCCTTGAGAGGAAACACCTCTCTCCGCACACATCTTTTTCAGTGTTTCTGATTTGGAAGCATTTAAAGTTAACAAGGTATTTGTTTCCATACTGTTAGATAGGACTATGGCCTTTTTAAAGTTATACTACAACAATTCACTACGTGTCCTGGTTGGAATAACCTGAAATGCCTTAGTTCGTGCGCAACACTGGATACCTTCAGTCGTATCCCACCGCTGTACAAAAATTTGTTAAGACGGATTTCTGAACTCTGTCCTGGTGGCGCAGAAGTTCAGAAGGCCAACCTAATTACTTGGAACAGGGTAACCTCTGGACGAGCCAGACCAATCAAGGTAGCGATCGCGGCGGTCAAGACTAGGTCTCAAGAGGGGTGGGGGTGACTGAAAGCCCGCAATGAGCACACAAAGCAAGATCACTTACAAACTACTCCAAACAGTTGTTATATAAAAAATATATACACATTTATTTTGAGGCCTTTAAAACAATGACCGTAGCGAGAAAATCACAATATCACAATATTAAACCAACACATACCATATCAACACAATATATATACAAATACGACAGTCGCAAGCGTTATATGCACGAAATGTGTAGTCCACCTAAAAGGGAAGGAAAACAGGCAGTGCGAAGTAATGCTTAGACCCAGTTCGCCTTCAGAGGCACCTAACTAGATGGAAGTCCGGGCCCTGCGAAGAGTGGAGCCTTGTGCTCAAAGTATCTGCACGCGCTGGTGCCAATGGGCAAAAGGAGAAGCTCTTCAAAGGAAGTCAGGCAGTTTAGTTTAGTGCACAAAGAAGAAGAACAAGTTCCGCGACTCAAGCGCAGCCTCCACAGTGGGCAGAAGCAGAGCGCGAGTACGGACACGGGTGCTGTTTTACACAGCGGGGAAAAGCAATGGGCTCCTGCAGGAGGGCGACCAGATCCTAGCTATGCTACTCACCATTCCCCGATGCAAGCAGACCCAGGCTTCTCCGCGTCAGTTTCAGCAGCTGGCAGGTTCAGAAGAGCAGGGAACGCCTCGTCGTCGTGTTGAGTAAAAAGACGTCCCAATCGAAGAAACCCGCACAGTTTGTTACCACAGCAGGGCAACGGGGCAGCCGTGTGTATTTGAGCCAAATGTACACTACTCACTTCAGACCTGGGAACGCCAAGTGTACGAAGCGTGTGAGAGTGACAAGTACCCGAAATATTACACAACCTGGCGGCGGTTACAGAGCAAGACTCCCGGGTAAGCTGGTCAGTCAACTGGATGGCCCAGAGACGCTTCCGAAGGCTTACTGGCAGGAGATGGTGAAGATGCCGAGAATAGCTGTTCCCGCTATTCCAAGGGTCGAAGTACCAGTACAGGCCTTCTGGTTCGATCAAAGGTGAAAAGGGTTTCACAAGGCGACAGCAGTGCAGAGGAGAAGTCCTTCAGCGGGTCACCAGCGATTCCTCGGTTTAGCCTCTTGGTTGCAGGATACTTGGCTCCTGTATTCCTTCGTTCGTGAGAACTCAGGAGATCGACCTGGTAGTGGTGTTTCCAGCCCCCTCTTATCCACGGTTCCCTTCGCGCCAAAACGGAGGAGACCCAATGGGAGATCCGCTCATCAACACTCACACCATTCGTGGACCAATCACGGACCACGGTGGTCCCAGGCATTCACACCACCCTAGACTCTCTGGCACCCAGGATGTGTATTGGGACCAGACATCCCAGCCCACACCCTGGAGGCACACACAAGACATGTAGAAGCCCGCGAAAGCATCTGTGTTTCGCAGGAAAGTACATGCCCAAATAAGGAAGGCCCCGGGTCGGCTCGACCTGGGGAAGGTGAAGGGAGCAAGATGGTCAGCGGACAGGACAAAGGAGCCTCGTGGTCTGGCCATTTTGGGAGCCAGGCCACCATTTTGGGTTAAGCGCTTAAAACGCGCTTAGAACGCCAAAAGGAGCTCAAAATACAAAGAAACGATCGCTGCCACCATTCCCGTCCCTGAATTACTTGCACCGATCAGATACAATCCTAAACAAGTATCTAGGGCCTGTAGAAGGCTAGAGACCCAAGAGAGCTGTAACTTAGCTTACAGTGCCCTCTTGTGTCATGTTGCACGAAAGCCGCAACATGATAAAAGAAACTACGGGAAACAGCGTTCCCCGGTACTGACTGTCTTAAGGGCATGTCAGTTTCCCCGTAAGAAAGGAGCGAAAGCCCAGAGGAGTGCGGCAGAAGGCTGCACTTCTCTGGCAAAGTCAAGAACAAGGTGAAAAACAACAGCAAAAAGTTTAGGGGTTGCCACATGGAAGGAAAATTACCTACAATTACGAAATCTTTCCTAACAATATCCAACTCCTTCCCATTCCAATCCTGAGACCCTTCCGATAGCATGAAATGTGATATCTCAATGCTTCTAATATCAAAACTGAGACCCTCCCTATAGCATGAGATGTGATATCTAAGTCCTTCCCATTCCTATCCTGAGACCCTTCCGATAGCAGAGATGTGATATCTCAATGCTTATACCAAACCTGAGACCCTTCCTATGGCATGAGATGTGATATCCAACTCCTTCCCATTCCAATCCTGAGACCCTTCCTATAGCATGAGATGTGATATCTCAATGCTTCTATCAAACCTGAGTCCCTTCCTTTAGCATGAGATGTGATATCCAACTCCTTCCCATTCCAATCCTGAGAGCCTTCCGATAGCATGAAATGTGATATCTCAATGCTTCTAATATCAAAACTGAGACCCTCCCTATAGCATGAGATGTGATATCTAAGTCCTTCCCATTCCTATCCTGAGACCCTTCCGATAGCAGAGATGTGATATCTCAATGCTTATACCAAACCTGAGACCCTTCCTATGGCATGAGATGTGATATCCAACTCCTTCCCATTCCAATCCTGAGACCCTTCCTATAGCATGAGATGTGATATCTCAATGCTTCTATCAAACCTGAGTCCCTTCCTATAGCATGAGATGTGATATCTCAAAGCTTCTAATACCAAACCTGGGACCCGTCCTATAACATGAGATATGATATCCAAACCATGCATCACCACCGAAACCATCAAAGGTGCACTCATCAATGCGAGATCTGTAGTCGCCCATGCCCTAGACATAGCCGACATTATCTCCATCAATGATCTCGACTTCATAGCTATTACAGAGACCTGGCTCCACCCAGCGTCTGGCCCCTCTCTATCACTTGCTATACCCAATGACTATACCATCTACCGTGCAGACAGACAAACAGCTAAAGGTGGTGGAGTAGCCATTATTGCAAAAAGCTCCATCAACATAAGACACATACAAAACCAATCCCTGCCATCAGCGGAACTACTCACCCTCAAACTATCCACAACGCACACAAGCACAATCACCATCCACCTCATTTACAGACCGCCAGGCCCTATACTATCCTTTAATGACGACATAGCCCTTTTACTCTCTAACAATATCAAACCTAACTCTCGACTACTCATCCTAGGAGACTTTAATCTAGGTCTCAATGATGAGAAAGATGACAAAGCTAACACTGTCGCCAACACCATTTCAGAATTAGGACTCACCCACCATATCGCACAACCCACACACAACAAAGGCCGAATCCTTGACTGGATAGCTGACCTTAACTGCAACACCACCATCCTTTCCAACACTCCATGCGCTTGGACCGATCACCACCTCATTACCTTCACCATCAACAAAGGCACTCAAACACCAGGGCCTTCCCCCTATGCCCCACCCACACTCACAAGAAACAACAAAAATATCACAGTAGAGAAACTCCTCCCGTTACTCCAACCCATCATCGACTTCTCACCCACCATGACCAACCCTACTGAACTAGTAGAGTTATACAACACAACCATCCTTAAGGCCATTAACACCATAGCACCACTCAAGCTTCGGAAAGCCAAACCACGCGCACACCTCAATTCTTGGTTCACCCCCGAACTAAAAACACTCCGCAAATCCAAAAGACAAGCTGAATTAGCATGGAAACAGTCACCATCCACTATTAATAAGACATCTTACACACTGGCCTCGAACATCTATAAGTCAGCCATCATCCAGTCTAAAAAAAACATGTACAATGAAAGAATCTGCAACGCCAAATCCAATACCAAAGAGCTCTTCAATATCCTGAGAGAACTCGAATCACCTTCCCCCATTCCAGACACTTGCAACAAAGACATCCACTGGTGCACGAACATTCAGGAAGCACTCCTAGGCAAAATTGCCACGCTACAAGCCAAAATCCTGACAAAGAAAGAAAGCCTCACCCTCACTGATAACATCACCTCCTCTACACACACCTACACCACCCCCAAAATGATGACATTAACCTCTTTGAGTTTTCCACCATAACCATCAAAGAGGTTGAAGAAATAATCTACTCTCTTAAACCATCCAAATGCCAAGGTGACACTTGCCCGGCCCCAGTCATTAAAGATGCAGCCAAACAACTTGCTCCTTTCATCACTTCCCTCATCAATTCATCTTTCACATCCAACGTAGTGCCCAACAACCTCAAGGACTCCTGGGTTCTTCCTTTACTTAAGAAGCCCACCCTTGACCCAAATGTCCCCACCAACTACAGACCCATTACGACTGTACCCTTCCTACTAAAAATCCTTGACAGAGCTGCCTATCTCCAGATACAGAACCACCTTGAGAAAAATAACTTACTCGGACTCAGACAATCAGGATTCTGCCCCAAACACGGCACTGAGACCGCCCTGATTGACCTTAAGACACAGATGGACAACATTAAAGACAATGGCAAACTGGTCCTCCTTCTCCTTCTTGACTTATCGGCCGCCTTCGACCTGGTCAACCACGACATCCTCTGCAAACATCTATCCTCAGCAGCCAAATTCTCAGATAATGCCAACGCATGGATCCAATCCTTCCTTAACAACAGATCCATGAGAGTCCTCGCACCCACAGCCTCTGCCAACCCAGCCCCAGTCACTTGCGGTGTCCCCCAGGGCTCCTGCGTCTCCCCCACTCTATACAATGTGTTCACAAAAACCCCTCTTTGACATATTGGACCGCTTGGGTGTCATCTACACCAACTACGCAGATGACACCCAAATACTGATCCCTTTAACAGGCGACTACTCCACCGACCTCACTGCTCTCAACAACATTTACTCCATTATCCAAGAATGGATGGCCAAGCATGGCCTATGCCTCAATGACGACAAGACCGAGCTTCTTCTCCTAGGTTCCCAACCCAGACTTAATAAACTCGACAAACTCTATCAGGCATTCACTATAGACGGCAATAACATCATTGTCTCTAACAGCGTCAAAACCCTAGGAATCTACCTCGACTCCTCCCTCACACTGACAAGACAGATCAATTCCATCTCATCCGCCACTGCTTACACCTGTAAGCTCATCAATGCCAGCAGACCTTACCTCTCACCATCCAACTGCACCACCTTAGCCAGAGCGCTAGTCCTCTCCAAAGTCGACTACTGCAATGCCCTATACTTGGGCACCAGTCAGAAAAACATTAACAAACTACAAGTCGTACAAAACAACGCCTTGCGAGCAGCCCTGAACATACCTAAACATGAACACATTTCGGACGCCAGACGCTCCTGCCATTGGCTATCCATACCACAAAGAATTGAATATAAAACCATCTCACTCACACACAAATGCCTAGCTAACCAAGCACCCAGATACCTATCCGACAACCTCACTCACCACACCCCAGCGCGCCCTACCAGATCAGCTCAAACACACTGCTTAAATATCCCAAGATTTAAGCTCCAAAAAGCAGGTGGCTCTAGCTTCCCCGTGCTTGCCTCCAAACTCTGGAATTCACTTCCACTCGAGCTGAGATCAGAACCGTCCTTTCACAGATTTAGACACAACACCAAAACATGGCTTCTATCCAAAGAAACGTAAACTGCCTAGCCCTACCTTACTAGCATGCACCAAGACTGTAAATTTGTAAATATGTAAATCGGTCTGTACATTACCTCTAACTGCGTGATAATGTCCCAAATGTATTGCTCTCATCCACCTTGACCATGCTATACCATATATGTAACTATCTGTAATTGAAACTGATTGACAACTCCCTCAATCTCTGTTACTGGTCCCCTAAAACCATATTTTATCATATTGTACTGTTGTATTAATCTTGTTGTATTCATCTCAAGCGCCTGGATGCCCCAGGGCCAGGCGGCGCTATACAAATAATAAACTAAACTAAACTAAACTAAATCCTTCCCCTTCCAAAACTGAGACCCTTCCTTTAGCATGAGATGTGATATCCAAATCCTTCCCATTCCAATCCTGAAACCCTTCCTATAGCATGAGATGTGATATCTCAATGTTTCTAATAAAAAACCTGAGACCCTTCCTATAGCAAGAGATGTGATATCCAAATCCTTCCCATTCCAATACTGAGACCCTTCCTATAACATGAGATGTGATATCCAACTCCTTCCCATTCCAACCTGAGACCCTTCCTATAGCATGAGAAGGGATATCCAACTCCTTCCCATTCCAATCCTGAAACCCTTCCTATAGCATGAGATGTGATATCTCAATGTTTCTAATAAAAAACCTGAGACCCTTCCTATAGCAAGAGATGTGACATCCAAATCCTTCCCATTCCAATCCTGAGATCCTTCCTATTGGATGAGATGTGATATCCAACTCCTTCCCATTCCAATCCTGAGACCCTTCCTATACCATGAGATGTGATATCTCAATGCTTCTACCAAAACTGAGACCCTTCCTTTAGCATGAGATGTGATATCCAACTCCTTCCCATTCCAATCCTGAGACCCTTCCTATAGCATGAGATGTGATATCTCAATGCCTCTAATACCAAACCTGAGATTCTTCCTATAACATGAGATGTGATACCTCAATGCTTCTAATACCAAACCTGAGACCCTCCCTTTAGCATGAGATGTGATATCCGACTCCTTCCCATTCCAATCCTGAGACCCTTCTGATAGCATGAGATGTGATATCTCAATGCCTCTAATACCAAACCTGAGATTCTTCCTATAACATGAGATGTGATATCTCAATGCTTCTAATACCAAACCTGAGACCCTCCCTTTAGCATGAGATGTGATATCCGACTCCTTCCCATTCCAATCCTGAGACCCTTCTGATAGCATGAGATGTGATATCTCAATGCCTATAATACCAAACCTGAGATCCTTCCGATAGCATGAGATGTGATATCTCAATGCTTCTAATACCAAACCTGAGCTCCTTCCTATAACATGAGATGTGATATCCAAATCCTTCCCCTTCCAAACCTGAGACCCTCCCTTTAGCATGAGATGTGATATCCAACTCCTTCCCATTCCAATCCTGAGACCCTTCCGATAGCAGAGATGTGATATCTCAATGCTTATACCAAACCTGAGACCCTTCCTATGGCATGAGATGTGGTATCCAACTCCTTCCGATTCCAATCCTGAGACCCTTCCTATAGCATGAGATGTGATATCTCAATGCTTCTAATACCAAACCTGAGATCCTTCCTATAACATGAGATGTGATATCCAACTCCTTCCCATTCCAAACCTGAGACCCTTCCGATAGCATGAGATGTGATATCAAACTCCTTCCCATTCCAATCCTGAGATAGCTTGAGATGTGATATCCAACTCCTTCCCATTCCAATCCTGAGACCCTTCCTATACCATGAGATGTGATATCTCAATGCTTCTAATACCAAACCTGACACCCGTCCTAAAACATGACATGTGAGATCCAAATCCTTCCCCTTCCAAACCTGAGATCTTTCCTTTAGCATGAAATGTGATATCCAACTCCTTCCCATTCCAATCCTGAGACCCTTCCTATAGCATGATATGTGATATCACAATGCTTCTAATACCAAACCTGAGATCCTTCCTATAACATGAGATGTGTATCCAACTCCTTCCCATTCCAAACCTGAGACCCTTCCTATAGCATGAGATGTGATATCTTAATGCTTCTAAAACCAAACCTGAGAACCATCCAATAACATAGATGAAATCCAAATCCTTCCCATTCCAATCCTGAGACCCTTCCTATACCATGAGATGTGATATCTCAATGCTTCTAATACCAAACCTAAGACCCGTCCTAAAACATGAGATGTGAGAACCAAATCCTTCCCCTTCCAAACCTGAGACCCTTCCTATAGCTTGAGATGTGATATCAAACTCCTTCCCATTCCAATCCTGAGATAGCTTGAGATGTGATATCCAACTCCTTCCCATTCCAATCCTGAGACCCTTCCGATAGCATGAAATGTGATATCTCAATGCTTCTAATATCAAAACTGAGACCCTCCCTATAGCATGAGATGTGATATCTAAGTCCTTCCCATTCCTATCCTGAGACCCTTCCGATAGCAGAGATGTGATATCTCAATGCTTATACCAAACCTGAGACCCTTCCTATGGCATGAGATGTGATATCCAACTCCTTCCCATTCCAATCCTGAGACCCTTCCTATAGCATGAGATGTGATATCTCAATGCTTCTACAAACCTGAGTCCCTTCCTTTAGCATGGGATGTGATATCCAACTCCTTCCCATTCCAATCCTGAGACCCTTCCTATAGCATGAGATGTGATATCTCAAAGCTTCTAATACCAAACCTGGGACCCGTCCTATAACATGAGATATCATATCCAAACCCTTCCCCTTCCAAACCTGAGACCCTTCCTTTAGCATGAGATGTGATATCCAAATCCTTCCCATTCCAATCCTGAAACCCTTCCTATAGCATGAGATGTGATATTTCAATGTTTCTAATAAAAAACCTGAGACCCTTCCAATAGCAAGAGATGTGATATCCACATCCTTACCATTTCAATACTGAGACCCTTCCTATAACATGAGATGTGATATCCAACTCCTTCCCATTCCAATCCTGAAACCCTTCCTATAGCATGAGATGTGATATCTCAATGTTTCTAATAAAAAACCTGAGACCCTTCCTATAGCAAGAGATGTGACATCCAAATCCTTCCCATTCCAATCCTGAGATCCTTCCTATTGGATGAGATGTGATATCCAACTCCTTCCCATTCCAATCCTGAGACCCTTCCTATACCATGAGATGTGATATCTCAATGCTTCTACCAAAACTGAGACCCTTCCTTTAGCATGAGATGTGATATCCAACTCCTTCCCATTCCAATCCTGAGACCCTTCCTATAGCATGAGATGTGATATCTCAATGCCTCTAATACCAAACCTGAGATTCTTCCTATAACATGAGATGTGATACCTCAATGCTTCTAATACCAAACCTGAGACCCTCCCTTTAGCATGAGATGTGATATCCGACTCCTTCCCATTCCAATCCTGAGACCCTTCTGATAGCATGAGATGTGATATCTCAATGCCTCTAATACCAAACCTGAGATTCTTCCTATAACATGAGATGTGATATCTCAATGCTTCTAATACCAAACCTGAGACCCTCCCTTTAGCATGAGATGTGATATCCGACTCCTTCCCATTCCAATCCTGAGACCCTTCTGATAGCATGAGATGTGATATCTCAATGCCTATAATACCAAACCTGAGATCCTTCCGATAGCATGAGATGTGATATCTCAATGCTTCTAATACCAAACCTGAGCTCCTTCCTATAACATGAGATGTGATATCCAAATCCTTCCCCTTCCAAACCTGAGACCCTCCCTTTAGCATGAGATGTGATATCCAACTCCTTCCCATTCCAATCCTGAGACCCTTCCGATAGCAGAGATGTGATATCTCAATGCTTATACCAAACCTGAGACCCTTCCTATGGCATGAGATGTCAAATACAACTCCTTCCGATTCCAATGCTGAGACCCTTCCTATAGCATGAGATGGGATATCTCAATGCTTATACCAAACCTGAGACCCTTCCTATAGCATGAGATGTGGTATCCAACTCCTTCCGATTCCAATCCTGAGACCCTTCCTATAGCATGAGATGTGATATCTCAATGCTTCTAATACCAAACCTGAGATCCTTCCTATAACATGAGATGTGATATCCAACTCCTTCCCATTCCAAACCTGAGACCCTTCCGATAGCATGAGATGTGATATCAAACTCCTTCCCATTCCAATCCTGAGATAGCTTGAGATGTGATATCCAACTCCTTCCCATTCCAATCCTGAGACCCTTCCTATACCATGAGATGTGATATCTCAATGCTTCTAATACCAAACCTGACACCCGTCCTAAAACATGACATGTGAGATCCAAATCCTTCCCCTTCCAAACCTGAGATCTTTCCTTTAGCATGAAATGTGATATCCAACTCCTTCCCATTCCAATCCTGAGACCCTTCCTATAGCATGATATGTGATATCACAATGCTTCTAATACCAAACCTGAGATCCTTCCTATAACATGAGATGTGTATCCAACTCCTTCCCATTCCAAACCTGAGACCCTTCCTATAGCATGAGATGTGATATCTTAATGCTTCTAAAACCAAACCTGAGAACCATCCAATAACATATATGAAATCCAAATCCTTCCCATTCCAATCCTGAGACCCTTCCTATACCATGAGATGTGATATCTCAATGCTTCTAATACCAAACCTAAGACCCGTCCTAAAACATGAGATGTGAGATCCAAATCCTTCCCCTTCCAAACCTGAGACCCTTCCTATAGCTTGAGATGTGATATCAAACTCCTTCCCATCCCAATCCTGAGATAGCTTGAGATGTGATATCCAACTCCTTCCCATTCCAATCCTGAGACCCTTCCGATAGCATGAAATGTGATATCTCAATGCTTCTAATATCAAAACTGAGACCCTCCCTATAGCATGAGATGTGATATCTAAGTCCTTCCCATTCCTATCCTGAGACCCTTACGATAGCAGAGATGTGATATCTCAATGCTTATACCAAACCTGAGACCCTTCCTATGGCATGAGATGTGATATCCAACTCCTTCCCATTCCAATCCTGAGACCCTTCCTATAGCATGAGATGTGATATATCAATGCTTCTATCAAACCTGAGTCCCTTCCTTTAGCATGAGATGTGATATCCAACTCCTTCCCATTCCAATCCTGAGACCCTTCCTATAGCATGAGATGTGATATCTCAAAGCTTCTAATACCAAACCTGGGACCCGTCCTATAACATGAGATATCATATCCAAATCCTTCCCCTTCCAAACCTGAGACCCTTCCTTTAGCATGAGATGTGATATCCAAATCCTTCCCATTCCAATCCTGAAACCCTTCCTATAGCATGAGATGTGATATTTCAATGTTTCTAATAAAAAACCTGAGACCCTTCCAATAGCAAGAGATGTGATATCCAAATCCTTACCATTTCAATACTGAGACCCTTCCTATAACATGAGATGTGATATCCAACTCCTTCCCATTCCAACCTGAGACCCTTCCTATAGCATGAGAAGGGATATCCAACTCCTTCCCATTCCAATCCTGAAACCCTTCCTATAGCATGAGATGTGATATCTCAATGTTTCTAATAAAAAACCTGAGACCCTTCCTATAGCAAGAGATGTGACATCCAAATCCTTCCCATTCCAATCCTGAGATCCTTCCTATTGGATGAGATGTGATATCCAACTCCTTCGCATTCCAATCCTGAGACCCTTCCAATAGCATGAGATATGATATCTCAATGCCTCTAATACCAAACCTGAGATTCTTCCTATAACATGAGATGTGATATCTCAATGCTTCTAATACCAAACCTGAGACCCTCCCTTTAGCATGAGATGTGATATCCGACTCCTTCCCATTCCAATCCTGAGACCCTTCTGATAGCATGAGATATGATATCTCAATGCCTCTAATACCAAACCTGAGATTCTTCCTATAACATGAGATGTGATATCTCAATGCTTCTAATACCAAACCTGAGACCCTCCCTTTAGCATGAGATGTGATATCCGACTCCTTCCCATTCCAATCCCGAGACCCTTCTGATAGCATGAGATGTGATATCTCAATGCCTCTAATACCAAACCTAAGATCCTTCCGATAGCATGAGATGTGATATCTCAATGCTTCTAATACCAAACCTGAGATCCTTCCTATAACATGAGATGTGATATCCAAATCCTTCCCCTTCCAAACCTGAGACCCTCCCTTTAGCATGAGATGTGATATCCAACTCCTTCCCATTCCAATCCTGAGATCCTTCTGATAGCATGAGATGTGATATCTCAATGCCTGTAATACCAAACCTGATATCCTACCTCTAACATGAAATGTGATATCCAACTCCTTCCCCTTCCAAACCTGAGAGCCTTCCTATAGCATGAGATGTGATATCCAAGTCCTTCCCATTCCAATCCTGAGACCCTTCATATAACATGAGATGTGATATCCAACTCCTTCCCATTCCAACCTGAGACCCTTCCTATAGCATGAGATGGGATATCCAACTCCTTCCAAATCCAATCCTGATACCCTTCCGATAGCATGAGATGTGATATCCCAATGCTTCTACAAAACCTGAGACCCGTACATGGCATGAGATGTGATATCAAACTCCTTCCCATTCCAATCCTGAGACCCTTCCTATAGCTTGAGATGTGATATCCAACTCCTTCCCATTCCAATTCTGAGACCCTTCCTATAGCATGAGATGTGATATCTCAATGCTTCTAATACCAAACCTGAGACCCTTCCTATAACATGAGATGTGATATCCAAGTCCTTCCCATTCCAATCCTGAGACCCTTCCTATAGCATGAGATGTGATATCTCAATGCTTCTAATACCAAACCTGAGACCCTTCCTATAACATGAGATGTGATATCCAAGTCCTTCCCATTCCAATCCTGAGACCCTTCCTATAGCTTGAGATGTGATATCCAACTCCTTCCCATTCCAATTCTGAGACCCGTCCTATACCATGAGATGTGATATCTCAATGCTTCTAATACCAAACCTGAGACCCTTCCTATAACGAGATGGGATATCCAACTCCTTCCCATTCCAATCCTGAGACCCTTCCGATAGCAGAGATGTGATATCTCAATGCTTATACCAAACCTGAGACCCTTCCTATGGCATGAGATGTCATATACAACTCCTTCCGATTCCAAACCTGAGACCCTTCCTATAGCATGAGATGGGATATCTCAATGCTTATACCAAACCTGAGACCCTAGCTATAGCATGAGATGTGATATCCAACTCCTTCCCATTCCAATCCTGAGACCCTTCCTATAGCTTGAGATATGATATCCAACTCCCTCCCATTCCAATCCTGAGACCCTTCCTATAGCTTGAGATGTGATATCCAACTCCTTCCCATTCCAATCCTGAGACCCTTCCTATAGCATGAGATGTGATATCTCAATGCTTCTAATACCAAACCTGAGATCCTTCCTATAACATGACATGTGATATCCAAATCCTTCCACTTCCAAACCTGAGACCCTCCCTTTAGCATGAGATGTGATATCCGACTCCTTCCCATTCCAATCCTGAGACCCTTCTGATTACTTTATCATGAGATGTGATATCCAACTCCTTCCCATTCCAATCCTGAGACCCTTCCTATAGCATGAGATGTGATATCTCAATGCTTCTAATACCAAACCTGAGACTCTTCCTATAACATGAGATGTGATATCCAAGTCCTTCCCATTCCAATCCTGAGACCCTTCCTATAGCTTGAGATGTGATATCCAACTCCTTCCCATTCCAATTCTGAGACCCGTCCTATACCATGAGATGTGATATCTCAATGCTTCTAATACCAAACCTGAGACCCTTCCTATAACATGAGATGTGATATCCAAGTCCTTCCCATTCCAATCCTGAGACCCTTCCTATAGCTTGAGATGTGATATCCAACTCCTTCCCATTCCAATTCTGAGACCCGTCCTATACCATGAGATGTGATATCTCAATGCTTCTAATACCAAACCTGAGACCCTTCCTATAACGAGATGGGATATCCAACTCCTTCCCATTCCAATCCTGAGACCCTTCCGATAGCAGAGATGTGATATCTCAATGCTTATACCAAACCTGAGACCCTTCCTATGGCATGAGATGTCATATACAACTCCTTCCGATTCCAAACCTGAGACCCTTCCTATAGCATGAGATGGGATATCTCAATGCTTATACCAAACCTGAGACCCTAGCTATAGCATGAGATGTGATATCCAACTCCTTCCCATTCCAATCCTGAGACCCTTCCTATAGCTTGAGATATGATATCCAACTCCTTCCCATTCCAATCCTGAGACCCTTCCTATAGCTTGAGATGTGATATCCAACTCCTTCCCATTCCAATCCTGAGACCCTTCCTATAGCATGAGATGTGATATCTCAATGCTTCTAATACCAAACCTGAGATCCTTCCTATAACATGACATGTGATATCCAAATCCTTCCACTTCCAAACCTGAGACCCTCCCTTTAGCATGAGATGTGATATCCGACTCCTTCCCATTCCAATCCTGAGACCCTTCTGATTACTTTATCATGAGATGTGATATCCAACTCCTTCCCATTCCAATCCTGAGACCCTTCCTATAGCATGAGATGTGATATCTCAATGCTTCTAATACCAAACCTGAGACCCTTCCTATAACATGAGATGTGATATCCAAGTCCTTCCCATTCCAATCCTGAGACCCTTCCTATAGCTTGAGATGTGATATCCAACTCCTTCCCATTCCAATTCTGAGACCCGTCCTATACCATGAGATGTGATATCTCAATGCTGCTAATACCAAACCTGAGACCCTTCCTATAACGAGATGGGATATCCAACTCCTTCCCATTCCAATCCTGAGACCCTTCCGATAGCAGAGATGTGATATCTCAATGCTTATACCAAACCTGAGACCCTTCCTATGGCATGAGATGTCATATACAACTCCTTCCGATTCCAAACCTGAGACCCTTCCTATAGAATGAGATGGGATATCTCAATGCTTATACCAAACCTGAGACCCTAGCTATAGCATGAGATGTGATATCCAACTCCTTCCCATTCCAATCCTGAGACCCTTCCTATAGCTTGAGATGTGATATCCAACTCCTTCCCATTCCAATCCTGAGACCCTTCCTATAGCTTGAGATGTGATATCCAACTCCTTCCCATTCCAATCCTGAGACCCTTCCTATAGCATGAGATGTGATATCTCAATGCTTCTAATACCAAACCTGAGATCCTTCCTATAACATGACATGTGATATCCAAATCCTTCCACTTCCAAACCTGAGACCCTCCCTTTAGCATGAGATGTGATATCCGACTCCTTCCCATTCCAATCCTGAGATCGTTCTGATTACTTTATCATGAGATGTGATATCCAACTCCTTCCCATTCCAATCCTGAGACCCTTCCGATATCATGAGATTTGTTATCTCAATGCTTCTAATATCAAACTTGACACCCTCCCTATAGCATGAGATGTGATATCCAAGTCCTTCCCATTCCAATCCTGAGACCCTTCCTATAGCATGATATGTGATATCTCAATGCTTCTAATACCAAACCTGAGACCCTTCCTATAACATGAGATGGGATATCCAACTCCTTCCCATTCCAATCCTGAGACCCTTCCGATAGCAGAGATGTGATATCTCAATGCTTATACCAAACCCGAGACCCTTCCAATAGCATGAGATGTGATGTCTCAATGCTTCTAATACAAAACCTGAGGCCCTTCCTATAGCAAGTGATGTGATATCCAACTCCTTCCCATTCCAATCCTGAGACCCTTCCGATAGCAGAGATGTGATATCTCAATGCTTATACCAAACCTGAGACCCTTCCTTTAGCATGAGATGTGATATCCAAATATCACTTCTCATGCTATAGGAAGTGTCTCAGGATTGGAATGGGAAGGAGTTGGATATCACATCTCATGTTATAGGAAGGATCTCAGGTTTGGTATTAGAAGCATTGAGACATCACATCTCATGCTATAGGAAGGGTATCAGGATTGGTATAAGCATTGAGATATCACATCTCTGCTATCGGAAGGGTCTCAGGATTGGAATGGGAAGGAGTTGGATATCCCATCTCGTTATAGGAGGGGTCTCAGGTTCGGTATTAGAAGCATTGAGATATCACATCTCATGGTATAGGAGGGGTCTCAGGTTTGGTATTAGAAGCATTGAGATATCACATCTCATGCTATAGGAAGGGTCTCAGGATTGGAATGGGAAGGACTTGGATATCACATCTCATGTTATACGAAGGGTCTCAAGTTTGGTATTAGAAGCATTGAGATATCACATCTCATGCTATAGGAAGGGTCTCAGGTTTGGAACGGGAAGGAGTTGGATATCACATCTCATGTTATAGGAAGGGTCTCAGGTGTGGTATAAGCATTCAGATATCACATCTCTGCTATCGGAAGTGTCTCAGGAATGGAATGGGAAGGAGTTGGATATCCCATCTCATGCTATAGGAAGGGTCTCAGGATTGGAATGGGAAGGAGTTTGATATCACATCTCATGCCATGTATGGGTCTCAGGTTTTGTAGAAGCATTGGGATATCACATCTCATGCTATCGGAAGGGTATCAGGATTGGATTTGGAAGGAGTTGGATATCCCATCTCATGCTATCGGAAGGGTATCAGGATTGGATTTGGAAGGAGTTGGATATCCCATCTCATGCTATAGGAAGGGTCTCAGGTTGGAATGGGAAGGAGTTGGATATCACATCTCATGCTATAGGAAGGCTCTCAGGTTTGGAAGGGGAAGGAGTTGGATATCACATTTCATGTTAGAGGTAGGATCTCAGGTTTGGTATTAGAGGCATTGAGATATCACATCTCATGCTATCAGAAGGATCTCAGGATTGGAATGGGAAGGAGTTGGATATCACATCTCATGCTAAAGGGACGGTCTCAGGTTTGGAAGGGGAAGGATTGGGATATCACATCTCATGTTATGGGAAGGATCTCAGGTTTGATGCTAGAAGCATTGATATATCACATCTCATGCTATCAGAAGGGTCTCAGGATTGGAATGGGAAGGAGTCGGATATCACATCTCATGCTAAAGGGAGGGTCTCAGGTTTGGTATTAGAAGCATTGAGATATCACATCTCATGTTATAGGAAGAATCTCAGGATTGGTATTAGGGGCATTGAGATATCACATCTCATGCTATCAGAAGGGTCTCAGGATTGGAATGGGAAGGAGTCAGATATCACATCTCATGCTAAAGGGAGGGTCTCAGGTTTGGTATTAGAAGCATTGAGATATCACATCTCATGTTATAGGAAGAATCTCAGGTTTGGTATTAGAGGCATTGAGATATCACATCTCATGCTATAGGACGGGTCTCAGAATTGGAATGGGAAGGAGTTGGATATCACATCTCAAGCTATAAGAAGGGTCTCAGGATTGGAATAGGAAGGACTTGGATATCACATCTCATGTTATAGGAAGGGTCTCAGGTTTGGTATTAGAAGCATTGAGATATCACATCTCATGCTATAGGAAGGGTCTCAGGATTGGAATGCGAAGGACTTGGATATCACATCTCATGTTATAGGAAGGGTCTCAGGTTTGGTATTAGAAGCATTGAGATATCACATCTCATGCTATAGGAAGGGTCTCAGGATTGGAATGGGAAGGACTTGGATATCACATCTCATGATAAAGGAAGGGTCTAAGGTTTGGAAGGGGAAGGATTTGGATATCACATCTCATGTTATGGGACCGGTCTCAGGTTTGGTATTAGAAGCATTGAGATATCAAGTCTCATTGTATAGGACAGGTCTCAGAATTGGAATGGGAAGGAGTTGGATATCACATCTCATGCCATGTATGGGTCTCAGGTTTTGTAGAAGCATTGAGATATCACATCTCATGCTATCGGAAGGGTATCAGGATTGGATTTGGAAGGAGTTGGATATCCCATCTCATGCTATAGGAAGGGTCTCAGGTTGGAATGGGAAGGAGTTGGATATCACTTCTCATGTTATAGGAAGGGTCTCAGGATTGGAATGGGAAGGACTTGGATATCACATCTCATGCTATAGGAAGGCTCTCAGGTTTGGAAGGGGAAGGAGTTGGATATCACATTTAATGTTAGAGGTAGGATCTCAGGTTTGGCATTAGAGGCATTGAGATATCACATCTCATGCTATCAGAAGGGTCTCAGGATTGGAATGGGAAGGAGTTGGATATCACATCTCATGCTAAAGGGAGGGTCTCAGCTTTGGAAGGGGAAGGATTTGGAGATCACATCTCATGTTATAGGAAGGATCTCAGGTTTGGTATTAGAAGCATTGAGATATCACATCTCATGCTATCGGAAGGATCTCAGGTTTGGTATTAGAGGCATTGAGATATCACATCTCATGCTATCAGAAGGGTCTCAGGATTGGAATGGGAAGGAGTCGGATATCACATCTCATGCTAAAGGGAGGGTCTCAGGTTTGGAAGTGGAAGGATTTGGATATCACATCTCATGTTATAGGAAGGATCTCAGGTTTGGTATTAGAAGCATTGAGATATCACAACTCATGCTATAGGAAGGGTCTCAGGATTGGAATGGGAAGGAGTTGGATATCACATCTCAAGCTATAGGAAGGGTCTCAGGATTGGAATGGGAAGTAGTTGGATATCACATCTCAAGCTACAGGAAGGGTCTCAGGATTGGAATGGGAAGGAGTTGGATATCACATCTCATGCTATAGGAAGGGTCTCAGGTTTGGTATAATCATTGAGATATCCCATCTAATGCTATAGGAAGGGTCTCAGGTTTGGAATCGGATGGAGTTGTATATGACATCTCATGCCATAGGAAGGGTCTCAGGTTTGGTATAAGCATTGAGATATCACATCTCTGCTATCAGAAGGGTCTCAGGATTGGAATGGGAAGGAGTTGGATATCCCATCTCGTTATAGGAAGGGTCTCAGGTTTGGTATTAGAAGCATTGAGATATCATATCTCATGGTATAGGACGGGTCTCAGAATTGGAATGGGAAGGAGTTGGATATCACATCTCAAGCTATTGGAAGGGTCTCAGGATTGGAATGGGAAGGACTTGGATATCACATCTCATGATATAGGAAGGGTCTCAGGATTGGAATGGGAAGGACTTGGATATCACATCTCATGTTATAGGAAGGGTCTCAGGTTTGGTATTAGAAGCATTGAGATATCACATCTCATGCTATAGGAAGGGTCTCAGGATTGGAATGGGAAGGACTTGGATATCACATCTCATGCTATAGGAAGGGTCTCAGAATTGGAATGGGAAGGAGTTGGATATCACATCTCAAGCTATAGGAAGGGTCTCAGGTTTGTTATTAGAAACATTGAGATATCACATCTCATGCTATAGGAAGGGTTTCAGGATTGGAATGGGAAGGATTTGTATATCACATCTCATGCTAAAGGAAGGGTCTCAGGTTTGGAAGGGGAAGGATTTGGATATCATATCTCATGTTATAGGACGGGTCCCAGGTTTGGTATTAGAAGCATTGAGATATCACATCTCATGGTATAGGAAGGGTCTCAGGATTGGAATGGGAAGGAGTTGGATATCCCTCCTCATGCTATAGGAAGGGTCTCAGGTTGGAATGGGAAGGAGTTGGATATCACATCTCATGTTATAGGAAGGCTCTCAGGATTGGAATGGGAAGGATTTGGATATCACATCTCTTGCTATAGGAAGGGTCTCAGGTTTTTTATTAGAAACATTGAGATATCACATCTCATGCTATAGGAAGGGTTTCAGGATTGGAATGGGAAGTTTTGGATATCACATCTCATGCTAAAGGAAGGGTCTCAGGTTTGGAAGGGGAAGGATTTGGATATCATATCTCATGTTATAGGACGGGTCCCAGGTTTGGTATTAGAAGCTTTGAGATATCACATCTCATGCTATAGGAAGGGTCTCAGAATTGGAATGGGAAGGACTTGGATATCACATCTCATGTTATAGGAAGGGTCTCAGGTTTGGTATTAGAAGCATTGAGATATCACATCTCATGCTATAGGAAGGGTCTCAGAATTGGAATGGGAAGGAGTTGGATATCACATCTCAAGCTATAGGAAGGGTCTCAGGATTGGAATGGGAAGGACTTGGATATCACATCTCATGTTATAGGAAGGGTCTCAGGTTTGGTATTAGAAGCATTGAGATATCACATCTCATGCTATAGGAAGGGTCTCAGGATTGGAATGGGAAGGACTTGGATATAACAAATCTCATGTTATAGGAAGGGTCTCAGGTTTGGTATTAGAAGCATTGAGATATCACATCTCATGCTATAGGAAGGGTCTCAGAATTGGAATGGGAAGGAGTTGGATATCACATCTCAAGCTATAGGAAGGGTCTCAGGATTGGAATGGGAAGGAGTTTGATATCACATCTCATGCCATGTATGGGTCTCAGGTTTTGTAGAAGCATTGGGATATCACATCTCATGCTATCGGCAGGGTATCAGGATTGGATTTGGAAGGAGTTGGATATCCCATCTCATGCTATAGGAAGGGTCTCAGGTTGGAATAGGAAGGAGTTGGATATCACATCTCATGTTATAGGAAGGGTCTCAGGATTGGAATGGGAAGGACTTGGATGTCACATCTCATGCTATAGGAAGGCTCTCAGGTTTGGAAGGGGAAGGAGTTGGATATCACATTTCATGTTAGAGGTAGGATCTCAGGTTTGGTATTAGAGGCATTGAGATATCACATCTCATGCTATCAGAAGGATCTCAGGATTGGAATGGGAAGGAGTTGGATATCACATCTCATGCTATAGGAAGGGTCTCAGGTTTTTTATTAGAAACATTGAGATATCACATCTCATGCTATAGGAAGGGTTTCAGGATTGGAATGGGAAGTTTTGGATATCACATCTCATGCTAAAGGAAGGGTCTCAGGTTTGGAAGGGGAAGGATTTGGATATCATATCTCATGTTATAGGACGGGTCCCAGGTTTGGTATTAGAAGCTTTGAGATATCACATCTCATGCTATAGGAAGGGTCTCAGAATTGGAATGGGAAGGACTTGGATATCACATCTCATGTTATAGGAAGGGTCTCAGGTTTGGTATTAGAAGCATTGAGATATCACATCTCATGCTATAGGAAGGGTCTCAGAATTGGAATGGGAAGGAGTTGGATATCACATCTCAAGCTATAGGAAGGGTCTCAGGATTGGAATGGGAAGGACTTGGATATCACATCTCATGTTATAGGAAGGGTCTCAGGTTTGGTATTAGAAGCATTGAGATATCACATCTCATGCTATAGGAAGGGTCTCAGGATTGGAATGGGAAGGACTTGGATATAACAAATCTCATGTTATAGGAAGGGTCTCAGGTTTGGTATTAGAAGCATTGAGATATCACATCTCATGCTATAGGAAGGGTCTCAGAATTGGAATGGGAAGGAGTTGGATATCACATCTCAAGCTATAGGAATGGTCTCAGGATTGGAATGGGAAGGAGTTTGATATCACATCTCATGCCATGTATGGGTCTCAGGTTTTGTAGAAGCATTGGGATATCACATCTCATGCTATCGGCAGGGTATCAGGATTGGATTTGGAAGGAGTTGGATATCCCATCTCATGCTATAGGAAGGGTCTCAGGTTGGAATAGGAAGGAGTTGGATATCACATCTCATGTTATAGGAAGGGTCTCAGGATTGGAATGGGAAGGACTTGGATGTCACATCTCATGCTATAGGAAGGCTCTCAGGTTTGGAAGGGGAAGGAGTTGGATATCACATTTCATGTTAGAGGTAGGATCTCAGGTTTGGTATTAGAGGCATTGAGATATCACATCTCATGCTATCAGAAGGATCTCAGGATTGGAATGGGAAGGAGTTGGATATCACATCTCATGCTAAAGGGAGGGTCTCAGGTTTGGAAGGGGAAGGATTTGGATATCACATCTCATGTTATAGGAAGGATCTCAGGTTTGGTATTAGAAGCATTGAGATATCACATCTCATGCTATCGGAAGGATCTCAGGTTTGGTATTAGAGGCATTGAGATATCACATCTCATGCTATCAGAAGGGTCTCAAGATTGGAATGGGAAGGAGTCGGATATCACATCTCATGCTAAAGGGAGGGTCTCAGGTTTGGTATTAGAAGCATTGAGATATCACATCTCATGTTATAGGAAGAATCTCAGGTTTGGTATTAGAGGCATTGAGATATCACATCTCATGCTATAGGAAGGGTCTCAGGATTGGAATGGGAAGGAGTTGGATATCACATCTCATGCTAAAGGAAGGGTCTCAGTTTTGGTAGAAGCATTGAGATATCACATCTCATGGTATAGGAAGGGTCTCAGGATTGGAATGGGAAGGAGTTGGATATCACATCTCATCCAATAGGAAGGATCTCAGGATTGGAATGGGAAGGATTTGGATGTCACATCTCTTGCTATAGTAAGGGTCTCAGGTTTGTTATTAGAAACATTGAGATATCACATCTCATGCTATAGGAAGGGTTTCAGGATTGGAATGGGAAGGATTTGTATATCACATCTCATGCTAAAGGAAGGGTCTCAGGTTTGGAAGGGGAAGGATTTGGATATCATATCTCATGTTATAGGACGGGTCCCAGGTTTCGTATTAGAAGCATTGAGAAATCACATCTCATGGTATAGGAAGGGTCTCAGGATTGGAATGGGAAGGACTTGGATATCACATCTCATGCTATAGGAAGGCTCTCAGGTTTGGAAGGGGAAGGAGTTGGATATCACATTTAATGTTAGAGGTAGGATCTCAGGTTTGGTATTAGAGGCATTGAGATATCACATCTCATGCTATCAGAAGGGTCTCAGGATTGGAATGGGAAGGAGTTGGATATCACATCTCATGCTAAAGGGAGGGTCTCAGCTTTGGAAGGGGAAGGATTTGGAGATCACATCTCATGTTATAGGAAGGATCTCAGGTTTGGTATTAGAAGCATTGAGATATCACATCTCATGCTATCGGAAGGGTCTCAGAATTGGAATGGGAAGGAGTTGGCTATCACATCTCAAGCTATAGGAAGGGTCTCAGGATTGGAATGGGAAGGAGTTTGATATCACATCTCATGCCATGTATGGGTCTCAGGTTTTGTTGAAGCATTGGGATATCACATCTCATGCTATCGGAAGGGTATCAGGATTGGATTTGGAAGGAGTTGGATATCCCATCTCATGCTATAGGAAGGGTCTCAGGTTGGAATGGGAAGGAGTTGGATATCACATCTCATGCTATCAGAAGGGTCTCAGGATTGGAATGGGAAGGAGTCGGATATCACATCTCATGCTAAAGGGAGGGTCTCAGGTTTGGTATTAGAAGCATTGAGATATCACATCTCATGTTATAGGAAGAATCTCAGGTTTGGTATTAGAGGCATTGAGATATCACATCTCATGCTTTAGGACGGTTCTCAGAATTGGAATGGGAAGGAGTTGGATATCACATCTCAAGCAATAAGAAGGGTCTCAGGATTGGAATGGGAAGGACTTGGATATCACATCTCATGTTATAGGAAGGGTCTCAGGTTTGGTATTAGAAGCATTGAGATATCACATCTCATGCTATAGGAAGGGTCTCAGGATTGGAATGGAAAGGACTTGGATATCACATCTCATGTTATAGGAAGGGTCTCAGGTTTGGTATTAGAAGCATTGAGATATCACATCTCATGCTATAGGAAGGGTCTCAGGATTGGAATGGGAAGGACTTGGATATCACATCTCATGCTATAGGAAGGATCTCAGTATTGGAATGGGAAGGAGTTGGATATCACATCTCAAGCTATAAGAAGGGTCTCAGGATTGGAATGGGAAGGACTTGGATATCACATCTCATGTTATAGGAAGGGTCTCAGGTTTGGTATTAGAAGCATTGAGATATCACATCTCATGTTATAGGAAGAATCTCAGGTTTGGTATTAGAGGCATTGAGATATCACATCTCATGCTATAGGAAGGGTCTCAGGATTGGAATGGGAAGGAGTTGGATATCACATCTCATGCTAAAGGAAGGGTCTCAGTTTTGGTAGAAGCATTGAGATATCACATCTCATGGTATAGGAAGGGTCTCAGGATTGGAATGGGAAGGAGTTGGATATCACATCTCATCCAATAGGAAGGATCTCAGGATTGGAATGGGAAGGATTTGGATGTCACATCTCTTGCTATAGTAAGGGTCTCAGGTTTGTTATTAGAAACATTGAGATATCACATCTCATGCTATAGGAAGGGTTTCAGGATTGGAATGGGAAGGATTTGTATATCACATCTCATGCTAAAGGAAGGGTCTCAGGTTTGGAAGGGGAAGGATTTGGATATCATATCTCATGTTATAGGACGGGTCCCAGGTTTCGTATTAGAAGCATTGAGAAATCACATCTCATGGTATAGGAAGGGTCTCAGGATTGGAATGGGAAGGACTTGGATATCACATCTCATGCTATAGGAAGGCTCTCAGGTTTGGAAGGGGAAGGAGTTGGATATCACATTTAATGTTAGAGGTAGGATCTCAGGTTTGGTATTAGAGGCATTGAGATATCACATCTCATGCTATCAGAAGGGTCTCAGGATTGGAATGGGAAGGAGTTGGATATCACATCTCATGCTAAAGGGAGGGTCTCAGCTTTGGAAGGGGAAGGATTTGGAGATCACATCTCATGTTATAGGAAGGATCTCAGGTTTGGTATTAGAAGCATTGAGATATCACATCTCATGCTATCGGAAGGGTCTCAGAATTGGAATGGGAAGGAGTTGGATATCACATCTCAAGCTATAGGAAGGGTCTCAGGATTGGAATGGGAAGGAGTTTTATATCACATCTCATGCCATGTATGGGTCTCAGGTTTTGTTGAAGCATTGGGATATCACATCTCATGCTATCGGAAGGGTATCAGGATTGGATTTGGAAGGAGTTGGATATCCCATCTCATGCTATAGGAAGGGTCTCAGGTTGGAATGTTAAGGAGTTGGATATCACATCTCATGCTATCAGAAGGGTCTCAGGATTGGAATGGGAAGGAGTCGGATATCACATCTCATGCTAAAGGGAGGGTCTCAGGTTTGGTATTAGAAGCATTGAGATATCACATCTCATGTTATAGGAAGAATCCCAGGTTTGGTATTAGAGGCATTGAGATATCACATCTCATGCTATAGGACGGGTCTCAGAATTGGAATGGGAAGGAGTTGGATATCACATCTCAAGCTATAAGAAGGGTCTCAGGATTGGAATGGGAAGGACTTGGATATCACATCTCATGTTATAGGAAGGGTCTCAGGTTTGGTATTAGAAGCATTGAGATATCACATCTCATGCTATAGGAAGGGTCTCAGGATTGGAATGGGAAGGACTTGGATATCACATCTCATGTTATAGGAAGGGTCTCAGGTTTGGTATTAGAAGCATTGAGATATCACATCTCATGCTATAGGAAGGGTCTCAGGATTGGAATGGGAAGGACTTGGATATCACATCTCATGCTATAGGAAAGATCTCAGTATTGGAATGGGAAGGAGTTGGATATCACATCTCAAGCTATAAGAAGGGTCTCAGGATTGGAATGGGAAGGACTTGGATATCACATCTCATGTTATAGGAAGGGTCTCAGGTTTGGTATTAGAAGCATTGAGATATCACATCTCATGCTATAGGAAGGGTCTCAGGATTGGAATGGGAAGGACTTGGATATCACATCTCATGCTATAGGACGGGTCTCAGAATTGGAATGGGAAGGAGTTGGATATCACATCTCAAGCTATAAGAAGGGTCTCAGGATTGGAATGGGAAGGACTTGGATATCACATCTCATGTTATAGGAAGGGTCTCAGGTTTGGTATTAGAAGCATTGAGATATCACATCTCATGCTATAGGAAGGGTCTCAGGATTGGAATGGGAAGGACTTGGATATCACATCTCATGCTATAGGAAGGGTCTCAGGATTGGAATGGGAAGGACTTGGATATCACATCTCATGATAAAGGAAGGGTCTAAGGTTTGGAAGGGGAAGGATTTGGATATCACATCTCATGATATAGGACCGGTCTCAGGTTTGGTATTAGAAGCATTGAGATATCAAGTCTCATTGTATAGGACGGGTCTCAGAATTGGAATGGGAAGGAGTTGGATATCACATCTCAAGCTATAGGAAGGGTCTCAGGATTGGAATGGGAAGGAGTTTGATATGACATCTAATGCCATGTATGGGTCTCAGGTTTTGTAGAAGCATTGAGATATCACATCTCATGCTATCGGAAGGGTATCAGGATTGGATTTGGAAGGAGTTGGATATCCCATCTCATGCTATAGGAAGGGTCTCAGGTTGGAATGGGAAGGAGTTGGATATCACATCTCATGTTATAGGAAGGGTCTCAGGATTGGAATGGGAAGGACTTGGATATCACATCTCATGCTATAGGAAGGCTCTCAGGTTTGGAAGGGGAAGGAGTTGGATATCACATTTCATGTTAGAGGTAGGATCTCAGGTTTGGTATTAGAGGCATTGAGATATCACATCTCATGCTATCAGAAGGGTCTCAGGATTGGAATGGGAAGGAGTTGGATATCACATCTCATGCTAAAGGGAGGGTCTCAGCTTTGGAAGGGGAAGGATTTGGAGATCACATCTCATGTTATAGGAAGGATCTCAGGTTTGGTATTAGAAGCATTGAGATATCACATCTCAAGCTATCGGAAGGATCTCAGGTTTGGTATTAGAGGCATTGAGATATCACATCTCCTGCTATCAGAAGTGTCTCAGGATTGGAATGGGAAGGAGTCGGATATCACATCTCATGCTAAAGGGAGGGTCTCAGGTTTGGAAGTGGAAGGATTTGGATATCACATCTCATGTTATAGGAAGGATCTCAGGTTTGGTATTAGAAGCATTGAGATATCACATCTCATGCTATAGGAAGGGTCTCAGGATTGGAATGGGAAGGAGTTGGATATCACATCTCAAGCTATAGGAAGGGTCTCAGGATTGGAATGGGAAGTAGTTGGATATCACATCTCAAGCTATAGGAAGGGTCTCAGGATTGGAATGGGAAGGAGTTGGATATCACATCTCATGCTATAGGAAGGGTCTCAGGTTTGGTATAAGCATTGAGATATCCCATCTCATGCTATAGGAAGGGTCTCAGGTTTGGAATCGGACGGAGTTGTATATGACATCTCATGCCATAGGAAGGGTCTCAGGTTTGGTATAAGCATTGAGATATCACATCTCTGGTATCGGAAGGGTCTCAGGATTGGAATGGGAAGGAGTTGGATATCCCATCTCGTTATAGGAAGGGTCTCAGGTTTGGTATTAGAAGCATTGAGATATCACATCTCATGGTATAGGACGGGTCTCAGAATTGGAATGGGAAGGAGTTGGATATCACATCTCAAGCTATAGGAAGGGTCTCAGGATTGGAATGGGAAGGACTTGGATATCACATCTCATGTTATAGGAAGGGTCTCAGGTTTGGTATTAGAAGCATTGAGATGTGATATCTCAATGCTTATACCAAACCTGAGACCCTTCCTATATCATGAGATGTGCTATCAAACTGCTTCCCATTCCAATCATGTGATAGCTTGAGATTTGATATCCAACTCCTTCCCATTCCAATCCTGAGACCCTTCCTATACCATGAGATGTGATATCTCAATGCTTCTAATACCAAACCTGAGACCTGTCCTAAAACATGAGATGTGAGATCCAAATCCTTCCCCTTCCAAACCTGAGACACTTCCTATAGCTTGAGATGTGATATCAAACTCCTTCCCATTCCAATCCTGAGATAGCTTGAGATGTGATATCCAACTCCTTCCCATTCCAATCCTGAGACCCTTCCGATAGCATGAAATGTGATATCTCAATGCTTCTAATATCAAAACTGAGACCCTCCCTATAGCATGAGATGTGATATCTAAGTCCTTCCCATTCCTATCCTGAGACCCTTCCGATAGCAGAGATGTGATATCTCAATGCTTATACCAAACCTGAGACCCTTCCTATGGCATGAGATGTGATATCTCAATGCTTCTAATACCAAACCTGAGACCCTTCCTATAGCTTGAGATGTGCTATCAAACTGCTTCCCATTCCAATCATGTGATAGCTTGAGATTTGATATCCAACTCCTTCCCATTCCAATCCTGAGACCCTTCCTATACCATGAGATGTGATATCTCAATGCTTCTAATACCAAACCTGAGACCTGTCCTAAAACATGAGATGTGAGATCCAAATCCTTCCCCTTCCAAACCTGAGACACTTCCTATAGCTTGAGATGTGATATCAAACTCCTTCCCATTCCAATCCTGAGATAGCTTGAGATGTGATATCCAACTCCTTCCCATTCCAATCCTGAGACCCTTCCGATAGCATGAAATGTGATATCTCAATGCTTCTAATATCAAAACTGAGACCCTCCCTATAGCATGAGATGTGATATCTAAGTCCTTCCCATTCCTATCCTGAGACCCTTCCGATAGCAGAGATGTGATATCTCAATGCTTATACCAAACCTGAGACCCTTCCTATGGCATGAGATGTGATATCCAACTCCTTCCCATTCCAATCCTGAGACCCTTCCTATAGCATGAGATGTGATATCTCAATGCTTCTATCAAACCTGAGTCCCTTCCTTTAGCATGAGATGTGATATCCAACTTCTTACCATTCCAATCCTGAGACCCTTCCTATAGCATGAGATGTGATATCTCAAAGCTTCTAATACCAAACCTGGGACCCGTCCTATAACATGAGATATGATATCCAAATCCTTCCCCTTCCAAACCTGAGACCCTTCCTATAGCATGAGATGTGATATCTCAATGCTTATACCAAACCTGAGACCCTTCCTATAGCATGAGATGTGATACCCAACTCCTTCCCATTCCAATCCTGAGACCCTTCCTATACCATGAGACTTGATATCTCAATGCTTCTAATACCAAACCTGAGACCAGTCCTATAACATGAGATGTGATACCGAAATCCTTCCCCTTCCAAACCTGAGACCCTTCCTATAGCATGAGATGGGATATCTCAATGCTTATACCAAACCTGAGACCCTTCCTATAGCATGAGATGTGATATACAACTCCTTCCCATTCCAATCCCGAGACCCTTCCTATAGCTTGAGATGTGATATCCAACTCCTTCCCATTCCAATCCTGAGACCCTTCCTATAGCTTGAGATGTGATATCCAACTCCTTCCCTTTCCAAACCTGAGAGCCTATCTATAGCATGAGATGTGACATCCAAGTCCTTCCCATTCCAATCCTGAGCCCCTTCCTATAGCATGAGATGTGATATCTCAATGCTTCTAATACCAAACCTGAGACCCTTCCTATAGCATGAGATGTGATATCCAACTACTTCCCATTCCAATCCTGAGACCCTTCCTATAGCATGAGATGTGATATCCAACTCCTTCCATTCCAATCCCGAGACCCGTCCTATAGCATGAGATGTGATATCTCAATGCTTATACCAAACCTGAGACCCTTCCTTTAGCATGAGATGTGATATCCAAATGTCACTTCTCATGCTATAGGAAGTGTCTCAGGATTGGAATGGGAAGGAGTTGGATATCACATCTCATGTTATAGGAAGGATCTCAGGTTTGGTATTAGAAGCATTGAGACATCACATCTCATGCTATAGGAAGGGTATCAGGATTGGTATAAGCATTGAGATATCACATCTCTGCTATCGGAAGGGTCTCAGGATTGGAATGGGAAGGAGTTGGATATCCCATCTCGTTATAGGAGGGGTCTCAGGTTCGGTATTAGAAGCATTGAGATATCACATCTCATGGTATAGGAGGGGTCTCAGGTTTGGTATTAGAAGCATTGAGATATCACATCTCATGCTATAGGAAGGGTCTCAGGATTGGAATGGGAAGGACTTGGATATCACATCTCATGTTATACGAAGGGTCTCAGGTTTGGTATTAGAAGCATTGAGATATCACATCTCATGCTATAGGAAGGGTCTCAGAATTGGAATGGGAAGGAGTTGGATATCACATCTCATGTTATAGGAAGGGTCTCAGGTGTGGTATAAGCATTCAGATATCACATCTCTGCTATCGGAAGTGTCTCAGGATTGGAATGGGAAGGAGTTGGATATCCCATCTCATGCTATAGGAAGGGTCTCAGGATTGGAATGGGAAGGAGTTTGATATCACATCTCATGCCATGTATGGGTCTCAGGTTTTGTAGAAGCATTGGGATATCACATCTCATGCTATCGGAAGGGTATCAGGATTGGATTTGGAAGGAGTTGGATATCCCATCTCATGCTATCGGAAGGGTATCAGGATTGGATTTGGAAGGAGTTGGATATCCCATCTCATGCTATAGGAAGGGTCTCAGGTTGGAATGGGAAGGAGTTGGATATCACATCTCATGCTATAGGAAGGCTCTCAGGTTTGGAAGGGGAAGGAGTTGGATATCACATTTCATGTTAGAGGTAGGATCTCAGGTTTGGTATTAGAGGCATTGAGATATCACATCTCATGCTATCAGAAGGATCTCAGGATTGGAATGGGAAGGAGTTGGATATCACATCTCATGCTAAAGGGACGGTCTCAGGTTTGGAAGGGGAAGGATTGGGATATCACATCTCATGTTATGGGAAGGATCTCAGGTTTGATGCTAGAAGCATTGATATATCACATCTCATGCTATCAGAAGGGTCTCAGGATTGGAATGGGAAGGAGTCGGATATCACATCTCATGCTAAAGGGAGGTTCTCAGGTTTGGTATTAGAAGCATTGAGATATCACATCTCATGTTATAGGAAGAATCTCAGGATTGGTATTAGAGGCATTGAGATATCACATCTCATGCTATCAGAAGGGTCTCAGGATTGGAATGGGAAGGAGTCAGATATCACATCTCATGCTAAAGGGAGGGTCTCAGGTTTGGTATTAGAAGCATTGAGATATCACATCTCATGTTATAGGAAGAATCTCAGGTTTGGTATTAGAGGCATTGAGATATCACATCTCATGCTATAGGACGGGTCTCAGAATTGGAATGGGAAGGAGTTGGATATCACATCTCAAGCTATAAGAAGGGTCTCAGGATTGGAATGGGAAGGACTTGGATATCACATCTCATGTTATAGGAAGGGTCTCAGGTTTGGTATTAGAAGCATTGAGATATCACATCTCATGCTATAGGAAGGGTCTCAGGATTGGAATGCGAAGGACTTGGATATCACATCTCATGTTATAGGAAGGGTCTCAGGTTTGGTATTAGAAGCATTGAGATATCACATCTCATGCTATAGGAAGGGTCTCAGGATTGGAATGGGAAGGACTTGGATATCACATCTCATGATAAAGGAAGGGTCTAAGGTTTGGAAGGGGAAGGATTTGGATATCACATCTCATGTTATGGGACCGGTCTCAGGTTTGGTATTAGAAGCATTGAGATATCAAGTCTCATTGTATAGGACGGGTCTCAGAATTGGAATGGGAAGGAGTTGAATATCCCATCTCAAGCTATAGGAAGGGTCTCAGGATTGGAATGGGAAGGACTTGGATATCACATCTCATGCCATGTATGGGTCTCAGGTTTTGTAGAAGCATTGAGATATCACATCTCATGCTATCGGAAGGGTATCAGGATTGGATTTGGAAGGAGTTGGATATCCCATCTCATGCTATAGGAAGGGTCTCAGGTTGGAATGGGAAGGAGTTGGATATCACTTCTCATGTTATAGGAAGGGTCTCAGGATTGGAATGGGAAGGACTTGGATATCACATCTCATGCTATAGGAAGGCTCTCAGGTTTGGAAGGGGAAGGAGTTGGATATCACATTTAATGTTAGAGGTAGGATCTCAGGTTTGGCATTAGAGGCATTGAGATATCACATCTCATGCTATCAGAAGGGTCTCAGGATTGGAATGGGAAGGAGTTGGATATCACATCTCATGCTAAAGGGAGGGTCTCAGCTTTGGAAGGGGAAGGATTTGGAGATCACATCTCATGTTATAGGAAGGATCTCAGGTTTGGTATTAGAAGCATTGAGATATCACATCTCATGCTATCGGAAGGATCTCAGGTTTGGTATTAGAGGCATTGAGATATCACATCTCATGCTATCAGAAGGGTCTCAGGATTGGAATGGGAAGGAGTCGGATATCACATCTCATGCTAAAGGGAGGGTCTCAGGTTTGGAAGTGGAAGGATTTGGATATCACATCTCATGTTATAGGAAGGATCTCAGGTTTGGTATTAGAAGCATTGAGATATCACAACTCATGCTATAGGAAGGGTCTCAGGATTGGAATGGGAAGGAGTTGGATATCACATCTCAAGCTATAGGAAGGGTCTCAGGATTGGAATGGGAAGTAGTTGGATATCACATCTCAAGCTATAGGAAGGGTCTCAGGATTGGAATGGGAAGGAGTTGGATATCACATCTCATGCTATAGGAAGGGTCTCAGGTTTGGTATAATCATTGAGATATCCCATCTCATGCTATAGGAAGGGTCTCAGGTTTGGAATCGGATGGAGTTGTATATGACATCTCATGCCATAGGAAGGGTCTCAGGTTTGGTATAAGCATTGAGATATCACATCTCTGCTATCAGAAGGGTCTCAGGATTGGAATGGGAAGGAGTTGGATATCCCATCTCGTTATAGGAAGGGTCTCAGGTTTGGTATTAGAAGCATTGAGATATCATATCTCATGGTATAGGACGGGTCTCAGAATTGGAATGGGAAGGAGTTGAATATCACATCTCAAGCTATAGGAAGGGTCTCAGGATTGGAATGGGAAGGACTTGGATATCACATCTCATGATATAGGAAGGGTCTCAGGTTTGGTATTAGAAGCATTGAGATATCACATCTCATGCTATAGGAAGGGTCTCAGGATTGGAATGGGAAGGACTTGGATATCACATCTCATGTTATAGGAAGGGTCTCAGGTTTGGTATTAGAAGCATTGAGATATCACATCTCATGCTATAGGAAGGGTCTCAGGATTGGAATGGGAAGGACTTGGATATCACATCTCATGCTATAGGAAGGGTCTCAGAATTGGAATGGGAAGGAGTTGGATATCACATCTCAAGCTATAGGAAGGGTCTCAGGTTTGTTATTAGAAACATTGAGATATCACATCTCATGCTATAGGAAGGGTTTCAGGATTGGAATGGGAAGGATTTGTATATCACATCTCATGCTAAAGGAAGGGTCTCAGGTTTGGAAGGGGAAGGATTTGGATATCATATCTCATGTTATAGGACGGGTCCCAGGTTTGGTATTAGAAGCATTGAGATATCACATCTCATGGTATAGGAAGGGTCTCAGGATTGGAATGGGAAGGAGTTGGATATCCCTTCTCATGCTATAGGAAGGGTCTCAGGTTGGAATGGGAAGGAGTTGGATATCACATCTCATGTTATAGGAAGGGTCTCAGGATTGGAATGGGAAGGATTTGGATATCACATCTCTTGCTATAGGAAGGGTCTCAGGTTTTATATTAGAAACATTGAGATATCACATCTCATGCTATAGGAAGGGTTTCAGGATTGGAATGGGAAGGATTTGGATATCACATCTCATGCTAAAGGAAGGGTCTCAGGTTTGGAAGGGGAAGGATTTGGATATCATATCTCATGTTATAGGTCGGGTCCCAGGTTTGGTATTAGAAGCTTTGAGATATCACATCTCATGCTATAGGAAGGGTCTCAGAATTGGAATGGGAAGGACTTGGATATCACATCTCATGTTATAGGAAGGGTCTCAGGTTTGGTATTAGAAGCATTGAGATATCACATCTCATGCTATAGGAAGGGTCTCAGAATTGGAATGGGAAGGAGTTGGATATCACATCTCAAGCTATAGGAAGGGTCTCAGGATTGTAATGGGAAGGACTTGGATATCACATCTCATGTTATAGGAAGGGTCTCAGGTTTGGTATTAGAAGCATTGAGATATCACATCTCATGCTATAGGAAGGGTCTCAGGATTGGAATGGGAAGGACTTGGATATAACAAATCTCATGTTATAGGAAGGGTCTCAGGTTTGGTATTAGAAGCATTGAGATATCACATCTCATGCTATAGGAAGGGTCTCAGAATTGGAATGGGAAGGAGTTGGATATCACATCTCAAGCTATAGGAAGGGTCTCAGGATTGGAATGGGAAGGAGTTTGATATCACATCTCATGCCATGTATGGGTCTCAGGTTTTGTAGAAGCATTGGGATATCACATCTCATGCTATCGGCAGGGTATCAGGATTGGATTTGGAAGGAGTTGGATATCCCATCTCATGCTATAGGAAGGGTCTCAGGTTGGAATAGGAAGGAGTTGGATATCACATCTCATGTTATAGGAAGGGTCTCAGGATTGGAATGGGAAGGACTTGGATGTCACATCTCATGCTATAGGAAGGCTCTCAGGTTTGGAAGGGGAAGGAGTTGGATATCACATTTCATGTTAGAGGTAGGATCTCAGGTTTGGTATTAGAGGGATTGAGATATCACATCTCATGCTATCAGAAGGATCTCAGGATTGGAATGGGAAGGAGTTGGATATCACATCTCATGCTAAAGGGAGGGTCTCAGGTTTGGAAGGGGAAGGATTTGGATATCACATCTCATGTTATAGGAAGGATCTCAGGTTTGGTATTAGAAGCATTGAGATATCACATCTCATGCTATCGGAAGGATCTCAGGTTTGGTATTAGAGGCATTGAGATATCACATCTCATGCTATCAGAAGGGTCTCAAGATTGGAATGGGAAGGAGTCGGATATCACATCTCATGCTAAAGGGAGGGTCTCAGGTTTGGTATTAGAAGCATTGAGATATCACATCTCATGTTATAGGAAGAATCTCAGGTTTGGTATTAGAGGCATTGAGATATCACATCTCATGCTATAGGAAGGGTCTCAGGATTGGAATGGGAAGGAGTTGGATATCACATCTCATGCTAAAGGAAGGGTCTCAGTTTTGGTAGAAGCATTGAGATATCACATCTCATGGTATAGGAAGGGTCTCAGGATTGGAATGGGAAGGAGTTGGATATCACATCTCATCCAATAGGAAGGATCTCAGGATTGGAATGGGAAGGATTTGGATGTCACATCTCTTGCTATAGTAAGGGTCTCAGGTTTGTTATTAGAAACATTGAGATATCACATCTCATGCTATAGGAAGGGTTTCAGGATTGGAATGGGAAGGATTTGTATATCACATCTCATGCTAAAGGAAGGGTCTCAGGTTTGGAAGGGGAAGGATTTGGATATCATATCTCATGTTATAGGACGGGTCCCAGGTTTCGTATTAGAAGCATTGAGAAATCACATCTCATGGTATAGGAAGGGTCTCAGGATTGGAATGGGAAGGACTTGGATATCACATCTCATGCTATAGGAAGGCTCTCAGGTTTGGAAGGGGAAGGAGTTGGATATCACATTTAATGTTAGAGGTAGGATCTCAGGTTTGGTATTAGAGGCATTGAGATATCACATCTCATGCTATCAGAAGGGTCTCAGGATTGGAATGGGAAGGAGTTGGATATCACATCTCATTCTAAAGGGAGGGTCTCAGCTTTGGAAGGGGAAGGATTTGGAGATCACATCTCATGTTATAGGAAGGATCTCAGGTTTGGTATTAGAAGCATTGAGATATCACATCTCATGCTATCGGAAGGGTCTCAGAATTGGAATGGGAAGGAGTTGGATATCACATCTCAAGCTATAGGAAGGGTCTCAGGATTGGAATGGGAAGGAGTTTGATATGACATCTCATGCCATGTATGGGTCTCAGGTTTTGTTGAAGCATTGGGATATCACATCTCATGCTATCGGAAGGGTATCAGGATTGGATTTGGAAGGAGTTGGATATCCCATCTCATGCTATAGGAAGGGTCTCAGGTTGGAATGGGAAGGAGTTGGATATCACATCTCATGCTATCAGAAGGGTCTCAGGATTGGAATGGGAAGGAGTCGGATATCACATCTCATACTAAAGGGAGGGTCTCAGGTTTGGTATTAGAAGCATTGAGATATCACATCTCATGTTATAGGAAGAATCTCAGGTTTGGTATTAGAGGCATTGAGATATCACATCTCATGCTATAGGACGGGTCTCAGAATTGGAATGGGAAGGAGTTGGATATCACATCTCAAGCTATAAGAAGGGTCTCAGGATTGGAATGGGAAGGACTTGGATATCACATCTCATGTTATAGGAAGGGTCTCAGGTTTGGTATTAGAAGCATTGAGATATCACATCTCATGCTATAGGAAGGGTCTCAGGATTGGAATGGGAAGGACTTGGATATCACATCTCATGTTATAGGAAGGGTCTCAGGTTTGGTATTAGAAGCATTGAGATATCACATCTCATGCTATAGGAAGGGTCTCAGGATTGGAATGGGAAGGACTTGGATATCACATCTCATGCTATAGGAAGGATCTCAGTATTGGAATGGGAAGGAGTTGGATATCACATCTCAAGCTATAAGAAGGGTCTCAGTATTGGAATGGGAAGGACTTGGATATCACATCTCATGTTATAGGAAGGGTCTCAGGTTTGGTATTAGAAGCATTGAGATATCACATCTCATGTTATAGGAAGAATCGCAGGTTTGGTATTAGAGGCATTGAGATATCACATCTCATGCTATAGGAAGGGTCTCAGGATTGGAATGGGAAGGAGTTGGATATCACATCTCATGCTAAAGGAAGGGTCTCAGTTTTGGTAGAAGCATTGAGATATCACATCTCATGGTATAGGAAGGGTCTCAGGATTGGAATGGGAAGGAGTTGGATATCACATCTCATCCAATAGGAAGGATCTCAGGATTGGAATGGGAAGGATTTGGATGTCACATCTCTTGCTATAGTAAGGGTCTCAGGTTTGTTATTAGAAACATTGAGATATCACATCTCATGCTATAGGAAGGGTTTCAGGATTGGAATGGGAAGGATTTGTATATCACATCTCATGCTAAAGGAAGGGTCTCAGGTTTGGAAGGGGAAGGATTTGGATATCATATCTCATGTTATAGGACGGGTCCCAGGTTTCGTATTAGAAGCATTGAGAAATCACATCTCATGGTATAGGAAGGGTCTCAGGATTGGAATGGGAAGGACTTGGATATCACATCTCATGCTATAGGAAGGCTCTCAGGTTTGGAAGGGGAAGGAGTTGGATATCACATTTAATGTTAGAGGTAGGATCTCAGGTTTGGTATTAGAGGCATTGAGATATCACATCTCATGCTATCAGAAGGGTCTCAGGATTGGAATGGGAAGGAGTTGGATATCACATCTCATGCTAAAGGGAGGGTCTCAGCTTTGGAAGGGGAAGGATTTGGAGATCACATCTCATGTTATAGGAAGGATCTCAGGTTTGGTATTAGAAGCATTGAGATATCACATCTCATGCTATCGGAAGGGTCTCAGAATTGGAATGGGAAGGAGTTGGATATCACATCTCAAGCTATAGGAAGGGTCTCAGGATTGGATTTGGAAGGAGTTGGATATCCCATCTCATGCTATAGGAAGGGTCTCAGGTTGGAATGGGAAGGAGTCGGATATCACATCTCATGCTAAAGGGAGGGTCTCAGGTTTGGTATTAGAAGCATTGAGATATCACATCTCATGTTATAGGAAGAATCTCAGGTTTGGTATTAGAGGCATTGAGATATCACATCTCATGCTATAGGACGGGTCTCAGAATTGGAATGGGAAGGAGTTGGATATCACATCTCAAGCTATAAGAAGGGTCTCAGGATTGGAATGGGAAGGACTTGGATATCACATCTCATGTTATAGGAAGGGTCTCAGGTTTGGTATTAGAAGCATTGAGATATCACATCTCATGCTATAGGAAGGGTCTCAGGATTGGAATGGGAAGGACTTGGATATCACATCTCATGTTATAGGAAGGGTCTCAGGTTTGGTATTAGAAGCATTGAGATATCACATCTCATGCTATAGGAAGGGTCTCAGGATTGGAATGGGAAGGACTTGGATATCACATCTCATGCTATAGGAAGGATCTCAGTATTGGAATGGGAAGGAGTTGGATATCACATCTCAAGCTATAAGAAGGGTCTCAGGATTGGAATGGGAAGGACTTGGATATCACATCTCATGTTATAGGAAGGGTCTCAGGTTTGGTATTAGAAGCATTGAGATATCACATCTCATGCTATAGGAAGGGTCTCAGGATTGGAATGGGAAGGACTTGGATATCACATCTCATGCTATAGGACGGGTCTCAGAATTGGAATGGGAAGGAGTTGGATATCACATCTCAAGCTATAAGAAGGGTCTCAGGATTGGAATGGGAAGGACTTGGATATCACATCTCATGTTATAGGAAGGGTCTCAGGTTTGGTATTAGAAGCATTGAGATATCACATCTCATGCTATAGGAAGGGTCTCAGGATTGGAATGGGAAGGACTTGGATATCACATCTCATGCTATAGGAAGGGTCTCAGGATTGGAATGGGAAGGACTTGGATATCACATCTCATGATAAAGGAAGGGTCTAAGGTTTGGAAGGGGAAGGATTTGGATATCACATCTCATGATATAGGACCGGTCTCAGGTTTGGTATTAGAAGCATTGAGATATCAAGTCTCATTGTATAGGACGGGTCTCAGAATTGGAATGGGAAGGAGTTGGATATCACATCTCAAGCTATAGGAAGGGTCTCAGGATTGGAATGGGAAGGAGTTTGATATGACATCTAATGCCATGTATGGGTCTCAGGTTTTGTAGAAGCATTGAGATATCACATCTCATGCTATCGGAAGGGTATCAGGATTGGATTTGGAAGGAGTTGGATATCCCATCTCATGCTATAGGAAGGGTCTCAGGTTGGAATGGGAAGGAGTTGGATATCACATCTCATGTTATAGGAAGGGTCTCAGGATTGGAATGGGAAGGACTTGGATATCACATCTCATGCTATAGGAAGGCTCTCAGGTTTGGAAGGGGAAGGAGTTGGATATCACATTTCATGTTAGAGGTAGGATCTCAGGTTTGGTATTAGAGGCATTGAGATATCACATCTCATGCTATCAGAAGGGTCTCAGGATTGGAATGGGAAGGAGTTGGATATCACATCTCATGCTAAAGGGAGGGTCTCAGCTTTGGAAGGGGAAGGATTTGGAGATCACATCTCATGTTATAGGAAGGATCTCAGGTTTGGTATTAGAAGCATTGAGATATCACATCTCAAGCTATCGGAAGGATCTCAGGTTTGGTATTAGAGGCATTGAGATATCACATCTCCTGCTATCAGAAGTGTCTCAGGATTGGAATGGGAAGGAGTCGGATATCACATCTCAAGCTATAGGAAGGGTCTCAGGATTGGAATGGGAAGTAGTTGGATATCACATCTCAAGCTATAGGAAGGGTCTCAGGATTGGAATGGGAAGGAGTTGGATATCACATCTCATGCTATAGGAAGGGTCTCAGGTTTGGTATAAGCATTGAGATATCCCATCTCATGCTATAGGAAGGGTCTCAGGTTTGGAATCGGACGGAGTTGTATATGACATCTCATGCCATAGGAAGGGTCTCAGGTTTGGTATAAGCATTGAGATATCACATCTCTGGTATCGGAAGGGTCTCAGGATTGGAATGGGAAGGAGTTGGATATCCCATCTCGTTATAGGAAGGGTCTCAGGTTTGGTATTAGAAGCATTGAGATATCACATCTCATGGTATAGGACGGGTCTCAGAATTGGAATGGGAAGGAGTTGGATATCACATCTCAAGCTATAGGAAGGGTCTCAGGATTGGAATGGGAAGGACTTGGATATCACATCTCATGGTATAGGAAGGGTCTCAGGTTTGGTATTAGAAGCATTGAGATGTGATATCTCAATGCTTATACCAAACCTGAGACCCTTCCTATATCATGAGATGTGATATCCAACTACTTCCCATTCCAATCCTGAGTCCCTTCCTATAGCATGAGATGTGATATCTCAATGCTTCTAATACCAAACCTGAGACCCTTCCTATAGCTTGAGATGTGCTATCAAACTGCTTCCCATTCCAATCATGTGATAGCTTGAGATGTGATATCCAACTCCTTCCCATTCCAACCCTGAGACCCTTCCTATACCATGAGATGTGATATCTCAATGCTTCTAATACCAAACCTGAAACCCGTCCTAAAACATGAGATGTGAGATCCAAATCCTTCCCCTTCCAAACCTGAGACACTTCCTATAGCTTGAGATGTGATATCAAACTCCTTCCCATTCCAATCCTGAGATAGCTTGAGATGTGATATCCAACTCCTTCCCATTCCAATCCTGAGACCCTTCCGATAGCATGAAATGTGATATCTCAATGCTTCTAATATCAAAACTGAGACCCTCCCTATAGCATGAGATGTGATATCTAAGTCCTTCCCATTCCTATCCTGAGACCCTTCCGATAGCAGAGATGTGATATCTCAATGCTTATACCAAACCTGAGACCCTTCCTATGGCATGAGATGTGATATCCAACTCCTTCCCATTCCAATCCTGAGACCCTTCCTATAGCATGAGATGTGATATCTCAATGCTTCTATCAAACCCGAGTCCCTTCCTTTAGCATGAGATGTGATATCCAACTTCTTACCATTCCAATCCTGAGACCCTTCCTATAGCATGAGATGTGATATCTCAAAGCTTCTAATACCAAACCTGGGACCCGTCCTATAACATGAGATATGATATCCAAATCCTTCCCCTTCCAAACCTGAGACCCTTCCTATAGCATGAGATGTGATATCTCAATGCTTATACCAAACCTGAGACCCTTCCTATAGCATGAGATGTGATACCCAACTCCTTCCCATTCCAATCCTGAGACCCTTCCTATACCATGAGACTTGATATCTCAATGCTTCTAATACCAAACCTGAGACCAGTCCTATAACATGAGATGTGATACCGAAATCCTTCCCCTTCCAAACCTGAGACCCTTCCTATAGCATGAGATGGGATATCTCAATGCTTATACCAAACCTGAGACCCTTCCTATAGCATGAGATGTGATATACAACTCCTTCCCATTCCAATCCTGAGACCCTTCCTATAGCTTGAGATGTGATATCCAACTCCTTCCCATTCCAATCCTGAGACCCTTCCTATAGCTTGAGATGTGATATCCAACTCCTTCCCTTTCCAAACCTGAGAGCCTATCTATAGCATGAGATGTGACATCCAAGTCCTTCCCATTCCAATCCTGAGCCCCTTCCTATAGCATGAGATGTGATATCTCAATGCTTCTAATACCAAACCTGAGACCCTTCCTATAGCATGAGATGTGATATCCAACTACTTCCCATTCCAATCCTGAGACCCTTCCTATAGCATGAGATGTGATATCCAACTCCTTCCATTCCAATCCTGAGACCCGTCCTATAGCATGAGATGTGATATCTCAATGCTTATACCAAACCTGAGACCCTTCCTATAGCATGAGATGTGATATCCAACTACTTCCCATTCCAATCCTGAGACCCTTCCTATAGCATGAAATGTGATATCCAACTCCTTCCCTTTCCAAACCTGAGAGCCTATCTATAGCATGAGATGGGATATCCAACTCCTTCCCATTCCAATCCTGAGACACTTCCGATAGCAGAGATGTGATATCTCAATGCTTATACCAAACCTGAGACCCTTCCTATAACATGAGATGTGATGTCCAACTCCTTCCCGTTCCAAACCTGAGACCCTTCCTTTAGCATGAGATGTGATATCCAGCTCCTTCCCATTCCAATCCTAAGACCCTTCCTATAGCATGAGAAGTGATATCTCCATGCTTATACCAAACCTGAGACCCTTACTATAGCATGAGATGTGATATTCAACTCCTTCCCATTCCAATCCTGAGACTCTTCCTATAGCATGAGAAGTGATATCTCCATGCGTCTACCAAACCTGAGACCCTTTCTATAGCATGAGATGTGATATCCAAATCCTTCCCATTCCAATCCTGAGACCCTTCCTATAGCATGAGATGTGATATCTCAATGCTTATACCAAACCAGAGACCCGTCCTATAACATGAGATGGGATATCCAACTCCTTCCCATTCCAATCCTGAGCCACTTCCGATAGCAGAGATGTGATATCTCAATGCTTATACCAAACCTGAGACCCTTCCTATAACATGAGATGTGATATCCAACTCATTCCCGTTCCAAACCTGAGACACTTCCTATAGCATATGTGATATCCAACTCCTTCCCATTCCAAACATGAGACCCTTCCTATAGCAAGAATGTAATATCCAACTCCTACCAAATCCAATCCTGAGACCATTCCTATAGCATGAGATGTGATATATCAATGCTTCTAATACCAAACCTGAGATCCTTCCTATGACATGAAATGTGATATCCAAATCCTTCCCATTCCAAACCTGAGACCCTTCCTACAGCATGCGATGTGATATCTCAATGCTTCTAATATCAAACCTGAGACCCGTCCTATAACATGAGATGGGATATCCAACTCCTTCCCGTTCCAAACCTGATACCCTTCCTATAGCATGAGATGTGATATCCAATTCCTTCCCATCCCAATCCTGAGACACCTCCGATAGCAGAGATGTGATATCTCAATGCTTCTAATACCAAACTTGTGATCCTTCCTATAATAAGAGATGTGATATCCAAATCCTTCGCCTTCCAAACCTGAGACCCTCCCTTTAGCATGAGATGTGATATCTCAATGCCTCTAATACCAAACCTGAGATCCTTCCTCTAACATGAGATGTGATATCCAAATCCTTCCCTTTCCAAACCTGAGACCCTCCCTTTAGCATGAGATGTGATATCCAACTCCTTCCCATTCCAATCCTGAGACCCTTCTGATAGCATGAGATGTGATATCTCAATGCCTCTAATACCAAACCTGAAATCCTACCTCTAACATGAAATGTGATATCCAACTCCTTCCCTTTCCAAATGTGAGACCCTCCCTATAGCATGAGATGTGATATCCAAGTCCTTCCCATTCCAATCCTGAGACCCTTCCTATAGCATGAGATGTGATATCTCAATGCTTCTAATACCAAACCTGAGACCCTTCCTATAACATAAGATGGGATATCGAACTCCTTCCCATTCCAATCCTGAGACCCTTCCGATAGCAGAGATGTGATATCTTAATGCTTATACCAAACCTGAGACCCTTCCTGTGGCATGAGATGTCATATACAACCCCTTCCCATTCCAATCCTGAGGCCCTTCCTATAGCATGAGATGTGATATCCAACTCCTTCCCATTCCAATCCTGAGACCCTTCCTATAGCATGAGATTTGATATCTCAATGCTTCTAACACCAAACCTGAGATCCTTCCGATAGCATGAGATGTGATATCTCAATGCTTCTAATACCAAACCTGAGATCATTCCTATAACACGAGATGTAATATCCAAATCCTTCCCCTTCCAAACCTGAGACCCTCCCTTTAGCATGAGATGTGATATCCAACTCCTTCCCATTCCAATCCTGAGACCCTTCCTATAGCATGAGATGTGATGTTTCAATGCTTCTAATACCAAACCTGAGATCCTTCCTATAACATGAGATGTGATATCCAACTCCTTCCCATTACAATCCTGAGACACTTCCTATAGCATGAGAAGTGATATCTCAATGCTTATACCAAACCTGAGACCCTTCCTACGGCATGAGATGTCATATACAACTCCTTCCCATTCCAATCCTGAGACCCTTCCTATAGCATGAGATGTGATATCTCAATGCTTATACCAAACCTGAGACCCTTCCTATAGCATGAGATGTGATATCCAACTCCTTCCCATTCCAATCCTGAGACCCTTCCTATAGCATGAGATGTGATGTTTCAATGCTTCTAATACCAAACCTGAGATCCTTCCTATAACATGAGATATGATATCCAACTCCTTCCCATTACAATCCTGAGACACTTCCTATAGCATGAGAAGTGATATCTCAATGCTTATACCAAACCTGAGACCCTTCCTACGGCATGAGATGTCATATACAACTCCTTCCCATTCCAATCCTGAGACCCTTCCTATAGCATGAGATGTGATATCTCAATGCTTATACCAAACCTGAGACCCTTCCTATAGCATGAGATGTGATATCCAACTCCTTCCCATTCCAATCCTGAGACCCTTCCTATAGCATGAGATTTGATATCTCAATGCTTCTAACACCAAACCTGAGATCCTTCCGATAGCATGAGATGTGATATCTCAATGCTTCTAATACCAAACCTGAGATCATTCCTATAACACGAGATGTAATATCCAAATCCTTCCCCTTCCAAACCTGAGACCCTCCCTTTAGCATGAGATGTGATATCCAACTCCTTCCCATTCCAATCCTGAGACCCTTCCTATAGCATGAGATGTGATGTTTCAATGCTTCTAATACCAAACCTGAGATCCTTCCTATAACATGAGATGTGATATCCAACTCCTTCCCATTACAATCCTGAGACACTTCCTATAGCATGAGAAGTGATATCTCAATGCTTATACCAAACCTGAGACCCTTCCTACGGCATGAGATGTCATATACAACTCCTTCCCATTCCAATCCTGAGACCCTTCCTATAGCATGAGATGTGATATCTCAATGCTTATACCAAACCTGAGACCCTTCCTATAGCATGAGATGTGATATCCAACTCCTTCCCATTCCAATCCTGAGACCCTTCCTATAGCATGAGATGTGATGTCTCAATGCTTCTAATACCAAACCTGAGATCCTTCCTATAACATGAGATGTGATATCCAACTCCTTCCATTCCAATCCTGAGACCCGTCCTATAGCATGAGATGTGATATCTCAATGCTTATACCAAACCTGAGACCCTTCCTATATCATGAGATGTGATATCCAACTACTTCCCATTCCAATCCTGAGACCCTTCCTATAGCATGAGATGTGATATCCAACTCCTTCCCTTTCCAAACCTGAGAGCCTATCTATAGCATGAGATGTGATATCCAAGTCCTTCCATTCCAATCCTGAGACCCGTCCTATACCATGAGATGTGATATCTCAATGCTTACACCAAACCTGAGACCCTTCCTATAGCATGAGATGTGATATCCAACTACTTCCCATTCCAATCCTGAGACCCTTCCTATAGCATGAGATGTGATATCCAACTCCTTCCATTCCAATCCTGAGACCCGTCCTATAGCATGAGATGTGATATCTCAATGCTTACACCAAACCTGAGACCCTTCCTATAGCATGAGATGTGATATCCAACTACTTCCCATTACAATCCTGAGACCCTTCCTATAGCATGAGATGTGATATCCAACTCCTTCCCTTTCCAAACCTGAGAGCCTATCTATAGCATGAGATGGGATATCCAACTCCTTCCCATTCCAATCCTGAGACACTTCCGATAGCAGAGATGTGATATCTCAATGCTTATACCACACCTGAGACCCTTCCTATAACATGAGATGTGATATCCAACTCCTTCCCGTTCCAAATCTGAGACCCTTCTTTTAGCATGAGATGTGATATCCAGCTCCTTCCCATTCCAATCCTGAGACACTTCCGATAGCATGAGATGTGATATCTCAATGCTTCTAATATCAAAACTGAGACCCTCCCTATAGCATGATATGTGATATCTAAGTCCTTCCCATTCCAATCCGGAGACCCTTCCTATAGCATGAGATGTGATATCTCATTGCTTCTACCAAACCTGAGACCCTTCCTTTAGCATGAGATGTGATATCCAACTCCTTCCCATTCCAGTCCTGAGACCCTTCCTATAGCATGAGATATGATATCTCAATATTTCTAATACCAAACCTGAGATCCTTCCGATAACATGAGATGTGATATCCAAATCCTTCCCCTTCCAAACCTGAGACCCTCCCTTTAGCATGAGATGTGATATCCAACTCCTTCCCATTCCAATCCTGAGACCCTTCTGATAGCATGAGATGTGATATCTCAATGCTTCTAATACCAAACCTGAGATCCTTCCTATAACATGAGATGTGATATCCAACTCCTTCCCATTCCAATCCTGAGACCCTTCCTATAGCATGAGAAGTCATATCTCCATGCGTATACCAAACCCGAGACCCTTCCTATAGCATGAGATGTGATATCCAACTGCTTCCCATTCCAATCCTGAGACCCTTCCTATAGCATGCGATGTGATATCTCAATGCTTCTAATGTCAGACCTGAGACCCGTCCTATAACATGAGATGGGATATCCAACTCCTTCCCGTTCCAAACCTGATACCCTTCCTATAGCATGAGATGTGATATCCAATTCCTTCCCATCCCAATCCTGAGACACCTCCGATAGCAGAGATGTGATATCTCAATGCTTCTAATACCAAACCTGAGACTCTTCCTATAACATGAGATGTGATATCCAACTCCTTCCCATTCCAATCCTGAGACCCTTCCTATAGCATGAGATGTGATATCCAACTCCTTCCCATTCCAAACCTGAGACCCTTCCTATAGCATGAGATGTGATATCCAACTCCTTCCCATTCCAATCCTGAGACCATTCCTATAGCATGAGAAGTGATATCTCCATGCGTATACCAAACCTGAGACCCTTCCTATAACATGAGATGTGTTATCCAACTCATTCCCGTTCCAAACCTGAGACACTTCCTCTAGCATATGTGATATCCAACTCCTTCCCATTCCAAACATGAGACCCTTCCTATAGCAAGAATGTAATATCCAACTCCTACCCATTCCAATCCTGAGACCATTCCTATAGCATGAGATGTGATATATCAATGATTCTAATACCAAACCTGAGATCCTTCCTTTGACATGAAATGTGATATCCAAATCCTTCCCATTCCAAACCTGAGACCCTTCCTACAGCATGCGATGTGATATCTCAATGCTTCTAATATCAAACCTGAGACCCGTCCTATAACATGAGATGGGATATCCAACTCCTTCCCGTTCTAAACCTGATACCCTTTCTATAGCATGAGATGTGATATCCAATTCCTTCCCATCCCAATCCTGAGACCCTTCCTATAGCATGAGATGTGATATCCAACTCCTTCCCATTCCAATCCTGAGACCCTTCCTATAACATGAGATGGGAATATCCAACTCCTTCCCATTCCAATCCTGAGGCCCTTCCGATAGCAGAGATGTGATATCTCAATGCTTATACCAAACCTGAGATCCTTCCTATAACATGAGATGTGATATCCAACTCCTTCCCATTCCAATCCTGAGACCCTTCCTATAGCATGAGATGTGATATCTCACTGCTTATACCAAACCTGAGACCCTTCCTATAGCATGAGATGTGATATCCAACTCCTTCCCATTCCAATCCTGAGACCCTTCCTATAGCATGAGATGTGACATCTCAATGCTTCTAATATCAAACTTGAGACCCTCCCTATAGCATGAGATGTGATATCCAAGTCCTTCCCATTCCAATCCTGAGACACTTCCTATAGCATGAGATGTGATATCTCAATGCTTCTAATACCAAACCTGAGACTCTTCCTATAACATGAGATGGGATATCCAACTCCTTCCCATTCCAAGCCTGAGACCCTTCCGATAGCAGAGATGTGATATCTCAATGCTTATACCAAACCTGAGACCCTTCCTACGGCATGAGATGTCATATGCAACTCCTTCCCATTCCAATCCTGAGACCCTTCCTATAGCATGAAATGTGATATCTCAATGCTTATACCAAACCTGAGACCCATCCTATAGCATGAGATGTGATATCCAACTCCTTCCCATTCCAATCCTGAGACCCTTCCTATAGCATGAGATGTGATGTCTCAATGCTTCTAATACCAAACCTGAGATCCTTCCTATAACATGAGATGTGACATCCAACTCCTTCCATTCCAATCCTGAGACCCATCCTATAGCATGAGATGTGATATCTCAATGCTTATACCAAACCTGAGACCCTTCCTATAGCATGAGATGTGATATCCAACTACTTCCCATTCCAATCCTGAGAGCCTTCCTATAGCATGAGATGTGATATCCAACTCCTTCCCTTTCCAAACCTGAGAGCCTATCTATAGCATGAGATGTGATATCTAAGTCCTTCCCATTCCAATCCTGAGACCCTTCCTATAGCATGAGATGTGATATCTCAATGCTTCTAATACCAAACCTGAGATCCTTCCTCTAACATGAAATGTGATATCCAACTCCTTCCCATTCCAAACCTGAGAGCCTATCTGTAGCATGAGATTTGATATCCAACTCCTTCCCATTCCAATCCTGAGACCCTTCCTATAGCATGAGATGTGATATCTCAATGCTTATACCAAACCTGAGACCCTTCCTATAGCATGAGATGTGATATCCAACTCCTTCCCATTCCAATCCTGAGACCCTTCCTATAGCATGAGATGTGATATCCAACTCCTTCCCTTTCCAAACCTGAGAGCCTATCTATAGCATGAGATGGGATATCCAACTCCTTCCCATTCCAATCCTGAGACACTTCCGATAGCAGAGATGTGATATCTCAATGCTTATACCACACCTGAGACCCTTCCTATAACATGAGATGTGATATCCAACTCCTTCCCGTTCCAAATCTGAGACCCTTCCTTTAGCATGAGATGTGATATCCAGCTCCTTCCCATTCCAATCCTGAGACACTTCCGATAGCATGAGATGTGATATCTCAATGCTTCTAATATCAAAACTGAGACCCTCCCTATAGCATGATATGTGATATCTAAGTCCTTCCCATTCCAATCCGGAGACCCTTCCTATAGCATGAGATGTGATATCTCATTGCTTCTACCAAACCTGAGACCCTTCCTTTAGCATGAGATGTGATATCCAACTCCTTCCCATTCCAGTCCTGAGACCCTTCCTATAGCATGAGATATGATATCTCAATATTTCTAATACCAAACCTGAGATCCTTCCGATAACATGAGATGTGATATCCAAATCCTTCCCCTTCCAAACCTGAGACCCTCCCTTTAGCATGAGATGTGATATCCAACTCCTTCCCATTCCAATCCTGAGACCCTTCTGATAGCATGAGATGTGATATCTCAATGCTTCTAATACCAAACCTGAGATCCTTCCTATAACATGAGATGTGATATCCAACTCCTTCCCATTCCAATCCTGAGACCCTTCCTATAGCATGAGAAGTCATATCTCCATGCGTATACCAAACCTGAGACCCTTCCTATAGCATGAGATGTGATATCCAACTGCTTCCCATTCCAATCCTGAGACCCTTCCTATAGCATGCGATGTGATATCTCAATGCTTCTAATGTCAGACCTGAGACCCGTCCTATAACATGAGATGGGATATCCAACTCCTTCCCGTTCCAAACCTGATACCCTTCCTATAGCATGAGATGTGATATCTCAATGCTTCTAATATCAAACTTGAGACCCTCCCTATAGCATGAGATGTGATATCCAAGTCCTTCCCATTCCAATCCTGAGACACTTCCTATAGCATGAGATGTGATATCTCAATGCTTCTAATACCAAACCTGAGACTCTTCCTATAACATGAGATGGGATATCCAACTCCTTCCCATTCCAAGCCTGAGACCCTTCCGATAGCAGAGATGTGATATCTCAATGCTTATACCAAACCTGAGACCCTTCCTACGGCATGATATGTCATATGCAACTCCTTCCCATTCCAATCCTGAGACCCTTCCTATAGCATGAAATGTGATATCTCAATGCTTATACCAAACCTGAGACCCATCCTATAGCATGAGATGTGATATCCAACTCCTTCCCATTCCAATCCTGAGACCCTTCCTATAGCATGAGATGTGATGTCTCAATGCTTCTAATACCAAACCTGAGATCCTTCCTATAACATGAGATGTGACATCCAACTCCTTCCATTCCAATCCTGAGACCCGTCCTATAGCATGAGATGTGATATCTCAATGCTTATACCAAACCTGAGACCCTTCCTATAGCATGAGATGTGATATCCAACTACTTCCCATTCCAATCCTGAGACCCTTCCTATAGCATGAGATGTGATATCCAACTCCTTCCCTTTCCAAACCTGAGAGCCTATCTATAGCATGAGATGTGATATCTAAGTCCTTCCCATTCCAATCCTGAGACCCTTCCTATAGCATGAGATGTGATATCTCAATGCTTCTAATACCAAACCTGAGATCCTTCCTCTAACATGAAATGTGATATCCAACTCCTTCCCATTCCAAACCTGAGAGCCTATCTGTAGCATGAGATTTGATATCCAACTCCTTCCCATTCCAATCCTGAGACCCTTCCTATAGCATGAGATGTGATATCTCAATGCTTATACCAAACCTGAGACCCTTCCTATAGCATGAGATGTGATATCCAACTCCTTCCCATTCCAATCCTGAGACCCTTCCTATAGCATGAGATGTGATGTTTCAATGCTTCTAATACCAAACCTGAGATCCTTCCTATAACATGAGATATGATATCCAACTCCTTCCCATTACAATCCTGAGACACTTCCTATAGCATGAGAAGTGATATCTCAATGCTTATACCAAACCTGAGACCCTTCCTACGGCATGAGATGTCATATACAACTCCTTCCCATTCCAATCCTGAGATCCTTCCTATAGCATGAGATGTGATATCTCAATGCTTATACCAAACCTGAGACCCTTCCTATAGCATGAGATGTGATATCCAACTCCTTCCCATTCCAATCCTGAGACACTTCCTATAGCATGAGATGTGATATCTCAATGCTTCTAATACCAAACCTGAGACTCTTCCTATAACATGAGATGGGATATCCAACTCCTTCCCATTCCAAGCCTGAGACCCTTCCGATAGCAGAGATGTGATATCTCAATGCTTATACCAAACCTGAGACCCTTCCTACGGCATGAGATGTCATATGCAACTCCTTCCCATTCCAATCCTGAGACCCTTCCTATAGCATGAAATGTGATATCTCAATGCTTATACCAAACCTGATACCCATCCTATAGCATGAGATGTGATATCCAACTCCTTCCCATTCCAATCCTGAGACCCTTCCTATAGCATGAGATGTGATGTCTCAATGCTTCTAATACCAAACCTGAGATCCTTCCTATAACATGAGATGTGACATCCAACTCCTTCCATTCCAATCCTGAGACCCGTCCTATAGCATGAGATGTGATATCTCAATGCTTATACCAAACCTGAGACCCTTCCTTTAGCATGAGATGTGATATCCAACTACTTCCCATTCCAATCCTGAGACCCTTCCTATAGCATGAGATGTGATATCCAACTCCTTCCCTTTCCAAACCTGAGAGCCTATCTATAGCATGAGATGTGATATCTAAGTCCTTCCCATTCCAATCCTGAGACCCTTCCTATAGCATGAGATGTGATATCTCAATGCTTCTAATACCAAACCTGAGATCCTTCCTCTAACATGAAATGTGATATCCAACTCCTTCCCATTCCAAACCTGAGAGCCTATCTGTAGCATGAGATTTGATATCCAACTCCTTCCCATTCCAATCCTGAGACCCTTCCTATAGCATGAGATGTGATATCTCAATGCTTATACCAAACCTGAGACCCTTCCTATAGCATGAGATGTGATATCCAACTCCTTCCCATTCCAATCCTGAGACCCTTCCTATAGCATGAGATGTGATGTTTCAATGCTTCTAATACCAAACCTGAGATCCTTCCTATAACATGAGATATGATATCCAACTCCTTCCCATTACAATCCTGAGACAATTCCTATAGCATGAGAAGTGATATCTCAATGCTTATACCAAACCTGAGACCCTTCCTACGGCATGAGATGTCATATACAACTCCTTCCCATTCCAATCCTGAGACCCTTCCTATAGCATGAGATGTGATATCTCAATGCTTATACCAAACCTGAGACCCTTCCTATAGCATGAGATGTGATATCCAACTCCTTCCCATTCCAATCCTGAGACCCTTCCTATAGCATGAGATTTGATATCTCAATGCTTCTAACACCAAACCTGAGATCCTTCCGATAGCATGAGATGTGATATCTCAATGCTTCTAATACCAAACCTGAGATCATTCCGATAACACGAGATGTAATATCCAAATCCTTCCCCTTCCAAACCTGAGACCCTCCCTTTAGCATGAGATGTGATATCCAACTCCTTCCCATTCCAATCCTGAGACCCTTCCTATAGCATGAGATGTGATGTCTCAATGCTTCTAATACCAAACCTGAGACCCTTCCTATAGCATGAGATGTGATATCCAACTCCTTCCCATTCCAATCCTGAGACCCTTCCTATAGCATGAGATGTGATGTCTCAATGCTTCTAATACCAAACCTGAGATCCTTCCTATAACATGAGATGTGATATCCAACTCCTTCCATTCCAATCCTGAGACCCGTCCTATAGCATGAGATGTGATATCTCAATGCTTATACCAAACCTGAGACCCTTCCTATATCATGAGATGTGATATCCAACTACTTCCCATTCCAATCCTGAGACCCTTCCTATAGCATGAGATGTGATATCCAACTCCTTCCCTTTCCAAACCTGAGAGCCTATCTATAGCATGAGATGTGATATCCAAGTCCTTCCATTCCAATCCTGAGACCCGTCCTATACCATGAGATGTGATATCTCAATGCTTACACCAAACCTGAGACCCTTCCTATAGCATGAGATGTGATATCCAACTACTTCCCATTCCAATCCTGAGACCCTTCCTATAGCATGAGATGTGATATCCAACTCCTTCCATTCCAATCCTGAGACCCGTCCTATAGCATGAGATGTGATATCTCAATGCTTACACCAAACCTGAGACCCTTCCTATAGCATGAGATGTGATATCCAACTACTTCCCATTCCAATCCTGAGACCCTTCCTATAGCATGAGATGTGATATCCAACTCCTTCCCTTTCCAAACCTGAGAGCCTATCTATAGCATGAGATGGGATATCCAACTCCTTCCCATTCCAATCCTGAGACACTTCCGATAGCAGAGATGTGATATCTCAATGCTTATACCACACCTGAGACCCTTCCTATAACATGAGATGTGATATCCAACTCCTTCCCGTTCCAAATCTGAGACCCTTCCCTTAGCATGAGATGTGATATCCAGCTCCTTCCCATTCCAATCCTGAGACACTTCCGATAGCATGAGATGTGATATCTCAATGCTTCTAATATCAAAACTGAGACCCTCCCTATAGCATGATATGTGATATCTAAGTCCTTCCCATTCCAATCCGGAGACCCTTCCTATAGCATGAGATGTGATATCTCATTGCTTCTACCAAACCTGAGACCCTTCCTTTAGCATGAGATGTGATATCCAACTCCTTCCCATTCCAGTCCTGAGACCCTTCCTATAGCATGAGATATGATATCTCAATATTTCTAATACCAAACCTGAGATCCTTCCGATAACATGAGATGTGATATCCAAATCCTTCCCCTTCCAAACCTGAGACCCTCCCTTTAGCATGAGATGTGATATCCAACTCCTTCCCATTCCAATCCTGAGACCCTTCTGATAGCATGAGATGTGATATCTCAATGCTTCTAATACCAAACCTGAGATCCTGCCTATAACATGAGATGTGATATCCAACTCCTTCCCATTCCAATCCTGAGACCCTTCCTATAGCATGAGAAGTCATATCTCCATGCGTATACCAAACCTGAGACCCTTCCTATAGCATGAGATGTGATATCCAACTGCTTCCCATTCCAATCCTGAGACCCTTCCTATAGCATGCGATGTGATATCTCAATGCTTCTAATGTCAGACCTGAGACCCGTCCTATAACATGAGATGGGATATCCAACTCCTTCCCGTTCCAAACCTGATACCCTTCCTATAGCATGAGATGTGATATCCAATTCCTTCCCATCCCAATCCTGAGACACCTCCGATAGCAGAGATGTGATATCTCAATGCTTCTAATACCAAACCTGAGACTCTTCCTATAACATGAGATGTGATATCCAACTCCTTCCCATTCCAATCCTGAGACCCTTCCTATAGCATGAGATGTGATATCCAACTCCTTCCCATTCCAAACCTGAGACCCTTCCTATAGCATGAGATGTGATATCCAACTCCTTCCCATTCCAATCCTGAGACCATTCCTATAGCATGAGAAGTGATATCTCCATGCGTATACCAAACCTGAGACCCTTCCTATAACATGAGATGTGATATCCAACTCATTCCCGTTCCAAACCTGAGACACTTCCTCTAGCATATGTGATATCCAACTCCTTCCCATTCCAAACATGAGACCCTTCCTATAGCAAGAATGTAATATCCAACTCCTACCCATTCCAATCCTGAGACCATTCCTATAGCATGAGATGTGATATATCAATGATTCTAATACCAAACCTGAGATCCTTCCTTTGACATGAAATGTGATATCCAACTCCTTCCCATTCCAATCCTGAGACCCTTCCTATAACATGAGATGGGAATATCCAACTCCTTCCCATTCCAATCCTGAGGCCCTTCCGATAGCAGAGATGTGATATCTCAATGCTTATACCAAACCTGAGATCCTTCCTATAACATGAGATGTGATATCCAACTCCTTCCCATTCCAATCCTGAGACCCTTCCTATAGCATGAGATGTGATATCTCACTGCTTATACCAAACCTGAGACCCTTCCTATAACATGAGATGTGATATCCAACTCCTTCCCATTCCAATCCTGAGACCCTTCCTATAGCATGAGATGTGATATCTCAATGCTTCTAATATCAAACTTGAGACCCTCCCTATAGCATGAGATGTGATATCCAAGTCCTTCCCATTCCAATCCTGAGACACTTCCTATAGCATGAGATGTGATATCTCAATGCTTCTAATACCAAACCTGAGACTCTTCCTATAACATGAGATGGGATATCCAACTCCTTCCCATTCCAAGCCTGAGACCCTTCCGATAGCAGAGATGTGATATCTCAATGCTTATACCAAACCTGAGACCCTTCCTACGGCATGATATGTCATATGCAACTCCTTCCCATTCCAATCCTGAGACCCTTCCTATAGCATGAAATGTGATATCTCAATGCTTATACCAAACCTGAGACCCTTCCTACGGCATGAGATGTCATATACAACTCCTTCCCATTCCAATCCTGAGATCCTTCCTATAGCATGAGATGTGATATCTCAATGCTTATACCAAACCTGAGACCCTTCCTATAGCATGAGATGTGATATCCAACTCCTTCCCATTCCAATCCTGAGACACTTCCTATAGCATGAGATGTGATATCTCAATGCTTCTAATACCAAACCTGAGACTCTTCCTATAACATGAGATGGGATATCCAACTCCTTCCCATTCCAAGCCTGAGACCCTTCCGATAGCAGAGATGTGATATCTCAATGCTTATACCAAACCTGAGACCCTTCCTACGGCATGAGATGTCATATGCAACTCCTTCCCATTCCAATCCTGAGACCCTTCCTATAGCATGAAATGTGATATCTCAATGCTTATACCAAACCTGATACCCATCCTATAGCATGAGATGTGATATCCAACTCCTTCCCATTCCAATCCTGAGACCCTTCCTATAGCATGAGATGTGATGTCTCAATGCTTCTAATACCAAACCTGAGATCCTTCCTATAACATGAGATGTGACATCCAACTCCTTCCATTCCAATCCTGAGACCCGTCCTATAGCATGAGATGTGATATCTCAATGCTTATACCAAACCTGAGACCCTTCCTTTAGCATGAGATGTGATATCCAACTACTTCCCATTCCAATCCTGAGACCCTTCCTATAGCATGAGATGTGATATCCAACTCCTTCCCTTTCCAAACCTGAGAGCCTATCTATAGCATGAGATGTGATATCTAAGTCCTTCCCATTCCAATCCTGAGACCCTTCCTATAGCATGAGATGTGATATCTCAATGCTTCTAATACCAAACCTGAGATCCTTCCTCTAACATGAAATGTGATATCCAACTCCTTCCCATTCCAAACCTGAGAGCCTATCTGTAGCATGAGATTTGATATCCAACTCCTTCCCATTCCAATCCTGAGACCCTTCCTATAGCATGAGATGTGATATCTCAATGCTTATACCAAACCTGAGACCCTTCCTATAGCATGAGATGTGATATCCAACTCCTTCCCATTCCAATCCTGAGACCCTTCCTATAGCATGAGATGTGATGTTTCAATGCTTCTAATACCAAACCTGAGATCCTTCCTATAACATGAGATATGATATCCAACTCCTTCCCATTACAATCCTGAGACAATTCCTATAGCATGAGAAGTGATATCTCAATGCTTATACCAAACCTGAGACCCTTCCTACGGCATGAGATGTCATATACAACTCCTTCCCATTCCAATCCTGAGACCCTTCCTATAGCATGAGATGTGATATCTCAATGCTTATACCAAACCTGAGACCCTTCCTATAGCATGAGATGTGATATCCAACTCCTTCCCATTCCAATCCTGAGACCCTTCCTATAGCATGAGATTTGATATCTCAATGCTTCTAACACCAAACCTGAGATCCTTCCGATAGCATGAGATGTGATATCTCAATGCTTCTAATACCAAACCTGAGATCATTCCGATAACACGAGATGTAATATCCAAATCCTTCCCCTTCCAAACCTGAGACCCTCCCTTTAGCATGAGATGTGATATCCAACTCCTTCCCATTCCAATCCTGAGACCCTTCCTATAGCATGAGATGTGATGTCTCAATGCTTCTAATACCAAACCTGAGACCCTTCCTATAGCATGAGATGTGATATCCAACTCCTTCCCATTCCAATCCTGAGACCCTTCCTATAGCATGAGATGTGATGTCTCAATGCTTCTAATACCAAACCTGAGATCCTTCCTATAACATGAGATGTGATATCCAACTCCTTCCATTCCAATCCTGAGACCCGTCCTATAGCATGAGATGTGATATCTCAATGCTTATACCAAACCTGAGACCCTTCCTATATCATGAGATGTGATATCCAACTACTTCCCATTCCAATCCTGAGACCCTTCCTATAGCATGAGATGTGATATCCAACTCCTTCCCTTTCCAAACCTGAGAGCCTATCTATAGCATGAGATGTGATATCCAAGTCCTTCCATTCCAATCCTGAGACCCGTCCTATACCATGAGATGTGATATCTCAATGCTTACACCAAACCTGAGACCCTTCCTATAGCATGAGATGTGATATCCAACTACTTCCCATTCCAATCCTGAGACCCTTCCTATAGCATGAGATGTGATATCCAACTCCTTCCATTCCAATCCTGAGACCCGTCCTATAGCATGAGATGTGATATCTCAATGCTTACACCAAACCTGAGACCCTTCCTATAGCATGAGATGTGATATCCAACTACTTCCCATTCCAATCCTGAGACCCTTCCTATAGCATGAGATGTGATATCCAACTCCTTCCCTTTCCAAACCTGAGAGCCTATCTATAGCATGAGATGGGATATCCAACTCCTTCCCATTCCAATCCTGAGACACTTCCGATAGCAGAGATGTGATATCTCAATGCTTATACCACACCTGAGACCCTTCCTATAACATGAGATGTGATATCCAACTCCTTCCCGTTCCAAATCTGAGACCCTTCCCTTAGCATGAGATGTGATATCCAGCTCCTTCCCATTCCAATCCTGAGACACTTCCGATAGCATGAGATGTGATATCTCAATGCTTCTAATATCAAAACTGAGACCCTCCCTATAGCATGATATGTGATATCTAAGTCCTTCCCATTCCAATCCGGAGACCCTTCCTATAGCATGAGATGTGATATCTCATTGCTTCTACCAAACCTGAGACCCTTCCTTTAGCATGAGATGTGATATCCAACTCCTTCCCATTCCAGTCCTGAGACCCTTCCTATAGCATGAGATATGATATCTCAATATTTCTAATACCAAACCTGAGATCCTTCCGATAACATGAGATGTGATATCCAAATCCTTCCCCTTCCAAACCTGAGACCCTCCCTTTAGCATGAGATGTGATATCCAACTCCTTCCCATTCCAATCCTGAGACCCTTCTGATAGCATGAGATGTGATATCTCAATGCTTCTAATACCAAACCTGAGATCCTGCCTATAACATGAGATGTGATATCCAACTCCTTCCCATTCCAATCCTGAGACCCTTCCTATAGCATGAGAAGTCATATCTCCATGCGTATACCAAACCTGAGACCCTTCCTATAGCATGAGATGTGATATCCAACTGCTTCCCATTCCAATCCTGAGACCCTTCCTATAGCATGCGATGTGATATCTCAATGCTTCTAATGTCAGACCTGAGACCCGTCCTATAACATGAGATGGGATATCCAACTCCTTCCCGTTCCAAACCTGATACCCTTCCTATAGCATGAGATGTGATATCCAATTCCTTCCCATCCCAATCCTGAGACACCTCCGATAGCAGAGATGTGATATCTCAATGCTTCTAATACCAAACCTGAGACTCTTCCTATAACATGAGATGTGATATCCAACTCCTTCCCATTCCAATCCTGAGACCCTTCCTATAGCATGAGATGTGATATCCAACTCCTTCCCATTCCAAACCTGAGACCCTTCCTATAGCATGAGATGTGATATCCAACTCCTTCCCATTCCAATCCTGAGACCATTCCTATAGCATGAGAAGTGATATCTCCATGCGTATACCAAACCTGAGACCCTTCCTATAACATGAGATGTGATATCCAACTCATTCCCGTTCCAAACCTGAGACACTTCCTCTAGCATATGTGATATCCAACTCCTTCCCATTCCAAACATGAGACCCTTCCTATAGCAAGAATGTAATATCCAACTCCTACCCATTCCAATCCTGAGACCATTCCTATAGCATGAGATGTGATATATCAATGATTCTAATACCAAACCTGAGATCCTTCCTTTGACATGAAATGTGATATCCAACTCCTTCCCATTCCAATCCTGAGACCCTTCCTATAACATGAGATGGGAATATCCAACTCCTTCCCATTCCAATCCTGAGGCCCTTCCGATAGCAGAGATGTGATATCTCAATGCTTATACCAAACCTGAGATCCTTCCTATAACATGAGATGTGATATCCAACTCCTTCCCATTCCAATCCTGAGACCCTTCCTATAGCATGAGATGTGATATCTCACTGCTTATACCAAACCTGAGACCCTTCCTATAACATGAGATGTGATATCCAACTCCTTCCCATTCCAATCCTGAGACCCTTCCTATAGCATGAGATGTGATATCTCAATGCTTCTAATATCAAACTTGAGACCCTCCCTATAGCATGAGATGTGATATCCAAGTCCTTCCCATTCCAATCCTGAGACACTTCCTATAGCATGAGATGTGATATCTCAATGCTTCTAATACCAAACCTGAGACTCTTCCTATAACATGAGATGGGATATCCAACTCCTTCCCATTCCAAGCCTGAGACCCTTCCGATAGCAGAGATGTGATATCTCAATGCTTATACCAAACCTGAGACCCTTCCTACGGCATGATATGTCATATGCAACTCCTTCCCATTCCAATCCTGAGACCCTTCCTATAGCATGAAATGTGATATCTCAATGCTTATACCAAACCTGAGACCCATCCTATAGCATGAGATGTGATATCCAACTCCTTCCCATTCCAATCCTGAGACCCTTCCTATAGCATGAGATGTGATGTCTCAATGCTTCTAATACCAAACCTGAGATCCTTCCTATAACATGAGATGTGACATCCAACTCCTTCCATTCCAATCCTGAGACCCGTCCTATAGCATGAGATGTGATATCTCAATGCTTATACCAAACCTGAGACCCTTCCTATAGCATGAGATGTGATATCCAACTACTTCCCATTCCAATCCTGAGACCCTTCCTATAGCATGAGATGTGATATCCAACTCCTTCCCTTTCCAAACCTGAGAGCCTATCTATAGCATGAGATGTGATATCTAAGTCCTTCCCATTCCAATCCTGAGACCCTTCCTATAGCATGAGATGTGATATCTCAATGCTTCTAATACCAAACCTGAGATCCTTCCTCTAACATGAAATGTGATATCCAACTCCTTCCCATTCCAAACCTGAGAGCCTATCTGTAGCATGAGATTTGATATCCAACTCCTTCCCATTCCAATCCTGAGACCCTTCCTATAGCATGAGATGTGATATCTCAATGCTTATACCAAACCTGAGACCCTTCCTATAGCATGAGATGTGATATCCAACTCCTTCCCATTCCAATCCTGAGACCCTTCCTATAGCATGAGATGTGATGTTTCAATGCTTCTAATACCAAACCTGAGATCCTTCCTATAACATGAGATATGATATCCAACTCCTTCCCATTACAATCCTGAGACACTTCCTATAGCATGAGAAGTGATATCTCAATGCTTATACCAAACCTGAGACCCTTCCTACGGCATGAGATGTCATATACAACTCCTTCCCATTCCAATCCTGAGATCCTTCCTATAGCATGAGATGTGATATCTCAATGCTTATACCAAACCTGAGACCCTTCCTATAGCATGAGATGTGATATCCAACTCCTTCCCATTCCAATCCTGAGACACTTCCTATAGCATGAGATGTGATATCTCAATGCTTCTAATACCAAACCTGAGACTCTTCCTATAACATGAGATGGGATATCCAACTCCTTCCCATTCCAAGCCTGAGACCCTTCCGATAGCAGAGATGTGATATCTCAATGCTTATACCAAACCTGAGACCCTTCCTACGGCATGAGATGTCATATGCAACTCCTTCCCATTCCAATCCTGAGACCCTTCCTATAGCATGAAATGTGATATCTCAATGCTTATACCAAACCTGAGACCCATCCTATAGCATGAGATGTGATATCCAACTCCTTCCCATTCCAATCCTGAGACCCTTCCTATAGCATGAGATGTGATGTCTCAATGCTTCTAATACCAAACCTGAGATCCTTCCTATAACATGAGATGTGACATCCAACTCCTTCCATTCCAATCCTGAGACCCGTCCTATAGCATGAGATGTGATATCTCAATGCTTATACCAAACCTGAGACCCTTCCTTTAGCATGAGATGTGATATCCAACTACTTCCCATTCCAATCCTGAGACCCTTCCTATAGCATGAGATGTGATATCCAACTCCTTCCCTTTCCAAACCTGAGAGCCTATCTATAGCATGAGATGTGATATCTAAGTCCTTCCCATTCCAATCCTGAGACCCTTCCTATAGCATGAGATGTGATATCTCAATGCTTCTAATACCAAACCTGAGATCCTTCCTCTAACATGAAATGTGATATCCAACTCCTTCCCATTCCAAACCTGAGAGCCTATCTGTAGCATGAGATTTGATATCCAACTCCTTCCCATTCCAATCCTGAGACCCTTCCTATAGCATGAGATGTGATATCTCAATGCTTATACCAAACCTGAGACCCTTCCTATAGCATGGGATGTGATATCCAACTCCTTCCCATTCCAATCCTGAGACCCTTCCTATAGCATGAGATGTGATGTTTCAATGCTTCTAATACCAAACCTGAGATCCTTCCTATAACATGAGATATGATATTCAACTCCTTCCCATTACAATCCTGAGACAATTCCTATAGCATGAGAAGTGATATCTCAATGCTTATACCAAACCTGAGACCCTTCCTACGGCATGAGATGTCATATACAACTCCTTCCCATTCCAATCCTGAGACCCTTCCTATAGCATGAGATGTGATATCTCAATGCTTATACCAAACCTGAGACCCTTCCTATAGCATGAGATGTGATATCCAACTCCTTCCCATTCCAATCCTGAGACCCTTCCTATAGCATGAGATTTGATATCTCAATGCTTCTAACACCAAACCTGAGATCCTTCCGATAGCATGAGATGTGATATCTCAATGCTTCTAATACCAAACCTGAGATCATTCCGATAACACGAGATGTAATATCCAAATCCTTCCCCTTCCAAACCTGAGACCCTCCCTTTAGCATGAGATGTGATATCCAACTCCTTCCCATTCCAATCCTGAGACCCTTCCTATAGCATGAGATGTGATGTCTCAATGCTTCTAATACCAAACCTGAGACCCTTCCTATAGCATGAGATGTGATATCCAACTCCTTCCCATTCCAATCCTGAGACCCTTCCTATAGCATGAGATGTGATGTCTCAATGCTTCTAATACCAAACCTGAGATCCTTCCTATAACATGAGATGTGATATCCAACTCCTTCCATTCCAATCCTGAGACCCGTCCTATAGCATGAGATGTGATATCTCAATGCTTATACCAAACCTGAGACCCTTCCTATATCATGAGATGTGATATCCAACTACTTCCCATTCCAATCCTGAGACCCTTCCTATAGCATGAGATGTGATATCCAACTCCTTCCCTTTCCAAACCTGAGAGCCTATCTATAGCATGAGATGTGATATCCAAGTCCTTCCATTCCAATCCTGAGACCCGTCCTATACCATGAGATGTGATATCTCAATGCTTACACCAAACCTGAGACCCTTCCTATAGCATGAGATGTGATATCCAACTACTTCCCATTCCAATCCTGAGACCCTTCCTATAGCATGAGATGTGATATCCAACTCCTTCCATTCCAATCCTGAGACCCGTCCTATAGCATGAGATGTGATATCTCAATGCTTACACCAAACCTGAGACCCTTCCTATAGCATGAGATGTGATATCCAACTACTTCCCATTCCAATCCTGAGACCCTTCCTATAGCATGAGATGTGATATCCAACTCCTTCCCTTTCCAAACCTGAGAGCCTATCTATAGCATGAGATGGGATATCCAACTCCTTCCCATTCCAATCCTGAGACACTTCCGATAGCAGAGATGTGATATCTCAATGCTTATACCACACCTGAGACCCTTCCTATAACATGAGATGTGATATCCAACTCCTTCCCGTTCCAAATCTGAGACCCTTCCCTTAGCATGAGATGTGATATCCAGCTCCTTCCCATTCCAATCCTGAGACACTTCCGATAGCATGAGATGTGATATCTCAATGCTTCTAATATCAAAACTGAGACCCTCCCTATAGCATGATATGTGATATCTAAGTCCTTCCCATTCCAATCCGGAGACCCTTCCTATAGCATGAGATGTGATATCTCATTGCTTCTACCAAACCTGAGACCCTTCCTTTAGCATGAGATGTGATATCCAACTCCTTCCCATTCCAGTCCTGAGACCCTTCCTATAGCATGAGATATGATATCTCAATATTTCTAATACCAAACCTGAGATCCTTCCGATAACATGAGATGTGATATCCAAATCCTTCCCCTTCCAAACCTGAGACCCTCCCTTTAGCATGAGATGTGATATCCAACTCCTTCCCATTCCAATCCTGGGACCCTTCTGATAGCATGAGATGTGATATCTCAATGCTTCTAATACCAAACCTGAGATCCTTCCTATAACATGAGATGTGATATCCAACTCCTTCCCATTCCAATCCTGAGACCCTTCCTATAGCATGAGAAGTCATATCTCCATGCGTATACCAAACCTGAGACCCTTCCTATAGCATGAGATGTGATATCCAACTGCTTCCCATTCCAATCCTGAGACCCTTCCTATAGCATGCGATGTGATATCTCAATGCTTCTAATGTCAGACCTGAGACCCGTCCTATAACATGAGATGGGATATCCAACTCCTTCCCGTTCCAAACCTGATACCCTTCCTATAGCATGAGATGTGATATCCAATTCCTTCCCATCCCAATCCTGAGACACCTCCGATAGCAGAGATGTGATATCTCAATGCTTCTAATACCAAACCTGAGACTCTTCCTATAACATGAGATGTGATATCCAACTCCTTCCCATTCCAATCCTGAGACCCTTCCTATAGCATGAGATGTGATATCCAACTCCTTCCCATTCCAAACCTGAGACCCTTCCTATAGCATGAGATGTGATATCCAACTCCTTCCCATTCCAATCCTGAGACCATTCCTATAGCATGAGAAGTGATATCTCCATGCGTATACCAAACCTGAGACCCTTCCTATAACATGAGATGTGATATCCAACTCATTCCCGTTCCAAACCTGAGACACTTCCTCTAGCATATGTGATATCCAACTCCTTCCCATTCCAAACATGAGACCCTTCCTATAGCAAGAATGTAATATCCAACTCCTACCCATTCCAATCCTGAGACCATTCCTATAGCATGAGATGTGATATATCAATGATTCTAATACCAAACCTGAGATCCTTCCTTTGACATGAAATGTGATATCCAACTCCTTCCCATTCCAATCCTGAGACCCTTCCTATAACATGAGATGGGAATATCCAACTCCTTCCCATTCCAATCCTGAGGCCCTTCCGATAGCAGAGATGTGATATCTCAATGCTTATACCAAACCTGAGATCCTTCCTATAACATGAGATGTGATATCCAACTCCTTCCCATTCCAATCCTGAGACCCTTCCTATAGCATGAGATGTGATATCTCACTGCTTATACCAAACCTGAGACCCTTCCTATAACATGAGATGTGATATCCAACTCCTTCCCATTCCAATCCTGAGACCCTTCCTATAGCATGAGATGTGATATCTCAATGCTTCTAATATCAAACTTGAGACCCTCCCTATAGCATGAGATGTGATATCCAAGTCCTTCCCATTCCAATCCTGAGACACTTCCTATAGCATGAGATGTGATATCTCAATGCTTCTAATACCAAACCTGAGACTCTTCCTATAACATGAGATGGGATATCCAACTCCTTCCCATTCCAAGCCTGAGACCCTTCCGATAGCAGAGATGTGATATCTCAATGCTTATACCAAACCTGAGACCCTTCCTACGGCATGATATGTCATATGCAACTCCTTCCCATTCCAATCCTGAGACCCTTCCTATAGCATGAAATGTGATATCTCAATGCTTATACCAAACCTGAGACCCATCCTATAGCATGAGATGTGATATCCAACTCCTTCCCATTCCAATCCTGAGACACTTCCGATAGCAGAGATGTGATATCTCAATGCTTATACCACACCTGAGACCCTTCCTATAACATGAGATGTGATATCCAACTCCTTCCCGTTCCAAATCTGAGACCCTTCCCTTAGCATGAGATGTGATATCCAGCTCCTTCCCATTCCAATCCTGAGACACTTCCGATAGCATGAGATGTGATATCTCAATGCTTCTAATATCAAAACTGAGACCCTCCCTATAGCATGATATGTGATATCTAAGTCCTTCCCATTCCAATCCGGAGACCCTTCCTATAGCATGAGATGTGATATCTCATTGCTTCTACCAAACCTGAGACCCTTCCTTTAGCATGAGATGTGATATCCAACTCCTTCCCATTCCAGTCCTGAGACCCTTCCTATAGCATGAGATATGATATCTCAATATTTCTAATACCAAACCTGAGATCCTTCCGATAACATGAGATGTGATATCCAAATCCTTCCCCTTCCAAACCTGAGACCCTCCCTTTAGCATGAGATGTGATATCCAACTCCTTCCCATTCCAATCCTGAGACCCTTCTGATAGCATGAGATGTGATATCTCAATGCTTCTAATACCAAACCTGAGATCCTTCCTATAACATGAGATGTGATATCCAACTCCTTCCCATTCCAATCCTGAGACCCTTCCTATAGCATGAGAAGTCATATCTCCATGCGTATACCAAACCTGAGACCCTTCCTATAGCATGAGATGTGATATCCAACTGCTTCCCATTCCAATCCTGAGACCCTTCCTATAGCATGCGATGTGATATCTCAATGCTTCTAATGTCAGACCTGAGACCCGTCCTATAACATGAGATGGGATATCCAACTCCTTCCCGTTCCAAACCTGATACCCTTCCTATAGCATGAGATGTGATATCCAATTCCTTCCCATCCCAATCCTGAGACACCTCCGATAGCAGAGATGTGATATCTCAATGCTTCTAATACCAAACCTGAGACTCTTCCTATAACATGAGATGTGATATCCAACTCCTTCCCATTCCAATCCTGAGACCCTTCCTATAGCATGAGATGTGATATCCAACTCCTTCCCATTCCAAACCTGAGACCCTTCCTATAGCATGAGATGTGATATCCAACTCCTTCCCATTCCAATCCTGAGACCATTCCTATAGCATGAGAAGTGATATCTCCATGCGTATACCAAACCTGAGACCCTTCCTATAACATGAGATGTGATATCCAACTCATTCCCGTTCCAAACCTGAGACACTTCCTCTAGCATATGTGATATCCAACTCCTTCCCATTCCAAACATGAGACCCTTCCTATAGCAAGAATGTAATATCCAACTCCTACCCATTCCAATCCTGAGACCATTCCTATAGCATGAGATGTGATATATCAATGATTCTAATACCAAACCTGAGATCCTTCCTTTGACATGAAATGTGATATCCAACTCCTTCCCATTCCAATCCTGAGACCCTTCCTATAACATGAGATGGGAATATCCAACTCCTTCCCATTCCAATCCTGAGGCCCTTCCGATAGCAGAGATGTGATATCTCAATGCTTATACCAAACCTGAGATCCTTCCTATAACATGAGATGTGATATCCAACTCCTTCCCATTCCAATCCTGAGACCCTTCCTATAGCATGAGATGTGATATCTCACTGCTTATACCAAACCTGAGACCCTTCCTATAACATGAGATGTGATATCCAACTCCTTCCCATTCCAATCCTGAGACCCTTCCTATAGCATGAGATGTGATATCTCAATGCTTCTAATATCAAACTTGAGACCCTCCCTATAGCATGAGATGTGATATCCAAGTCCTTCCCATTCCAATCCTGAGACACTTCCTATAGCATGAGATGTGATATCTCAATGCTTCTAATACCAAACCTGAGACTCTTCCTATAACATGAGATGGGATATCCAACTCCTTCCCATTCCAAGCCTGAGACCCTTCCGATAGCAGAGATGTGATATCTCAATGCTTATACCAAACCTGAGACCCTTCCTACGGCATGATATGTCATATGCAACTCCTTCCCATTCCAATCCTGAGACCCTTCCTATAGCATGAAATGTGATATCTCAATGCTTATACCAAACCTGAGACCCATCCTATAGCATGAGATGTGATATCCAACTCCTTCCCATTCCAATCCTGAGACCCTTCCTATAGCATGAGATGTGATGTCTCAATGCTTCTAATACCAAACCTGAGATCCTTCCTATAACATGAGATGTGACATCCAACTCCTTCCATTCCAATCCTGAGACCCGTCCTATAGCATGAGATGTGATATCTCAATGCTTATACCAAACCTGAGACCCTTCCTATAGCATGAGATGTGATATCCAACTACTTCCCATTCCAATCCTGAGACCCTTCCTATAGCATGAGATGTGATATCCAACTCCTTCCCTTTCCAAACCTGAGAGCCTATCTATAGCATGAGATGTGATATCTAAGTCCTTCCCATTCCAATCCTGAGACCCTTCCTATAGCATGAGATGTGATATCTCAATGCTTCTAATACCAAACCTGAGATCCTTCCTCTAACATGAAATGTGATATCCAACTCCTTCCGATTCCAAACCTGAGAGCCTATCTGTAGCATGAGATTTGATATCCAACTCCTTCCCATTCCAATCCTGAGACCCTTCCTATAGCATGAGATGTGATATCTCAATGCTTATACCAAACCTGAGACCCTTCCTATAGCATGAGATGTGATATCCAACTCCTTCCCATTCCAATCCTGAGACCCTTCCTATAGCATGAGATGTGATGTTTCAATGCTTCTAATACCAAACCTGAGATCCTTCCTATAACATGAGATATGATATCCAACTCCTTCCCATTACAATCCTGAGACACTTCCTATAGCATGAGAAGTGATATCTCAATGCTTATACCAAACCTGAGACCCTTCCTACGGCATGAGATGTCATATACAACTCCTTCCCATTCCAATCCTGAGATCCTTCCTATAGCATGAGATGTGATATCTCAATGCTTATACCAAACCTGAGACCCTTCCTATAGCATGAGATGTGATATCCAACTCCTTCCCATTCCAATCCTGAGACACTTCCTATAGCATGAGATGTGATATCTCAATGCTTCTAATACCAAACCTGAGACTCTTCCTATAACATGAGATGGGATATCCAACTCCTTCCCATTCCAAGCCTGAGACCCTTCCGATAGCAGAGATGTGATATCTCAATGCTTATACCAAACCTGAGACCCTTCCTACGGCATGAGATGTCATATGCAACTCCTTCCCATTCCAATCCTGAGACCCTTCCTATAGCATGAAATGTGATATCTCAATGCTTATACCAAACCTGAGACCCATCCTATAGCATGAGATGTGATATCCAACTCCTTCCCATTCCAATCCTGAGACCCTTCCTATAGCATGAGATGTGATGTCTCAATGCTTCTAATACCAAACCTGAGATCCTTCCTATAACATGAGATGTGACATCCAACTCCTTCCATTCCAATCCTGAGACCCGTCCTATAGCATGAGATGTGATATCTCAATGCTTATACCAAACCTGAGACCCTTCCTTTAGCATGAGATGTGATATCCAACTACTTCCCATTCCAATCCTGAGACCCTTCCTATAGCATGAGATGTGATATCCAACTCCTTCCCTTTCCAAACCTGAGAGCCTATCTATAGCATGAGATGTGATATCTAAGTCCTTCCCATTCCAATCCTGAGACCCTTCCTATAGCATGAGATGTGATATCTCAATGCTTCTAATACCAAACCTGAGATCCTTCCTCTAACATGAAATGTGATATCCAACTCCTTCCCATTCCAAACCTGAGAGCCTATCTGTAGCATGAGATTTGATATCCAACTCCTTCCCATTCCAATCCTGAGACCCTTCCTATAGCATGAGATGTGATATCTCAATGCTTATACCAAACCTGAGACCCTTCCTATAGCATGGGATGTGATATCCAACTCCTTCCCATTCCAATCCTGAGACCCTTCCTATAGCACGAGATGTGATGTTTCAATGCTTCTAATACCAAACCTGAGATCCTTCCTATAACATGAGATATGATATTCAACTCCTTCCCATTACAATCCTGAGACAATTCCTATAGCATGAGAAGTGATATCTCAATGCTTATACCAAACCTGAGACCCTTCCTACGGCATGAGATGTCATATACAACTCCTTCCCATTCCAATCCTGAGACCCTTCCTATAGCATGAGATGTGATATCTCAATGCTTATACCAAACCTGAGACCCTTCCTATAGCATGAGATGTGATATCCAACTCCTTCCCATTCCAATCCTGAGACCCTTCCTATAGCATGAGATTTGATATCTCAATGCTTCTAACACCAAACCTGAGATCCTTCCGATAGCATGAGATGTGATATCTCAATGCTTCTAATACCAAACCTGAGATCATTCCGATAACACGAGATGTAATATCCAAATCCTTCCCCTTCCAAACCTGAGACCCTCCCTTTAGCATGAGATGTGATATCCAACTCCTTCCCATTCCAATCCTGAGACCCTTCCTATAGCATGAGATGTGATGTCTCAATGCTTCTAATACCAAACCTGAGACCCTTCCTATAGCATGAGATGTGATATCCAACTCCTTCCCATTCCAATCCTGAGACCCTTCCTATAGCATGAGATGTGATGTCTCAATGCTTCTAATACCAAACCTGAGATCCTTCCTATAACATGAGATGTGATATCCAACTCCTTCCATTCCAATCCTGAGACCCGTCCTATAGCATGAGATGTGATATCTCAATGCTTATACCAAACCTGAGACCCTTCCTATATCATGAGATGTGATATCCAACTACTTCCCATTCCAATCCTGAGACCCTTCCTATAGCATGAGATGTGATATCCAACTCCTTCCCTTTCCAAACCTGAGAGCCTATCTATAGCATGAGATGTGATATCCAAGTCCTTCCATTCCAATCCTGAGACCCGTCCTATACCATGAGATGTGATATCTCAATGCTTACACCAAACCTGAGACCCTTCCTATAGCATGAGATGTGATATCCAACTACTTCCAATTCCAATCCTGAGACCCTTCCTATAGCATGAGATGTGATATCCAACTCCTTCCATTCCAATCCTGAGACCCGTCCTATAGCATGAGATGTGATATCTCAATGCTTACACCAAACCTGAGACCCTTCCTATAGCATGAGATGTGATATCCAACTACTTCCCATTCCAATCCTGAGACCCTTCCTATAGCATGAGATGTGATATCCAACTCCTTCCCTTTCCAAACCTGAGAGCCTATCTATAGCATGAGATGGGATATCCAACTCCTTCCCATTCCAATCCTGAGACACTTCCGATAGCAGAGATGTGATATCTCAATGCTTATACCACACCTGAGACCCTTCCTATAACATGAGATGTGATATCCAACTCCTTCCCGTTCCAAATCTGAGACCCTTCCCTTAGCATGAGATGTGATATCCAGCTCCTTCCCATTCCAATCCTGAGACACTTCCGATAGCATGAGATGTGATATCTCAATGCTTCTAATATCAAAACTGAGACCCTCCCTATAGCATGATATGTGATATCTAAGTCCTTCCCATTCCAATCCGGAGACCCTTCCTATAGCATGAGATGTGATATCTCATTGCTTCTACCAAACCTGAGACCCTTCCTTTAGCATGAGATGTGATATCCAACTCCTTCCCATTCCAGTCCTGAGACCCTTCCTATAGCATGAGATATGATATCTCAATATTTCTAATACCAAACCTGAGATCCTTCCGATAACATGAGATGTGATATCCAAATCCTTCCCCTTCCAAACCTGAGACCCTCCCTTTAGCATGAGATGTGATATCCAACTCCTTCCCATTCCAATCCTGAGACCCTTCTGATAGCATGAGATGTGATATCTCAATGCTTCTAATACCAAACCTGAGATCCTTCCTATAACATGAGATGTGATATCCAACTCCTTCCCATTCCAATCCTGAGACCCTTCCTATAGCATGAGAAGTCATATCTCCATGCGTATACCAAACCTGAGACCCTTCCTATAGCATGAGATGTGATATCCAACTGCTTCCCATTCCAATCCTGAGACCCTTCCTATAGCATGCGATGTGATATCTCAATGCTTCTAATGTCAGACCTGAGACCCGTCCTATAACATGAGATGGGATATCCAACTCCTTCCCGTTCCAAACCTGATACCCTTCCTATAGCATGAGATGTGATATCCAATTCCTTCCCATCCCAATCCTGAGACACCTCCGATAGCAGAGATGTGATATCTCAATGCTTCTAATACCAAACCTGAGACTCTTCCTATAACATGAGATGTGATATCCAACTCCTTCCCATTCCAATCCTGAGACCCTTCCTATAGCATGAGATGTGATATCCAACTCCTTCCCATTCCAAACCTGAGACCCTTCCTATAGCATGAGATGTGATATCCAACTCCTTCCCATTCCAATCCTGAGACCATTCCTATAGCATGAGAAGTGATATCTCCATGCGTATACCAAACCTGAGACCCTTCCTATAACATGAGATGTGATATCCAACTCATTCCCGTTCCAAACCTGAGACACTTCCTCTAGCATATGTGATATCCAACTCCTTCCCATTCCAAACATGAGACCCTTCCTATAGCAAGAATGTAATATCCAACTCCTACCCATTCCAATCCTGAGACCATTCCTATAGCATGAGATGTGATATATCAATGATTCTAATACCAAACCTGAGATCCTTCCTTTGACATGAAATGTGATATCCAAATCCTTCCCATTCCAAACCTGAGACCCTTCCTACAGCATGCGATGTGATATCTCAATGCTTCTAATATCAAACCTGAGACCCGTCCTATAACATGAGATGGGATATCCAACTCCTTCCCGTTCTAAACCTGATACCCTTTCTATAGCATGAGATGTGATATCCAATTCCTTCCCATCCCAATCCTGAGACCCTTCCTATAGCATGAGATGTGATATCCAACTCCTTCCCATTCCAATCCTGAGACCCTTCCTATAACATGAGATGGGAATATCCAACTCCTTCCCATTCCAATCCTGAGGCCCTTCCGATAGCAGAGATGTGATATCTCAATGCTTATACCAAACCTGAGATCCTTCCTATAACATGAGATGTGATATCCAACTCCTTCCCATTCCAATCCTGAGACCCTTCCTATAGCATGAGATGTGATATCTCACTGCTTATACCAAACCTGAGACCCTTCCTATAGCATGAGATGTGATATCCAACTCCTTCCCATTCCAATCCTGAGACCCTTCCTATAGCATGAGATGTGATATCTCAATGCTTCTAATATCAAACTTGAGACCCTCCCTATAGCATGAGATGTGATATCCAAGTCCTTCCCATTCCAATCCTGAGACACTTCCTATAGCATGAGATGTGATATCTCAATGCTTCTAATACCAAACCTGAGACTCTTCCTATAACATGAGATGGGATATCCAACTCCTTCCCATTCCAAGCCTGAGACCCTTCCGATAGCAGAGATGTGATATCTCAATGCTTATACCAAACCTGAGACCCTTCCTACGGCATGAGATGTCATATGCAACTCCTTCCCATTCCAATCCTGAGACCCTTCCTATAGCATGAAATGTGATATCTCAATGCTTATACCAAACCTGAGACCCATCCTATAGCATGAGATGTGATATCCAACTCCTTCCCATTCCAATCCTGAGACCCTTCCTATAGCATGAGATGTGATGTCTCAATGCTTCTAATACCAAACCTGAGATCCTTCCTATAACATGAGATGTGACATCCAACTCCTTCCATTCCAATCCTGAGACCCGTCCTATAGCATGAGATGTGATATCTCAATGCTTATACCAAACCTGAGACCCTTCCTATAGCATGAGATGTGATATCCAACTACTTCCCATTCCAATCCTGAGACCCTTCCTATAGCATGAGATGTGATATCCAACTCCTTCCCTTTCCAAACCTGAGAGCCTATCTATAGCATGAGATGTGATATCTAAGTCCTTCCCATTCCAATCCTGAGACCCTTCCTATAGCATGAGATGTGATATCTCAATGCTTCTAATACCAAACCTGAGATCCTTCCTCTAACATGAAATGTGATATCCAACTCCTTCCCATTCCAAACCTGAGAGCCTATCTGTAGCATGAGATTTGATATCCAACTCCTTCCCATTCCAATCCTGAGACCCTTCCTATAGCATGAGATGTGATATCTCAATGCTTATACCAAACCAGAGACCCGTCCTATAACATGAGATGGGATATCCAACTCCTTCCCATTCCAATCCTGAGACACTTCCGATAGCAGAGATGTGATATCTCAATGCTTATACCAAACCTGAGACCCTTCCTATAACATGAGATGTGATATCCAACTCCTTCCCCTTCCAAACCTGAGAGACTTCCTATAGCATGAGATGTGATATCCATGTCCTTCCCATTCCAATCCTGAGACCCTTCCTATAGCTTGAGATGTGATATCCAACTCCTTCCCATTCCAATTCTGAGACCCTTCCTATACCATGAGACTTGATATCTCAATGCTTCTAATACCAAACCTGAGACCCGTCCTATAACATGAGATGTGATATCCAAATCCTTCCCCTTTCCAAACCTTAGACCCTTCCTTTATCATGAGATGTGATATCCAATTCCTGCCCATTCCAATCCTGAGACCCTTCCGATATCATGAGATGTGATATCTCAATGCTTCTAATATCAAACTTGAGACCCTCCCTATTAATGAGATATGATATCCAAGTCCTTCCCATTCCAATCCTGAGACCCTTCCTATAGCATGAGATGTGATATCTCAATGCTTCTAATACCAAACATGAGACCCTTCCTATAACATGAGAATATCAAACTCCTTCCCATTCCAATCCTGAGACCTCTCCGATAGCAGAGATGTGATATCTCAATGCTTATACCAAACCTGAGACCCTTCCTATAGCATGAGATGTGATATCCAACTCCTTCCCATTCCAATCCTGAGACCCTTCCTATAGCATGAGATGTGATATCTCAATGCTTCTTATATCAAACTTGAGACCCTCCCTATAGCATGAGATGTGATATCCAAGTCCTTCCCATTCCAATCCTGAGACACTTCCTATAGCATGAGATGTGATATCTCAATGCTTCTAATACCAAACCTGAGACTCTTCCTATAACATGAGATGGGATATCCAACTCCTTCCCATTCCAATCCTGAGACCCTTCCGATAGCAGAGATGTGATATCTCAATGCTTAAACCAAACCTGAGACCCTTCCTATGGCATGAGATGTCATATACAACTCCTTCCCATTCCAATCCTGAGACCCTTCCTATAGCATGAGATGTGATATCTCAATGCTTATACCAAACCTGAGACCCTTCCAATAGCATGAGATGTGATATCCAACTCCTTCCCATTCCAATCCTGAGACCCTTCCTATAGCATGAGATGTGATGTCTCAGTGCTTCTAATACCAAACCTGAGATGCTTCCTATAACATGAGATGTGATATCCAACTCCTTCCCAATCCAATCCTGAGACCCTTCCTATAGCATGAGATGTGATATCTCAATGCTTATACCAAACCTGAGACCCTTCCTATAGATTGAGATGTGATATCCAACTCCTTCCCATTCCAATCCTGAGACCCTTCCTATAGCATGAGATGTGATATCCAACTACTTCCCATTCCAATCCTGAGACCCTTCCTATAGCATGAGATGTGATATCCAACTCCTTCCCTTTCCAAACCTGAGAGCCTATCTATAGCATGAGATGTGATATCCAAGTCCTTCCCATTCCAATCCTGAGACCCTTCCTATAGCATGAGATGTGATATCTCAATGCTTCTAATACCAAACCTGAGATCCTTCCTCTAACATGAAATGTGATATCCAACTCCTTCCCGTTCCAAACCTGAGAGCCTATCTATAGCATGAGATGTGATATCCAAGTCCTTCCCATTCCAATCCTTAGACCCTTCCTACAGCATGCAATATGATATCTCAATGATTCTAATAACAAACCTGAGACCCGTCCTATAACATGAGATGTGATATCCAACTCCTTCCCGTTCCAAACCTGAGACCCTTCCTTTAGCATGAGATGTGATATCCAGCTCCTTCCCATTCCAATCCTGAGACACTTCCGATAGCATGAGATGTGATATCTCAATGCTTCTAATATCAAAACTGAGACCCTCCCTATAGCATGATATGTGATATCTAAGTCCTTGCCATTCCAATCCTGAGACCCTTCCTATAGCATGAGATGTGATATCTCAATGCTTCTACCAAACCTGAGACCCTTCCTTTAGCATGAGATGTGATATCCAACTCCTTCCCATTCCAGTCCTGAGACCCTTCCTATAGCATGAGATATGATATCTCAATACTTCTAATACCAAACCTGAGATCCTTCTGATAACATGAGATGTGATATCCAAATCCTTCCCCTTCCAAACCTGAGACCCTCCCTTTAGCATGAGATGTGATATCCAACTCCTTCCCATTCCAATCCTGGGACCCTTCTGATAACATGAGATGTGATATCTCAATGCTTCTAATACCAAACCTGAGATCCTTCCTATAACATGAGATGTGATATCCAACTGCTTCCCATTCCAATCCTGAGACCCTTCCTATGGCATGAGAAGTGATATCTCCATGCTTATACCAAACCTGAGACCCTTCCTATAGCATGAGATGTGATATTCAACTCCTTCCCATTCCAATCCTGAGACCCTTCCTATAGCATGAGAAGTGATATCTCCATGCGTATACCAAACCTGAGACCCTTCCTATAGCATGAGATGTGATATCCAAATCCTTCCCATTCCAATCCTGAGACCCTTCCTATAGCATGAGATGTGATATCTCAATGCTTATACCAAACCAGAGACCCGTCCTATAACATGAGATGGGATATCCAACTCCTTCCCATTCCAATCCTGAGCCACTTCCGATAGCAGAGATGTGATATCTCAATGCTTATACCAAACCTGAGACCCTTCCTATAACATGAGATGTGATATACAACTCATTCCCGTTCCAAACCTGAGACACTTCCTATAGCATATGTGATATCCAACTCCTTCCCATTCCAAACATGAGACCCTTCCTATAGCAAGAATGTAATATCCAACTCCTACCCATTCCAATCCTGAGACCATTCCTAAAGCATGAGATGTGATATATCAATGCTTCTAATACCAAACCTGAGATCCTTCCTATGACATGAAATGTGATATCCAAATCCTTACCATTCCAAACCTGAGACCCTTCCTACAGCATGCGATGTGATATCTCAATGCTTCTAATATCAAACCTGAGACCCGTCCTATAACATGAGATGGGATATCCAACTCCTTCCCCTTCCAAACCTGATACCCTTCCTATAGCATGAGATGTGATATCCAATTCCTTCCCATCCCAATCCTGAGACACCTCCGATAGCAGAGATGTGATATTTCAATGCTTATACCAAACCTGAGACTCTTCCTATAACATGAGATGTGATATCCAAAAACCTGAGACCCTTCCTATGGCATGAGATGTCATATACAACTCCTTCCCATTCCAATCCTGAGACCCTTCCTATAGCATGAGATGTGATATCTCAATGTTTATACCAAACCTGAGACCCTTCCTATAGCATGAGATGTGATATCAAATTCTTTCCCGTTCCAATTCTGAGACCCTTCCTATAGCAAGAGATGTGATATCTTAATGCCTCTTTACCAAACCTGATATCCTACCTCTAACATGAAATGTGATATCCAACTCCTTCCCCTTCCAAACCTGAGAGCCTTCCTATAGCATGAGATGTGATATCCAACTCCTTCCCATTCCAATCCTGAGACCCTTCCTATAGCATGAGATGTGATATCTCAATGCTTATACCAAACCTGAATCCCTTCCTATAGCATGAGATGTGATATCCAACTCCTTCCCATTCCAATCCTGAGACCCTTCCTATAGCATTAGATGTGATATCTCAATGCCTCTAATACCAAACCTGAGATCCTTCCTCTAACATGAAATGTGATATCCAACTCCTTCCCTTTCCAAACCTGAGAGCCTACCTATAGCATGAGATGTGATATCCAAGTCCTTCCCATTCCAATCCTTAGACCCTTCCTACAGCATGCAATATGATATCTCAATGATTCTAATAACAAACCTGAGACCCGTCCTATAACATGAGATGGGATATCCAACTCCTTCCCATTCCAATCCCGAGACACTTCCGATAGCAGAGATGTGATATCTCAATGCTTATACCAAACCTGAGACCCTTCCTATAGCATGAGATGTGATATCCAATTCTTTCCCGTTCCAAACCTGAGACCCTTCCTATAGCATATGTGATATCCAACTCCTTCCCATTCCAAACATGAGACCCTTCCTATAGCAAGAATGTAATATCCAACTCATTCCCATTCCAATCCTGAGACCCTTCCTACAGCATGCGATGTGATATCTCAATGCTTCTAATACCAAACCTGAGACCCGTCCTATAACATGAGATGGGATATCCAACTCCTTCCAGTTCCAAACCTGACACCCTTCCTATAGCATGAGATGTGATATCAAACTCCTTCCCATTCCAATCCTGAGACCCTTCCGATAGCATGAGATGTGTTATCTCAATGCCTCTTTACCAAACCTGAGATCCTACCTCTAACATGAAATGTGATATCCAACTCCTTCCCCTTCCAAACCTGAGAGCCTTCCTATAGCATGAGATGTGATATCCAAGTTCTTCCCATTCCAATCCTGAGACCCTTCCTATAACATGAGATGTGATGTCTCAATGCTTCTAATACCAAACCTGAGATCTTTCCTATAACATGAGATGTGATATCCAAATCCTTCCCATTCCAATCCTAAGACCCTTCCTATAGCAGGAAATGTGATATCTCAATGCTTCTACCAAACCTGAGACCCTTCCTTTAGCATGAGATGTGATATCCAACTCCTTCCCATTCCAGTCCTGAGACCCTTCGTATAGCATGAGATATGATATCTCAATACTTCTAATACCAAACCTGAGACCCTTCTGATAACATGAGATGTGATATCCAAATCCTTCCCCTTCCAAACCTGAGACCCTCCCTTTAGCATGAGATGTGATATCCAACTCCTTCCCATTCCAATCCTGAGACCCTTCTGATAGCATGATTGTGATATCTCAATGCTTCTAATACCAAACCTGAGATCCTTCCTAAAACATGAGATGTGATATCCAACTCCTTCCTTTTCCAATCCTGAGACCCTTCCTATAGCATGAGAAGTGATATCTCCATGCGTATACCAAACCTGAGACCCTTCCTATAGCATGAGATGTGATATCCAAATCCTTCCCATTCCAATCCTGAGACCCTTCCTATAGCATGAGATGTGATATTTCAATGCTTATACCAAACCAGAGACCCGTCCTATAACATGAGATGGGATATCCAACTCCTTCCCATTCCAATCCTGAGCCACTTCCGATAGCAGAGATGTGATATCTCAATGCTTATACCAAACCTGAGACCCTTCCTATAGCATATGTGATATCCAACTGCTTCTCATTCCAAACATGAGACACTTCCTATAGCATATGTGATATCCAACTGCTTCCCATTCCAAACATGAGACCCTTCCGATAGCATGAGATGTGATATCCAACTCCTTCCAATTCCAATACTGAGACCCTTCCAATAGCATATGTGATATCTCAATGCTTCTAATATCAAACCTGAGAACCTCCCTATAGCATGAGATGTGATATCCAACTCCTTCCCATCCCAATCCTGAGACACTTCCGATTGCAGAGATGTGATATCTCAATGTTTATACCAAACCTGAGACTCTTCCTATAACATGAGATGTGATATTCAACTCCTTCCCGTTCCAAACTTGAGACCCTTCCTATAGCATGAGATGTGATATCCAGCTCCTTCCCATTCCAATCCTGAGACCCTTCTGATACCATGAGATGTGTTATCTCAATGCTTCTAATACCAAACCTGAGATCCTTCTTATAACATGTGATGTGATATCCAAATCCTTCCCCTTCCAAACCTGAGACCCTCCCTTTAGCATGAGATGTGATATCCAACTCCTTCCCATTCCAATCCTGAGACCCTTATGATAGCATGAGATGTGATATCTCAATGCTTCTAATACCAAACCTGAGATACTTCCGATAGCATGAGATGTGATATCTCAATGCTTCTAATACCAAACCTGAGATCCTTCCTATAACATGAGATGTGATATCCAAATCCTTCCCCTTCCAAACCTGAGACCCTCCCTTTAGCATGAGATGTGATATCCAACTCCTTCCCATTCCAATCCTGAGACCCTTCCTATAGCATGAGATGTGATTTCTCAATGCTTCTAATACCAAACCTGAGATCCTTCCTATAACATGAGATGTGATATCCAACTCCTTCCCATTCTAATCCTGAGACACTTCCTATAGCATGAGATGTGATATCCAAGTCCTTCCCATTCCAATCCTGAGACCCTTCCTATAGCATGAGATGTGATATCTCAATGCTTATACCAAACCTGAGACCCTTCCTATAGCATGAGATGTGATATCCAACTTCTTCCCATTCCAATCCTGAGACCCTTCCTATAACATGAGATGTGATGTCTCAATGCTTCTAATACCAAACCTGAGATCTTTCCTATAACATGAGATGTGATATCCAACTCCTTCCCATTCCAATTCTGAAACCCTTCCTATAGCAAGAGATGTGATATCTTAATGCCTCTTTACCAAACCTGATATCCTACCTCTAACATGAAATGTGATATCCAACTCCTTCCCCTTCCAAACCTGAGAGCCTTCCTATAGCATGAGATGTGATATCCAAGTCCTTCCCATTCCAATCCTGAGACCCTTCCTATAACATCAGATGTGATATCCAACTCCTTCCCATTCCAACCTGAGACCCTTCCTATAGCATGAGATGGGATATCCAACTCCTTCCAAATCCAATCCTGATACCCTTCCGATAGCATAAGATGTGATATCCCAATGCTTCTACAAAACCTGAGACCCATACATGGCATGAGATGTGATATCAAACTCCTTCCCATTCCAATCCTGAGACCCTTCCGATAGCAGAGATGTGATATCTCAATGCTTATACCAAACCTGAGACCCTTCCTATGGCATGAGATGTCATATACAACTCCTTCCCATTCCAATCCTGAGACCCTTCCTATAACATGAGATGTGATGTCTCAATGTTTATACCAAACCTGAGACCCTTCCTATAGCATGAGATGTGATATCCAATTCTTTCCCGTTCCAATTCTGAGACCCTTCCTATAGCAAGAGATGTGATATCTTAATGCCTCTTTACCAAACCTGATATCCTACCTCTAACATGAAATGTGATATCCAACTCCTTCCCCTTCCAAACCTGAGAGCCTTCCTATAGCATGAGATGTGATATCCAACTCCTTCCCATTCCAATCCTGAGACCCTTCCTATAGCATGAGATGTGATATCTCAATGCTTATACCAAACCTGAATCCCTTCCTATAGCATGAGATGTGATATCCAACTCCTTCCCATTCCAATCCTGAGACCCTTCCTATAGCATTAGATGTGATATCTCAATGCCTCTAATACCAAACCTGAGATCCTTCCTCTAACATGAAATGTGATATCCAACTCCTTCCCTTTCCAAACCTGAGAGCCTACCTATAGCATGAGATGTGATATCCAAGTCCTTCCCATTCCAATCCTTAGACCCTTCCTACAGCATGCAATATGATATCTCAATGATTCTAATAACAAACCTGAGACCCGTCCTATAACATGAGATGGGATATCCAACTCCTTCCCATTCCAATCCCGAGACACTTCCGATAGCAGAGATGTGATATCTCAATGCTTTTACCAAACCTGAGACCCTTCCTATAGCATGAGATGTGATATCCAATTCTTTCCCGTTCCAAACCTGAGACCCTTCCAATAGCATGAGATTTGATATCTCAATGCTTCTAAAAACAAACATGAGAACCATCCTATAACGAGATGTGAAATCCCAATCCTTCCCTTCCCAAACCTGAGACCCTTCCTATAGCTCGAGATGTGATATCAAACTCCTTCCCATTCCAATCCTGAGATAGCTTGAGATGTGATATCCAACTCCTTCCCATTCCAATCCTGAGACCCTTATTATACCATGAGATGTGATATCTCAAGGCTTCTAATACCAAACCTGAGACCCGTCCTAAAACATGAGATGTGAGATCCAAATCCTTCCCCTTCCAAACCTGAGACCTTTCCTTTAGCATATGTGATATCCAACTCCTTCCCATTCCAATCCTGAGACCCTTCCGATAGCATGAGATGTGATATCTCAATGCTTCTAATATCAAACCTGAGACCCTCCCTATAGCATGAGATGTGATATCCAACTCCTTCCCATTCCAATCCTGAGACTCTTCCTATAGCATGAGATGTGATATCTCGATGCTTCTAATACCAAACCTGGGACCCGTCCTATAACATGAGATGTGATATCCAAATCCTTCCCCTTCCAAACCTGAGACCCTTCCTTTAGCATGAGATGTGATATCCAAATCCTTCCCATTCCAATCCTGAAACCCTTCCTATAGCATGAGATGTGATAGCTCAATGTTTCTAATAAAAAACCTGAGACCCTTCCTATAGCAAGAGATGTGATATCCAAATCCTTCCCATTCCAATCCTGAGACCCTTCCTATAACGAGATGTGATATCCAACTCCTTCCCATTCCAACCTGAGACACTTCCTATAGCATGAGAAGGGATATCCAAATCCTTCCCATTCCAATCCTGAGATCCTTCCTATAACATGATGTGATATCCAATTCCTTCACATTCCAAACCTGAGACCCTTCCTATTGGATTAGATGTAATATCCAACTCCTTCCCATTCCAATCCTGAGACCCTTCCTATAACATATGATGTGATGTCTCAATGCTTCTAATACCAAACCTGAGATCCTTCCTATGGCATGAGATGTCATATAAAGCTCCTTCCCATTCCATTCCTGAGACCCTTCCTATAGCATGAGATGTGATATCCAACTCCTTCCCATTCCAATCCTGAGACCCTTCCTATAGCATGAGATGTGATATCTCAATGCTTCTAATACCAAACCTGAGATCCTTCCTATAACATGAGATGTGATATCCAAATCCTTCCCATTCCAACCTGAGACCCTTCCGATAGCATGAGATGTGATATCCCAATGCTTCTACCAAACCTGAGACCCATACTATGGCATGAGATGTGATATCAAACTCCTTCCCATTCCAATCCTGAGACCCTTCCTATAGCTTGAGATGGGATATCCAACTCCTTCCCATTCCAAACCTTAGACCCTTCCTTTATCATGGTATGTGATATCAAACTCCTTCACATTCCAATCCTGAGACCCTTCCGATATCATGAGATTTTTTATCTCAAAGCTTCTGATATCAAACTTGAGACCCTCCCTATAGCATGAGATGTGACATCCAAGTCCTTCCCATTCCAATCCTGAGACGCTTCCTATAGCATGAGATGTGATATCTCAATGCTTCTAATACCAAGCCTGAGACCCTTCCTTTAACATGAGAAGGGATATCCAACTCCTTCCCATTCCAATCCTGAGACTCTTCCGATAGCAGAGATGTGATATCTCAATGCTTATACCAAACCTGAGATCCTTCCTATGGCATGAGATGTCATATAAAATACCTTCCCATTCCATTCCTGAGACCCTTCCTATAGCATGAGATGTGATATCCAACTCCTTCCCATTCCAATCCTGAGACCCTTCCTATAGCATGAGATGTGATATCTCAATGCTTCTAATACCAAACCTGAGATCCTTCCTATAACATGAGATGTGATATCCAAATCCTTCCCATTCCAACCTGAGACCCTTCCGATAGCATGAGATGTGATATCCCAATGCTTCTACCAAACCTGAAACCCTTCCTATAGCTTGAGATGTGATATCCAACTCCTTCCCATTCCAATTCTGAGACCCTCCTATACCATGAGACTTGATATCGCAATGCTTCTAATACCAAACCTGACACTCGTCCTATAACATGAGATATGATATCCAAATCCTTCCCCTTCCAAACCTTAGACCCTTCCTTTATCATGAGATGTGATATCCAACTCCTTCACATTCCAATCCTGAGACCCTTCCGATATCATGAGATTTGTTATCTCAAAGCTTCTGATATCAAACTTGAGACCCTCACTATAGCATGAGATGTGACATCCAAGTCCTTCCCATTCCAATCCTGAGACGCTTCCTATAGCATGAGATGTGATATCTCAATGCTTCTAATACCAAACCTGAGATCCTTCCTATAACATGAGATGTGATATCCAACTCCTTCCCATTCCAAACCTGAGACCCTTCCGATAGCGTGATATCTCAATGCTTCAAAAACCAAACATGAGAACCATCCTATAACATGAGATGTGAAATCCAAATCCTTCCCTTCCCAAACATGAGACTCTTCTTATAGCATGAGATGTGATATCTCAATGCTTCTACCAAACCTGAAACCCTTCCTATAGCATGAGATGTGATATCAAACTCCTTCCCATTCAATGTGATATCCAACTCTGTCCCATTCCAATCCTGAGACCCTTCCTATACCATGAGATGTGATATTTCAATGCTTCTAATACCAAACCTGAGACCGGTCCTAAAACATGAGATGTGAGATCCAAATCCTTCCCCTTCCAAACCTGAGACCCTTCCTATAGCATGAGATGTTATATCTTAATGCTTCTAAAACCAAACCTGAGAACCATCCTATAACATGTGAAATCCAAATCCTTCCCTTTCCAAACCTGAGACCCTTCCGATAGCATGATATGTGATATCTCAATGCTACTAAAACCAAACATGAGAACCATCCTATAACATGAGATGTGAAATCCAAATCCTTCCCTTTCCAAACCTGAGACCCTTCCTATAGCTTGAGATGTGATATCAAACTCCTTCCCATTCCAATCCTGAGATAGCTTGAGATGTGATAGCCAACTCCTTCCCATTCCAATCCTGAGACCCTTCCTATACCATGAGATGTAATATCTCAATGCTTCTAATACCAAACCTGAGACCCGTCCTAAAACATGAGATGTGAGATCCAAATCCTTCCCCTTCCAAACCTAAGACCCTTCCTATTGCTTGAGATGTGATATCAAACTCCTTCCCATTCCAATCCTGAGATAGCTTGAGATGTGATATCCAACTCCATCCCATTCCAATCCTGAGACCCTTCCGATAGCATGAGATGTGATAGCTCAATGCTTCTAATATCAAAACTGAGACCCTCCCTATAGTATGAGATGTGATATCTAAGTCCTTCCCATTCCTATCCTGAGACCCTTCCGATAGCAGAGATGTGATATCTCAATGCTTATACCAAACCTGATAACCCTTCCTATGGCATGAGATGTGATATCCAACTCCTTCCCATTCCAATCCTGAGTTCCTTCCTATAGCATGAGATGTGATATCTCAATGCTTCTATCAAACCTTAGGCCCTTCCTTTAGCATGAGATGTGATATCCAACTCCTTGCCATTCCAATCCTGAGACCCTTCCTATAACATGAGACGTGATATCCAAATCCTTCCCATTCCAATCCTGAGTTCCTTCCTATAGCATGAGATGTGATATCTCAATGCTTCTAATACCAAACCTGAGATCCTTCCTATAACATGAGATGTGATATCCAACTCCTTCCCATTCCAAACCTGAGACCCTTCCGATAGCATGAGATGTGATATCTCAATGCTTCAAAAACCAAACATGAGAACCATCCTATAACATGAGATGTGAAATCCAAATCCTTCCCTTCCCAAACCTGAGACTCTTCCTATAGCATGAGATGTGATATCTCAATGCTTCTACCAAACCTGAAACCCTTCCTATTGCATGAGATGTGATATCCAACTCCTTCCCATTCCAATCCTGAGACACTTCCTATAGCATGAGATGTGATATCACAATGCTTCTAATACCAAACCTGAGACCCCTCCTATAACATGAGATGTGATATCCAAATCCTTCCCCTTCCAAACCTGAGACCCTTCCTTTAGCTGAGATGTGATATCCAGCTCCTCCCATTCCAATCCTGAGACCCTTCCGATAGCATGAGATGTGATATCTCAATGCTTCTGATATCAAAACTGAGACCCTCCCTATAGCATGAGATGTGATATCTAAGTCCTTCCCATTCCAATCCTGAGACCCTTCCGATAGCAGAGATGTGATATTTCAATGCTTATACCAAACCTGAGACCCTTCCTATAGCATGAGATGTGATATCCAACTCCTTCCGATTCCAATCCTGAGACCCTTCCTATAGCATGAGATGTGATATCGCAATGCTTCTACCAAAACTGAGACCCTTCCTTTAGCATGAGATGTGATATCCAAATCCTTCCCCTTCCAAACCTTAGACCCTTCCTTTATCACGGTATGTGATATCAAACTCCTTCACATTCCAATCCTGAGACCCTTCCGATATCATGAGATTTTTTATCTCAAAGCTTCTGATATCAAACTTGAGACCCTCCCTATAGCATGAGATGTGACATCCAAGTCCTTCCCAATCCAATCCTGAGACGCTTCCTATAGCATGAGATGTGATATCTCAATGCTTCTAATACCAAGCCTGAGACCCTTCCTATAACATGAGATGGGATATCCAACTCCTTCCCATTCCAATCCTGAGACTCTTCCGATAGCAGAGATGTGATATCTCAATGCTTATACCAAACCTGAGATCCTTCCTATGGCATGAGATGTCATATAAAATACCTTCCCATTCCATTCCTGAGACCCTTCCTATAGCATGAGATGTGATATCCAACTCCTTCCCATTCCAATCCTGAGACCCTTCCTATAGCATGAGATGTGATATCTCAATGCTTCTAATACCAAACCTGAGATCCTTCCTATAACATGAGATGTGATATCCAAATCCTTCCCATTCCAACCTGAGACCCTTCCGATAGCATGAGATGTGATATCCCAATGCTTCTACCAAACCTGAGACCCTTCCTATAGCTTGAGATGTGATATCCAACTCCTTCCCATTCCAATTCTGAGACCCTCCTATACCATGAGACTTGATATCGCAATGCTTCTAATACCAAACCTGACACTTGTCCTATAACATGAGATATGATATCCAAATCCTTCCCCTTCCAAACCTTAGACCCTTCCTTTATCATGAGATGTGATATCCAACTCCTTCACATTCCAATCCTGAGACACTTCCGATATCATGAGATTTGTTATCTCAAAGCTTCTGATATCAAACTTGAGACCCTCCCTATAGCATGAGATGTGACATCCAAGTCCTTCCCATTCCAATCCTGAGACGCTTCCTATAGCATGAGATGTGATATCTCAATGCTTCTAATACCAAACCTGAGATCCTTCCTATAACATGAGATGTGATATCCAACTCCTTCCCATTCCAAACCTGAGACCCTTCCGATAGCATGAGATGTGATATCTCAATGCTTCTAATACCAAACCTGAGATCCTTCCTATAACATGAGATGTGATATCCAACTCCTTCCCATTCCAAACCTGAGACCCTTCCGATAGCATGAGATGTGATATCTCAATGCTTCTAATACCAAACCTGAGATCCTTCCTATAACATGAGATGTGATATCCAACTCCTTCCCATTCCAAACCTGAGACCCTTCCGATAGCATGAGATGTGATATCTCAATGCTTCTACCAAACCTGAAACCCTTCCTATAGCATGAGATGTGATATCAAACTCCTTCCCATTCAATGTGATATCCAACTCTGTCCCATTCCAATCCTGAGACCCTTCCTATACCATGAGATGTGATATTTCAATGCTTCTAATACCAAACCTGAGACCGGTCCTAAAACATGAGATGTGAGATCCAAATCCTTCCCCTTCCAAACCTGAGACCCTTCCTATAGCATGAGATGTTATATCTTAATGCTTCTAAAACCAAACCTGAGAACCATCCTATAACATGTGAAATCCAAATCCTTCCCTTTCCAAACCTGAGACCCTTCCGATAGCATGATATGTGATATCTCAATGCTACTAAAACCAAACATGAGAACCATCCTATAACATGAGATGTGAAATCCAAATCCTTCCCTTTCCAAACCTGAGACCCTTCCTATAGCTTGAGATGTGATATCAAACTCCTTCCGATTCCAATCCTGAGATAGCTTGAGATGTGATAGCCAACTCCTTCCCATTCCAATCCTGAGACCCTTCCTATACCATGAGATGTGATATCTCAATGCTTCTAATACCAAACCTGAGACCCGTCCTAAAACATGAGATGTGAGATCCAAATCCTTCCCCTTCCAAACCTAAGACCCTTCCTATAGCTTGAGATGTGATATCAAACTCCTTCCCATTCCAATCCTGAGATAGCTTGAGATGTGATATCCAACTCCATCCCATTCCAATCCTGAGACCCTTCCGATAGCATGAGATGTGATAGCTCAATGCTTCTAATATCAAAACTGAGACCCTCCCTATAGTATGAGATGTGATATCTAAGTCCTTCCCATTCCTATCCTGAGACCCTTCCGATAGCAGAGATGTGATATCTCAATGCTTATACCAAACCTGATAACCCTTCCTATGGCATGAGATGTGATATCCAACTCCTTCCCATTCCAATCCTGAGTTCCTTCCTATAGCATGAGATGTGATATCTCAATGCTTCTAATACCAAACCTGAGATCCTTCCTATAACATGAGATGTGATATCCAACTCCTTCCCATTCCAAACCTGAGACCCTTCCGATAGCATGAGATGTGATATCTCAATGCTTCAAAAACCAAACATGAGAACCATCCTATAACATGAGATGTGAAATCCAAATCCTTCCCTTCCCAAACCTGAGACTCTTCCTATAGCATGAGATGTGATATCTCAATGCTTCTACCAAACCTGAAACCCTTCCTATTGCATGAGATGTGATATCCAACTCCTTCCCATTCCAATCCTGAGACACTTCCTATAGCATGAGATGTGATATCACAATGCTTCTAATACCAAACCTGAGACCCCTCCTATAACATGAGATGTGATATCCAAATCCTTCCCCTTCCAAACCTGAGACCCTTCCTTTAGCTGAGATGTGATATCCAGCTCCTCCCATTCCAATCCTGAGACCCTTCCGATAGCATGAGATGTGATATCTCAATGCTTCTGATATCAAAACTGAGACCCTCCCTATAGCATGAGATGTGATATCTAAGTCCTTCCCATTCCAATCCTGAGACCCTTCCGATAGCAGAGATGTGATATTTCAATGCTTATACCAAACCTGAGACCCTTCCTATAGCATGAGATGTGATATCCAACTCCTTCCGATTCCAATCCTGAGACCCTTCCTATAGCATGAGATGTGATATCGCAATGCTTCTACCAAAACTGAGACCCTTCCTTTAGCATGAGATGTGATATTCAACTCCTTCCCATTCCAATCATGAGACCCTTCCTATAGCATGAGATGTGATATCTCAATGCTTCTAATACCAAACCTGAGATCCTTCCTATAACATGAGAAGTGATATCCAACTCCTTCCCATTCCAATCATGAGACCCTTCCTATAGCATGAGATGTGATATCTCAAAGCTTCTAATACCAAACCTGAGATCCTTCCTATAGCATGAGATGTGATATCTCAATGCTTCTAATACCAAACCTGAGACCCTTTCTATAACATGAAATGTGATATCCAACTCCTTCCCATTCCAACCTTAGACCCTGCCTATAGCATGTGATGTGATATCCCAATGCTTCTACAAAACCTGAGACCCATACCATGGCATGAGATGTGATATCGAACTCCTTCCCATTCCAATCCTGAGACCCTTTCTATAGCTTGATATGTGATATCCAACTCCTTCCCATTCCAATTCTGAGACCCGTCCTATACCATGAGACTTGATATCTCAATGCTTCTAATATCAAACCTGAGACCGGTCCTATAACATGAGATGTGATACCCAAATCCTTCCCCTTTCCAAACCTGAGACCCTTCCTATAGCATGAGATGTGATATCTCAATGCTTCTAATACCAAACCTGAGACCCTTCCTATAACGAGATGGGATATCCAACTCCTTCCCATTCCAATCCTGAGACCCTTCCGATAGCAGAGATGTGATATCTCACTGCTTATACCAAACCTGAGACCCTTCCTATGGCATGAGATGTCATATACAACTCCTTCCGATTCCAATCCTGAGACCCTTCTATAGCATGAGATGTGATATCTCAATGCTTCTAATACCAAACCTGAGATCCTTCCTATAACATGAGATGTGATATCAAACTCCTTCCCATTCCAAACCTGAGACCCTTCCGATAGCATGAGATGTGATATCTCAATGCTTCTAAAACCAAACATGAGAACCATCCTATAACATGAGATGTGAAATCCAAATCATTCCCTTTCCAAACCTGAGACCCTTCCTATAGCTTGAGATGTGATATCAAACTCCTTCCCATTCAATGTGATATCCAACTCCTTCCCATTCCAATCCTGAGACCCTTCCTATACCATGAGATGTGATATTTCAATGCTTCTAATACCAAACCTGAGACCCGTCCTAAAACATGAGATGTGAGATTCACAGGACTTGGATATCATATCTCATTCTATAGGAAGGCTCTCAGGGTTGGAAGGGGAAGGAGTTGGATATCACATTTCATGTTAGAGGTAGGATCTCAGGTTTGGTATTAGAGGCATTGAGATATCACATCTCATGCCATCAGAAGGGTCTCAGGATTGGAATGGGAAGGAGTTAGATATCACATCTCATGCTAAAGGGAGGGTCTAAGGTTTGGAAGGGGAAGGATTTGGATATCACATCTCATGTTATAGGAAGGATCTCAGGTTTGGTATTAGAAGCATTGAGATATCACATCTCATGCTATCGGAAGGGTCTCAGGTTTGGTATAAGCATTGAGATATCACATCTCTGCTATCGGAAGGGTCTCAGGTTTGGAATGGGAAGGAGTTGGATATCACATCTCATGTTATAGGAAGGATCTCAGGTTTGGTATTAGAAGCATTGAGATATCACATCTCATGCTATAGGAAGGGTCTCCGGATTGGAATGTGAAGGATTTGGATATCACATCTCATGTTATAGGAAGGGTCTCAGGATTGGAATGGCAAGGAGTTGGATATCACATCTCATGCTAAAGGAAGGGTCTCAGTTTTGATAGAAGCATTGAGATATCACATCTCATGCTATAGGAAGGAACTCAGGATTGGAATGGGAAGGAGTTGGATATCACGTCTCATGTTATAGGAAGGGTCTCAGGATTGGAATGGCAAGGAGTTGGATACCACATCTCATGCTAAAGGAAGGGTCTCAGGTTTGATAGAAGCATTGAGATATCACATCTCATGCTATAGGAAGGAACTCAGGATTGGAATGGGAAGGAGTTGGATATCACATCTCATGCCATAGGAAGGGTTATCAGGTTTGGTATAAGCATTGAGATATCACATCTCTGCTATCGGAAGGGTCTCAGGATAGGAATGGGAAGGACTTAGATATCACATCTCATACTATAGGGAGGGTCTCAGTTTTGATATTAGAAGCATTGAGCTATCACATCTCATGCTATCGGAAGGGTCTCAGGATTGGAATGGGATGGAGTTGGATATCACATCTCAAGCTATCTCAGGATTGGAATGGGAAGGAGTTTGATATCACATCTCAAGCTATACGAAGGGTCTCAGGTTTGGAGGGGGAAGGATTTCGATCTCACATCTCATGTTTTAGGACGGGTCTCAGGTTTGGTATTAGAAGCATTGAGATATCACATCTCATGGTATAGGAAGGGTCTCAGGATTGGAATGGGAAGGAGTTGGCTATCACATCTCAAGCTATCTCAGTATTGGAATGGGAAGGAGTTTGATATCACATCTCAAGCTATAGGAAGGGTCTCAGGTTTGGAAAGGGAAGGATTAGGATTTCACATCTCATGTTATAGGATGGTTCTCATGTTTGGTTTTAGTAGCATTGAGATATCACATCTCATGCTATCGGAAGGGTCTCAGGTTTGGAAAGGGAAGGATTTGGATTTCACATGTTATAGGATGGTTCTCAGGTTTGGTTTTAGAAGCATTAAGATATAACATCTCATGCTATAGGAAGGGTCTCAGGTTTGGAAGGGGAAGGATTTGGATCTCACATCTCATGTTTTAGGACCGGTCTCAGGTTTGGTATTAGAAGCATTGAAATATCACATCTCATGGTATAGGAAGGGTCTCAGGATTGGAATGGGACAAAGTTGGATATCACATTGAATGGGAAGGAGTTTGATATCACATCTCATGCTATAGGAAGGGTTTCAGGTTTGGTAGAAGCATTGAGATATCACATCTCATGCCAAAGGAAGAGTCTCAGGTTTGGGAAGGGAAGGATTTGGATTTCACATCTCATGTTATAGGATGGTTCTCATGTTTGGTTTTTGAAGCATTGAGATATCACATCTCATGCTATCGGAAGGGTCTCAGGTTTGGAATGGGAAGGAGTTTGATATCACATCTCATGTTATAGGAAGGATCTCAGGTTTGGTATTAGAAGCATTGAGATATCACATCTCATGCTATAGGAAGGGTCTCAGGATTGGAATCGGAAGGAGTTGTATATGACATCTCATGCCATAGGAAGGGTCTCAGGTTTGGTATAAGCATTGAGATATCACATCTCTGCTATCGGAAGGGTCTCAGGATTGGAATGGGAAGGAGTTGGATATCCCATCTCATGTTGTAGGAAGGGTCTCATGTTTGGTATTAGAAGCATTGAGATATCACATCTCATGCTATAGGAAGGGTCTCAGGATTGGAATGGGAAGGACTTGGATGTCACATCTCATGCTATAGGGAGGGTCTCAAGTTTGATATCAGAAGCTTTGAGATAACAAATCTCATGATATCGGAAGGGTCTCAGGATTGGAATATGAAGGAGTTGGATATCACATCTCATGATAAAGGAAGGGTCTAAGGTTTGGAAGGGGAAGGATTTGGATATCACATCTCATGTTATAGGAAGGATCTCAGGTTTGGTATTAGAAGCATTGAGATATCACATCTCATGCTATAGGACGCGTCTCAGGATTGGAATGGGAAGGACTTGGATGTCAAATCTCATGCTATAGGGAGGGTCTCAAGTTTGATATCAGAAGCTTTCAGATAACAAATCTCATGATATCGGAAGGGACTCAGGATTGGAATGTGAAGGAGTTGGATATCACATCTCATGATAAAGGAAGGGTCTAAGGTTTGGAAGGGGAAGGATTTGGATATCACATCTCATGTTATAGGACGGGTCTCAGGTTTGGTATTAGAAGCATTGCGATATCAAGTCTCATGGTATAGGAGGGTCTCAGAATTGGAATGGGAAGGAGTTGGATATCACATCTCATGTAATAGGAAGGATCTCAGGTTTGGTATTAGAAGCATTGAGATATCACATCTCATGCTATAGGAAGGGTCTCAGGAATGGAATGGGAAGGAGTTTTATATGACATCTCATGCCATAGGAAGGATCTCAGGTTTGGTATAAGCATTGAGATATCACATCTCTGCTATCGGAAGAGTCTCAGGATTGAAATGGGAAGGAGTTGGATATCCCATCTCATGTTATAGGAAGGATCTCAGGTTTGGTATTAGAAGCATTGAGATATCACATCTCATGCTATAGGAAGCATCTCAGGATTGGAATGGCAAGGAGTTGGATATCACATCTCATGCTAAAGGAAGGGTCTCAGGTTTGATAGAAGCATTGAGATATCACATCTCATGCTATAGGAAGGAACTCAGGATTGGAATGGGAAGGAGTTGGATATCACATCTCATGCCATAGGAAGGGTTATCAGGTTTGGTATAAGCATTGAGATATCACATCTCATGCTATAGGAAGCGTCTCAGGATTGGAATGGGAAGGACTTGGATGTCACATCTCATGCTATAGGGAGGGTCTCAAGTTTGATATCAGAAGCTTTGGGATAAAAAATCTCATGATATCGGAAGGGTCTCAGGATTGGAATGTGAAGGAGTTTGATATCACATATCATGATAAAGGAAGGGTCTAAGGTTTGGAAGGGGAAGGATTTGGATATCACATCTCATGTTATAGGACGGGTCTCAGGTTTGGTATTAGAAGCATTGCGATATCAAGTCTCATGGTATAGGAAGGGTCTCAGAATTGGAATGGGAAGGAGTTGGATATCACATCTCAAGCTATAGGAAGGGTCTCAGGATTGGAATGGGAAGGAGTTTGATATCACATCTCATGCCATAGTATGGGTCTCAGGTTTGGTAGAAGCATTGGGATATCACATCTCATGCTATCGGAAGGGTCTCAGGTTGGAATGGGAAGGATTTGGATATCACATCTCATGTTATAGGAAGGATCTCGGGTTTGGTATTAGAAGCATTGAGATATCACATCTCATGCTATAGGAAGGGTCTCAGGATTGGAATGGGAAGGAGTTGAATATCACATCTCATGCTATAGGAAGGGTCTCAGGAATGGAATGGGAAGGAGCTTTATATGACATCTCATGCCATAGGAAGGATCTCAGGTTTGGTATTAGAAGCATTGAGACATCACATCTCATGTTATAGGAAGGGTCTCAGGATTGGAATGGGAAGGAGTTGGATATCACATCTCATCCAATAGGAAGGGTCTCAGGTTTGGAATGGGAAGGAATTGGATATCACATCATGTTATAGGAAGGATCTCAGGTTGGAATGGGAAGGAGTTGGATATCACATCTCGTTATAGGAAGGGTCTCAGGATTGGAATGGGAAGGATTTGGATATCACATCTCTTGCTATAGGAAGGGTCTCAGGTTTTTTATTAGAAACATTGAGCTGTCACATCTCATGCTATAGGAAGGGTTTCAGGATTGGAATGGGAAGGATTTGGATATCACATCTCATGCTAAAGGAAGGGTCTCAGGTTTGTAAGGGGAAGGATTTGGATATCACATCTCATGGTATAGGACGGGTCCCAGGTTTGGTATTAGAAGCATTGAGATATCACATCTCATGCTATAGGAGGAGTCTCAGGATTGGAATGGGAAGGAGTTGGATATCACGTCTCATGTTATAGGAAGGGTCTCAGGATTGGAATGGCAAGGAGTTGGATATCACATCTCATGCTATAGGGAGGGTCTCAGGTTTGATATTAGAAGCATTGAGATATCACATCTCATGCTATCGGAAGGGTCTCAGGATTGGAATGGGAAGGAGTTGGATATCACATATGCTAAAGGAAAGGTCTCAGGTTTGGAAGGGGAAGGATTTGGATCTCACATCTCATGTTTTAGGACGGGTCTCAGGTTTGGTATTAGAAGCCTTGAGATATCACATCTCATGGTATAATAAGGGTCTCAGGATTGGAATGGGAAGGAGTTGGATATCACATCTCAAGCTATCTCAGGATTGGAATGGGAAGGAGTTTGATATCACATCTCGAGCTATAGGAAGGGTCTCAGGTTTGGGAAGGGAAGGATTAGGATTTCACATCTCGTTATAGGATGGTTCTCATGTTTGTTTTTAGAAGCATTGAGATATCAAATCTCATACTATTGGAAGGGTCTCAGGTTTGGAATGGGAAGGAGTTGGATATCACATCTCATTTTATAGGAAGGATCTCAGGTTTGGTATTAGAAGCATTGAGATATCACATCTCATGCTATAGGAAGGGTCTCAGGATTGGAATATGAAGGATTTGGATATCACATCATACTAAAGGTAGGGTCTCAGGTTTGGTATAAGCATTGACATATCAAATCTCTGCTATCGGAAGGGTCTCAGGATTGGATTGGGAAGGAGTTGGATATCCCTTCTCATGCTATAGGAAGGGTCTCAGGTTGGAATGGGAAGGAGTTGGATATCACATCTCATGCTATAGGAAGGGTCTCAAGATTGAAATGGGAAGGATTTGGATATCACATCTCTTGCTATAGGAAGGGTCTCAGGTTTTTTATTAGAAACATTGAGATATCACATCTCATGCTATAGGAAGGGTTTCAGGATTGGAATGGGAAGGATTTGGATATCACATCTCATACTAAAGGAAGGGTCTCAGGTTTGGAAGGGGAAGGATTTGGATATCATATCTCATGTTATAGGGCGGGTCCCAGGTTTGGTATTAGAAGCATTGAGATATCACATCTCATGGTATAGGAAGGGTCTCAGGATTGGAATGGGAAGGAGTTGGATATCACATCTCATCCAATAGGAAGGGTCTCAGGTTTGGAATGGGAAGGGATTGGATATCACATCATGTAATAGGAAGGATCTCAGGATTGGAATGGGAAGGATTTGGATATCCCTTCTCATGCTATAGGAAGTGTCTCAGGTTGGAATGGGAAGGCGTTGGATATCACATCTCGTTATAGGAAGGGTCTCAGGATTGGAATGGGAAGGATTTGGATATCACATCTCTTGCTATAGGAAGGGTCTCAGGTTGTTTATTAGAAACATTGAGCTATCACATCTCATGCTATAGGAAGGGTTTCAGGATTGGAATGGGAAGGATTTGGATATCACATCTCATGCTAAAGGAAGGGTCTCAGGTTTGGAAGGGGAAGGATTTGGATATCATATCTCATGTTATAGGGCGGGTCCCAGGTTTGGTATTAGAAGCATTGAGATATCACATCTCATGGTATAGGAAGGGTCTCAGGATTGGAATGGGAAGGAGTTGGATATCACATCTCATCCAATAGGAAGGGTCTCAGGTTTGGAATGGGAAGGAATTGGATATCACATCATGTTATAGGAAGGATCTCAGGATTGGAATGGGAAGGATTTGAATATCCCTTCTCATGCTATAGGAAGTGTCTCAGGTTGGAATGGGAAGGAGTTGGATATCACATCTCGTTATAGGAAGGGTCTCAGGATTGGAATGGGAAGGATTTGGATATCACATCTCTTGCTATAGGAAGGGTCTCAGGTTTTTTATTAGAAACATTGAGCTATCACATCTCATGCTATAGGAAGGGTTTCAGGATTGGAATGGGAAGGATTTGGATATCACATCTCATGCTAAAGGAAGGGTCTCAGGTTTTGGAAGGGGAAGGATTTGGATATCACATCTCATGTTATAGGACGGGTCCCAGGTTTGGTATTAGAAGCATTGAGATATCACATCTCATGCTATAGGAGGAGTCTCAGGATTGGAATGGGAAGGAGTTGGATATCACATCTCATGTTATAGGAAGGGTCTCAGGATTGGAATGGCAAGGAGAGTGGGCGGATGTGCAGCGCCTCTGCGAGCCTGAACCCCCTGAACCCCCTGGATCTGGGAAGGCGGGAAGCAGCAGCAGCAGCGGCGAGGAGGAGCCCCGAGTCTGCGGAGGAGGAGAAGGCAGCACTTCCGGGGACCGAGACAGGAATACATTAGGTGTTTGGTCATGTTCAGCAAAAGCTACTAAAGTAAAGAAGATATCCCATTTAGTGAGGGTCCGGATGGGAAGGGACTACGAGTCTTTGAGCAAGACGCATTGGAGATAGAAATCGTCCTTCCCCTAATTCAGACACATAAGTCAGAAGAGAGAGGAGATAAGGCATCAAGTTCTGAAAAATTGGAATTTTGCCAGCAAATTAACCATTCACGGTTAGAAAGGACTCCAGTATAGTGAACCCTCGAGTCAGAGAGGGTACATCGTCTTTTCAAAGAAGACGGAAATTTGATAATATGGTTGCATCTTGAACAGAATCGACACAAGACACTACTTGCCCCTGAAGAATGTCCTACATTGTTGTGTGAATGGGACAGAAACTTGTACAAGTTGGGAATCTGATAAATCAAAATGTGCAATAATCAGAATGACATCATGAGTTAAGGAAACTTAGTGTGACTAACCCACATGGGTTTGACTAGACACTGAATTGAATCTTGAACTTGATTTAAGCTGTTTTCACTTGTGTGGGTTTCAGACCAGATTATTTTATGTGATGTGATATGATCATTTTTAATGATGTTTTTTAATGAACTTTGGTTCAACTAATAAAAATTGTATTTTTTTGAGGATCATAGTAATTTCTGACTATTAGACAGGATACCCATGTGTGGTTGGCACTTTTTGGTAACTTCTTTTTGTAGATAACAGATATTGCTCCACGGAGTAAGAAGTTTGCATATCCCCACCTGTGGCTTAGAGCCGTGTTGAGAATAATGAAGGAGTTGGATATCACATCTCATGCTATAGGGAGGGTCTCAGGTTTGATATTAGAAGCATTGAGATATCACATCTCATGCTATCGGAAGGGTCTCAGGATTGGAATGGGAAGGAGTTGGATATCACATATGCTAAAGGAAAGGTCTCAGGTTTGGAAGGGGAATAATTTGGATCTCACATCTCATGTTTTAGGACGGGTCTCAGGTTTGGTATTAGAAGCCTTGAGATATCACATCTCATGGTATAATAAGGGTCTCAGGATTGGAATGGGAAGGAGTTGGATATCACATCTCAAGCTTTCTCAGGATTGGAATGGGAAGGAGTTTGATATCACATCTCGAGCTATAGGAAGGGTCTCAGGTTTGGGAAGGGAAGGATTGGGATTTCACATCTCGTTATAGGATGGTTCTCATGTTTGTTTTTAGAAGCATTGAGATATCAAATCTCATGCTATAGGAAGGATCTCAGGTTTGGTATTAGAAGCATTGAGATATCACATCTCATGCTATAGGAAGGGTCTCAGGATTGGAATGTGAAGGATTTGGATATCACATCATACTAAAGGTAGGGTCTCAGGTTTGGTATAAGCATTGAGATATCACATCTCTGCTATCGGAAGGGTCTCAGGATTGGATTGGGAAGGAGTTGGATATCCCTTCTCATGCTATCGGAAGGGTCTCAGGATTGGATTGGGAAGGAGTTGGATATCACATCTCATGCTATAGGAAGGGTCTCAAGATTGAAATGGGAAGGATTTGGATATCACATCTCTTTCTATAGGAAGGGTCTCAGGTTTTTTATTAGAAACATTGAGATATCACATCTCATGCTATAGGAAGGGTTTCAGGATTGGAATGGGAAGGATTTGGATATCACATACCATGCTAAAGGAAGGGTCTAAGGTTTGGAAGGGGAAGGATTTGGATATCATATCTCATGTTATAGGGCGGGTCCCAGGTTTGGTATTAGAAGCATTGAGATATCACATCTCATGGTATAGGAAGGGTCTCAGGATTGGAATGGGAAGGAGTTGGATATCACATCTCATCCAATAGGAAGGGTCTCATGTTTGGAATGGGAAGGAATTGGATATCACATCATGTTATAGGAAGGATCTCAGGATTGGAATGGGAAGGATTTGGATATCCCTTCTCATGCTATAGGAAGTGTCCCAGGTTGGAATGGGAAGGAGTTGGATATCACATCTCGTTATAGGAAGGGTCTCAGGATTGGAATGGGAAGGATTTGGATATCACATCTCTTGCTATAGGAAGGGTCTCAGGTTTTTTATTAGAAACATTGAGCTATCACATCTCATGCTATAGGAAGGGTTTCAGGATTGTAATGGGAGGATTTGGATATCACATCTCATGCTAAAGGAAGGGTCTCAGGTTTGGAAGGGGAAGGATTTGGATATCATATCTCATGTTATAGGGTGGGTCCCATGTTTGGTATTAGAAGCATTGAGATATCACATCTCATGCTATAGGAGGAGTCTCAGGATTGGAATGGGAAGGAGTTGGATATCACGTCTCATGTTATAGGAAGGGTCTCAGGATTGGAATGGCAAAGAGTTGGATATCACATCTCATGCTAAAGGAAGGGTCTCAGGTTTGATAGAAGCATTGAGATATCACATCTCATGCTATAGGAAGGAACTCAGGATTGCAATGGGAAGGAGTTGGATATCACATCTCATACCATAGGATGGGTCATCAGGTTTGGTATAAGCATTGAGATATCACATCTCTGCTATCGGAAGGGTCTCAGGATAGGAATTGGAAGGACTTAGATATCACATCTCATACTATAGGGAGGGTCTCAGTTTTGATATTAAAAGCATTGAGCTATCACATCTCATGCTATCGGAAGGGTCTCAGGATTGGAATGGGATGGAGTTGGATATCACATCTCAAGCTATCTCGGGATTGGAATGGGAAGGAGTTTGATATCACATCTCAAGCTATAGGAAGGGTCTCAGGTTTGGAAGGGGAAGGATTTGGATCTCACATCTCATGTTTTAGGACGGGTCTCAGGTTTGGTATTAGAAGCATTGAGATATCACATCTCATGGTATAGGAAGGGTCTCAGGATTGGAATGGGAAGGAGTTGGCTATCACATCTCAAGCTATCTCAGGATTGGAATGGGAAGGAGTTTGATATCACATCTCAAGCTATAGGAAGGGTCTCAGGTTTGGAAAGGGAAGGATTCGGATTTCACATCTCATGTTATAGGATGGTTCTCATGTTTGGTTTTAGTAGCATTGAGATATCACATCTCATGCTATCGGAAGGGTCTCAGGTTTGGAAAGGGAAGGATTTGGATTTCACATGTTATAGGATGGTTCTCAGGTTTGGTTTTAGAAGCATTAATATATTACATCTCATGCTATAGGAAGGGTCTCAGGTTTGGAAGGGGAAGGATTTGGATCTCACGTCTCATGTTTTAGGACCGGTCTCAGGTTTGGTATTAGAAGCATTGAAATATCACATCTCATGGTATAGGAAGGGTCTCAGGATTGGAATGGGACAGAGTTGGATATCACATTGAATGGGAAGGAGTTTGATATCACATCTCATGCTATAGGAAGGGTTTCAGGTTTGGTAGAAGCATTGAGATATCACATCTCATGCTATAGGAAGAGTCTCAGGTTTGGGAAGGGAAGGATTTGGATCTCACATCTTATGTTATAGGATGGTTCTCATGTTTGGTTTTTGAAGCATTGAGATATCACATCTCATGATATCGGAAGGGTCTCAGGTTTGGAATGGGAAGGAGTTGGATATCACATCTCATGTTATAGGAAGGATCTCAGGTTTGGTATTAGAAGCATTGAGATATCACATCTCATGCTATAGGAAGCGTCTCAGGATTGGAATGGGAAGGATTTGGATGTCACATCTCATGCTATAGGGAGGGTCTCAAGTTTGATATCAGAAGCTTTGAGATAACAAATCTCATGATATCGGAAGGGTCTCAGGATTGGAATGTGAAGGAGTTGGATATCACATCTCATGATAAAGGAAGGGTCTAAGGTTTGGAAGGGGAAGGATTTGGATATCACATCTCATGTTATAGGACGGGTCTCAGGTTTGGTATTAGAAGCATTGCGATATCAAGTCTCATGGTATAGGAGGGTCTCAGAATTGGAATGGGAAGGAGTTGGATATCACATCTCAAGCTATAGGAAGGGTCTCAGGTTTGGTAGAAGCATTGGGATATCACATCTCATGCTATCGGAAGGGTCTCAGGTTGGAATGGGAAGGATTTGGATATCACATCTCATGTTATAGGAAGGATCTCAGGTTTGGTATTAGAAGCATTGAGATATCACATCTCATGCTATAGGAAGGGTCTCAGGATTGGAATGGAAAGGAGTTGGATATCACATCTCATGCTATAGGAAGGGTCTCAGGAATGGAATGGGAAGGAGTTTTATATGACATCTCATGCCATAGGAAGGATCTCAGGTTTTGTATAAGCATTGAGATATCACATCTCTGCTATCGGAAGAGTTTCAGGATTGGAATGGGAAGGAGTTGGATATCCCATCTCATGTTATAGGAAGGGTCTCAGGTTTGGTATTAGAAGCATTGAGATATCAAATCTCATGCTATAGGAAGCGTCTCAGGATTGGAATGGGAAGGACTTGGATGTCACATCTCATGATATAGGGAGGGTCTCAAGTTTGATATCAGAAGCTTTGAGATAAAAAATCTCATGATATCGGAAGGGTCTCAGGATTGGAATGTGAAGGAGTTTGATATCACATCTCATGATAAAGGAAGGGTCTAAGGTTTGGAAGGGGAAGGATTTGGATATCACATCTCATGTTATAGGACGGGTCTCAGGTTTGGTATTAGAAGCATTGCGATATCAAGTCTCATGGTATAGGAAGGGTCTCAGAATTGGAATGGGAAGGAGTTGGATATCACATCTCAAGCTATAGGAAGGGTCTCAGGATTGGAATGGGAAGGAGTTTGATATCACATCTCATGCCATAGTATGGGTCTCAGGTTTGGTAGAAGCATTGGGATATCAAATCTCATGCTATCGGAAGGGTCTCAGGTTGGAATGGGAAGGATTTGGATATCACATCTCATGTTATAGGAAGGATCTCGGGTTTGGTATTAGAAGCATTGAGATATCACATCTCATGCTATAGGAAGGGTCTCAGGATTGGAATGGGAAGGAGTTGGATATCACATCTCATGCTATAGGAAGGGTCTCAGGATTGGAATGGGAAGGAGCTTTATATGACATCTCATGCCATAGGAAGGATCTCAGGTTTGGTATTAGAAGCATTGAGACATCACATCTCATGTTATAGGAAGGGTCTCAGGATTGGAATGGGAAGGAGTTGGATATCACATCTCATCCAATAGGAAGGGTCTCAGGTTTGGAATGGGAAGGAATTGGATATCACATCATGTTATAGGAAGGATCTCAGGATTGGAATGGGAAGGATTTGGATATCCCTTCTCATGCTATAGGAAGTGTCTCAGGTTGGAATGGGAAGGAGTTGGATATCACATCTCGTTATAGGAAGGGTCTCAAGATTGAAATGGGAAGGATTTGGATATCACATCTCTTGCTATAGGAAGGGTCTCAGGTTTTTTATTAGAAACATTGAGATATCACATCTCATGCTATAGGAAGGGTTTCAGGATTGGAATGGGAAGGATTTAGATATCACATCTCATGCTAAAAGAAGGGTCTCAGGTTTGGAAGGGGAAGGATTTGGATATCATATCTCATGTTATAGGGCGGGTCCCAGGTTTGGTATTAGAAGCATTGAGATATCACATCTCATGGTATAGGAAGGGTCTCAGGATTGGAATGGGAAGGAGTTGGATATCACATCTCATCCAATAGGAAGGGTCTCAGGTTTGGAATGGGAAGGAATTGGATATCACATCATGTTTTAGGAAGGATCTCAGGATTGGAATGGGAAGGATTTGGATATCCCTTCTCATGCTATAGGAAGTGTCTCAGGTTGGAATGGGAAGGCGTTGGATATCACATCTCGTTATAGGAAGGGTCTCAGGATTGGAATGGGAAGGATTTGGATATCACATCTCTTGCTATAGGAAGGGCCTCAGGTTTTTTATTAGAAACATTGAGCTATCACATCTCATGCTATAGGAAGGGTTTCAGGATTGGAATGGGAAGGATTTGGATATCACATCTCATGCTAAAGGAAGGGTCTCAGGTTTGGAAGGGGAAGGATTTGGATATCATATCTCATGTTATAGGACGGGTCCCATGTTTGGTATTAGAAGCATTGAGATATCACATCTCATGCTATAGGAGGAGTCTCAGGATTGGAATGGGACAGAGTTGGATATCATGTCTCATGTTATAGGAAGGGTCTCAGGATTGGAATGGCAAGGAGTTGGATATCACATCTCATGCTAAAGGAAGGGTCTCAGGTTTGATAGAAGCATTGAGATATCACATCTCATGCTATAGGAAGGAACTCAGGATTGCAATGGGAAGGAGTTGGATATCACATCTCATGCCATAGGATGGGTCATCAGGTTTGGTATGAGCATTGAGATATCACATCTCTGCTATCGGAAGGGTCTCAGGTTTGGAAAGGGGAAGGATTTGGGTATCACATCTCATGTTATAGGACGGGTCTCAGGTTTGGTATTAGAAGCATTGCGATATCAAGTCTCATGGTATAGGAAGGGTCTCAGAATTGGAATGGGAAGGAGTTGGATATCACATCTCAAGCTATAGGAAGGGTCTCAGGATTGGAATGGGAAGGAGTTTGATATCACATCTCATGCCATAGTATGGGTCTCAGGTTTGGTAGAAGCATTGGGATATCAAATCTCATGCTATCGGAAGGGTCTCAGGTTGGAATGGGAAGGATTTGGATATCACATCTCATGTTATAGGAAGGATCTCGGGTTTGGTATTAGAAGCATTGAGATATCACATCTCATGCTATAGGAAGGGTCTCAGGATTGGAATGGGAAGGAGTTGGATATCACATCTCATGCTATAGGAAGGGTCTCAGGAATGGAATGGGAAGGAGCTTTATATGACATCTCATGCCATAGGAAGGATCTCAGGTTTGGTATTAGAAGCATTGAGACATCACATCTCATGTTATAGGAAGGGTCTCAGGATTGGAATGGGAAGGAGTTGGATATCACATCTCATCCAATAGGAAGGGTCTCAGGTTTGGAATGGGAAGGAATTGGATATCACATCATGTTATAGGAAGGATCTCAGGATTGGAATGGGAAGGATTTGGATATCCCTTCTCATGCTATAGGAAGTGTCTCAGGTTGGAATGGGAAGGAGTTGGATATCACATCTCGTTATAGGAAGGGTCTCAAGATTGAAATGGGAAGGATTTGGATATCACATCTCTTGCTATAGGAAGGGTCTCAGGTTTTTTATTAGAAACATTGAGATATCACATCTCATGCTATAGGAAGGGTTTCAGGATTGGAATGGGAAGGATTTAGATATCACATCTCATGCTAAAAGAAGGGTCTCAGGTTTGGAAGGGGAAGGATTTGGATATCATATCTCATGTTATAGGGCGGGTCCCAGGTTTGGTATTAGAAGCATTGAGATATCACATCTCATGGTATAGGAAGGGTCTCAGGATTGGAATGGGAAGGAGTTGGATATCACATCTCATCCAATAGGAAGGGTCTCAGGTTTGGAATGGGAAGGAATTGGATATCACATCATGTTTTAGGAAGGATCTCAGGATTGGAATGGGAAGGATTTGGATATCCCTTCTCATGCCATAGGAAGTGTCTCAGGTTGGAATGGGAAGGCGTTGGATATCACATCTCGTTATAGGAAGGGTCTCAGGATTGGAATGGGAAGGATTTGGATATCACATCTCTTGCTATAGGAAGGGCCTCAGGTTTTTTATTAGAAACATTGAGCTATCACATCTCATGCTATAGGAAGGGTTTCAGGATTGGAATGGGAAGGATTTGGATATCATATCTCATGTTATAGGACGGGTCCCATGTTTGGTATTAGAAGCATTGAGATATCACATCTCATGCTATAGGAGGAGTCTCAGGATTGGAATGGGACAGAGTTGGATATCATGTCTCATGTTATAGGAAGGGTCTCAGGATTGGAATGGCAAGGAGTTGGATATCACATCTCATGCTAAAGGAAGGGTCTCAGGTTTGATAGAAGCATTGAGATATCACATCTCATGCTATAGGAAGGAACTCAGGATTGCAATGGGAAGGAGTTGGATATCATATCTCATGTTATAGGACGGGTCCCATGTTTGGTATTAGAAGCATTGAGATATCACATCTCATGCTATAGGAGGAGTCTCAGGATTGGAATGGGACAGAGTTGGATATCATGTCTCATGTTATAGGAAGGGTCTCAGGATTGGAATGGCAAGGAGTTGGATATCACATCTCATGCTAAAGGAAGGGTCTCAGGTTTGATAGAAGCATTGAGATATCACATCTCATGCTATAGGAAGGAACTCAGGATTGCAATGGGAAGGAGTTGGATATCACATCTCATGCCATAGGATGGGTCATCAGGTTTGGTATGAGCATTGAGATATCACATCTCTGCTATCGGAAGGGTCTCAGGTTTGGACTGGGAAGGATTTGGGTATCACATCTCATGTTATAGGACCGGTCTCAGGTTTGGTATTAGAAGCATAGAGATATCAAGTCTCATGGTATAGGACGGGTCTCAGAATTGGAATGGGAAGGAGTTGGATATCACATCTCAAGCTATAGAAAGGGTCTCAGGATTGGAATGGGAAGGAGTTTGATATCACATCTCATGCCATGGTATGGGTCTCAGGTTTTGTAGAAGCATTGGGATATCACATCACATGCTATAGGCAGGGTCTAAGGTTGGAATGGGAAGGAGTTGGATATCACATCTCATGTTATAGGAAGGGTCTCAGGATTGGAATGGGAAGGACTTGGATATCACATCTCATTCTATAGGAAGGCTCTCAGGGTTGGAAGGGGAAGGAGTTGGATATCACATTTCATGTTAGAGGTAGGATCTCAGGTTTGGTATTAGAGGCATTGAGATATCACATCTCTTGCCATCAGAAGGGTCTCAGGATTGGAATGGGAAGGAGTTAGATATCACATCTCATGCTAAAGGGAGGGTCTAAGGTTTGGAAGGGGAAGGATTTGGACATTACATCTCATGTTATAGGAAGGATCTCAGGTTTGGTATTAGAAGCATTGAGATATCACATCTCATGCTATCGGAAGGGTCTCAGGTTTGGTATAAGCATTGAGATATCACATCTCTGCTATCGGAAGGGTCTCAGGATTGGAATGGGAAGGACTTGGATATCACATCTCATGTTATAGGAAGGGTCTCAGGTTTGGTATTAGAAGCATTGAGATATCACATCTCATGCTATAGGAAGGGTCTCAGGAATGGAATGGGAAGGACTTGGATATCACATCTCATGATACAGGAAGGGTCTAAGGTTTGGAAGGGGAAGGATTTGGATATCACATCTCATGTTATTGGACCGGTCTCAGGTTTGGTATTAGAAGCATTGAGATATCAAGTCTCATGGTATAGGACGGGAGTTTGATATCACATCTCATGCCATGGTATGGGTCTCAGGTTTTGTAGAAGCATTGGGATATCACATCTCATGCTATCGGAAGGGTATCAGGATTAGATTTGGAAGGAGTTGGATATCCCATCTCATGCTATAGGAAGGGTCTCAGGATTGGAATGGGAAGGACTTGGATATCACATCTCATGTTGTAGGAAGGCTCTCAGGTTTGGAAAGGGAAGGAGTTGGATATCACATTTCATGTTAGAGGTAGGATCTCAGGTTTGGTATTAGAGGCATTGCGATATCACATCTCATGCTATCAGAAGGGTATCAGGATTGGAATGGGAAGGAGTTGGATATCACATCTCATGCTAAAGGGTGGGTCTCAGGTTTGGAAGGGGAAGGATTTGGATATCACATCTCATGTTATAGGAAGGATCTCAGGTTTGGTATTAGAAGCATTGAGATATCACATCTCATGCTATCGGAAGGATCTCAGGTTTGGTATTAGAAGCTTTGAGATATCACATCTCATGCTATAGGAAGGGTCTCATGATTGGAATGGGAAGGAGTTGGATATCACATCTCATGTTATAGGAAGGATCTCAGGTTTGGTATTAGAAGCATTGAGATATCACATCTCATGCTATAGGAAGGGTCCCATGATTGGAATGGGAAGGAGTTGGATATCACATCTCATGCTAAAGGAAGGGTCTCAGTTTTGGTAGAAGCATTGCGATATCACATCTCATGCTATAGGAAGGGTCTCAGGATTGGAATCGGAAGGAATTGGATATCATATCTCATGCTATAGGAAGGGTCTCAGGTTTGGTATAAGCATTGAAATATCACATCTATGCTATCGGAAGGGTCTCAGGATTGGAATGGGAAGGACTTAGATATCACATCTCATGCTATAGGGAGGGTCTCAGTTTTGATATCAGAAGCATTGAGATATCACATCTCATGCTATCGGAAGGGTCTCAGGATTGGAATGGGAGGAGCTGGATATCACATCTCATGCTAAAGGAAGGGTCTCAGGTTTGGAAGGGGAAGGATTTGGATATCACATCTCATGTTATAGGAGGGGTCTCAGGTTTGGTATTAGAAGCATTGTGATATCACATCTCATGCTATAGGAAGTGTCTCAGGATTGGAATGGGAAGGAGTTGGATATCACATCTCATGCTATAGGAAGGGTTTCAGGTTTGGTAGAAGCATTGAGATATCACATCTCATGCTATAGGAAGAGTCTCAGGTTTGGGAAGGGAAGAATTTGGATTTCACATCTCATGTTATAGGATGGTTCTATTGTTTGGTTTTTGAAGCATTGAGATATCACATCTCATGCTATCGGAAGGGTCTCGGGTTTGGAATGGGAAGGAGTTGGATATCACATGTCATGTTATAGGAAGGATCTCAGGTTTGGTATTAGAAGCATTGAGATATCACATCTCATGCTATAGGAAGGGTCTCAGTTTTGATAGAAGCATTGAGATATCACATCTCATGCTATAGGAAGGAACTCAGGATTGGAATGGGAAGGAGTTGGATACCACGTCTCATGTTATAGGAAGGGTCTCAGGATTGGAATGGCAAGGAGTTGGATATCACATCTCATGCTAAAGGAAGGGTCTCAGGTTTGATAGAAGCATTGAGATATCACATCTCATGCTATAGGAAGGAACTCAGGATTGGAATGGCAAGGAGTTGGATATCACATCTCATGCCATAGGAAGGGTTATCAGGTTTGGTATAAGCATTGAGATATCACATCTCTGCTATCGGAAGGGTCTCAGGATAGGAATGGGAAGGACTTAGATATCACATCTCATACTATAGGGAGGGTCTCAGTTTTGATACACATCTCTGCTATCGGAAGGGTCTCAGGATTGGAATGGGAAGGAGTTGGATATCCCATCTCATGTTATAGGAAGGGTCTCAGGTTTGGTATTAGAAGCATTGAGATATCACATCTCATGCTATAGGAAGGGTCTCAGGATTGGAATGGGAAGGACTTGGATGTCACATCTCATGCCATAGGGAGGGTCTCAAGTTTGATATTAGAAGCATTGAGAAAACAAATCACATGATATTGGAAGGGTCTCAGGATTGGAATGGGAAGGAGTTGGATATCACATCTCATGATAAAGGAAGGGTCTAAGGTTTGGAAGGGGAAGGTTTTGGATATCACATCTCATGTTATAGGACGAGTCTCAGGTTTGGTATTAGAAGCATTGAGATATCAAGTCTCATGGTATAGGAAGGGTCTCAGAATTGGAATGGGAAGGAGTTGGATATCACATCTCAAGCTATAGGAAGGGTCTCAGGATTGGAATGGGAAGGAGTTTGATATCACATCTCATGCCATAGTATGGGTCTCAGGTTTGGTAGAAGCATTGGGATATCACATCTCATGCTATCAGAAGGGTATCAGGATTGGATTTGGAAGGAGTTGGATATCCCATCTCATGCTATAGGAAGGGTCTCAGGTTGGAATGGGAAGGAGTTGGATATCACATCTCATGTTATAGGAAGGGTCTCAGGATTGGAATGGGAAGGACTTGGATATCATATCTCATGCTATAGGAAGGCTCTCGGGTTTGGAAGGAGACGGAGTTGGATATCACATTTCATGTTAGAGGAAGGATCTCAGGTTTGGTATTAGAGGCATTGAGATATCACATCTCATGCTATAGGAAGGGTCTCAGGATTGGAATGGGAAGGAGTTGGATATCACATCTCAAGCTATAGGAAGGGTCTCAGGTTTGGTATAAGCATTGAGATATCACATCTCATACTATAGGAAGGGTCTCAGGATTGGATTGGGAAGGAGTTGGATATCACATCTCATGTTATAGGAAAGATCTCAGGTTTGGTATTAGAAGCATTGAGACATCACATCTCATATTATAGGAAGGGTCTCAGGATTGGAATGGGAAGAAGTTGGATATCACATCTCATGCTATAGGAAGGGTCTCAGATTTGGTATAAGCATTGAGATATCACATCTCATGCTATAGGAAGGGTCTCAGGATTGGAATGGGAAGGAGTTGTATATGACATCTCATGCCATAGGAAGGGTCTCAGGTTTGGTATAAGCATTGAGATATCACATCTCATGCTATAGGAAGGGTCTCAGGATTGGAATGGGAAGGACTTGGATATCACATCTCATGCTATAGGCAGGGTCTCAGGTTTGGAAAGGGAAGGAGTTGGATATCACATTTCATGTTAGAGGTAGGATCTCAGTTTTGGTATTAGAGGCATTGAGATATCACATCTCATGCTATCAGAAGGGTCTCAGGATTGGAATGGGAAGGAGTTGGATATCACATCTCACGCTAAAGGGAGGGTCTCAGGTTTGGAAGGGGAAGGACTTGGATATCACATCTCATGTTATAGGAAGGATCTCAGGTTTGGTATTAGAAGCATTGAGATATCACATCTCATGCTATCGGAAGTATCTCAGGTTTGGTATTAGAGGCATTGAGATATCACATCTCATGCTATCGGAAGGGCCTCAGGATTGGAATGGGAAGGAGTTGGATATCACATCTCATGCTATAGGAAGGGTCTCAGGTTTGGAACAGGAAGGAGTTGGATATCCCATCTCATTTTATAGGAAGAGTCTGAGGTTTGGTATAAGCATTGAGATATCACATCTCTGCAATCGGAAGTGTCTCAGGATTGGGATGGGAAGGAGTTGGATATCACATCTCATGCTATAGGAAGGGTCTCAGGTCTGGAACGGGAAGGAGTTGGATATCCCATCTCATGTTATAGGACGGGTCTCAGGTTTGGTATTAGAAGCATTGAGATATCACATCGCATGCTGTAGGAAGGGTCTCAGGATTGGAATGGGAAGGAGTTGGATATTACATTCTTGCTATAGGAAGGGTCTCATGTTTGGAATGGGAAGGAGTTGGATATCACATATGCTATAGGAAGGGTCTCAGGTTTGGACTGGGAAGGAGTTGGATATCACATCTCATGCTATAGGAAGGGTCTCAGGTTTGGTATAAGCATTGAGATATCACATCTCTGCTATCGGAAGTGTCTCAGGATTGGAATGGGAAGGAGTTGGATATCCCATCTCATGTTATAGGACGGGTCTCAGGTTTGTTATTAGAATCATTGACATATCATATTGCATGCTGTAGGAAGGGTCTAAGGATTGGAATGGGAAGGACTTGGATATCACATCTCATGCTATAGGTAGGCTCTCAGGTTTGGAAAGGGAAGGAGTTGGATATCACATTTCATGTTAGAGGAAGGATCTCAGGTTTGGTATTAGAGGCATTGAGATATCACATCTCATGCTATAGGAAGGGTCTCAGGATTGGAATGGGAAGGATTTGGAGATCACATCTAATGTTATAGGAAGGATCTCAGGTTTGGTATTAGAAGCATTGAGATATCACATCTCTGCTATCGGAAGGGTCTCAGGATTGGAATGGGAAGGAGTTGGATATCCCATCTCATGTTATAGGAAGAGTCTCAGGTTTGGTATTAGAAGCATTGAGATATCACATCTCATGATATAGGAAGTGTCTCAGGATTGGAATGGGAAGGAGTTTGATATCACATCTCATGCCATGTATGGGTCTCAGGTTTTGTAGAAGCATTGGGATATCACATCTCATGCTATCGGAAGGGTATCAGGATTGGATTGGGAAGGAGTTGGATATCCCATCTCAAGCTATAGGAAGGGTCTCAGGTTGGAATGGGAAGGAGTTGGATATCACATCTGATGTTATAGGAAGGGTCTCGGGATTGGAATGGGAAGGACTTGGATATCACATCTCATGCTATAGGAAGGCTCTCAGGTTTGGAAGGGGAAGGAGTTGGATATCACATTTCATGTTAGAGGTAGGATCTCAGGTTTGGAAAAGAGGCATTGAGATATCACATCTCATGCTATAGGAAGGGTCTCAGGATTGGAATGGGAAGGAGTTGGATATCACATCTCATGTTATAGGATAGATCTCAGGTTTGGTATTAGAAGCATTGAGACATCACATCTCATGTTATAGGAAGGGTCTCAGGATTGGAATGGGAAGGACTTGGATATCACATCTCATGCTATAGGAAGGGTCTCAGGTTTGGAACGGGAAGGAGTTGGATATCCCATCTCATGTTATAGGAAGAGTCTCAGGTTTGGTATAAGCATTGAGATATCACATCTCTGCAATCGGAAGTGTCTCAGGATTGGGATGGGAAGGAGTTGGATATCACATCTCATGCTATAGGAAGGGTCTAAGGTTTGTTATAAGCAGTGAGATATCACATCTCATGCTATAGGAAGGGTCTCAGGATTGGAATGGGAAGGTGTTGTATATGACATCTCATGCCGTAGGAAGGGTCTCAGGTTTGGTATAAGCTTTGAGATATCACATCTCTGCTATCGGAAGATTCTCAGGCTTGGAATGGGAAGGAGTTGGATATCCCATCTCATGTTATAGGAAGAGTCTCAGGTTTGGTATTAGAAGCATTGAGATATAACATCTCATGCTATAGGAAGGGTCTCAGGATTGGAATGGGAAGGAGTTGGATATCACATCTCATGCTATAGGAAGGGTCTCAGGTTTGGTATAAGCAGTGAGATATCACATCTCATGCTATAGGAAGGGTCTCAGGATTGGAATGGGAAGGAGTTGGATATCACATCTCATGTTATAGGAAGGATCTCAGGTTTGGTATAAGCATTGAGATATCACATCTCTGCTATCGGAAGGGTCTCAGGATTGGAATGGGAAGGAGTTGGATATTCCCATCTCATGTTATAGGAAGGGTCTCAGGATTGGAATGGGAAGGAGTTGGATATCACATCTCATGCTATAGGAAGGGTCTCAGGTTTGGAACGGGAAGGAGTTGGATATCACATCTCATGTTATAGGAAGAGTCTCAGGTTTGGTGTAAGCATTGAGATATCACATCTCTGCTATCGGAGGTGTCTCAGGATTGGGATGGGAAGGAATTGGATATCACATCTCATGCTATAGGAAGGGTATCAGGTTTGGAACGGGAAGGAGTTGGATATCCCATCTCATGTTATAGGACGGGTCTCAGGTTTGATATTAGAAGCATTGAGATATCACATCGCATGCTGTAGGAAGGGTCTCAGGTTTGGAATGGGAAGGATTTGGATATCACATTTCATGTCATAGGAAGGATCTCAGGTTTGGTATTAGAAGCATTGATATATCACATCTCATGCTATAGGAATGGTCTCAGGATTGGAATGAGTAGGAGTTGGATATTACATTCTTGCTATAAGAAGGGTTTCATGTTTGGAATGGGAAGGAGTTGGATATCACATATGCTATAGGAAGTGTCTAAGGTTTGGAACGGGAATGAGTTGGATATCACATATCATGTTGTAGGAAGGGTCTCAGGTTTGGTAGAAGCATTGAGATATCACATCTCTGCTATTGGAAGTGGCTCAGGATTGGAATGGGAAGGAGTTGGATATCCCATCTCATGTTATAGGACGGGTCTCTGGTTTGGTATAAGCATTGAGATATCACATCTCATGCTATAGGAAGGGTCTCAGGATTGGAATGGGAAGGATTTGGATATCACATCTCATGCTATAGGAAGGGTCTCAGGTTTGGTATACGCATGGAGATATCACTTCTCATGCTATAGGAAGGGTCTCAGGATTGGAATGGGAAGGAGTTGGATATCACATCTCATGCTATAGGAAGGGTCTCAGGTTTGGTATAAGCATGGAGATATCACTTCTCATGCTATATGAAGGGTCTCAGGATTGGAATGGGAAGGAGTTGGATATCACATCTCATGTTATAGGAAGGATCTCAGGTTTGGTATTAGAAGCATTGAGATATCACATCTCATGCTATCGGAAGGGTCTCAGGATTGGAATGGGAAGGAGTTGGATATCACATCTCATGCTATAGGAAGGGTCTCAGGTTTGGAACGGGAAGGAGTTGGATATCACATCTCATGTTATAGGAAGAGTCTCAGGTTTGGTATAAGCATTGAGATATCACATCTCTGCTATCGGAGGTGTCTCAGGATTGGGATGGGAAGGAATTGGATATCACATCTCATGCTATAGGAAGAGTATCAGGTTTGGAACGGGAAGGAGTTGGATATCCCATCTCATGTTATAGGACGGGTCTCAGGTTTGATATTAGAAGCATTGAGATATCACATCTCATGCTGTAGGAAGGGTCTCAGGTTTGGAATGGGAAGGATTTGGATATCACATTTCATGTCATAGGAAGGATCTCAGGTTTGGTATTAGAGGCATTGATATATCACATCTCATGCTATAGGAATGGTCTCAGTATTGGAATGGGTAGGAGTTGGATATTACATTCTTGCTATAGGAAGGGTCTCATGTTTGGAATGGGAAGGAGTTGGATATCACATATGCTATAGGAAGTGTGTCAGGTTTGGAATGGGAATGAGTTGGATATCACATCTCATGTTATAGGAAGGGTCTCAGGTTTGGTATAAGCATTGAGATATCACATCTCTGCTATCGGAAGTGGCTCAGGATTGGAATGGGATGGAGTTGGATATCCCATCTCATGTTATAGGACGGGTCTCTGGTTTGGCATAAGCATTGAGATATCACATCTCATGCTATAGGAAGAGTCTCAGGATTGGAATGGGAAAGATTTGGATATCACATCTCATGCTATAGGAAGGGTCTCAGGTTTGGTATACGCATGGAGATATCACTTCTCATGCTATAGGAAGGGTCTCAGGATTGGAATGGGAAGAAATTGGATATCACATCTCATGCTATAGGAAGGGTCTCAGGTTTGGTATAAGCATGGAGATATCACATCTCATGCTATAGGAAGAGTCTCAGGATTGGAATGGGAAAGATTTGGATATCACTTCTCATGCTATAGGAAGGGTCTCAGGATTGGAATGGGAAGGAGTTGGATATCACATCTCATGTTATAGGAAGGATCTCAGGTTTGGTATTAGAAGTATTGAGATATCATATCTCATGCTATAGGAAGGGTCTCAGGACTGGAATGGGAAGGAGTTGGATATCACATCTCATGCTACAGGAAGGGTCTCAAGTTTGGAATGGGAAGGACTTAGATATCACATATCATGCTATAGGGAGGGTCTCAGTTTTGATATTAGAAGCTTTGAGATATCACATCTCATGCTATCGGAAGTGTCTCAGGATTGGAATGGGAAGGAGCTGGATATCACATCTCATGCTAAAGGAAGGGTCTCAGGTTTGGAACGGGAAGGAGTTGGATATCACATCTCATGTTATAGGAAGGGTCTCAGGTGTGGTATAAGCATTCAGATATCACATCTCTGCTATCGGAAGTGTCTCAGGATTGGAATGGGAAGGAGTTGGATATCCCATCTCATGCTACAGATAGGCTCTCAGGTTTGGAAAGGGAAGGAGTTGGATATCACATCTCATGCTATAGGAAGGGATTCAGGATTGGAATGGGAAGTAGTTGGATATCACATCTCATGCTATAGGAAGGGTCTCAGGTTTGGTATAAGCATTGAGATATCACATCTCATGCTAAAGGACGGGTCTCAGGATTGGAATGGAAGGAGTTGGATATCACATCTCATGCTATAGGAAGGGTCTCAGGATTGGAATGGGAAGTAGTTGGATATCACATCTCATGCTATAGGAAGGGTCTCAGGTTTGGTATTAGAAGCATTGAGATATCACATCTCATGCTATAGGAAGGGTCTCAGGATTGGAATGGGAAGGACTTGGATATCACATCTCATGCTATAGATAGGCTCTCAGGTTTGGAAAGGGAAGGAGTTGGATATCACATCTCATGCTATAGGAAGGGTCTCAGGATTGGAATGGGAAGTAGTTGGATATCACATCTCATGCTATAGGAAGGGTCTCAGGTTGGGTATAAGCATTGAGATATCACATCTCATGCTATAGGACGTTTCTCAGGATTGGAATGGAAGGAGTTGGATATCACATCTCATGTTATAGGAAGGATCTCAGGTTTGGTATTAGAAGCATTGAGACATCACATCTCATGCTATAGGAAGGGTCTCAGGATTGGAATGGGAAGGAGTTGTATATGACATCTCATGCCATAGGAAGGGTCTCAGGTTTGGTATAAGCATTGAGATATCACATCTCATGCTATAGGAAGGGTCTCAGGATTGGAATGGGAAGGACTTGGATATCACATCTCATGCTATAGGCAGGGTCTCAGGTTTGGAAAGGGAAGGAGTTGGATATCACATTTCATGTTAGAGGTAGGATCTCAGGTTTGGTATTAGAGGCATTGAGATATCACATCTCATGCTATCAGAAGGGTCTCAGGATTGGAAGGGGAAGGAGTTGGATATCACATCTCATGCTAAAGGGAGGGTCTCAGGTTTGGAAGGGGAAGGACTTGGATATCACATCTCATGTTATAGGAAGGATCTCAGGTTTGGTATTAGAAGCATTGAGATATCACATCTCATGCTATCGGAAGGGTCTCAGGATTGGAATGGGAAGGAGTTGGATATCAAATCTCATGCTATAGGAAGGGTCTCAGGTTTGGAACGGGAAGGAGATGGATATCCCATCTCATGTTATAGGGCGGGTCTCAGGTTTGGTATTAGAAGCATTGAGATATCACATCGCATGCTGTAGGAAGGGTCTCAGGATTGGAATGGGAAGGAGCTGGATATTACATTCTTGCTATAGGAAGGGTCTCATGTTTGGAATGGGAAGGAGTTGTATATCACATATGCTATAGGAAGGGTCTCAGGTTTGGAACGGGAAGGAGTTGGATATCACATCTCATGCTATAGGAAGGGTCTCAGGTTTGGTATAAGCATTGAGATATCACATCTCTGCTATCGGAAGTGTCTCAGGATTGGAATGGGAAGGAGTTGGATATCCCATCTCATGTTATAGGACGGGTCTCAGGTTTGTTATTAGAATCATTGAGATATCATATTGCATGCTGTAGGAAGGGTCTAAGGATTGGAATGGCAAGGACTTGGATATCACATCTCATGCTATAGGTAGGCTCTCAGGTTTGGAAAGGGAAGGAGTTCGATATCACATTTCATGTTAGAGGAAGGATCTCAGGTTTGGTATTAGAGGCATTGAGATATCACATCTCATGCTATAGGAAGGGTCTCAGGATTGGAATGGGAAGGAGTTGGATATCACATCTCATGCTATAGGAAGGGTCTCAGGTTTGGTATAAGCATTGAGATATCACATCTCATGCTATAGGAAGAGTCTCAGGATTGGAATGGGAAGGAGTTGGAGATCACATCTGATGTTATAGGAAGGATCTCAGGTTTGGTATTAGAAGCATTGAGATATCACATCTCTGCTATCGGAAGGGTCTCAGGATTGGAATGGGAAGGAGTTTGATATCACATCTCATGGCATGTATGGGTCTCAGGTTTTGTAGAAGCATTGGGATATCACATCTCATGCTATCGGAAGGGTATCAGGATTGGATTTGGAAGGAGTTGGATATCCCATCTCATGCTATAGGAAGGGTCTCAGGTTGGAATGGGAAGGAGTTGGATATCACATCTGATGTTATAGGAAGGGTCTCAGGATTGGAATGGGAAGGACTTGGATATCACATCTCATGCTATAGGAAGTCTCTCAGGTTTGGAAGGGGAAGGAGTTGGATATCACATTTCATGTTAGAGGTAGGATCTCAGGTTTGGTAAAGAGGCATTGAGATATCACATCTCATGCTATAGGAAGGGTCTCAGGATTGGAATGGGAAGGAGTTGGATATCACATCTCATGTTATAGGATAGATCTCAGGTTTGGTATTAGAAGCATTGAGACATCACATCTCATGTTATAGGAAGGGTCTCAGGATTGGAATGGGAAGGACTTGGATATCACATCTCATGCTATAGGAAGGGTCTCAGGTTTGGAACGGGAAGGAGTTGGATATCCCATCTCATGTTATAGGAAGAGTCTCAGGTTTGGTATAAGCATTGAGATATCACATCTCTGCAATCGGAAGTGTCTCAGGATTGGGATGTGTAAGGATATTTGGCGTGTTACAGTACAGAGTACAGTAATACTGCACAAGTAGCACATTTTTTTTTTTGCAGCACCACCACAAGGGTGCGGTGCATTGCTATATGGGTTACCAGATTAACAAGGAAAGACAGGCTATTCAGTCAAAAACGATTTTAACATATAAGATGCAAATCTATTTTTACAGTTAAAAGCACACGTGCTCATTTAAAAATGCACACTATTTTTCACCTGAAATGCCTATATTGCTAGAGACACATTTGAAAATTAACAGCTAACCTATTAACAATTAACCTGACTAATAAAACCTTATTTAACATAACCCACTAATAAAATGTGTTCTCCACTGCAGAATTAGGCATACTCTGAAAACCATTTAAATGCGTGTGCAGATTTTTTCTTCTCTTCTCTGCCTGATTCTCCGTGTTTTTGTGCACAGTAACTGCAGGAAGAAGGAAGTCAGATTTGCAACAATTGCAAATGTATAAGCGAAGCTATTGTTGAAGAGTAGGAGGATGAGAGATGATGGATTTCATTGGGACACGTCATACAGAGGGCTGAGAGGAGAGTTTTAGTGGGCAGTATCAGGGAAAAAGACAGGCAGACATCTTTCTGCACTATTGGGGAGAAGACCTGGCTGTGGGGCTCCTGACTGAATGCAGATTCCTGTGTCCTGCTGCAGTCGAGATTGGGGAGAGCTGAAAGAAGGACCTTTCCACTGGCTGAGGCATTCCTATCTGCAAAAGCTGAGAATTCCAGGCAATGGCCCCGGTTTGAGAAGGCAAGCGTTCCTTTTTGCTGGAGTTAATCCAAGAGAGCCACATTCACAAAGAGAACAACTAAAAAGATAAGGTAATGAGAAGTGTGGGAGCTGAGTGTGTACGGTAATATGCAGTCAGTGTAGGATTCCTGTGTGTGTCTTAATCAAGTGCTAATGTTGCAATTTGAGTTCTGTTCTCCGCCACTCTCTGCAGTGTGTCACAGACAATGCTCTGACTGTACCATTTTATTTCTGTAAAGAATAAGATCGTGTTTAAATACAACTTTTATAATACAGAAAAATATTTGAAAACAGACGGGTGATGTTTATTGTTTACCATTACAATGCTGATGATGTGGGGAGATTTTTAAACAGTGCAATGGTCATTTTAAGACAGATGTGTGCATGTCAAAATCAGTATGAATAATTGTGAGTGACTGTAGCATAGCTTGTTGGAGGTACATGAGCCAACGGGAAGAGAGACTCTCTGAACATAGCTCCCTACCGTATATAAGGTAGTGGAAATTACCACAAGACTACCACATATAGCTCTCTGTCGTAAATAAGTCAGTGAGTTCGCCCATGGTGGCACACCAACACTATCACTGGAAAATGTGGTATTCCTAGAATGCAGGTCTGAGGTCTCTCTAGTGATCACACGAAAAATCTAAGCAAAGATAAGGGATTCTGGACATTGGGGCCACAAATAAAACAAGGGAATTATGCTCACCAAAATACCACCAACCACGTATACCAAATATGCAGATCTGGGTGCTGAAATAATGCATGTCCATTGTATTATTGTTGCACATGGCCAAATCTGAATACAAAGAGTGATTATTGCTAAGTTATTTTTCGGCGGTAATAAAATACCGTCAGGCCCCAAATCTCCACAAAATACCCTACATATTTATGGTGCGTTGCAGGCCGGGAAAGTGATCATAGAGTACCTACTGGGCGTGGCAAGCGTGTCTCACACTGCCATTTGCACATTAAAGGGAACCCATTTTATAATAGCAGAGTGCCACTAAAAACGAATTTCAGAATGTCACAAAGGGAAACCACATTCTCAGATCTAGTGCAATATTTAGAGGCAAAGTTATTTGCACATGGGAATTGGTCTTCGAAGAGCACGTTAGAATGGAGTAACCGCATCCAGGGTGAGGTGCAGAAAGAAAAACTAGACAATATTTTTGCAGAAGGCAGCATAATTCAGGTCTGCCTTACAAGATTATTGAATGCAGCCGATAAAAGTGCAGAGAAAGACTGTTTAATACGGCTATGCGGCAAAATATGGTTTATTTTGAACAAGTCCCTGCGAATGCAAGAGAATGATACTCAGCTAATTAACACGTTAAAGACTGAATTAGATGGGGCAAGTAAAAATCAGGAAATGTTGAGAGCAGAATTGGATGTATGCCAAAAAGACATGCAATTAAAATGCAGAGACTTTGATACTCAGTTATCCAAAAGCAAGAAACAATTTGAAGATAGTGAGCAAGAATTGACACACTTAAAAGCCTTAGTGGATCACATTAGGCAGGATAAAGATGAGGTTGTTTCAGAAATGCAGATTTTACAAAAAGAACATTGTGAAAAAGAAGGTGATCTCCAGAGTGCAGAACAAGAAATGATTAAAATGATTCAAGAAAGAGACAAAAGAAATAAAGAGTTCAATGAATGCCAAATGCAAATGTGCGACATGCAGGAGGCGATTAATAAAATGAGCGATGAAAATAATTATTTGCAGAATGAAGCAACTAGACTCCTTAAAAAGTGTAAGGACTTAGAACAGCAAATGTGCATTCCCAGGTCCCAGGAGAGGCGGCAGGGTACCACATTCAATGGAGTGGAGGTGAATTCTAGCTCTGCCCAAAGAGCTAGTGCCCCAGTGACTGGGCCGGTGACTGAACTTGGTTGCAGCGCCCTTGGGGGATTTGATACTCCCATTGGGGGCAGTCACCAATCTCATACACCTGAAAACAGGATTGACTCACAAAATAGTGCAATTCCATGTATTGCAACAAGTAGCCCCATAAAAATAATGAAATCCATTAAAGCCCTGATCAAACCATTTAAAAAGGGAGGTGAATGCTGCATTGAGGATCACTTAGAAGCGGTGCATGACATTTTTAAAGCACTCCAGATACCTAAGGAACAGTACAGGCAATATTTTCATTTAACTTTAGATGCCCCGACGGCCAGCATCATAAGGGGATTAAATGAACAGCAGAATATGACATGGCTGGAGTTTGAAAAAGAAATTAGGCGTCATTTTTCTCCTTTTCAGTCATTGCAGGAGGCAAAGAAAGTCGCGTACACAATTACTGCTGGACCTAATGCATCCCCTCGCCAATTTTTACAAGACTTAAAAAGAGCATTCTCTCGCTTTGATGTATCTTTTGACTCAAATTCCAATGAGTTTAAAACTGCATACTTCTATGGGCTACAGAAAGACATCATATCCCAATTGGTCCGTGAATTTGACCGTGACAAGTCCCTTGAATGGATTGTACATCAAAGCACAAAGCTATATGAGGTACTCTATTGTCAGGGTAGAGAAAGTGATAAAATGAAAGATACCAGGCATAAATCTAAAGAACCCTCAGCCACAGTAATGGAAATCAGGTCAGCCAAAATGTCCCTTGAGTCTGCTCAAAGTCAAGGTAAAAATAATGTGACACCTGAACAAAGGGGTAATCAACAAAGATCGCCATTGCCTGTACCAATGTTCCAAACACATGATCCTAGTAATAGAGAGAGCTACATCAGCCCTAGATACTTAGGGGATAGACCCCGGGTAAGATACCGGTCTGATATGGCAGGTATGAACAATAACCAGAGACAAAATCAAGATCAAAGAAATGATGGTCCCTACCAGTCATTGGGGACACAGAGTAGGTTTGATCCCAACACCATGATATATGGTAATCAGGATAGGCCCCGATATGTGGATCGAT